>NW_027361673.1:0-1200000 GCF_039654945.1 Dendrobates tinctorius
TTTATGTCTGTAGGTTTCCTGTCCCTGAAGGGCGGATCCCCTCTCTCGTGGCGACTGAATAAAATCTAACAAATTTCTTAAATATTTAGCGTTTCAGTTTATTAACCTTTTCGATTGAACCGACAGAAGTAGAGTTGTTCAATCATACAACTAATCAACAAACACACAAAATTGCCTAATATTTGTGTACAGTTTGTGTGCGGCAGTTTGTCCTTTCAAATATTCCTCCAGCCCTGACCTAGTTGGTGCTATCATAACTCTATCCTGCAGTCAGTAACGTTACAGACATTACACCACAGATTTCTTGGATTTGGAAGATACCCAAGAAAACTGACTTACAACCCAAACATGAATGAGAATCAAATCCAGCACACAAAATAATTGAGTATTTTACAATTTGAGTTTTATGGATGGTTGTTTCCAAGAGTACCCTAACATTAGTCATTAAAAAATTAACAGCACATGGATGCAACTCTTATGGACACCATGTGCTGTCCCATTTATTTTCCCAGTGGCATTTACACTCGAATAGAACAAAATTGATCTCTCTCCTTTTTCTGTGTGGATCTTTGACATGTGAAAAGACCCATGGGACCAATATTGGTGCTTGTTCAATCCAATAAGAAAAAAAAAAAAAAAATACACAAATAGTACATATATGTAAAATTTGAACTTGTGAATGGAGCTTTGAATATGGAGAAACTAACCAGAAGGGATTTAAAAAATAAAATAACTAAATAAATGCACCACCAACTAAATGGGACCAATCAGTCCTTGCTACACACCATTTTAAATAAACTCACCCCTTTGATACACCACTCCGGTCTGTAATTATTTTTACTTCTTTCACAGCTCCAAATCTAGAAAAGTATTCTTTAATTTCAATTTCATCCATCTACAAATAAAAACAAGTAATAAACCTATAAAGCAAAGGTGTGGAATGTGTTGACAAGCAGCAGCATTATTTTTTATGCATTGTTTATATAGCGCCATCATATCCCCTTTGTGACAGAGCCAATTTGGTACTTAATGACCAAGCCAATTTCTACATTTCTGGCCACTGTCAATTCATGAGGTTATAACTCTGGAAAGCTTTAACAGAGCCCACTGATACGGAGAATGTTTTTTCATGACATATTGTACTTCATGTTTGTGGTAACATTTCTTCAATATAACTTGCGTTCATTTATCAAAAGACAGAAATTTGGCAAAAATTTGGAAAATTTAGCAATTTTCAAACTTAGTTTTTGCACCCGTAAATCAGAGTAGTGTCACAGAAAATGGTTAATAAATAAAATTTCCCACATGTCAACTTTACATAAGCACAATTTTGGTAAACAATTTTTGTTAAGACGTTATAAGGGTTAAAAGTTTACCAGCAATTTCTCACTTGTTCCAACAAAATTTAACAGAAAATACCCAAAAGTGACACCATTCTTTAAAAAACGAACCAAAACAAATTATACCCCTTAATGACCGGAGGTTTTTTCGATTTTTAATTTTCGTTTTTTGCTCCCCTCCTTCCCAGAACCGTAGCTTTTTTATTTTTCCGTCAATATGGCCGTGTGGGGCTTACTTTTTGCGGGATGGGTTGTACTTTTGAACAACACCATTGTTTTTACCATGTAGTGTACTCGAAAACGGGAAAAAAATTACAAATGCGGTAAAATTGCAAAAAAAGTGCAATCCCACACTAGTTTTTTGTTTGGCTAGAATCACTAAATGCTAAAATGACCGGCCATTATGATTCTCCAGGTCATTACGAGTTCATAGACACCAAAACATATCTACCGCATATACTCGTGTATAAGCCGACCCGCGTATAAACTAACCCCCTAATTTTGCCATAAAAAAACTGGGAAAACTTATTGACTCATGTATAAGCAGAGGGTGGTGCTGCACAAGGGTTAATGGTGGTCAAAAAAGATGCTCCATAAATAAATACCCCCCATAAAATGCTGCACATGGGTTAATGATTGCATAGGCAGCCTCAATAGTAAAAAGTTGGTCACACTCGTCAAACACTGTTTGACAAATGTGACCAACCGGTCAATCAGTTCTCCAAGCGATGCTACAGATCACTTGGAAAACGCTAGCATTCTGCAAGCTAATTACGCTTGCAAATCACTGGTTTTTCCGCGGGAAAATCACAAGAATTTAAAATGCAATTTTCCCACGGAATGGAAGTCCGGAATTCTCGCGGTAACTTCCGCTACGTATGAACCCAGCCTAAATGGTGGCCCAAGAAGATGCTCCAAGGATAAATACCCCCCATACATTGCAGCACAAGGGTTAATGATGGCCCAAGAAGATGCTCAAAAGATAAATACCCCCCATATGCTGCTGCACAAGGGTTAATGGAGGCCCAAGAAGATGCTCCATAGATAAATACCCCCCAAAGACACTCACCTCTCCATCGCTGGGAGCCAGGTGCCGGTGTCGCCATTAGCTCAGGACCCTGACACTGGCTATATTTACCGGTCCCCGCTCCATCGCTGTCTCCTGGGTCCTCTGCAGTGACGTTCAGCAGAGGGCGCGCACTGACTAAGTCATCGCGCCCTCTGCTGAACGTCACAGCCAGAGGACCCGGGAGACAGCGATGGAGCGGGGACCGGTAAATATTGCTCTGCTCCCCGTCATACTCACCCCCTCCTGGCACACGCTCTATTCAGCCCCTGCTTCCCCCATGGTCTTGGCGCCCCAGCTGTTCCTGCATTCAGCGGTCACTTGGTACCGCTCATTAAATATGCACATTCATAACTTTAATGAGCGGTACCACATGACCGCTGAATGCAGGAACAGCTTGGGCGCCGAGACCATGGGGGAAGCAGGGGGTGAGTATGGTCTCTGACACCCCCCCCCCCACAGTATATGACTTGCATATAAGCAGAGAGGGGGACTTTCAGCCCCAAAAAATGGTCTGAAAATCACGGCATATACGCGAGTATATACGGTAGGTTCTCTTATCTAAGTGGTGAAAAAAAATTCCAAAATTCGCTTTAAAAAAAAAAAAAAAACTTGTGCCATTTTCTGAGACCCGTATCGTCTCCATTTTTCGTGATCTTGGGTCAGATGAGGGCTTATTTTTTGCGTGTCGAGCTGGCGCTTTTAATGATACCACCTTTGTGCAGATACGTTCTTTTGATCGCCCGTTAATGCATTTTAATGCAATGTCGCAGTGACTAATAAAACTTAATTCTGGCATTTTGATTTTTTTCTCGCTACACCGTTTAGCGATCAGGTTCATTTTTTTTTTTATAGATCGGGCGATTCTGCACGCAGCGATACCTAATGTGGGTGCATGTGTGATTTTTATTTTGAATGAGGCGAAAGGGGGGTGATTTTAACTTTTAGTTTTATTATTTTTTCATGTTTTAAAACTTTTTTTTTTTTTTTTTAAATTTTGGCATGCTTCCAAGCATCCACAACTTGATTGGCTCTGCTACATATAGGCGATGAGCAGATTGCCTATATGTAGCCGAATTACAGCATTGCTAGGAGCGCCAACCACCGTGTGGCGCTCATAGCAATCAGGCATCAACAACCAGAAAAGGTCTCCAGGAGACCTCTGGTTGTTATGCCAACGCATCACTGACCCCCGATCACGTGACGAGGTCGGCGATGCGCTCATTTACTGCCGTGCCAGAAGCTCTAGTTAAATGCCCGCTGTCAGCGTGATTTATCTAGTTAAAGGGAATCTGTCACCCTTTTCCCCCCCCCCCCCCCGAGTATGAGCTGCCACCACTGACATCAGGGGCTTATCTACAGCATTCTGTAATGCTGTAGATAAGCCCCCGATGTAACCTGAAAGATGAGAAAAAGTTCGATTATACTCACCCTGGTGTTCGGTCCGGTCCGATGGGTGTCGCCGTCCGGCACCTCCCATCTTCATACGATGCCATCCTCTTTCCTTCCCGTCGCAGCTACTGCGCACTGCTCTGCTCTGTTGAGGGCAGAGCAGAGTCCTGCAGTGCGCAGGCGCCGGGAGAGGTCCAGAGCCTGCGCACCGCAGTATTCTGCTCTGCCCTCAATAGGGCAGAGCAGTGCGCCTGAGCAACGACAGGAAGGAAAGAAAAGGACGTCACCGTTAGAAGATGGGAGGCACCGGACTGCAACACCCATCGGACCAAGACCGGACCGACCCCGGTGAGTATAATCTAATTTTTTTCTTATCTTTCAGGTTACATCGGGGGCTTATCTACAGCATTACAAAATGCTGTAGATAAGCCCCTGATGTCAGTGGTGGCAGCTCATACTCTGGAAAAAAAGGGTGACAGATTCCCTTTAATAGGCGTGGTTGGACCGCGATTCCGCTTGTGCCTATTGCAGGCACATGTCAGCTGTTTAAAACAGCTGACATGTCGTGGCTTTGAGGTGAGCTCACCGTCGGAGCCCACCTCAAAGCGGGGGCTACTGGCTGCTGAAGTACTATCCCATCAGCGGTCAGAAGGGGTTAAGGTGTGTAAAACCACATTCATGAAGTTTATTTAACCTTCAGGTGCTTCATGAGAACTAAAGCATTGTGGAAGGAAAAAATGAACATTTACTTTTTTCACAAAAAAATTTACTTTGAAACCAAACTATTTTTGCAAAGATATCAGGAGAAAATGGACCACAAAATTTGTTGTGCAATTTCTCCAGAGTACGCCAATACCCCGTGTATGTGGGGGAAAACCACTGTTTGGGCGCATGGCAGGGCTCAGAAGCGAGAGTGCACCGTTTGGCTAACTGAAATATGAATTTAATTACTATTATAGTGCCATTTAATCCATGTCACTTTACATGTGAGGGCTATACATAAAAACAAGTACAGTAATGTTAAACAATACAAGTCACGACCGGTACAGGAGGAGAGAGGACCCTGCCCGAGAGGGGCTTCACAATATACAAGGGATGAGTGAGGATACAGTAGGCGAGGGTAGAGCTGGACATGCAGTGGTTTGGTCGATCGGTGGTTAGTGCAGGTTTGTCGGAAGAGGTAGGTCTTCAGGCTGGTTTTGAAGATTTCCACGGTAGGCGAGAGTCGGATATGTTGTGGTAGAGTTTCAGAGTAGGGGTGATGTGTGGGAGAAATCTTGTATGCGATTGTGGGAAGAGGAGATAAGAGGGGTGTAGAGGAGATCTTGTGAGATCGGAGGTTGCGTGCAGGTAAGTACCGGGAGACGAGGTCACAGAAGTATGGAGGACACCGGTTGTGGATGGCTTTGTTTGCCATGGTTACGGTTTTGAACTGGAGTCTTTGGTTAATGGGGGGGCCAAGTGCAGGGATTGACAGAGGGGAGGCCAGGGAATTGCGGGGGAACAGTTGGATCAGTCCAGCAGCAGAGTTTAGAACAGATTGGAGGGGCGCGAGAGTGTTAGGGTCCCGCTTCACTTAGCGACGCACCAGCGATCCCGACGATACGACTTGGAAAGGATCGCTGGTGAGTTGCTAAATGGTCACAGGCAGATCTCTTCAGCGACGCAGCAACGATCCAGCGATAAATGTAACGACCTCGCCAGTCATTGGTACATTGTCACACAGCAGCTTTTCAAACGATTCCCGCCTGCGTCCCCAAGTTCTGCGTCGCCAACTAGGTCGCTCGTCGGCGTCAAACAGCGATGTGCGCTGGCCAGCGGGATGACAAAAAAATGGCCCAGGACATTTGAGCACGATCAGCGATGTCCAGGGGGGGGGGCGGTCGCCGCTGCGTGTCACATGTAGCAAGATCGCTGTTGTGTCACAAAATCGGTGACGCTTCAGCGATCCCGATATGTGAGAAGGGGGCTTTAGAGAGAAGGCCACAGAGCAGGAGGTTACAGTAGTCAAGGCGAGAGATGAGGGCCTGGACTAGGGTTTCTGCAGATTCTTGGTTGAGGAACGTACGGCAGGAAGTGGAAAGCACTTGGATATGTGGTTTGAAGGAGAGATCAGAGTCAAGGATTACCCTGAGGCAGCGAGCTTGTTGGACTGGGGAGTGTGTGCAGCCATCTACTTTAATGGATAGGTCCGTTGGGGGGGGGGGGGGGGGGTCGAGTGAGATGGAGGAAAGATGATGAATTCTGTTTTGTCCATATTGAGTTTTAGAAATCTAGTGGAGAAGGATGAAATAGCGGACAGACATTGTGGGATTCTGGTAAGTAGGTAGGTGATATCTGGTCCAGAGATGTAGATCTGTGTCTCATCAGCATAGACTTGATACTGAAAGCCGTGAGATTCTGTAAGCTGTTCAAAGCCGAAGGTGTAAATGGAGAAGAGCAGGGGTCCTAGGACTGAACCTTGCGTGACTCCGAGAGATAGGGGGTGAGGTGAGAAGGTGGTCTGCGAGTGGGAGTCGCTGAATGTCCGGTCTGTTAAGTATGACGAAATCCAAGATAGGGCCAAGTCAGTGATGCCAAGAGATGAGAGTCTGTAGTAATAAGGAATGGTCCACTGTGTCAAAGGCAGAGGACAGGCCCAGGAGGAGGAGGACAGAGTAGTGTAGCTTGGTTTTGGCAGTTAATAGGTCTTTGGTGACTTTAGTTAGGGCAATTTCAGTGGAGTGATGCGGCCGGAAGCCAGATTGTAAGCAGTCGAAGAGAGCAAGAAGAGAGGTGGGATGACCGTTCAAGATGGACGTGTTGTTCCAGGAGTTTTGATTCATAAGGGAGAAGTGATATGAGCGATCGCTAGATACAGAGGATGGGTCAAGACAGGGCTTTTTGAAGAATGTGTGATTGAGGCATGTTTAAAGCTTGAGGGGAAGATGCCAGTTGATAGCAGTAGGTTGAAGAGATGGGTTAGGGTTGGAATAAAGACTGTGGCGAGGTTTGAGATGAAGTGGGATGGAATCGGGTCAAGTGCACAGGTGGGCGAGATGTGATCTTGAGAGTTGTGTGGAGAGTCGATCTTCTGTAATGGTGGAGAAGTTGGTTTTAGAAGAGGAGGGCTGAGCAGTTAGGAGGAAGGGCTCTGGGTGTTGTCGACCAAAACTGTCTCTGAGGTTATCAATCTTCTGCTTGAAAAATGAGGCAAAGCCTTCGGCCGAGATGAGTGGAGAGGGAGGAGGTGCTGGGGGACGGAGGAGAGAATTGAAAGTGTTGAATAACTGTTTAGGGTTGTGAGACATGGAGGATATGAGAGATGAGAAATAGGTTTGTTTTGCTGCAGCGAGTGTGGCTTTCAAAGTAGTGAGGGACTGTTTGAATGCGATGAAGTGATTGTTAGAGTGGGATCTTTTCAATCTCCGCTCAGCAACCCTGGTAGCCAGTCTCAGTTCTTTGGTCAAGCTGGTGTGCCAGGGCTGTCTGCTGATTTTGCGAGCTTTGGTATATGTGAGAGGGGCAACAGATTCCAGAGCTACAGTTATTGGGGTTGGTATTTAATAGAGCGGCATCCGCATTAGGAAACTTATGTCTGTACTAGATTTAGGATGATGTAGGTTTAGGATAGTGATGTAGCGTTGACCATGTGTTGTGCAGCACTGTGAGCAGCACACCTTGAGAAGGAGATGTGGTGAACAGCTATCCCGCCTATCTCTTTAGCTGTTCACAAAAACCCAGCCCTGTTAAAAGAGGAAATAACATATCTCAGCAGCAAATATGATGCTGGACCTTGACATCCGGGTTCATATCACCAAATGAAAGAATTTTGATGATACACATCTCCCCTCATACTTAATGTGTGTTACAGTAATATTGAGAATTATGTGTAAATGTATCACACCTATGTTTTTATGTGGATAGGATATTTACATAGTGAGCCTCAAGAGGGACAGTATTACTGATGTATGTAAAGTGCTATTGAAATATTAGTACTCTATAAATAAATAAAAAATTAATTATTACCCAAGTTATGTAGGTATGAGTTAGCTACGTACTTGAATTCTACGTTATGTGTGCCTAAATTTTTTTTGTTTTTGTATTATTTATTTTAATCTATATATACCTATACGTATGTATGTTTCTATGGATTTAAATGTGTTTATGACATATATGTAAAACGAAAAAAGTGGTTTGGTACCGTGTTAGCCAGTAGAAAAAAAATATATAAAGTGCTCTCAGTGAGAAACAAGCTTGATGACGGCACATAAACAGTCCCGAAAGCTTGCTTTGTAACAACATTCACTATTATTTGTTAGCCATTAAAAGGTATCATAGCCACAAGATTCCCATTTTGTTTCTCTCAGAGAGCACTTTATATATTTTTGACATATATGTGAAAGATATAATTAGTGTATGATATATCTATCTGCTTAGAATATATATCTATCTAACATACTAGCTGAAGAGCCCGGCGCTGCCCGGGCATAGTAACTGTGGTTAGTTATAACAAATTATCTTCCATCCCATAGTCCTGTGCCCATATACCCATCATACATATCCACCATCTCATAGGCCCGTGTCCATATACACATCATACATATCCTCCATCCCATAGTCGAGTGCCCATATACCCATCACACATCCTCCATCCCATAGTCCCATGCCCATATACCCATCACACATCCTCCATCCCATAGTCCCATGCCCATATACCCATCATACATATTCACCATCACATAGTCGAGTGCCCATATACCCATCATACATATCCACCATCTCATAGGCCCGTGTCCATATACACATCATACATATCCTCCATCCCATAGTCGAGTGCCCATATACCCATCACACATCCTCCATCCTATAGTCCCATGCCCATATACCCATCACACATCCTCCATCCCATAGTCCCATGCCCATATACCCATCATACATATTCGCCATCCCATAGTCGAGTGCCCATATACCCACACATCCTTCATCTCATAGTCCCATGCCCATATACCCATCATACATATCCTCCATCCCATAGTCCCGTGCCCATATACCCATCATACATATCCACCATCCCATAGTCCAGTGCCCATATACCCATCACACAACCTCCATCCCATAGTCCCGTGCCCATATATCCGTCATACATATCATCCATCCCATAGTTCAGTGCCCATATACCCATCACACATCCTCCATCCCATAGTCAACCATTATGACATCATAATGAGCGGCGGGGCTGGCAACCTATGATGACATCAGCGTCACCATGGCAACCATTATGACATCATAATGAGGGCCGGGGCTTGATACGCACACACTGTTTCCCCATTATGTAGATAGCGGCAAAATTGTTTGGTGAATTGGAACGCGCTGGGTTAAAATTTCGCCTCACAACATAGCCTAGGACGCTCTCGGGGTCCAGACGTGTGACTGTGACAAATTTTGTGGCTGTAGCTGCGACGGTGCGGATGCCAATCCCGGACATACACACTGAGCTTTATATATTAGACTAGCTGAAGAGCCCGGCGCTGCCCGGGCATAGTAACTAACTGTGGTTAGTTATAGCAAATTATAATTATCCTCCATCCCATAGTCCCGTGCCCATATACCCATCATACATATCCATGATCCCATAGTCGAGTGCCCATATACCCATCACACATCCTCCATCCCATAGTCCCGTGCCCATATACCCATCATACATATCCTCCATCCCATAGTCGAGTGCCCATATACCCATCCTCCATCCCATAGTCCCGTGCCCATATACCCATCATACATATCCTCCATCCCATAGTCGAGTGCCCATATACCCATCACACATCCTCCATCCCATATACTCATCATACATATTCTCCATCCCATAGTCCCATGCCCATATGCCCATCATACATATCCACCATCTCATAGTCCAGTGCCCATATACCCATCACACATCCTCCATCCCATAGTCCCGTGCCCATATACATATCCGCCATCCCATAGTCCCGTGCCCATATACCGTCATACATATCCTCCATCCCATAGTCCCATGCCCATATACCCATCATACATATTCGCCATCCCATAGATATCTATCCATTCCAGGACCAAACTTAAATAGTTTAAAGTAAGACATTTTTGTAAACGACATTTCTAGTGAAGATTTTTGGGCTATTAGGTAGCAATTGTCCTTGAAGTGGTGTATCCACCACTTTGACCATAACGTTGCTGCGTTGCTTTACTCGGGAGAATGCAACATACAATTGTCCATGGGCAAATACAGGTTTGGGCAAAAAGAAATGCCAAATCGATCGAGGGTCTGTCCTTGGGATTTGTTAATGGTCATAGCAAAAGCAGGTTTTAGAGGAAACTGTCGACGTTTTTATTTAAAAGGTAACCCAGTTTCTGAAGGACACAAATCGATGCGTGAAATAAATACAATGTCTTCTTCAGCTGAGCCAGTAATCACTTTAGCCTGTATGATGTTGCGGAGTAAGGCAGTGACAATGAGGCTAGTGCCATTGCAAAGACCTTTCTTGGTGTTCAGGTATCTTAATAGCATCACAATGGTGCCAATTTTAAGTTTTAAGAGATGTGATGGCATTCCTAGGAGATGGTGTCAGAGTTTAAAAATTCAACTGGGTAGTTTTCACATTCCTCTGCCTCATCAGCATCGACAGAATCATCGCTTGTATATACAGTATAATCACCACTGATGCGATCCATTACTTTAGAGTTCAGAAAATCTACGTCATTTTTTGGACATAGTATAGCATGTGATGCAGCAGTGTTGAGGCTTTGTCTGTCATTAACATCAATGCAAATATGGTCTCCAAAGATCTCGGTTACTATAGAGCCAGTGGAAAGCATGTCTGGAGGAATTTCAATGACATCCTCTCCAAGGTTATGTTCACTAGACAGCTCACCATTTCGAAGCTTAAGCAACCAAGTGCTGTATTCAGGATCAGTGGAGCGCATGTTGTTGATTAGCGGTAGTCTGGTAAAATGTTGCCAATGTTGGGAATATTTAATGCAGGAATCTACAATGTCTGTTCTTGTTCCATGAGCGATGACGGGAAGACATTGTCTGAAGTCTCCTCCAAGAACAATAACTTTACCTCCAAGCGGTGTTTTACTTTTTTCAGCAACATTTGTTGTCGTGATGTCACGTAGAAGTCTATCTATCGCATTCAATGCATGTTTTTGGACCATAGTGCACTCATCAATAATAAAAAGTTTTGTACTCTGTAAATGTTTTCCTGCATTTGTATCGTTTTTAAACCTGGAAACGGATGTTTCGTTGATCGGAATAGGTATGCCATATAGAGAGTGGATTGTTCGGCCTCCTCGTATCAAGTTAGCTGCTATTCCTGTAGTCGCTGCAGGTGAGACAATTTCTCCTTGTCCTCTTAAATGATGTGTAAGTAGATGGTATAGGTAGGTCATCGAGAAAAAAGCTCTTTGGTGTTAAACTGCTATTTTGAAAAGCTTCAGTAATGACATCGTAGGCAAAAAGTTGCTCCTGATTAAGCGTTTCTTTCATCTCTGCAGCTTTAACATATGGTTTAAGGAGGTGTTTAATATTTTTTGCTGGGCGTGGTAAATTGAAATCAGCTTAAGTTTTTCCATGGACTATGAGGACATCTTGGACATCCTTCACAATCGATACACTCTTCAGTGTCGCCAATGGCGGATCTTAATAGGGGCGGATGGGGCGGTCGCCCCGGGCCCAAGGTTTTTTGGGGGCCCAGGGCAGTGGCGTATCCAGGGGGGGCAGGCAGCAGGGGGGCGCAGTCGAGCCGCCCGGCCGCCTAACGCAGCGGTCCGCAGTATTTCCCCCCCTTCCCTCCCCCCCCCCGGCGGCTGTGTTCTGCTGCTACCAGTCCTGGGAGTCGGCGGTTCTCTGTGTCGGCTGTCAAGCTGACAGCCAACGCAGAGAAGGAGGCCGCGCCGACTCCCAGGCAGCAATTGTACTTGGCGTCTATAGACGCCAGTACAATTGAAGCTCTGACCGCCGGGTCAGAGCGACGTCAGCAGCGTGATCAGGTCATGTGATCACGCTGCTGACGTCACTCCCGGCGCCCAGAGCGAACGCTGGTGGTAAGTGTGCTCCTCTGTGGAGCTGAAGAACCACCGAAGATGGGGGTTAATGAGTGGAGAGGGGGGGTTAATGAGTGGAGAGGGGGGGTTAATGTGGGGGTTAATGAGTGGAGATGGGGGTTAATGAGTGGAGAGGGGGGTTAATGAGTGGAGAGGGGGGTTAATGAGTGGAGAGGGGGATTAATGTGCGGGGGTTAATGAGTGGAGATGGGATTAATGTGGGGATGGGGGTTAATGAGTGGAGATGGGGGTTAATGTGTGGGGGTTAATGAGTGGAGATGGGGGTTAATGAGTGGAGATGGGATTAATGTGGGGATGGGGGTTAATGAGTGGGGGGGGTTAATGAGCGGAGAGGGGGGTTAATGAGTGGAGAGGGGGGTTAATGTGGGGGTGGGGGTTAATGAGTGGAGATGGGGTTAATGAGTGGAGATGGGGGTTAATGTGCGGGGGTTAATGAGTGGAGATTGGGATTAATGTGCGGGGGTTAATGAGTGGAGATGGGATTAATGTGGGGATGGGGGTTAATGAGTGGAGATGGGGGTTAATGTGTGGAGATGGGGGTTAATGTGTGGAGATGGGATTAATGTGGGGGCTTAATGTGGGGATTGGGGTTAATGAGTGGAGATGGGGGTTAATGTGTGGGGGGGATGTGGAGATGGGGGTTAATGTGTGTGGGGGATTTGGAGTGGGGGTACATAATGTGTGGGGGGATTTGGGAGTCGGGACGAGGGGTTATTGAGTGGGGATGGGGGGTACTTAATGTGTGTGGGGGATTGGGGATGGGGGGGATTTGGAGTGGGGATGGTATTTAATGTATGTGGGGAGATTTGAGGACACAAAATGAAGAGTATGTATGAGGGCATGTATGAGGAAACAGTATGGGGGATGGGTGCAGACAGTAAGGGGTGCGAACGGGTGAATGCATGTGGACACAGTATGGGGAGTCGGGGATATGTGTGAGCAGACAGTATAGAGAGTGAGGGGGTAAATATATGAGGAGACAGTATGAGGAGGGAGGGGAATAGTGTGAGGAGACAGTATATTGCAGATATTTGTATTTAGGGGCATTATAATGACACTTCTATCTTTAAGGGGATCGGGTGGAGATTTGCTGCAGAAGACCAGAGAAGATGGAAGTCTGCAGAGACGAGACGTGGATGAGCAAACTCATCATGGGGTCTGGACAAGAAGAAAAGGAGAACGACTCCAGAGATGACGTCATCTATAAGGTACCTGGATGTAAATATTATTTGTGATATTGACTAATTCTCATGTTTTTTATTTATGTCAGGAGCATTACAGGGGTTGTCCAGGTCTGTGCTGAGTCTGCAGACATTCTATGTGACTGCAGACTTCTGAATTCTCACAGTGCTCACTGAACGCTGTCAGGATTCTCTCATGCTGGTAATTTACATACATGCGGTCACATGCTGACTAGACATGTGTGGCCTCACTCAATGAAAATGAACGGAGCGAGGCCGGGCACGTCTAGTTGGAATGTGGCCAGAAGTATACAAATCACATGCTTGTGCTGACATGACTGTACATCGGCAAGGGAGAATCCTAAATGTGTGCAGTGCATTCGTTGTGAGAATTCAGAAGCTGCAATGTCAGGATTCAGCTCTGCAGGTTCCAGTACTCATCACATGGACACCTCACTCATATACGATTTTCATAGTTATGGTCCTGTGACAACGAGCTTCTCTTCCTGCTTTCAGTTTTTTACATTGAGAGCATTAGGGAGAGCAGCTCGTGGGTACATGACTAGCTGTGCAAGTCGCATATGTACTTTTGGGGGGGGGGGGGGGCGAACCAAATTCTTGCCCCGGGTGCCAGAAAGCCTAGATACGCCTCTGGCCCAGGGGCAGGCTGGGCCGGGTGGCAGAGCGGCAAATGCCCCCCGGACCGCTCCCCAAGCACCTGTACAGGGCCGGCCGTGCCCTGTGCTGTGACGCCGCCGGCAGCAGACAGCCGCCCGCGTCACATTCTATGAGGGGCCGGGAGCTGTGCACGGCCGTCACCTTGACGGCTGCTCAGCTCCGGCTGTACTTCCGGGTCAGATGTCGGGCGTGCGCGATGACGTCATCGTGCACGCGCCGACATGTCCCGGAGGATGCTGAAAGCAGAGGCGCTGCTGGGGAGCGAGCCGGCTGTGAGGTATGGGGAACTTTTTTTATTTATAAAATGAATTAAATGGTGGAGGGGGTGACTGGGGCCTGTATATGATGAAGGGGGGGTGACTGGGGCCTGTATATGATGAAGGGGGGTGACTGGGGCCTGTATATGATGAAGGGGGGGTGACTGGGGCCTGTATATGATGAAGGGGGGGTGACTGGGGCCTGTATATGATGAAGGGGGTGAGTGGGGGCTTCACAGGATGAAGGGGGTGAGTGGGGGCTTCACAGGATGAAGGGGGTGAGTGGGGGCTTCACATGATGAAGGGGGGTGAGTGGGGCTGCACATGATGAAGGGGGGGTGAGTGGTGCTGCATATGATGAAGGGGGGGTGAGTGGGGCTGCACATGATGAATTGGGGGTAAGGGAGACTGCACATGATGTGGGGGTAAAATTAACTGCACATGATGATGGGGTAGTGGGGCTGCACATGAAGTTGGGGGGGAAGGGGACTGCACATGATAAAATGGAAGGGGGGATAAGGGGCTGCAAATGATGAAGCGGCACTGCAGATGAAGTGAGTGGGTGATAGGGGACTGCAATGGATGAAGTAAGGGGACTTCAAATTAAAGTGGGGACATTAAAGTGGATCCCCTATGGCCAGGATCACGTTGGGCGATTTTGTGCGTATTGGCCGTAGGCCTACAGCTTATGTGCAACGTCTTTTTAGGCCATGTCCACACGTGGTGGAATGGTGGCGGGTTTTCCGTATGGACCCGCAGCAAACCAAGTGCTGCGGTCCGTACGGCTGTCAATTCCCGCACGGGGACCGCAGCGCTCAGGTGGGAAGGGGGGTACAGGGGCCCAGGTTTTATGAACAGCCCCGGGCCCATAGTCCACTTAATCCGCCACTGAGTGTCGCTGTGGTATGTATGACAGTAGACTTGTAAAAAATGGTCCTTAAATTCATTCCACAATTCAAGTGGATTACTGGGGGGCCAAAAATACAGATATAAGCAAACATGTCTCTAAGTTCGGAAGGTGTTGTGAGTTCATTTTTCCCTTCACCATTGAGGTCTGATGAACTCCCTCCTCTAGTGAAGGAAGGTAGTGAGACTGATTACCAAACACCTGGGCAGCTAGATGATAACTGGGTGGCTGGAATTGAGGACTGGATATAAGGCTGCCAACGCCCTTCTTCCTGGCTGGTGATTTTCCTGCTGGATTCTTGGAGACCAGTCTGATTCCTGCATCTCAAAGCTAAGTTTTTCTGCTCTGCTTTGTACTCTTCAGTTTTGTTTTTGTTTTGCCTTGTTTTTTGGGAGTTCTGCCATCCCCGGCCGGGGGTGAGCTAAATTCCATTTTTGTCTCTGATCTGTTGATATTTTGCTCTGTCTTCAGAAAATACCTGAGTGCTGATATAGTCTTTTGAAGCCTAGCGACTTCAGGGCCTGTTTTTCCTATCAGTCGGTTGGCTCATTTTGATAGGGTTTTTGCGGATGGCAGACAGCAGCTTTCCTATCCTGTCCTATGTAGTTAGCTTGGGCCCCATCATTTGCTCAACCTATCTTTCTATCAGTGTTAGTGTTTTCATCTTGCTTCACCGTCATTATATGTTGGGGGCTGCCTATTGCTTTGGGGTCTGGTCTGGGGCAGTTTAGTTTTTCCCCTTTCTGTCTTTAGGCTATATAGTTCTCCGGCTGTGATCGAGGGGTCTAGGGCACCGTAGGAACCCCCCACGGCTACTGCTAGTTGTTGTGGATAGGTTCAGGGGTCTGCAATCCGATAGCTGCCAACCTCTCTGGTTTTTCTGGACTTAGCTGGTGTTTTGTTTTTTCCTCCTTCTGTGACTCATCATAACAGGAAGGCATGTTAAGAATGCAAGCATCTCTTAACCCTCCGTCAGGAACAATGGATCTGACAGGCGCAGCTCTTCTACTTTCATTTCTCCCTTCTCACCAGATTTTCAGGAAACCCCCTCCCTCTAGATAGTCTCCTGGCTCTAGCTGCTGTGTGAAACCTGATTCCACAGTTGGTCTCCAGAGCTTCAGGAAGGAAGATATAGCTGTGCTGGCTTCTCAGGCTCATTGGTCCCAAACACATCACATTTTATAAGGTTGGTATGTAATGTTTTTAGTCATTACTATTGTTTATTTAGCTTGTTTTATGATTGGATAGAGAAAGGTTTGTGGATATTTCATATAAATAAGGCAGATTTTCTTACAAATGAAAGTGTACTTCTCAGGAGTTTTGAAATTTGTGTATATCCAAGTTATTACTTTTATGTTGAGTAAATGGGATTGTTTTGCACCTGATAATGTGTAGTCTCATTACATCCCTATGAAGGTCTCTGATCACTTTTAGATCACTGAAATTGAGAAAATTAGATAATCTAGGCATTTTTCTAGCCTGCGCTCGACAGGCACATTGTTCCATTAGGAGTTAGTGCGAATATTGTTCCTGACGGAGGGTTAAAGTATGTCTCCAGATGCCATCATCGAATAATAATCCGAGTGCTAACGCAGCATCCTTAAAGGTTTCGTGCATAACTCCATTGTCGGTTTTAATGCTGTCAAAACTGGTAGCAGCTTTTACATGCAGTAACAACAAACGTAAATAGCGTTCTTGGTCTTTCACACTAACAGTATACATTCTTCCAATAACTGAGACCCCCTCGTTTTCTTTGTTCACATGTGCCTTGTTTCCAAACGTAGTGTTCTGGAATTTCGCGGTAGAAATAGTTATGTGCATTGTGGTCGATCCTATTAAGGTTGAAATACGCCATAAGTGTAGAATTGGAAATGAGCTTTTGATGGATGCTGTCTGCAGAGTCATTCTCATGAAAATAGAGTGGTTGAGAGTTAGGTAGATGTACGGCTAGGCGAATGATGGCATGAGATTGTTTATGCATAGGAAAAGCAAAATATCCGCCACACAGCCTCAGGTGCACTAACATATCTGGAATCCCTAAATTGGTGTGTTTCATCATGTTGGATGTTATTTTGGGAAATTTCAAGGTTGGCTTTGTCATGTCCTTTGTAAACGTATTTAAATAAATATTTTACACTTTGAAGGGAAGCACATATTTCTACATTAATATGGCACTTGTATTTGGTGAGTAAAAATGGGTTATATGGAACTACCCATGAATTGTCAATAGTCTTGGAATGGTGTTCATATGTTTTGCCAATGGGTCTGCGGTAAGTGGGATAGCCATCCTTTTCTTTGATGGTATATGGTTGGTATTGTTTAGGGAAACCTTTGCTACACTTTCCAAGATCCATACAGGGAGAATTAGGATTGTGTTCTCCACAGGGACAATGAATCATGTGTTGAAGAACAATGTTATGGAGCTGAGGGTAGATTGTTTCATCAGGTATTTCAGCCCAGACTACATTGTCTATGTCCGCCTCAGTCCGTAATTTAGACAGGCTGTCAAGAATAATTAAAATATGAGCGTGTGGGAGACCACGCTTCTGAAATTCAATGACATGGACCATTGCGGTGACGTTTCCAAATAATCCACTGCTAATGTCTTTTAAGAGGGATTCCAGTTTAATTTTAAAGAGGCGTGCAACCAAGTTTGGTCTGTGTTCAACACGCTGCCACAGTTCTAAATGTGCAGTAATCTCACTCCACTTAGGATTACATTTCATGGTGATAAATAGATCTGGTCGACCATACTTCGTAACAATAGCCATAGCATCCTTGTAGCGCTGCTGCATGTTTCTTGGACTGCCTTCAAAAGAAGATGGTAAAATGACAGTTTTTCCAATAGGGATGCCCTTTTGAATCGATTTTTTGAGTAGATGTTCTTGAAGGAGGCAGTAATCCTCCACTTTTAAATCTTTTTGGTGGTTGCGGATGTAATGTAGGCGATTAGCTTCGATTTTGACATAAGCATCTATTAAATATTGCTGTTAGCTTACCACCAAGGAGTGGATTAAAGTAATTTCTGACAGATAACATATAGCAATAGCATTGGAGTTGTGTGATCCTCCGCTGACTTTTGCCTGGAGTCCATCATGCCATCCTTGGTCTCCACAAGGGAAAAATATTGGATAGGAGGGCATCCAAATTGCTATGGAAAATGCTAATTTGTTTTGTTTTTGGAGCTAAAGGGTTGTGGGGATCAGGTTTTAAATGAATATATATGTCTCTATTGAAAGGTGGCTCACCATTGTCATTTTGAAACACGACTGCTACTTCACTGGGATTACTGCAGCGTCGAGGGTCTTGAGTACGATCTTGTTTAATAGCCATAGTGATGTTTGGCATGACAGTTCCATTTTGTAGAGATTTAATTTTTTCTTTTGCTTCCACATCACGTAACATTTGATAAGCTGCCACAAAAGGATTAATAGTTTGGATTTGAAGGGCAATAATGTTCATCAATGTAGGATGACATTTTTGATTTTCTTTACATCGTAAGCGTTGTTCGTTTGCGGTCGCGGTATCGAGAATGTAAAGTTGGTCATCTGAGGGATGTAGTGTTCCAGTTCTATGATAGATCTGGCAATGTATGCGGAAACAGTATGGGCCATATCCAAGAGGTGGTGAAATATTTGCACCCATGGAGGCAAAAGCAAAGGAACTGTTAATACTTCGAATATTATCCATGAAATTTTTGCTAAATTCACTTTGCCCTTTCAGCAAACGTGTAAAGACATCAGGATACTGTAGTATGGGTACATGGACTTTACCCTTCTGACAGCAGAGCGTAAAGTAAAGCTGTTATCAGAAGGTATCTCTGCTACAAAATGCAAAGCTTGGCAATGCTCACATACATGGGTCATGTCACCACAGCTGTGTTCAGTAATACTATTTTCATCATTAGTGAAAATGTGAGGTTGTAGTAGAAGTGCATGTCCAAACGGGGGGTTGCGCCTGGTTTTGAGACCAACGTATATTTGTCTTGGTTGCACTTTCTGCGGGCTAACTGTTGCAGCTTGTATGTGAAGAAACTGTGCGTCGGTATTGACTAATGGTGGTATTGATAGGGCAGAAACAGATTGCTGATTAGTTATGTCAGTGAACGGCATACAGGATGAAGTGTGGTAGTAACTTGTTCCACATGCTGATGTGGAAGCATCCTGTTGTGAGTCTAATAATAATGATGAGGAAGAAGCAGTCTGTTGTCGGCGGTGACAGCGTGCAGATGCTTCTTCAGCCAATCTAATGGATGTAGAGTTAGGGGATTCGTGTGTGAGACGACGGCATTTATTAGCCTTAATCTGGTCAAGGCGATAGTGTTTTTCCCTCAGGAGTCTCATTAGCACGGCGTTTTTGACATAGTGCTAAAGCTGCTTTCCTTTCACTGGCATTGGCATACTTTTTGGTATGACTCATGTTGGCACAGGGTAAAGGAGTCTATTTGGCAGTTATCTGGCAGTGAAGAAGGCGTCCTGGAGTGTTGTAGTGTAAACGGATACTTATAGTACTTATAGTCTTCTTATAGAAGTGGGGTACAGCAAAACAGGGCATATAAATGGCGTGAGATAAAGGACTAATTAACTGGTGTAATTATGCAGAAGACTTAAACTGGGGTCCTCCTGTAGTTATGCTTAACGTTTGAAGAAACTGGTGTCCTCCTAGTCGAGGCAAAATTGGCCCTGTAATTGCCCAGCAGTAGTTATGAAGTGGTAGAGGCAAATTGGCCCTGTAATTAGACACCGGCAGTGAACAGGCAGAGGAGCAAGGCAACACGTCCGCACAACAAGTCGGCTTGAGGTAAATGACGAAATTCCGCGGGATCCAAGGTGGCGTTGGCGAAATCTCGCGAGATTTCGCCGACGCCATGTTGAGTATCGCGGGATTTCGCCGATTCAAGATGGCGTCGCAGCAACAACATGTGGACTACGTCTGGATCCAGGATGGCGCCGGCGGAAGAAGTCGGGGATCGTGCCGATGCCGACCCTGGAGCAGCGGCGATGATGGCGTGAGTATGAGAGACGAAGTGAGAGAAAGGGTCGTATGTGGAGTGAAAGAGGGGGGGGGACGTGAGTGGAGATGGTGAAAGGTGAGAGGAGTGTGTATTGAGGAGGTGTGTGTGTTGAGGGTTAACATGGCAAGAGGTGTGTGGTGACGGCTGGCATGGTGAGGAAGGTGTGTGTTAGGAAGGTATATGGTGTCGGGGAGTGTGCGGGGGGCAAAGAGGCACAGTGCTACCGCCAAAGGCAGACGTCACCAAGTTACAACCGGACAGAAGCTGCTTAGCGCATTTATTATTAGAGAAGAGGGAGAAGGGATTCAGACAGTGAATGTAGATCGAGGTGAAGATTTCTGTGAGGGCGTGCAAATTTGTGGAGTGGGGATTGTGGACAAGGAGTGGAGAGGGATGAGAATGTAAGTAGTTTGTGGTGAGAAAGAGGTGACAGAGGGAGCGGAGGCAGATGAATATGAGGTCCAGTGTGTGGCCATCTTTGTGAGTGGCTGCAGAAGACCACTGATTGAGGCAGAAGGAGGAAGTGAGATAGAAATTTAGGGGTAGCTGAGAGGGAAGTGTTGGGGATGGGGATGTTGAAGTCGCCCAAGATGACGAGAGGGCGGGACCGGATTCCTTCCTGGTGATTTAAAGTATGCTACAACTACCCGGTTGTCAGAGAATACTTCTGTGGTGTCCCTAAAGATTTTTCAAGAATTCTAAAAGGGCGAACTTTACGGCCAAAATTTGTTTCATGTTTGAGGATACTGATCTTAGGTCCTCTGTCCAGACCCCTTGAGTTATTCTGGTTGTTCAAGTGAGCCCCCCCCCCCCCTCCTGGGGCTTGCGTCTGTGGTTGGAACCTCAGAGATTGAAATCGCCCACAAGGAATGCCCCGGGTTAAGTTGTCTATCCTCATCCACCATTCTATAGAAAGTACTGTTTTTTGATGACAAGGTTAGCAGACCTTCTAAATGCCCTTTTAGAGACTTTTCGGCTGATAAGATTTCCCACTGAAAATTCCTGGTGTGTGTCTGAGCCCACTGAATGGCCGGGACACAGGCAGGCAGTCTTGGAACATAGGAGGAACATTACTTTCCACAAAGTCGTAGAGGGGAGGTCCCTTATCCAAGATATAATCTGCTGAACTCTCTCTGCCGGGAGGCGACACTCCTGTTCTTTTTTAATCCAATGATACCCAAATATATTCGATTTCCCTAGATTCAAAAGCCAGCCTAAGTTCATCAAGGAATACATGACTTTCTCTAGTTGGTTCTAGCAATGCTGGATTGAGATGTCGATCAAAAATCATCCAGGTATGGGACAATTAGGATATCTTGTTCCCTCAAGCATGCCATTACTTCGCCACCATCTTGGTGAAAACCTGTGGAGCCATGACTAGACTGAAAGGGAGGGCCATGAACCGATAGTGCTTTACTACCCTACTAGACCTTTTATCAGGACTGCTACCCTGAGGAATTTCTGATAGTCTCTGTGGATGGGGACAAGATAGTAGGCATCCTTTAGGTCCAGAATATTCATGAAACAGTCCAGAAACAGTATTTTACCAATGTTTTTATTGTCTCCATCTTGAAGGTTTGAACCTTCAATAACTTGTTCAGTTTCTTTAGATTTAGGATTGTCCTGAAAGTTCCATATGGCTTTTTCCTCAGGAACAGAGGGAAGTAGAATCCTTAGTCTTTTTCCCAGTAAGGGACCTCTTGAAGGACTGCTTTCCCTATCAGGCCAAGAACCTCCTGCTCTAAGGCTAGTTGCTCTTCGTTTGAAGATCTCTAGGGTGTCACTACAAAATTTGGTTGGGGAGATGAGTGGAACTGAAATTTTAGATCTGATTTTATTAGATCTAAGATCCAAGAGCTGTTAGATATTTTTTTCCCAGGCCGGGAGAAATAGAGATAACCTTCCCCCCACCTGGGGAAAACCCTCATTGGAATGTCTTCTTGGGGGGGGGTAGTTTGTTGAACAAGAACCCTTTGGTTTTCCCCTTTCTAGCCTCCAACGGATACATTTCCTATAAGTATTGGAGAGGCCAGGGAAGCGTTTATTATTCCCCGCTTTATCCAAAATATCATCAAGCATAGGCCCAAATAAGAATTTGCCCTCACAGGGAATGGAGCATAGTCTTGACTTTGTTTGGAGATCTCCTGGCCAACATTTAAGCCGGAGGGCTTAAATGCATTAGAAAAAAACTGCAGTTCTGGCTACCAGCCAGAGTCTGCTGATGTATCAGTCAAGAAAGCAGCTGCCCCCATCAGCACTGGGATGGAGTCTAGTATAGCGTCCCTAGATGTTTTCTTTCTCAGCTGTGATTCCAGCTGGCCTAGCCAAACCATCAGTGATCTGGCCATACAAGTGGCAGTTATTGCAGGTTTTAGTCCCCCTCCCCGGCGGCCTCCCATGAACCCTTCAGGAAGGTAACCGCTCTTTTGTCCATGGAATCCTTCAGTACTCCATATCCTAAAAGGGAAGGGAAAACTTTTTGGAAGCCTTAGCAATTGCCACGTCTAATTTTGGCGCCTTCTCCAAAAATGAACATGTCGGGTCATCAAACAGATACTTTCTCTTTGGGGATAAAAGGCCCCTTTCTCTGTTTTCTTTTCTCTCTGGGGTGGTGACTCAGAATGCAGAGTCTGCACCACATAGTGCTCCTGCTTTTTCATGACTGGGGGATGGTAAGACTGCCAGAGCTCTATCAGAAGCACTCCTAGTGCTTTCTGGCAGTAAATAAGCCATAGCACTTCCCCCTCCCCCCATCTCCGGGACACCTGCGGCTGATTCAGAATCTTATCACACCTAGACAGCCGCACGCCGTCCATAGGGACGCCCCCGGGGAGGGGTGTACGGAGAGCGGTATCCGGGACACTCACCGCGCCGGCGAGGACGTACGCAAGCGCAGACTGAACTTCCCAGGCATGCCTTGCAGCGCCGCGTGCGCACTGGAACCCCAAAATTTCATTGCACACGTTTTTTCCAGCGATGGTCCAGGCGGTGAGGATCTAATGAGGGAGCATACCAGAGCGCTGATCCATCATCTCTGCTGCCTGTCCTTGCATACCCTAGAGGCCCACTGACCCCAGCGGTGACACATCAGGACACCGCGCCAGCCACCGCTGCCTGAATAGGCCTGGCATTCCACGACGATTCTCTTTTGCCACTCAGGTATGCCTTCCTTTAGAGGTACGCCGACTAAGTCCCCTGTCAAGGACAGGAAACCAACTGATGCAGGAGATAGGTTTCGCCTTTTTATCTGTAGGTTTCCCGTCCTTGAGCGGCAGATCTCCTTTCTCCGTGGTGCAGTCATGGGGCAAGGAGAAAGCGAGTCTCAGCTAGAACAAAAGCTACTGGCACCTTGGAAACAGGGCTTTGGGGTCGGTTAGTCAAACCACCGACTCCTTAATTTCCCAGAGTTCTGACTCCACGACTCTGACTTCACAGCATTGGTCACTACTGAGCAAATACATAAAGTGCAGCACAGATTCATTTCAACTTAAAGCAGAGATCCTTAGATCAGGATTAGAACATACATTTATAGGACATTTCTTTACTTTCTTAAATTCTTCTGAAAAAATATTCAGCACGTGCTGCATCGAATTACTGTACCCAATGTATTATATATTTTACGAGTCGGTCAATTTTACACCAACTCCATCAAAATGGACCAACTCCAAAGCACTGCTTGGGAATGTTAGCAGCATATGGATTATAAAAAATGGTAATCAATGATCTAGCCCTACCGGTGGTGGTGCAGTACCACCCCAACATGCATTATTATTGCAATGCAGGGTGTGTCATGATCAGCACTCTGGCCGAGCATTCAGTCATCAATGGATCAACCTGGTGCGTCGGCTTCTTTGCCAGATCTCCGACGTGTCACATTGTCCAGCTTCTCATCCAAATGATCATATACAGATTAACCCCATTCTGACATTGGGAGTAACAGTACGCCCACGTCGGAATCCCTCCCCTTGATGTGGGCTCTAGTGCGGACTCGTAAAATCTAATATATAATTGCCAATCGGCTCTGTCACAGCTTCCGGCGATTGTGTCGCTATCCCACAATCCACCGCGGCTGGAAGCTGTGACAAAAACGGCACCACCATATTGGAACACCCAAGTTATTGGTATTCAGATATGGCGGCCGGGAATCAAATCCCCGCCGGCTGAGCCAATGAGCGTTGCCACGTGGGATTTAAATACCCCCCACCAAGCCGCACGGCTCCGCTCATCGACTGAGACTTGGCGGGGGATTCAAATCCTGCACGGCACCGCTCATTGGCTCAGCCGGCGAAGGATTACATACTTACCTGACTGGGAGGAACGTTGCCGCGGCGCTTCTCTTCTCACTGGAGACCGGGGCAGGAGTGCAGTGTCGGAATCGTGCATGCGCATGCATAGTGCTATCCGGCGCCATTTTACTGAAGACACATTTGCAGTGTGCCTTCAGCAATATGGCGCCGGACAGAGCGGTATGGGCATGTGCGTACTCCGGCGTCGCACTCCTCCCCCGGGAGAACGTGACAGCGCTGGAGCACAGGAAACAAAGGTGAGTATAAATTTTTTTTTTTCTTCTGAATGTGTGCAATTTAATAGGGGTGAGATGACCATACATAACAGGATAGTGGGGTGAGAGGTAGCATGCATACCAAGATAGGGGGTGAGGGGACAATGCACTGTTTTTTTCTGTATGTGTGCAGTTTAATAGGGGTGAGCGGACCATACATATCAGGATGGGGGGGGGGGGGGAAGGGGTGTGAGGGGTCCATGTATATCAAGATAGGGGGGTGAGAGGGCCATGCATACCAAGATAGGGGGGTGGGAGGACCATGCATACATTCAAATCCCGCGCGGCACCGCTCATTGGCTCAGTCGGCGGGGGATTTAAATCCTGCGACGCTCAGCCATTGAGCAATGCCGCGCGGTTTTGGCGGGGGATTCAAATTCCACATGGCACAGCTCATTGGCTCAGCCGGCAGGGCGGGGGATTCAAATCCCCTGCCAAAGCCGCGCAGTACTGCTCATTGGCTGAGCCGCCCGCCGGCAGATGTTCATTTCACCGACCTCCCGATGCAATAGCGTCGGGCCTATTTCTAGTATATAATAAATTTGGATCAGTAGTACAATGCAGGATGTCCCATAAATGTCTGTTCTTATCCTGATCTAAGGATATAGGATTTTAGCTGAAATGAATCTGTGCTGCACTTTATGAACATCCTCAGTAGTGACCAGTGCTGTGGAGCCCGAGTCATAGAAATTGAGGAGTCTGAGGTTTGGCTTACAAACTCCACAGCCCTGAGAACAGCAAGAGACATGAAAAAAACACAACTGCTCAGGATCAGGACAGGGAATAAGAAATAAACATCAGAAATAAAGTGACCAATCCATTTAATACAGTTTGATAAATAGATCAAAGGTAGAAACTCATCAGCAAAATAGAAACTACAGCACATACCCGAACGTCGATTCCTCCAACAAAAACTGTGTTTGGCATTATTTTACCCTCAGGCAACACATAACCCTGGTTTGCTGCCTGATCCTCTTCAGGGGAACTTTGGCATGCGGATGAAGACTAAAAATAGAAAAAATAAATAAATAAATGTATGCACAAACTATTACTGCAATGATAAATATACCAATGATCACTATCCTATCTAATACATGGGAATTAGATGAGGGTTATTCTCATTCTCATTTAGTGACAGCCCAACTGCGTTTCTTCACCGATTAATTACTCCCTGCACAGAGGTGCCCCCAGCAACCTGTCTGTGCAAGGAACCGCAGAATAGCCCTGTTCCTGCAGGAGAATAGGGCTATGCTGCAGTTTTCTGCACAATCATGTGCATTTACACTAGCCAATCACTGAACAATTTCATAAGAACACTTGGTTTCCAGATATTTGGTCAGTGTAAACAAGCTGCTAATCACCCAATAAAAGAGCAAAATGATTGTTTGCCGGGTGAAAGGATTAAAAAAAGTATTTAGAAAAAAATCATTAAAACAGGATATGTGATGCTGAGAATAATGGCAGTATATGTGCTCAATTTATTACTGATCGTTCAGTGCATATTGAAAACGTGATTGGACTGTATGCAGCAGGGCTGTGGAGTCGGAGTCGTGGAGTCGGAGTTAGTTTTGGTTGGAGTTGGAGTCGGTAGAAATGTACCGACTCCAGCTTTAAAAAAATGTATTAATATTTCATAATTGAACTTTCATATGAATTTTATAAATGTTACTCAAATATATATGTTCTATCAAACTATGAACAACAGTGATAAGCAGTTCTGCTGGAGATAGAGACATTTCTTACTTCTTGTGTGTCACTGTTCTCCACTGCCCTTATCTAATCTTATACTTGGTTAACCTCATGCTGTCCCAGCCCCCCTACTTACAATGTATGAAACTGAAAGTGAAAATGTGTTGCAAATTCTTAGTAGTAAAGCTCCTCCTCTAGACTAGATCATACTAGATGTCTTCCAAGCATCTCACAGCTGCCTGCTACTCAGAAGAGGAAGACTGTAAGAAGTATTATCCTTTCAACAAACTTTACATCAGTTAACTGTGTACATGAGGAATAATAACAGTATTACTGACCACTATATCAGTTGTACGACCTGGCAATAATTTTGTACAATTGTTTTTAGGAAAAACAATTGTCATTTGGATTGTGAATGTAGAATTAAAAACCTGAGAATGTCAAAGAAGCATCACATTAAATCAGCTGTATTTGAACATTTCACCATCACTCAAGATAGAAAACATTATGTCTGTCAGTGTATGACAAATGATCCAGACGAAAACAAATGCTATGAAGCCAAGATGAGTGCATATTCAGGCAAAGATAAAAATGCTCCTACCAGAGCTTCTAATCTAAAGAGACATTTACAGCGCTTTCATCCAGAAGTACTGAAAGCAGTGGATGAGAAAGACTGCATCCAAACCAATGAACCAGTGCCCAGCTCTTCCAGCCAAACAAAGGAGCAGAGAACTTTGCAGCCATCAGTTGCAAGATATTTTGTCAGTGACAAAGTTACTGTGACAATGACAGTAGATACATTTAAAAAACAGATCATAGAGCTTTTGTTGTAAAGGATAGTGTGCCTATTTAATTATTTTCACGACCAGCTTTTGTGTGTCTGAATGGGGAAATGGCCCGCAAGCTTGGTGTTTCTCTGGAGAGAGAGAGTATTAGAAAATTAGTAATCGAAGAAGCTTTTAAACAAAAGGAAGAACTTAAAAAAACTCTCAAGGGACGCTTTCTGTTTCTTAAAATGGATGCCTGCACACGTCACAGAGTGAACTATTTTGCCATCAATGTCCGATTTGTTTGTGACAAAAATGAAATAGTTACCAAGACATTGGCAGTAAAAGACACCAAAGCTCATCACACCAGTGAGTTTCTCCAGGTCTTGGTGGAAAAGGTTCTGCAAGACTATGAACTTAAAGAGCAAGTTCTTTCTGTCGTAACTGACAATGCTTCAAATATGATAAGTACTATTAAGCTAATGAATGAGAGTAATGATGGTGACCAGCAGCTAGAAGAACATTCTGGGTCCACAGACACAGAAATGTTTGAAATAGAGGAACACAGTATTGTAACTGAGGAGCAAACTGAAGTTGCTTCAGATGAACAGCAACATGATAGTTTAGATGATCTTGTTGAAACTGTGTCAATATGTTCTTTCATTCATCACATGCGCTGTGTTGTGCATACGCTAGAGCTGGCTATGAGACAGTTTGCAAGAAGGACATGCTGCTGCACTGATTGGCAAGGTGAGAAAATTGGCTACTGTTGCCAGAACCCCTAAAGTTGACTCAATTTTGAAGAGACGTGCTGGGAAAGGGGCAATTATTGATCAAGCCACACGATGGGGCAGTACTTACTTAATGATTCAGCGCTTGGTTGAACTGAAAACCTTTCTTGTAGACATGGCTAACCCTCAACTGACGCTAAATGAAAGTCAGTGGAATCATGTGACTGAGCTGGAAAAATTGCTAGAGCACCCATTTACAGTGACTAAAAAATTACAAGCAGTGGACTTAACTCCAGGTATTTTCTTAAAGGAGTGGAAGAACCTGATGTTTCACCTGTCCCAAAGAGGAGGGTTAATTGCAAGTGGCATTGCTACATCAATGAAACGGAGAGAGGAGCTACTATTACAAAATAACATTCTTTTGGCAGCTGTTTATGTAGACCCAATGCATCGGATTCTTCTAGATGATCAACAGCTAAGTAAAGGAAAAGAAGCTCTGTTTGAAATAGCAGTAAGGATGAAAGGGTTGCAGAACAGTCAGGAGGAACAAGAAGAATTTGGTCGTCCTGCCATATCTTCACCCTCATCATCAACTGATGAAGAATTTAATTTCGAAAAATATTTGGATCACAAGGACCGTGCAAAGCGTTCCCGCATAGAAGAAGAGTCATCCCCATCAAGGAACACAGCCAGTACATTTCAGCAGAATTTTTCATGTGCACTAAAAGAAATTGAGAAATTTGACCGTTCATCAAAAATAACAGTGCAACAAGCGATTCCTCTGTATCCTGACATTGTCAGAGATGTTGCCCGAGTGGTTACTGCTTTGCCACCAACACAAGTTAGTGTAGAGAGGTTGTTCTCTGCTCTCAAAATAATTAGATCAGATTTGAGGGCATCCATGAAGGAGGATCTGACAGAGGCAATACTTTTTCTGAGGACAAATTTATAGATTTCTTCTTATTAACTGCATAAAAGTGTTTATTGCATATTTACTTACAGTTTAGAAAAGTTTCTAAAAGTTATTTGCTATATTCTAATTGTATTCTAATAAATGTAGTTTTTGCTCTAAGTGGTCTGATTACTTATATGATGGTGAGAAACTGAATAAACACGATGTTTAATATTTTACAACAGTAAATTTGTTGTTATGAATTGGCCATTTATGAAGGAGTCGCAGTCTGATAAAATCCAGGAGTCGGAGTCGCAACTGTGGCTTACCGACACCACAGCCCTGGTATGCAGGCCATTAAATTACACGGAAATGGCAAACATAGTCAATCAGAAATCATTTAATAGCTGCCATCGTACACTGTAAACGAGTGCTCAGAAGGGCACAAAATCACTGAATCAGAGGGATAGCCACAGGACAAAGGATCAGGTCACTACTTATAAATTCCACATTATAGTGATAAGTGGCATGCCATTCCCCTTTCAGCATTGTATAATACAGTGGGGCATGTAAGTTTGGGCACCCCTGGTCAAAATTATCATTATTGTGAACAGCTAGGCAAGTTGAAGATGAAATGATCTTTAAAAGGCATAAAGTTAGAGGACACATTTGCTTTGTATTTTAGGCAAAAGAGAATAAAAATTATATACCGTATATACTCGAGTATAAGCCGACCCGAGTATAAGCCGACCCCCCTAATTTTGCCACAAAAAACTGGGAAAACGTATTGACTCGAGTATAAGCCTAGGGCAGGGGCGTATCCGGGGGGGGGCAGCCGGGGCAGTTGCCCCGGGCGCAGCCAGCAGGGGGGCGCAGTCGGGCCGCCTAATGCAGCGGTCTGCAGTGTCTCCCCCCGGCGGCTGCGTTCTGCCGCCCCCCGTCCTGTGTGTCGGCTGTTCTCTGTGTCGGCTGTCAAGCTGACAGCCGACGCAGAGAAGGAGGCCGCGCCGGCACCCAGGCAGCAATTGTTGTACTTGAAAGCTCTGACCAGAGCGCCGGGTCAGAGCGACGTCAGCAGCGTGATCAGGTCATGTGATCACGCTGCTGACGTCACTCCCCGGCGCCCAGAGCGAACGCTGGTGGTAAGTGTGCTCCTCTGTGGAGCTGAAGAACCACCGAAGATGGGAGTTGTTCATGATTGGAGATGGGGGCTTAATGTGGGGATGAGGGTTAATGAGTGGGGGGATTAATGAGTAGAGGGTTAATGAGTGGGGATGGGGGTTAATGTGGAGATGGGGGTTAATGTGTGAGGGGTTAATAAGGGGAGATAGGGGTTAATGAGTGGAGGTGGGGGTTAATAGATGGGGGTTAATGAGTGGAGATGGGGGTTAATGAGTGGAGATGGGGGTTAATGAGTGGAGATGGGGGTTAATGAGTGGAGATGGGGGTTAATGAGTGGAGATGGGGGTTAATGAGTGGGGGGATTTGGGAGAAGGGACGGGGGTTATTGAGTGGGGATGGTGGATACTTAATGTGTGGGGGTATTTGGAGTGGGGATGGGGGGGTTATTGTGTGTGAGGGATTTGGAGTGGGGATGAGGGATTTAATGTGTGGGGGGATTTGGAGTGGGGATGGGGTACGTAATGTGTGTGGCGGATTGGGGATGGGGGATTTAATGTATGGGGAGATTTGAGGACACAATGAAGAATATGTATGTATGAGGGCATGTATGAGGAAACAGTATGGGGGATGGGTGCAGACAGTAAGGGGTGTGAACGGGTAAATGTATGTGGACACAGTATGAGTAGCGATGGGAAAAATGTATGTGGACACAATATGGGGAGTGAGGGTGATGGGATGTGTGCAGACAAAGTATGGGGAGTCAGGGGAATGTGTGAGCAGGCAGTATAGAGAGTGAGGGGGTAAATATATGAGGAGACAGTATGGTGAACAGGTGGGATGTTAGAGGAGAAAGTATGAGAAGGGAGGGGAACAGTGTGAGGAGACAGTATATCGCAGATATTTTTATTTAGGAGCATTATAATGACACTTCTATCTTTAAGGGGATCGTGTGAAGATTTGCTGCAGAAGACCGGAGAAGATGGAAGTCTGCAGAGACGAGATGGAGGAGAAAACTCATCATGGGGTCTGGACAAGAAGAAAAGAAGGAGGACGACTCCAGAGACGACGTCATCTATAAGGTACCTGGATGTAAATAATATTTGTGACACTGACTTATTCTCTTATTTTTATTTAAGTTAGGAGCATTAAAGGGGTTGTTCAGGTCGGTGATGAGTCTGCTGTCATTCTATGTGACTGCAGACTTCTGAATTCTCACAGTGCTCACTGAACGCTGTTAGGATTCTCTTGTGCCGGTAATATACATACGGTCACATGCTGACTAGACATGCGTGGCGTCACTCAATGAAAATGAACGGAGCGAGGCCGGACACGTCTAGTCAGAATGTGGCCAGAAGTATATAAATCACATACTTGTGCTGTGCTGACTGTACATCGGCAAAGGAGAATCCTAAAAGTGTGCAGTGCATTCGTTGTGAGAATTCAGAAGCTGCAATGTCAGGATTCAGCTCTGCAGGTTCCAGTGTAATCACATGGACACTTCACTCATATGCGATTTTCATACTTATGGTCCTGTGACAACGAGCTTCTCTTCCTGCTTCTCTCAGTTTTTTACTGAACATTGAGAGCATTAGGGAGAGCAGCCCGTGGGTACATGGCCAAGTGTGCAAGTCGCATATGTACTTGGGGGGGGGGGGGGGGGCCGAATCAAATTCTTGCCCCGGGTGCCAGAAAGCCTAGATACACCTCTGGTCTAGGGTGGAAAATGCAGCAGCTACTGGTAAATTTGAAAAATAAAAATAGATACAAGTAAAAGTAAAATTAATTGAGACATCAGGTTAAGGCTAAAGTGCACACGTAGATTTTCCTCCTGCGGATTTTTCTGCGCAGATTTGAAGAAATCCACAGGTCAAATAACCTACATTTTTCCTGCGGATTTCTTCCTTTTTATTGCGGTTTTCCAGTGGCTTTTGTGCGGTTTTCCCACTGCGGATTTGGAGAATGGAGCAGGTGGAAAACCGCACAAAAGTGACATGTTGCATTTTTTGTACAGCACAAAAACTGCGCAGAAAAAACCACAGCGTCTGCACAGCGGTTTTTTTTTCATTGATTTACATTGTACTGTAAATCACTTTGCGGATCTGCAACGTTTCTGCGCGGTAAAATCTGCTACGGATCCGCAGGAAAAATGCATCGTGTGCACATGGCCTAAATGTTTTTGAATATCCATATTGAATCTGGAGCCCCATATAATGCTCCATACAGTTCATGATGGGCCCCATAAGATGCTCCATACAAAATACAGCCCATATAATGCTGCACAAAGGTTAATAAAAACCCCATAAGATGCTCCATAGAATAATATGCCCCATATGCTGCTCCATAAAGGTTATGGCCACATAAGATCTTCCATAGAGTATGCCCCATATAATGTTCCATAGAATAGGCCCCATATGCTGCCCCCATAAGATGCTCCATAGATTATGACCCCATATGCTGCCCCCATAAGATGCTCCTTAGATTACTGCCCCATAAGATGCTCCATAGATTATGCAACAATATGCTGCATTTAAAAATATAAAAATGACACTCACCTCTCCGTCGCTGGGGGCCAGGTGCCGATGTCACTGCTGGCACCTGAGATATTCACCTGTCCCCCGATCCATCGCTGGCCCTCCGCTGTCTGAACATCACTGACAGATGCGGTGCCAGACAGCAGCAAGCAGCGATGGACCCTGGACTGGTGAGTGTCATTATACTTACCAGTCCTGGCGCGGTCTCTGCAGCCCCCAGCTTCTCCGCAATCTCCCTTCCTGCCTTCAGCGGTCACATGGCACCGATAATTAAACTCATGAATATGCGGATATTAATAAGTGTAATGAGCAGTACCATTTGACTGCTGAAGGGAGATCGCGGAGAAGCTGGGGGCTGCAGAGACCGTGCCAGGGCGGGTAAGTATGACCTGACACCCCCGCCCCCCCTTCCGACCCCCTGGTGTATATGACTCGAATATAAGCCGAGGGGGACTTTCAGCCCAAAAAAATGGGCTAAAAATCTCGGCTTATATTCGCGTATATACTGTATTATAAGACACTATACATAATATAAATATCTCATCAAAATTCACAATAGATTACCTCAAAAGGTGCAAGCTGAAGAGATTACAATGGTCCTCACTCTCCCCTAATCTGACCATTGAAAATATGGCTAGACCTCAAAATGGTAGTGCATGCAAGATGACCCAGGAATCTCACAAAATTGGAAGAATTTTTCAAGGAAGAATGGATGAAAAGCCCTCAAACAAGAATTGAAAGACTCTTTGCTGGCTGTGATACTTTCAAAAGGGGGTGCTATCTCTATATATAAAAGTGAATGTATGTATGTATCACCAACCAATCACGAAGCATCTTTCATTTTACCAGAGCTGTTCAAAAGAAGCTGAGCTGTGACTGGTTGCTGTGAGCAAGTTTTCCTTGCAACCAATCACTAAGCATTTCTCATTTCACCAGAGATGGTTAAAAGTAGCTGAGCTGTGATTGAGCAGGTTTTCCCACTTAACACCTCAGCAGACACTGACATGGTGGGAGAAATCTAGCATCTTCAGGAACATAAGCTCTCAGACATTGTCTGCCCCCTTGAAAGGAGCAGAGAGCACATGACAAAAATGAATCCCCCCCTCCCTGCCAATATCCCCATCACACATCCTCTACCCCGTAGGCACATCTTCCCTCTTAAAAGGATCATTGGTATGGAAGTCAGAGCAAATCCATCCAGGGCTTTGGTTTTGACCCCAGGCCTTTCTTAAAGGGATCCCTGGTATGGAAGTTAGGACTGTTCCACTCAGTGGTTGTACTCCCAGTCTCTCTTAAAGGGATCTCCTGTATGGAAGTTAGGGCAAATCCCTCAACGCTCTGATTCTGACCCCAGGGTTCTATTAAAGGGATCATTGGCATGCAAGTCACAGCAATTCCACTCAGTGCTCTAGTTCTGATCCCAGTCTCTCTTAAAGAGATCCCCGGTACGGAAGTGAGGGCAAATCCACTCTGCACTTTGGTACTGACCCCAGGCCTCTCAAAGGGATCTCCGGTATGGAAGTTAGGGTAAATCCTTCAGCGCTCTGATTCTCACCCCAGGCTTCTATTAAAGGGATCATTGGTATGGAAGTCAGGACAAATCCACTCAGCGCTCTGGTTCTGACCCCAGTCTGACGGGATGATGTGGGATATTAGGGGTAGTAGTCCGGTGGCTCTGGCTGATGGGATGATGTGGGATATTAGGGGTAGTAGTTATATATACTAGCTGAAGAGCCCGGCGCTGTCCGGGCATAGTAATCGACTGTGGTTATAGCAAATTATAATTATCCTCCATCCCATAGTCCCGTGCCCATATACCCATCATACATATCCACGATCCCATAGGCCCGTGCCCATATACCCATCATACATATCCTCCATCCCATAGTCCCATGCCCATATACCCATCATACATATTCTCCATCCCACAGTCCCATGCCCATATACCCATCATACATATTCTCCATCCCACAGTCCCATGCCCATATACCCATCATACATATTCGTCATCCCACAGTCCCATGCCCATATACCCATCATACATATTCGTCATCCCATAGTCCCGTGCCCATATACCCATCACACATCCTCCATCCCATAGGCCCGTGCCCATATACCCATCATACATATCCTCCATCCCATAGGCCCGTGCCCATACACCCATCATACATATCCTCCATTGCATAGGCCCGTGCCCATATACCCATCATACATCCCATAGGCCCGTGCCCATATACCCATCATACATATCCTCCATCCCATAGTAGAGTGCCCATATACCCATCACACATCCTCCATCCCATAGTCCCGTGCCCATATACCCATCATACACATCCTCCATCCCATAGTCATGTGCCCATATACCCGTCATACATATCCTCCATCCCATTGTCCAGTGCCCATATACCCATCACACATCCTCCATCCCATAGTCCCGTGCCCATATACCCGTCATACATATCCTCCATTCCATAGTCCAGTGCCCATATACCCATCACACATCCTCCATTCCATAGTTAACCATTATGACATCATGAGGGGCAGGGCTTGATACGCACACACTGTTTCCCCATTATGTAGATAGGGGCATTATGACATCATGAGGGGCGGGGCTTGACGCACACACACTTTTCCCCATTATGCAGATAGGGGCAAAATTGTTTGGTGAATTGGAACGCGCGGGGTTGAAATTTCGCCTCACAACATAGCTTAGGACGCTCTCGGGGTCCAGACGTGTGACTGTGCCAAAATTCTGTGGCTGTAGCTGCGACGGTGCGGATGCCTATCCCGGACATACACACACACACGTACATACACACATTGAGCTTTATATATTAGATATATATACTAGCTGAAGAGCCCGGCGCTGCCCAGGCATTGTAACCAGCTGTGGTTAGTTATAACAAATTATAATTATCCTCCATCCCATAGTCCCGTGCCCATATACCCATCCTCCATCCCATAGGCCCGTGCTCATATACCCATCATAGATATCCTCCATCCCATAGTCGAGTGCCCATATACCCATCATACTTATCCGCCATCCCATAGTCCCGTGCCCATATACCAGTCATACATATCCTCCATGCCATAGTCCCGTGCCCATATACCCGTCATACATATCCTCCATCCCATAGTCCAGTGCCCATATACCCGTCATACATATCCTCCATTCAATAGTCCAGTGCCCATATACCCGTCACACATCCTCCATCCCATAGTCCCGTGCCCATATACCCATCATAGATATCCTCCATCCCATAGTCGAGTGCCCATATACCCATCACACATCCTCCATCCCAGTCCCATATACCCATCATACATATTCACCATCCCATAGTCGAGTGCCCATATACCCATCATACTTATCTGCCACCCCATAGTCCCGTGCCCATATACCGGTCATACATATCCTCCATGCCATAGTCCCGTGCCCATATACCCGTCATACATATCCTCCATCCCATAGTCCAGTGCCCATATACCCGTCATACATATCCTCCATCCCATAGTCCAGTGCCCATATACCCGTCACACATCCTCCATCCCATAGTCCCGTGCCCATATACCCATCATAGATATCCTCCATCCCATAGTCGAATGCCCATATACCCATCACACATCCTCCATCCCAGTCCCATATACCCATCATACATATTCGCCATCCCATAGTCGAGTGCCCATATACCAATCATACTTATCCGCCATCCCATAGTCCCGTGCCCATATACCGGTCATACATATCATCCATCCCATAGTCCCGTGCCCATATACCCGTCATACATATCCTCCCATAGTCAACCATTATGACATCATAATGAGCGGCGGGGCTTGCAACCTATGACGACATCAGCGACGCCATGGCAACCATTGTGACATCATGAGGGGCGGGGTTTGATACGCAGTTTCCCCAGTATGTAGATAGGGGCATTATGACATCATAATGAGGGGCGGGGCTTGACGTGCACACACTTTTTCCCCATTATGTAGATAGGGGCAAAATTGTTTGGTGAACTGGAACGCGTGGGGTTAAAATTTCGCCTCACAACATAGCTTAGGATGCTCTCGGGGTCCAGACGTGTGACTGTGCCAAATTTTGTGGCTGTAGCTGCGATGGTGCGGATGCCTATCCCGGACATACACACACTATAAGCTTTATACACTCACTGGCCACTTTATTAGGTACACCTGTCCAACTGTGTGTTAAGACTTAATTTCTAATCAGCCAATCACATGGCGGCAACTCAGTGCATTTAGGCATGTAGACATGGTCAAGACAATCTCCTGCAGTTCAAACCGAGCATCAGTATGGGGAAGAAAGGTGATTTGAGTGCCTTTGAACGTGGCATGATTGTTGGTGCCAGAAGGGCTGGTCTGAGAATTTCAGAAACTGCTGATCTACTGGGATTTTCACGCACAACCATCTCTAGGGTTTACAGAGAATGGTCCGAAAAAGAAAAAAAATCCAGTGAGCGGCAGTTCTGTGGCCGGAAATGCCATGTTGATGCCACAGGTCAGAGGAGAATGGGCAGACTGGTTCGAGCTGATAGAAAGGCAACAGTGACTCAAATTGCCACCCGTTACAACCAAGGTAGGCAGAAGAGCATCTCTGAATGCACAGTGCGTCGAACTTTGAGGCAGATGGGCTACAGCAGCAGAAGACCACACTGGGTACCACTCCTCTCAGCTAAGAACAGGAAACTGAGGCTACAATTTGCACAAGCTCATCGAAATTGGACAGTAGAAGATTGGAAAAACGTTGCCTGGTCTGATGAGTCTCGATTTCTGCTGCGACATTCGGATGGTAGGGTCAGAATTTGGCGTAAACAACATGAAAGCATGGATCCATCCTGCCTTGTATCAACGGTTCAGGCTGGTGGTGGTGGTGTCATGGTGTGGGGAATTTTTTCTGGGCACTCTTTGGGCCCCTTGGTACCAATTGAGCATCGTTGCAACGCCACAGCCTACCTGAGTATTGTTGCTGACCATGTCCATCCCTTTATGACCACAATGTACCCAACATCTGATGGCTACTTTCAGCAGGATAATGCGCCATGTCATAAAGCTCGAATCATCTCAGATTGGTTTCTTGAACATGACAATGAGTTTACTGTACTCAAATGGCCTCCTCAGTCACCAGATCTCAATCCAATAGAGCATCTTTGGGATGTGGTGGAACGGGAGATTCGCATCAGGGATGTGCAGCCGACAAATCTGCGCCAACTGTGTGATGCCATCATGTCAATATGGTCCAAAATCTCTGAGGAATGCTTCCAGCACCTTGTTGAATCTCTGCCACGAAGAATTGAGGCAGTTCTGAAGGCAAAAGGGGGTCCAACCCCTTACTAGCATGGTGTACCTAATAAAGTGGCCAGTGAGTGTATATTAGATATATACATATTTTTTTTTTTAAAGGGAACCTGTCCCCCCCACCCCCAGGGCGTTTTTAAGTAAAAAAAAGCCACCTTCAGCAGCACTAAGGCTGCACTCTGTGAAGGTGGCTCTTCTGCTTCTGACCCCTAGTAACACCGAAATATTGATTTTTATAACTAGGTCTCCATACCTGTATTGCGTCCCGTAGGTATGGTGTATCCCCCTGTATCAGCCGCCTCCCAGCCGTCCATAATGCCCGTCTTGCGTCTGGGCGCCGCCTCCAAGCCATCCATCATGCCCATCTTGTGTCTGGGCGCCGCCACCCATCCGTCCATCATGCCTGTCTTGCGTATGGGCGCCGCCTCCCATCTGTCCATCATACCCATGCGCCGCCGCCTCCTCCTGTGTTGTATGCCGGCACCTGCGCTGTGACAACAGTTCTCAGGCATGCACAGTGCGCGCTGCCCGGGAACTGACATCAGGCCATCAAGCCTGCGTGTTTTGGAGTCCCCCAATACCCAGCCCCACAGTGTGAATACTTCATAACATACTGTGGGGCTGGATAAGGGGACTCCAAAACACGCAGGCTTGATGGCCTTATGTCAGTTCCCAGGCAGCGCGCACTGCGCATGCCCGAGAACTGCTATCACAGTGCAGGTGCCGGCGGCACACAGGGGCATGATGGATGGATGGGAGGCGGCGCACAGACGCAAGACAAGGGCATGGTGGACGGATTGGAGGCGACGCCCAGACGCAAGACAGGCGCATGATCGACGGCTTGGGAGGCGGCTGATACAGGGGGACACACCATACCTATGGGTCGCAATGCAGGTATGGGGACCTAGTTATAGAAGTCATTACTTCGGCGTTACTAGGGGTCAGAAACAGAAGAGCCACCTTCACAGAGTGCAGCCATAGTGCTCCTAAGGTGGCTTTTACTTAAAAATGCCCGGGGGGGTGACAGGTTCCCTATAAGAGGTGAAAAAAAAAGTGTGGCAATTAGTGAAGAGCGAGTATAGATCAGGCGAGCTCTGAGATTTAGATTTCATCGCCTCAGCTGCATGATTTCTGGCTGCTAGACAGCCTGAATACACATGGGCATTCCCTCACAAACAGGCAACATGTATTCAGCCTGTCCAGCAGCCACAAATCATGCAGCTGCATTGACAGAAACTAAATCTCCGTGCACGCCAAAATGCTCAGAGGTCACCTGAGCAACGAGTATACTCACTCATCACTTAGTGGCAATTTGTAAGACACTTTTTTTTGCCAGTCACCATTTTCCAAGACACGTCACATTTTCATGTTTCAGAAATGGGGCTAGGTGAAAGCTTATTTTTTTTGCATGCTGTGCTAATGCATTTACTGATAACTTTTTGGGTAGATACAATGTTTTGATCGCTTCGTATTGTATTTTCTTGCAATGTTGTGGTAGGCAAAAAATGTAATTGTCAATCGCTTTTGTTTTCTCGTTTACTGATAAAATTAGTTTATTTTATATTTTGATCAGATTTTTCTGAACATAGCAATACCAAATATGTCCCCTTTGAAGCTTCGATCAGACGAGCGCTTATACAGTGAGCTGCTCTGCTATATATACCAAGAATCACAATCTCTTAAGAACGCCAGCCATGGGTCAGCATTCACAAGATCATCATAACGACAGGCACAAGGGTCATCAGCAGATTCCTGTGTGGAACGACGCACACCACTGCCGGCCGTGTGTTAAATGCCGCTTTATGAGATTGACAGTGGCATCTAACAGCTGCAGTCGAAGCTCCAATTCACCGGTGACTGTTAAGGGCATGTCACACTGAGATATCGCTAGCAATATCGCTATAACTTGTGACGTTATAGCGATATTGCTAGTGATATCGCTGTGTGTGATACTTACCTACAACCCGTTCCCCCGCTGCTTATCGCTGATTGCGCGAGAACGTCCTGGACTGTTTCTCGTCGTCAGTTTCCTGCTGTGACGACGAGCGACGTGTGGAGCCGGGAGGGAGGACGCAGGATCGCCTGGTGTGACAGGTAAGTAGCGACCCCTGCGATGTCGCTAGTGAGATCTGCCTGTGTGGCAGCTCACTAGCGATGCACCAGCGATCCTGACTGCGTCATATCGCTGGTGCATCGCTAAGTGTGACAGTACCTTTAGAGGCAAGTGACATCTGATTAAATAAACAGTGTGCAGGCCTGTGTCAAAGGCAGGGACACGACAATGTACAAGTACATCAAAGGTCATGAAGAGGTTAAAGAACTGAACCGCTGCACAGAATAAAATATGGAGTCCTGCCTAATAAATTGTGGGGCATTTTACAACTCACAGATTACTTCCTAATAAATCGTGCGGCATTGCACAACTCCTAGATTACATAATTCACTATGGGTCTGTTTACACAGACTGACAGGCAGCACAGAATGGCTGCGGAATCCAAGTACAGGAGCTCGGTGCATCATGGTGGGGCCAAACATTTATATATGCACCCTCCCACCTGCTTGTTTTCCATCTATCTCCATCCTTCTCTGCCTCCATGAAGCCAGAGCTGTCAAATATAGAGGGTGGACATGGAGGGAAAACAAGCAGGTGGGAAGGCGTATACCAGCGTTTCCCAAACTCCAGTCCTCGCGGACCCCAACAGGTCATCTTTTCAGGATTTCCTTAGTATTTCACAGGTGATGGAAGTATCATCAAGGCATCAGGAATTCTCTCACATGTGTAACACTATGGAAATCCTGAAAACATGAACTGTTGGGGTCTGCGAGGACTGGAGTTTGGAAACCACTGGTGTATACAAATAAGGCCTGTTTCACACTTCCGTTTTTGACCATCAGTCAAAATCCGCCGTTTTTGCAAAAAAACGGATCCACCATTTTTTTTGCGGATCCGTTTTTTTCCCCATTGATTTGCATTACCGGCAGATCTTGACGGATGGCCATCCGTTGGATCCGTTTTTTTGCGATTCCGTCAATTTTTTTGCATCCGCCGAGACGCCTGGACGGACCATGTAACTTTTTTTGTGCTGCATGATCCGCATTTTTCTAGTGCGCATGCCCGGAGGATTGAAGTCAGGCAGAAATTTAACCCTGAAATCATTTCTGGCTAACAGAAAAAAATCTCTCTCCCCCCCCGGGCAGCGGTTCCTTTAAAATTCTTCATTTGACGGATCCGTCAAAAAAACCGGTCCGGTGGCATCCGTTCACATCAGTTAACAGCAGATCCGCTTTCCGCCATTTTGGCGGATTTTAACTGACACAAAAAAACTGATGTGTGAAACACGCCTAAGGCCCCCGCTGTGAAGCACCAAACACCTGTTCTTAGTTTGAGCAGTCATCCTGTGCGGACCCTAAACCTTTACAGATTCAGGCTGAAGGAAACACATTGCTCTGTGGTAAAGCGCTCAGCCTGCAGAGGCTGCCATTGTTCTCAGCAGCACAATGTTTACACAGGGCGAGGTGCTGCCGAGAAGACGCATCTGTTGGCTACATACAGGTTCGTTTTGCTCGTTCATATAACGCCTGTTCCCTTATCAGCCATTCCCCCGGGTATAGCCCCTGTAGCCGAGTTACCACCTGCCTGTGCGAGCAGTGTGCAGACACCGGACCTGACACATCCCCGGCTCACACACAAGGCCGGGGCCTGGCTGCCGCCCATGTAACCGCTCCTGCCACAGCATGGCGCGGCCAGTGTGTGTGTGACGCCCAGCAGAAGTGACAGGAATACGGCAGACATAAGCGTATGGCGGCATTGTACGGGACCCCGAGCGGCCATACTCACCATCCTGTCAACTCACAACACGAACACGTAAAAACAATAAAATCAGGAACTCGCCGCCAACTAGTGAGCGCGGCGTTGGGCGTGTCCTATTTATAGCCTTCCCCGGAGCAGCGCATTCGAGCCATGGGGGGAGGAGGAGGAGGGGCACATAACTACGTGGCAGTTACGCTTGGAAAGCAGGGAGCCGAGGCCTGCGAACGGTTTACTTCATTTGAAACGAAATACAAGGTGAGCAGCGCTGCCATTACTGGTGCGTGAAACCCTTCTCCCCCCCCTATGGGATGCGCCATGTGATAAGATCGCGCAGTTATTTCTGTGTCCCTGCGCCAGAGGTGATTGTTGTAAAATAGTCCATCTGTGAGAAATAGGTATCAAGGCGCGCAGGAAAGTGGCGCGTAGTTAGTTGCAGGGCAGTGTAGGCCGCAGCGTGTCACTGTGTGGGCTCACCTGCACGGTGCAGGCCTCTGTGCACAGCGCGGCTCACCGTGTCACAGGCGGGGAGATACACGTCTGTAGTGAGCACCAGGGAAATAACAGGCCTTATAACCAGGGTCAAAAAGAATGCTGGGAGTCATTTATTGGGGTTCTGGAATAAAAAAAAAAAAAAAAAAAATCTAAAGGAGGAAGTGATTAAAAACATTGGTAAATCCTCTCCCGCTGGGCTGTGTTGCAGCAGAGATGTGACCGCTGCAGCCGATCACTATTTGGTTCTGGTGATGAGTACACCACATGAGCTCAGAGGACAGCGATTGGCTGCAGGGCTGATCTGCACCAACCACTTCTCTCCTGATTTTACCAGCGGGAGTTTGAGCTGCAGCAGATTGCTTCCTATGACCTGGCTAAGGAGCGCTGTGATTTTCAGGGGTCTAGTGTGTGATCTAGAGCTCCCCAGCAGTCTGTAGGCATCTGGAAGGTTCACTCTTTAAAGTTACATTTTTCTGTCTTAGGCTACTTTCACATTTCCGTTTTGAAGCATCAGGCGCGATGCGCCGAAAAATGGAAAAAACGGATCCAGCGCCTGCTGCCACCGGATCCGGCTTTTTTCCCATAGCCTTACATTATCGCCGCATTGCGCCTGATGGCCATGCGGTGTGTCCGGCTTTAGCCGGAAACGGCAAAAAATGCCTGTCCGGCGTCTGCAAAAAAACCTTCCATGGAACGTTTTTTGACAGCGCCGGACCGCTTTTTTGCAGAGCGCATGCGCGAAGACTCTCTTTCCCTCTCCCTCTCCTGCACCGTATCCGGCAAAAACAGATGATCCGGCGGGCTGCAGCTCCTACCGGATCAGGTTTGACAACTTTTCGCCGCAGCCCGCCGGATTTAAAATCCGGAAATGTGAAAGTAGCCTTAGGCTGCAGTGACACATTTGGTTTGCAGCTGACAGTAACTTCAAGTGTAACCAGTGTTTTATTTTATAAAACACGTGACAGGAACTTAGTAATATATCTGAATTGATCAGTCATTATCAAAATTCTCAGTTCTGTGGTAAAATCTGTGTTATTTGATGTGGATTTTGTATGCAGGGCTCTGAGGCTGGAGGGGAGCTCTACAGCCCACTTTTGGTCCCAATCACAGCCAGCTTTGGGCTATGTGCACACGTTGCGGATTTAGATGCGGATTCACAGCGTTTTTGGCCGCACAGATTCGCATCAGATCCGCAGTGTAGTGCACAGCCAATGTTAGTGAATGGGAAATATGTTCTGCACATGCTGTAGAAAAATCCGTGCAGATTTGCAGCGTTTTTTTTCCGCAGGATGTTAATTCTTTTTGCGAATGTGCAGCATTTCTGCACCCATTGACTTCCATTGAGTCAGGCACATCACCAGCAAAATCGCAGATGTAAAAAAGATCTGTAGATAGATAATACCAAGCCTGATGTTTAGTAATGGTACATAAAGAGTTAAGACACACAATCTGTGTTAGGCCGGGGTAACACTTGCGAGAAACTTGCATGAGTATCGCACCTCAGTACCCGGCACTGTTTCCGGCCCTCGGACTGGAGCGTTCAGCTGCATAGAAATACATGCAGCCACACACTCCGGTCCCGAGTGCCGGCGGCAGTGCCAGGTATTGAGACTCGTGCGAGTTTCTCGCAAGTGTGACCTCGGCCTTAAACGCAATGTCTATTTAATTTAAAAAATAATTGAAGAAAAATGGCGTGGTCTCCCGCGCAATTTTCTGCGCCAGAGAAAGTATGCCAGTGACTGGGGGCCGATGTTTATAGCCTAGGAAGGGGTTAATACCCATGGATCTTCCCAGGCTATGAATATCAGCCCACAGCTGTATATTTAGCCTTTACTGGCTATTAAAATAGGAGAACCAAAAAAAAAAAACGACGTGGGGTCCCCCTATAGTTAATAGCTAGAAAAGGCTATGCAGACAGGTGTGGGCTGATATTAATAGCCTAGGAAGGGTCCATGGATATTGGCCCCTCTGGCTACAAACACCAGCTTATAGCCGCCCCAGAAATGGCGCATCTCTAAGATGCGCCAATTCCGGCACTTAGCCTCTCTCTTCCAACTGCCGTGTAGCGGTGGCATATGGGGTAATATTTCTGGGGTTAATGTCACCTTTGTATTGTAAGGTGACATCAAGCCCAGCTTAGTAATGGAGAGGCATCAATAAGATACCTATCCATTACTAATCCTATAGTTGGTAAAGGGTTAAATAAACAGCCAGAATAAAGTATTTAATGAAATAAAACACTGTGTTACGGGCTGGCGGAACGCACCAAATAATAAAGATGGAAAGATGGTATTTAGGTGCGTTCACAGCCCGTGGTCCACCGTGCAGAGGTGTTAACTGCTGCTCGGTAATGGCGGACGTGATATGGCGGTATAATAACAGAACACACGGGGTCAACCTCACCCAATGTGTACAGAGCCGCACAACCGCCAAATAGTAAATGCCGCAGCCTGTTATTGCTCACAGAGCTCGGCAGTGTGAGCGCTAGCGTACAGTTACAGAGCTCAGCCCTTAGACCGCAGGACTGAAGTCCCTCTAGACCGCTAGCGCTCGGCACCGCGACTGCAATTCCAGCAAGTGTTAAATAAATTGAGAGTGCAAGTGTGCACAGTGCCACTCAGGTAGACGCCAGTAATTGCCCTGGGTTGGGCCAGATAAGCGCACAGGTTGTGCAAGGCGTTGCACCGGCGTGGCTGTCACTTGCCCCGGTTCGATAGTGCACTGTAGTGGGCGACACCATCGGACGCTAGTGTGCAGATGGCTGGTATGCACTGTGGCCTACAGACTAGCCACTGACAGGCGCTGACTCGGACTCTAAACCCTACCAACATACGTATCAAAAGGGAAGGGGTTTCAAATGTCAGTCATCAGATACATGCATCCATCATCATACACTCCAAACTATTTGAGTCTATACTAGCGCATGGCCGAGTGGCCATGCGACCCTTTTATAGCAGCGTCCTTCCAGGACTTTCCTGATGGTTCAATCCGAGCTGGAGAAGGACCTGAGCATGTGACCTCCAATCTCCAATGAGAGATCGTCCCACGGGCATGCTCAGTGGACCCAAAGGAGGACTTAGTCCCTGGAGTAGCTCGCTGCTGACCAGCCTGCGTTGCTAATAGTTGGACCAGAGGTGGCGGCAGCAGTAACTAAACCTACAGAACTGGTCTGAGCAGAGCGCCTGGATCGACGAGTCTGCTGAGCAGCCTCCTGTGCGGCCGGAGATGAATGGGAGACTGCCGAATGCAAGGCTCGGGATTCCTGCTGTGCAGCGATCAGAACCCGACACCTAACATTCCGTTTCCCATCTTTATTCTGCTAATCCATGCAACGCCCTCTGTTACAGAACCACTCAGCACCCAGAATATGTTGTGCAGTTATATTTATATATAATAGGTTCCATGTGAGATGCATATCCCTAATGTATCAGCAGTGTCCGCCCCCCCCCCCCACCTTTGTAATTCCCACAGTAAACATCCGCAGGCTCCGGCCACCTGCGGCCTTTGTAATGCATGTCTGGCCTGATGCATGTCTGGCCTGATGCTTGTCTATTGGCCGGCCCTCTGTATCTGTGTGATATATTCTGTGTCCTGTGAGTAAAGTGCTGTCAGACTGGAAATACATGGAGAAGCAGTGATCTTTTATATGCGCCCATGCACTCAGAGGAATTCCAGCCAGCATCATTCATTCAGACTCCAGCCAACGCAGAGCGGACCTCCGAAAACACTGGGTGGTACTGAAAGAGGTACCCCAGCTTGGTAGACCCCGTTACACTGGTGGCAGCGGCGGGATATGATACCCCTTCTACAGGAGGAAAGGAATGAATGGAAAACAACTACCAGAAGTTAGAGGACTACATTAAAAGATCTGGTGGAAGCCCGAGGGTTGATCGCCAGCAACAAAACAAAAGCGGATTTGATAGCAGCCATCATGGAACACGACAGTGCAGCGCCCCCCCCAATGTGAACGTGGAGGAGACCGAATTCCAGAGGGAGGTAAAGAACAGACTGGCGTTCTATGGCCCAAACCCTGCAGTAGAGATCATACGAGAGGTGATGGCTGATGTGCGTACTGATCTGAAGGAAAAGATGGCCGAGCGGACCAGGATAGAACTAGTCAAGATGGAGATGGCAGAGCGGACCAAAGTGGAGCTGGCCAAGATGGAGATGGCAGAGCGGAGAGAGGAGAGTCAGCGAGCAGGGGGAGCTCTGGCCTTCGACCAGGTACCTTCAACAGTAAGCCACAAAAAGATCCAGTACAATGGCCTTCCGACAGTTGGGGGAGGCAGAGGAAGACATTAATGGCTTTCTGCAGGACTTTGAGCAGCAGTGTGCCCTTCATCAAGTAAAGCCGGAGGAACGGGTTCAGATTCTGGCCAGCAAGTTGACAGGCCGGGCAGCGGACGCCTATCGCACGGTACCTGATGAGGACTGTATGGACTATGAGCGGATCAAAGAAGTGATCTTGGCCCGGTATGCGCTGACACCAGAGGCCTACCGCCAAAAGTTCCGCGGACTTATAAAACGCGTAACCGATACCCACGCTGAATGGGCCTGTAAATTACGGCGATCACTTCTACAGTGGGTACAAGGGAGCCAAGTAACCACTAAGGAGGACGTCCTCCAGCTCTTCCTGTTAGAACGATTCTTTAATGGACTAAACCCCGAGACACAGGAATGGCTTCGGGACAGGCGGCCAACAACTGTTGAGGAAGCCGCTCGTCTGGCCGATGAACATCATGATGCTAGGAGGCCGCAGTTCTCCGGATCAAAGGTGGTCACTAGGGGCCCTCCCACACTAGGGGCGCGATGCCACACCTGCCGTCAGCTGGGCCACCTGCAAAGACGATACCCCAACCGGACTCAGCATACCCAGTGGCCAAAGGCGGGAACAGCTACCTTCAGCCGGGCTGCTGTACACTGCTACCAAGGCGAAGCTAACCCGGCATTGGGGGCTACGACTAACCAAGGGGTGGAAGAGATGGAGGAAGTGCTGCATGAAGTAGACCCCGTGCAGGCAGCCCGGGCAGATAATCGACAACGGCATCGACAGGTCGTGTGGGTTAATGGGAAACGTATGCAGGGACTAAGATTCCGGAGCAACTTTGACCCTTGTGAAGCCTCATCTCGTCCGGGACCAAGAGAAGACGGACCGGACAGTGGCAGTCCGTGTAGCAGGGGGAGTCATACATCGACTACCCACTGCCAGGATTCACCTGAACTGGGGAGTCGGGGATGGCCTTGTTGAGGTCGGCTTGATGGAGGATTTGCCTGCAGACGTCTTGCTGGGAAATGACTTGGGGCCAATGTTGTCTGCATTCTCGGTGGCCCCTCTGGCTGAGACCTATCCTGTGACCACCCGGAGACAATCTCGAGCTGTGGAGGCGGAATCACACTCAGAGGAGGCCCAGGTAAGACATCCCAGCCCTGCACATATTCCCATAGCCACACACATTTCTTGGGCCACACCAGATGAATTTAAGAGGGAGTTACTTGAGGATACTTCATTGGTGGGATATCGTGGGAAGGCACAGGAGGGGAGAGGAGTACTAGAAGGGGAACAGTTTGTATGGAAGCAGGGACTCCTCTACCGGATCACAGAGCAGCACCACACAGGGACGAGCCCCACTATAAAACAACAGCTGGTAGTTCCCAAGAAGGATAGGCAGGAGCTACTGCGAATCTCTCATGATAAACCCTTGGCCGGGCACTTCGGCGTCAGTTGCACCAGGCATCGTCTGACACAAAACTTCTTTTGGCCGGGGGTAACCTATGATGTTCGTCAGTACTGCCAGACCTGTGACAGTTGTCAGCGCATTGGCAAGAGGGGGGATCGATGCAAGGCCAAATTACTCCCCCTCCCCATTGTGGAGGAACCATTTAGCCGAGTAGCGGTCGATTTGATAGGGCCGTTAGCCAAACCCAGTCCGTCCGGGAAAAAGTATATATTGACAGTGGTAGATTATGCCACACGGTATCCAGAGGCGGTTGCGTTACCTAACATACTGGCAGAGACGGTGGCGGCCGCCCTGCTCCAGGTTTTCTCACGGGTTGGATTTCCCCAGGAGATTATCTCGGACCAGGGTACCCAGTTTACAGCAGAGGTGACCAACCAACTGTGGAAGCTGTGCGGCGTAAAGTCCATTAGAAGTGCCCCGTACCACCCGCAAACCAATGGGATGTGTGAACGCTTTAACGGGACATTAAAACAGCTCATTGGGACTTTTACCAGGACCTACAGGGACTGGGAGAAATTCTTGCCACACCTCCTGTTTGCCTATCGGGAGGTGCCCCAAGAATCCACGGGGTTCTCCCCGTTCGAGCTGGTATACGGGAGACGGGTAAGGGGACCCCTAGACTTAGTGCTGGAACACTGGGAAGGGGAGGGCCTCATAGAAGGGGTACCTATTGTACCCTATGTGCTGGAATTCCGGGACCGCCTACAGGAGCTGACTCAGGCTGTACGTAAGAACATGCAGGCGACCCAGCGGCGCCAGCACATATGGTACGATCGGAGGGCCAGAGAGCGCACCTTGGAAATAGGACAGAAGGTCCTGGTGTTAGAGCCCACTAAGCAGAATAAGTTTCAAGCTGCATGGCAGGGGCCCTACCAGGTAGTGGGGAAAATAGCCGACACAACCTATAATGTCGCCGATTGTGACGACCCCAGGGTTATCCGCATGTTCCACGTGAATATGCTGAAGCCCTACCGGGAGCGCCCTGAAGAGGTAGTGGCCATCTGTGCACCTGAAGCAGAGGATTTAGCCGGACTTCCCTTGCCGGATGTCTTAGGGGAAAGGACTCGGTCTAAAACATGGGACCAGGTACACTTGGGTGAAGACCTAGGCCCCCGGGAGAGACAGCAGGCGGAGGCGTTGTTGAGGCTGCGACAGAGGATGTTTTCAGAGAGACCGGGGTACACTCGCCTGGCACAACACAAGGTTGAGACCCAGGATCAGACCCCCCCCCCCCCTGCGACAAAACCCCTTCTGCGTCCCTGAGTCTGTACGAGAGGGGATGCGACAAGAGATACAAGAGATGTTGCGTTTAGGGGTCATTGAAGAGTCAGTCCCTGGGCATCCCCCGTAGTGTTAGTGCCCAAGAAAGATGAGTCTACACAAAACCGTGTAGTCCCATCGTAAGCTCAATGAGGAAACAGTGACGGATGCATACCCCATGCCGTGTGTGGATAAGTTGTTAGACCGGCTGGCAGGGCAAAGTATTTGACCACCATCGATCTATGCAAAGGCTACTGGCAGATTCCCCTTAGTCCTGACGCTATTCCCAAGTCGGCATTTGTCACCCCGTTCGGCTTATTCCAGTTTCGAGTTATGCCATTCGGGATGAAGAATGCCTCGGCGACCTTCCAAAGGCTGGCTGACCGGCTTCTGGATGGTCTCCAGGACTATGCTTGTGCCTACCTGGACGACATCGCCATCTACAGTGCGACATGGGAAGAGCATCTAAATCACCTAGAAACAGTATTGGACAGTATCCACCAGGCCGGAATCACCCTGAACCCAAACAAGTGTCACGTGGGCAAAGCAGAGGTTCAGTACTTAGGGCATTGGGTGGGATGTGGGAAACAGCGACCAGAACAAGCCAAGATTGAGGCCATAGCCAAATGGCCCATGCCACGCACTAAAACCCAGGTCATGGCGTTTCTAGGGACAGCAGGTATTACAGGAAATTCGTTCCCAGTTACAGCAGCGTAGCCAAGCCCCTCACTGATTTGACCCGTAAGAACCAACCCCGCCAGGTAACCTGGACCTCAGAGTGTGAGGAAGCCTTCCGCCAACTAAAGGACGCCCTCACCAATACCCCTGTATTGGTCGCACCCGATCCAACTACACGTTTCCTTGTTCATACAAACGCTTCTATGTTTGGATTGGGGGCAGTACTGAGCCAAGTCGGGCCGGACAGCCAATAACACCCGGTAGCTTACCTGAGTCGGAAACTACTGCCCCGTGAAGTAAGCTATGCGGCCATCGAGAAGGAGTGCCTGGCGGTAGTATGGGCACTCAAGAAGTTGCAACCATATTTGTATGGACGACAGTTTTCCCTCCTAATGGACCATAATCCCCTAGTCTGGCTTAATCGGGTCTCTGGAGACAACGCCAGATTGCTGCGGTGGAGTTTAGCCCTACAACCTCTGGACTTCACCATCCACTATAGACCCGGCAAACAAAATGGTAACGCCGATGGACTAAGTCGACAAACGGAACTTGTACCAACCCCATAAACTTCGGTCATCCCCAAACCGATCCGTTGAGGATCAGACTGTGTATGCCGATCGCGTCGTTGAAAAGGGGAGCCGTGTTACAGAACCACTCAGCACCCAGAATATGTTGTGCAGTTATATGTATATATAATAGGTTCCATGTGAGTTGCATGTCCCTAATGTATCAGCAGTGTCCGCCCTCCCCCCCCCCCCCACCTTTGTAATTCCCACAGTAAACATCCGCAGGCTCCGGCCACCTGCGGCTTTTGTAATGCATGTCTGGCCTGACGCTTGTCTATTGGCCGGCCCTCTGTATCTGTGTGATATATTCTGTGTCCTGTGAGTAAAGTGTTGTCAGACTGGAAATACATGGAGAAGCAGTGATCTTTTATATGCGCCCATGCACTCAGAGGAATTCCAGCCAGCATCATTCATTCAGACTCCAGCCAACGCAGAGCGGACCTCCGAAAACACGGGGTGGTACTGAAAGAGGTACCCCAGCTTGGTAGACCCCGTTACACCCTCGATCACCTGTTAAAAAAAATAAAAATAAATAATAATAATAATAATAAACAAACAGTATACTCCCTGTTCCGACGTAATCCATTTAATAACGAGTGTCCCACGATGATCTCCCCTATAGAGCAGTCACATCAGGAGATGTGACCTCTCTACAGGGCCTCCAGTGACACACTGACAGGAGATAATGGCTCTGCAGTGTTATCACTGAGGGTTCACTGGAGTTCATGCTCTCACTTTACGGCACTGCTGCGTGAGAATTTTCTCACACAGCGGTGCCGCAAGTGACAGCCTGAACTCCATTGACCTCTGACGGCAGAGTGATGCACTGCATAAGGATACCTGCCGTCGTATCAACGGAGCCCCTGGAGAGCGGTCACATCTGCCGATGTGACAGCTCTCCACGGGAGATCGTCGTGGGACTCTCGTTATTACATGAATTACGTCGGAACAGGGAGTATACTATTGGTTTATTATTGTATTCTTTTTTTACAGGTGATCAAGGGCGTCGGGGATTAGCTGTATGGGGAGTATGTGACCTGTGTATGTGTTTTTTGTTGGTTGTTTTTTACTCTTGAACACAGTAACCAGATGATGGGACTACTACTGTCCCATCATCGGCTAGCTGTCACTGTAGCAGGCATAGCTGGATGGGACTAGTAGTCCCATCGGATAATGCCTGCCTACATACAGACAGACACCTACACATACACACTGACACCCGCACACAGACATGGACATCTCCGCCCACACATTCTTCCTCCTCCTGATCTGCAGCGTTTCTCGCACGCAACTCTGCAGCAAAACCGCAGATCTTTTTAAATCTGCGGTTTTGCTGTGGATTTGCCTGATTCAGTGGAAGTCAATGGGTGCAGAAACACTGCAGATCCACAAAAATAAATTACATGCTGCGGAAAATAAAACGCTGCAAATCCGCGCATATTTTTCCACAGCATGTGCACAACAAATCTCAATTTCACATTGACTTACATTGGTAGTGCACTACACTGCGGATGTGATGCAATTCCGCACTTCCAAAAACGCTGTGGAAACACATCAAAATCCGCAATGTGTGCACACAGCCTTTGGGTCAGAAATGTCAGCATCTCTTGGCAGGAATGAATCAGCATAAAGTTTTTGTTGCAGATTTCTTTCCCACTCATTAGTATGAAATAATTGACATGATGTAGATTTAAATCCCCACCAAATCTGTAAGTCAAAAATAAGTAACATTGAGCATAAGACTTCATGATTCTCTTTCACTTTCCTGGCATCAGGAAACCCTTCAGGTTTTGTGACAAATTTTCGATGTGTGCACAGGCCCTAAATGCTACTGCACTTCCAATACAAAGCTGCTTCTTACAGCAGCACTGGAGATCGTTTATTTTGGAACCATTGGCACACCAAGACCTCTGTTCCCAAACTGTCAGTCAAGCAGGATGCCAGGAGGCTGAGGAGCAGTACACTACTGAAAAGAGAAGACCACCATGGCTAAGTGGTAAAACAGCTATTCATTACAGGGCCCTTAAATAGGTTTTTCAACTCTAAAGCAGTGTTTAGACAGACGTATTTTACAGTCTGTATATACTTCACAATGTCCATTGTTTTTCTATAAGGCTGCTGAGCTTGGATGAGGAGATCCCCAAGCTTCTTTTTTTCCGTCTGCAGAGTTTACATTCTGGAGAACAGTTTCCCATCTGCTTCTGCCACCAAATCCATACTGCACTTACTCCACCCGGCCATTGTCCTCAGTGATCTCAGAGCCCACCCACTACTCCCAGTCCCTCTATGACCATCTTTAGACTACTGTGCAGCCCTCCTGTTTTTGAACAGCAGGTGTACATGTTTGGAAGAAGTTGTGATTTGCTTCTTGTGCATTGTTCAGTTAGGCTGGTTTCACATTTGCGTTTTTTAGCGCTGGAAAAAAAACGCATATGTGCGCATGCGTTTTTTCCCCTATATTTAACATGGGTGCGCATACCTGCGCGCTTGTAAGCGCATGTATGCGATTTTCATGCGCTGCGTTTTTTTGGGGTGTGCGTTTGTATTTTCCAGACGCAGCATGTTGCATTTTTTGGCCCTGCAAAAAAGCGCATGCGCACATATGCGCACGTTTTGCGCTAAAAATGGCCATTATAGCCTATGGATGCGCATATGTGCGCACTGGCATGCTCATGTATGCGTTTTTTTGCATATGCGTTTTTTTTTTTTTAACCATGGAATTTAGGGGTTTGGGTTAGAGTTAGGGTTAGTTAAGGGGGTTTAGGGTTAGGGTCAGGGTTAGGGTTGGGGTTTGGGTCAGGGTTAGGGTTAAGTATGGTTTGGTTAAGGGTTAGGGTCAGGGTTAGGGTCAGGATTAGGGTTAAGTATGGTTTGGTTAAGGGTTAGGGTCAGGGTTAGGGTCAGGGTTAGGGTTAAGTATGGTTTTGTTAAGGGTTAGGGTCAGGGTTAGGGTCAGGATTAGGGTTAAGTATGGTTTGGTTAAGGGTTAGGGTCAGGGTTAGGGTCAGGGTTAGGGTTAGGGTCAGGGTTAGGGTTAAGTATGGTTTTGTTAAGGGTCAGGGTCAGGATTAGGGTTAGGGTCAGGGTTAGGGTTATGGTCAGGGTTAGGGTTAGGGTCAGGGTTAGGGTTAAGTATGGTTTTGTTAAGGGTTAGGGTCAGGGTTAGGGTCAGGGTTAGGGTTAGTTAGGGTTTGGGTTAGGGTTAAGTATGATTTGGTTAAGGGTTAGGGTCAGGGTCAGGGTTAGGGTTAGGGTTAGTAAAGTCATGGTTTGGGTTAGTGTGAGGGGCCACCTAATGTTGGAAAAAAACGCAAACGCGGTAAAAACGCATACAAACGCATAAAAACGCTGCGTTTTTTTCATGCATGCTCATAAAAATGCTTGAAAAAAACGCAGCAGTTGTATGCTTTTGTATGCGTTTTTTCAATGCGTTTTTTTGCGGGAAAAACGCGCTGCAAAAAAAAGCAAGTGTGAAACTAGCCTTACTTGTGCCCAAAACTCAGCTGATGTGCAGGACCTGGAAATGGACAGTTGCATAGCTCAGGAAGAGCCAGGGAATGAAATTTATTTATTGTGCTTACTTATATTGCACCATCATCAGATCACTGTTGCCCTTACTGGTGTATGGGGGCCCCCCTCTTTTTGCTTCTGCTCACCGGCCCCAGAGGCAAGATTCGGCTGATTCAGAAACTGAACGTTCAATTAAAATCTATTGCCGTACAGAAAACCACCAGTTTCCTGCATCACAATATTTAGCAGCTGCCAGGCAATCAGAGGCTAGCAGCTGATGTCAGCGCGTATGACGGCACAGTTAATCGCCGTTGCGTCTGCGCCTCAACTGGATGAGGGAGAGGATGCCATTCCGTGGCAAGTAAGAGGAAGCTTCTTTTTTGTACCGAAAGCCGCAATATGATGGCAGTAGGGGAGACACATGGAGCAACATGTGGGGCAGGATGGGAGACACATGGGTCAACATATGGCAGGGTGGGAGTGGGAGACACGTGGAGCAACATATGGGACAGGATGAGAGAAACATGAGGAAACATATGACTTTAGACATGTGGGGCAACATGATGACTGAATGGGAGACACGTGGGGCAACATGATGACAGGATGGTAGACCCATGGTTAAACATGTGATGACCGGATGGGAGACACATGGGGCAACATATGATGGCAGGATGGGAGACACATGGGTCAGCGTATGATGGGAGAAACATGGGGCAAAGTATGATAACAGGATGGGAGACACATGGGGCAATATACGATGGCAAGATGGGAGACACATGAGACAACATATGACAGGATGGGAGACGCAAGGGGAAATATATGATAGGATGGGAAGCAAATGGGGCAACATATGATAGCAGGATGGAAGACACATGGGGCAACATATGACTGGATGGGAGACACATGGGACAACATGTGATGAGCGGGTGGGAGGCAACATTTTAGGCAGGATGGGAGACACATGGAGCAACATATGATTTCAAGATGGGAGACACATGGAGCAACATGATGGCAAGATGGGAGACACATGAGGCAACATATGCTGACAGGATGGGAGACACATGGAAACGGGGCATGATGGGAGACACATAGGGCAACATGATGGCAGGATGAGAGACATATGGAGCAACATATTGGGCAAGATAGGAGACACATGGGGAAACTTATGGGGTCAGGATGGCAGGACACATGGAGATCATATGGGGCCAGTAATGAGACATGAGGGGGTCAGAATGGAGAACATTTGGGAAGAGGATGGGGGACGTTATTACAGTGAGAGGCCATGATGTGGGACATTATTACTGTAGGGGCTAATTAAGGGATATTATTACTGCTGTGATTTATTTTTAAGGAAACTGTTTTCAGTGTTGAGGGTCCTGTTAATGTGCAGGGCGGCACTTCGTCACTTTTTTCTTCATCTGGCACAGTGTAAAAGTTGGGGAAAGTGCTTTGGAATCGGTGCCCTAGATACCTGTGTATTGTTTTCTGCAAAGACGAGGCATGGCAATCTGTACTGGATGAAGAATAAAAGCAAAGATGAAGGATTTCAACTAGAGATGTCACTGTTGACTCAGTGTGTTACCTGTACTCTGACACTTAACACTGTATACTATACGCAGAGCACCTGTGTGTAATGTCACTGGTGATCACTGTGTTACCTGTACACTGACACTATATACAGAGCTCCTGTGTATAATGTCACTGGTGATCCCTGTATTACCTGTACACTGACATTATATTCAGAACTTCTGTCTATAATGTCACCGGTGTATTACCTGTACACTTACACTATACACTGTATACTATATACTGAGCTCCTGCGTATAATGTCACTGGTGAGTCCCTGCATTACCTGTACACTGACACTACACAATGTATACTACGTACAAAGTTCCTATGTATAATGATACTTTTGGTAATATTAGTATCATGGTTTTTTTTTTATTAATGATTAGTATTGTATTATTCGGTCACTATGTGGTGATATGTGGTCCGCCCATGGTGTCGTTGAATTTGTCCCCTGAATGTGGTAGTATTCAGTCACTATGTGGTGGTATTATGTGATATGGACATGGTATGACTGTATTTGTCCCTTGTATGTGGTAGTATTCAGTCACTATATCGTGGTAATATATAGTCTGGTCATGGTGTGGCGGTATTTGTTCCCTATGTGTGGTATTATTGATCATTTAGAAAAATGTAAGTGACATTTCCTTAAAGAAAAATATATTAAAATATACCTGAAAAGAGTATTGGGTATTTTAAGAAATGTTTAATAGCTTAGAGTAGAATAGGACCCTGCCAAAAGAGTCTACCTTGTTGTGGTGGCGGCTTAGAACATCTCTTGGCCAAAGCAAAAGCTGCTGGCTATGTGTGTGATATGGTGTTCTATGGGAACTGTTAATGTGTGATTGGTGAGGAATCAGTTTTCCAAGAGTGGGCAGGAGGACTGTAGAGGGTTTGAGGGGTGGAGGCGGAGCTTGTGCGGAGTCTCAAAGGGGCCTGAAAATATTGTCAGTGTGGGACCCTGAAATTCCTTGTGGCAGCCTTGGCCATCATATTCCACAGCGCTTTAGACATCAACATCATCACTGTTTCCATTGGGGCTCACAGTCCAAATTCCCTATCAGTATGTCTTTGTAGTATGGTCGAAAACTGAAGAACCCAGAGGAAATCCATACAAACACGGGGAGAACATACAAACTGCTTGCAGATGTTGTTCTTTGTGGTTTTGAACCCAGGACCCCAGCACTTCAGCACTAGCCACTAAGCTACCATACTGCCCATGCTTTGCAAACGCAACGCATCCACGAGACAGGGCATGCAGAGGTAAGGAATATTTTCAATTAGACCCACTTAGCACTTAGTTTCAGACATCAGCCATCTTGGAAAATAAAATGTTATTTTGGTTCTCACAAAAAAAAGTGCAACATTCTAATGGGACACAGTGCACCCTCCAAATAAGACTGTTTTTCAGCTTAGCACGATAGTTCAGACTCAGAACTTGGACGTGAGAACATTTTTTATGATTCTTTTTATTGCATGTGTACAAAATTAAACATAAAAAACTTGTGATTCCTCGGTATGAAATTGGCTCTGTGCACTTTCTTGGATGTCCTTCCATGACTCTGCACAGACAGCTGGGGAATACAGGGGGCCTACATCTCCATATTGGAAAGTCATAGGTGCTACATTTGCTGTTTTATGTGTTCTCTCTTTATTTTGTGATTATTCTAAATGTCTCAAGGTGATACATGTCATGTAACATTAATACTCAGTATTTAACCCTAAATTAATACTATTAATATAAATGCTACTATGGCACAATCAACGCCTGTGGATATTAGTTGTAAAATGCAGGCCATTAGTGAGGTTAGTAAAAAGTATGGTATTATAATGTCTGTTACTGTCCATGGGGACCTGCTGAATACGGCCATAATAATCCATCAGTTCACCGCGATCGTCCTTTATATACTGCTGCCAGAGATTGACAGTGGCATTTAAATGGTTAAACTGCAGCATGCAGAGCAAGCTTCGGTCACTGCAGTTGCAGGCAGGTTAGGCCAGGTTCATATTGCGTTAAAGCAGCCCGTTCAACGCATAGCGTTGACGGACTGCTTTAACGCTCTAGCATAACGAGATCGCGTTATGCTATACCCGCTAGCGCAGATGATTCACCTGTGCTAGCGGTGACGGAGACTCAGACGCTGCAGCCCGCGTCCAAGGATCCGTCACTGAATGACGGCACATCTCTAGCGCATGCCGATTATGCGCCCGATAATGGGGGTTAATAGCAGCATTAAAGGAGTTGGCCACTATTTATTAACCCCCCATTGTATCCCCCCGGGGCCCCTAATGAATATTGTCATTACCTTGTGCTGCCAATACTGCCTGTGAACGGCGCTATGCAGGCAGCTGAGTCCGGGTCACGTGACCCCCAGTGTCATGCCGTTCTGTTTGTATTTGGTTGTCGGCGTGACAATGCATGTTTTTTGCTTTAACCCCTTACTCCTTTCCCCCTAATTGAGCTGGGATACTGCTGGATTTTACCTGTGTGGAGCCTGCTCAGTTCCCTGCTCTGCTGCGTAGCTGCACATGTGGTGTTAGGTCTTTGCTCTGCTGCATGACCATTCACATGTGCGGACCCTGGTCGCCGCTGTGGAAGCTGTCCGCGGGTTGTGAGGTTATTTGCAGCTGGTGCATGACATTCCACGTGGGTCTAGGCTTGCAGACGATGCCAGGTGCTCTAAGCTGCAGTTCCTGCACTGATTGTGCTGCGATGGTTTCTGTGTGTGCTTAGGGCGTGCGCAGCCACACCTCCCCTGCTTTTATCAGGGATAGTGTGTGTACTTGAAATGCTGTCCTCGGCCAATTGCTGAGGGGCAGCTCCTTTATAAACTGACTCTGCCCTATGGGCGGGGTCAGAGCTACTCACAAAGCTCCTGGACTTTGCCATGTGTGTCTCGTGTCTGTGGACCTAGTCTGTCTCGGTTATGGTACCAAATTCCCTGCCTTGTCCTGTTCCCTCGCCCTGCCCCGGAGGCGGTATAGCCAGGCCTGAATCCCTGATCCTGTACCTGTCCCGTACCTGACCCCGTCTAAATTCGCCCTGGCCTAGAGGCGGTGTATCCAGGCTTGAATCCTTGATCCTGTACCTATCCTGTACCTGACCATGTCTGAACTGTCTGCTATGTTGTGTTTCTGGAATCCCTCTGTGTTTTGAGCCCTGCACCCAGTGACTCTGAGACTCTTGTAACCAGTGTTCCTGCAGAGCATCTAATATGCTGTGCTCTGACTACCATGTGGTGCTAGCTCCATGCAGGCCCAGCAATCCTGCGGTGTTAGCACCATCACGCTTGAGTTCCTTCCTAGGTCCGATGCCCGGAGCCTGACGACCGCAGTCTGGAACCTGATGACCGCTGCCTAGAGCTTGGTGACTGCAATGGTGCCTGTAGGTCGTGTTGGATGCTTGGAACTAAATGACTCTTGTCTGATGTCCTGTGGGTGACTCTGATGTCCTGTGGGTGACCCTGATATCCTGATGACCTCGTGTACCCTGATATCCTGATGACCTCGTGTGTCCTGATGACCTCGTGTGTCCTGATGACCTCGTTTGTCCTGATGACCTCATGTCCAGATCCTATGCTTACCTGCCCACGGTCCGGAACCTGATGACTGTGACTGTGGCCAAAAGTATTGACACCCCTGCAATTTTGTCAGATAACACTCAGTTTCTTCCTGAAAATTATTGCAAACACAAATTCTTTGTTATTATTATCTTCATTTAATTTGTCTTAAATGAAAAAACACAAAAAGAATTGTCCTAAAGCCAAATTGGATATAATTCCATACCAAACATAAAAAAGAGGGTGGACAAAAGTATTGGCACTGTTCGAAAAATCATGTGATGCGTCTCTAATTTGTGTAATTAACAGCACCTGTAACTTACCTGTGGCACCTAACAGGTGTTGGCAATAACTAAATCACACTTGCAGCCAGTTGACATGGATTAAAGTTGACTCAACCTCTGTCCTGTGTACTTATGTGTACCACATTGAGCATGGAGAAAAGAAAGAAGACCAAAGAACTGTCTGAGGACTTGAGAAACCAAATTGTGAGGAAGCATGAGCAATCTCAAGGCTGCAAGTCCATCTCCAAAGACCTGAATGTTCCTGTGTCTACCGTGCGCAGTGTCATCAAGAAGTTTAAAGCCCATGGCACTGTGGCTAACCTCCCTAGATGTGGACGGAAAAGAAAAATTGACAAGAGATTTCAACGCAAGATTGTGCGGATTGTTGTGAGTTCATTTTGACCTTCACCGTCGATGTCTGATGAACTCCCTCTTCTGGTGAAGGTAGGTAGTGAGGCTGATTACCAAACACTTCTGATCTGGTAGATGATGACTGGGTAACAGGAAATTCTGACTGGATATAAGGCAGCCGACGCCCTTCTGAGTCGCTGGTGATTTCTCTGCTGGATTCTTGGAGACCAGTCTGATTCATGCTTCCCAAAGATAAGTTTTTGCTCTGCTATTGAACTTATTAGTTTTGTTTACCTTGTTTTTGGGAGTTCAGCCATCCCCGGTCGGGGGTGTGCTGAGTTCCAGTTTTGTCTCTGATCAGTTTGTCTCTTTGCTCTGTCTTCAGAATTTACCTGAGTGCTGATATAGTCTTAGCGACTTCAGGGCCTGTTTTTCCTATCAGACGGTTGGGTCATTTTTTGGTAGGGTTTTTTTACGGATTGCAGACAGCAGCTTTTCTATCCTGTCCTATTTAGTTAGCTTGGGCCCCATCATTTGCTCAACCTATCTTTCTATCTGTGTTAGTGTTTTCATCTTGCTTCACCGTCATTATATGTTGGGGGCTGCCTATTGCTTTGGGGTCTGCTCTGGGGCAGTTTAGATTTCCCCTTTCTTTCTTTAGGCCTATTTAGTTCTCCGGCTGTGATCGAGGGGTCTAGGGCATCTTAGGAACCCCCCACGGCTACTGTTAGTTGTTGTGGATAGGATCAGGGGTCTGCAATCCGATAGTTACCAACCTCTCCGGTTTTCTGGACTTAGCTTATATTTTTGTTTTTTCCTCCTTTGGTGACTCATTCATAACAGCGGATGTTGGATAAAGAACCTTGACTAACATCCAAACAAGTTCAAGCTGCCCTGCAGTCCTAGGGTACAACAGTGTCAACCCGTACTATCCGTCGGCATCTGAATGAAAAGGGACTGTATGGTAGGAGACCCAGGAAGACCCCACTTCTTACCCCGAGACATAAAAAAGCCAGGCTGGAATTTGCCAAAACATACCTGAAAAAGCCTAAAACATTTTGGAAGAATGTTCTCTGGTCAGATGAGACAAAAGTAGAGCTTTTTGGGCAAAGGCATCAACATAGAGTTTACAGGAGAAAAAAAGAGGCATTCAAAGAAAAAAACACGGTCCCTACAGTCAAACATGGCGGAGGTTCTCTGATGTTTTGGGGTTGCTTTGCTGCCTCTGGCACTGGACTGCTTGACCGTGTGCATGGCATTATGAAGTCTGAAGACTACCAGCAAATTTTGCAGCATAATGTAGGGCCCAGTGTGAGAAAGCTGGGTCTCCCTCAGAGGTCATGGGTCTTCCAGCAGGACAATGACCCAAAACACACTTCAAAAAGCACTAGAAAATGGTTTGAGAGAAAGCACTGGAGACTTCTAAGGTGGCCAGCAATGAGTCCAGACCTGAATCCCATAGAACACCTGTGGAGAGATCTAAAAATGGCAGTGTGAAGAAGGCACCCTTCTAATATCAGGGACCTGGAGCAGTTTGCCAAAGAAGAATGGTCTAAAATTCCAGCAGAGCATTGTAAGAAACTCATTGATGGTAACCGGAAGCGGTTGGTCGCAGTTATTTTGGCTAAAGGTTGTGCAACCAAGTATTAGGCTGAGGGTGCCAATACTTTTGTCTGGCCCATTTTTGGAGTTTTGTGTGAAATGATCAATGTTTTGCTTTTTGCTTCATTCTCTTTTGTGTTTTTTCATTTAAGACAAATTAATTGAAGATAATAATACCAAAGAATTTATGATTGCAATCATTTTCAGGAAGAAACTGAGTATTATCTGACAAAATTGCAGGGGTGTCAATACTTTTTGCCTCAACTGTATATAACTTACAGAACATACAACATAAGCATACAGAACATACAACACATAACATAGAGTACGTACTCACCGCACACACCTAATTCCCCGAAGCCATCAATCACCTGTAATAAAAAAAAAATAATAAAGCAACCTATACTTACCTTTCCGCCATAGTCCAATTAATAACGAGGGTCCCACGATGATCTCCCCTGGAGAACAGCCGCATCAGCTGATGTGACCGCTCTCCAGGGGCTCCAACGATGAAATGACAGGCAAAGGATTAGCTGTGTATCCCTCTGCCGCTGTGAAAGAGGTCCCGTAACCCTAACACTAGCCCTAACCGTAATTCTCATGCAGTATTGCTGTAAAGTGAGACTTTGAACTGAGGTAACCTCAGTGATGGACTGCAGGAGGCATTGTCTCCTGTCAGTTCATCACTGGGAGGCCCTATCGAGCAGTGACATCACCTGATGTCACTGTTCGATAGGGGAGATCGTCGTGGGACACTCGTTATTAATTGGACTGTGTCAGACAGGGAGTATACAGTTGGTTTATTATTTTTCGTTTTTTTTCTAGGAGATCGAGGGCGTCGCTTGGATCTGAGAGTTAAATAAAAAGATGAAAACCTTGTTGTGTTTTATTTCATTAAAAGACTTTATTCTTATGTGTGTGTTTTTTTTTTTTTTTAACCGTTTATTATTATAAGATTAATAATGGATAGGCGTCTTATTGACGCCTCTCCATATTAACTGCGTTTAATGGCACCTTCCAATAGCAAGGTGACATTAACCCCTTATATTACCCCACATCCCACCGCTACACGGGAGTGGGAAGAGAGAGGCTCAGCGCTGGAATTGGCGCATCTTATAGATGCGCCATTTCTGGGGCGGCTGTGGGCTGGTATTTGTAGCCGGGGGGGGAATATCCATAGTCCCTTCCTAGGCTATGAATATCAGCCCGCAGCTGTCTGTGTAGCCTTTCTAGCTATAAAATATAGGGGGACCCCACGTCATCATTTTTTTTTTTTTTTTTGGGGGGGGGGGGGGGGGGGTCCCCCTATTTTAATAGCCAGTAAAGGCTATGCAGACCGCTGCGGGCTGGTATTCATAGGCGTATAGGTAGGCGTATCAATAGGTAAATCTACAATAAAGAGAAGACTGCATGAAAGTAAATACAGAGGGTTCACTGCACGGTGCAAGCCACTCATAAGCATCAAGAATCAAAAGGCTAGACTGGACTTTGCTAAAAAAAAAAATCTAAAAAAGCCAGCACAGTTCTGAAAGAACATTCTTTGGACAGATGAAACCAATATCAACCTCTACCAGAATGATGGAAAGAGAAAAGTATGGCGAAGGCATGGTACAGCTCATGATCCAAAGCATACCACATCATCTATAAAACACGGCGGAGGCAGTGTGATGTCTTGGGCATGCATGGCTGCCAGTGGCACTGGGTCACTAGTGTTTATTGATGATGTGACACAGGACATAAGCAGCCGAATGAATTCTGAGGTATTCAGAGCCATACTGTGTGCTCAGATCCAGCCAAATGCAGCCAAACTGATTGGTCGACGTTTCATACTACAGATGGACAATGACCCAAAACATAAAGCCAAAGCAACCCAGGAGTTTATTAAAGTAAAGAAGTGGAATATTCTTGAATGGCCAATTCAGTCACCTGATCTCAACCCAACTGAGCATGCATGTCACTTGTTAAAGACTAAACTTCAGACAGAAAGGCCCACAAACAAACAGCAACTGAAAACCACCGCAGTGAAGGCCTGGCAGAGCATCAAAAAGGAGGAAACACAGCGTCTGGTGATGTCCATGAGTTCAAGACTTCAGGCAGTCATTGCCAACAAAGGGTTTTCAACCAAGTACTAGAAATTAACATTTTATTTACAATTATTTAATCTGTCCAATTACTTTTGGTCCCTTTAAAAACAGGGTGGCACATGTGAAGTAGCTGAAACTCCTAAACCCTTCATCCAATTTTAATGTGGATACCCTCAAATGAAAGCTGAAAGTCTGAACTTCAACTGCATTTGAATTGTTTTGTTTAAAAATCATTGTGGTAATGTCTAGAACCAAAATTAGAAAAATGTCTGTCCAAATATATATGGACCTAACTGTATATCCATAGATATTTCCATGGTAGATATATCCATAGATATTTCCAAAGGTATTTATATCCATAGCTATTTCCATAGATAAATCCATTGATATATTCATAGATATATCCATAGATATATCTATCGATATATCCATAGATATTTATGGAAATATCGATAGATAGATGGATAGATAGATATATCTATCCCATATTTATCTATCTATTGTAGGGATTTGCTCTGGTAGGCAATGGCAGGGATGCAGTAATGAGGCAACGCACGGACTTATAGTCCAACTTCAGTGGTTTAATGTCACTTTGAAACAGCAGGTTAACAGAAAGCAACAGAAAAACACAAATAGACTCCAGCTTGGAGAACCACTGATCCCAGACCCACCCTTGCAAGGGACGGGCTTAATAAGCATCTGCCAGGTCAGCAGCATCCGCCAGGTGCCATTCCCAGGGTTGTTTGGAGTCTTGCTGCTTTTGCTCTGCAGTACGGGTAATCCTGCTAACAAATTCACCATGTGCTAAATACCAACCTCCATTACATAGCCCATAAACCCTCCTACAGGTGAGGTAGACATCACATGGGCTGATCACGTGACCATGACATCATCGCAGGTCCTGTCTTTAGGGAAAAACCCGGCCAAACATTAACCTGCTGGGAGAAATGTATCTCCCATCCAGTAAAACACCCTTTGTTGTACCACTTTATCTATCCCATATCTATCTATCTACCGTATTTTTCGGACTAAAAGACGCACCGGACCATAAGACGCACCCCAAATTTTCAGAAGGAAAATAGGGAAAAAAAATAATGTGTCAAATGGGGGTCCGTCTTACAGTCCAAATTCAGCTTACCAGGGAAGGGATCCGGCACAGGTGGAGTGGTCACAGGGGTCATTCAGTGGTCCAGGCTGGTGCGGTGGTGGCGGCTCTGTGCTGGGCCACTGTGCTGGGGCAGGTGGGCTGTGCTGGGGCAGCTGGGCCACTGTGCTGGGGCAGGTGGGTTCTGTGGTGTGGTGGTGGTGGCGGCGGCGGGCTGTGCTCCGGTGCAGGAGCATCGGCATTTCCTCAAAGCCCCCCGCACATCCGTTGCTGGCTGCTGCCATGTTGCGGTGGCCTCTCGGGAACATGGACGCCGGGAAGATGGCCGCCGGTCTGGGGCGGCGCATACTCAGGTTCAGATCTCGTCCCGAGATCTCGGGAGACAAGATTTAAATCTCGGCAACGAGATCTGAACCTGAGCATGCACCGTCCCCGGACCGGCGTCCATCTTCCCAGCGTCCATGTTCCCGGAGGCCACCGCAACATGGTAGCAGCCAGCAACGGATCTCCGGGCTTTGACGAAATGCCGGGGAAGCCCCCCCATGGAGAAGAGTTACAGCTGCTCTCTTTCTTTGGATGTCGGTTAAGTCCCAAGAAGGGGGAGAATGAAGCAGCTGATGATTGGCTGCAGGGCACACGCCGGAGTAACAACATAATGGGAGACTTGGCGCCAACATCATTAAAACAAATGTATGCTTTTATGATTTTATACAGGGGAAAATAGCCATTGAGAAGGTGTTGTACGAGTACTGGACAGCCCCTTTAAGGATACAAACAATTTTCGTTTTTGCGCTTTTAATGTTTGTTTGTTTTTTTAAAAGACAAAACTTTTATTATTTTTGCACTGATGTAGACTTATGAGGACTTTTTTTGTGGGAATGTTGTAGTTTTGAATAGATGTCAGCACATTTTATACCTTTTAATGTGGTCTTTTATCATTCACTCATGAAATAAACTGGATCTGGAGAGAATGTTGAGAGTTATAGTAAAGTCAGAACGATGACAGCAGGTGGGGGCTTTTGGGACTATTACTCCCATCAACCTACACCTGCTGCTGCTAAGAACAGTGACAGCAGGAGCGGATGATCAGGGTTTTCCTCACCCGCCGCCTGCACTATAACTAAATAAATGAATGAAAAAGCTGGCATGGATTGCCCCCTATTTTCTATAACCAGCCTGGCAAAACTCACAACTGGGGGTCATCTTCAGCAAGGTTGGTTATCAAGAATAGAGGGGTCCCCACGCTGTTTTTTTAAATTTTAAATAATCATTAAAAAAAACGGCATGGGGTGCCCCCACGTTTTTGACAACCAGCCTTACTAAAACAGACAGCTGGGGGCTGGTATTCTCAGGCTGCTAAGGGGCCATTGATATAGGCCCCCCCAGCCTAAAAATAGCAGCCCACAGCTGCCTAGAAGAGGCACAAGTATTAGATGCACCAATTCTGGTGCTTTGCCCGGCTCTTCCCACTTGCTCTGTAGAGGTGGCAAGTGGGGTTCATATTTGTGGGGTTGTTGTCACCTTTGTATTGTCAGGTGACATCAAGCCCATGGATTAGTAATGGAGAGGTGTCTATAAGACACCTCTCCATTACTAATCCTATAGTTACATTGTAAATAAAGACACAGCCAGAAGAGTCTTTTATTAGAAATAAAACAAAACACAGTTTTCCTTTTATTTAAAAATAACAGACACAGTTATATTATTATAAATCTTGCCAAATCAGACAAGGTGATTTTCTGGATTTGTTCTTCTCAGTCGCATGACTCAGGAGCCGAGTGTCATGCGACTTTGCTCCGACCCTCTCGCACAGAGAGGATCGGTGCATAGCTGCGGAGGAAGCAGAGAAACTAATTTCTCTATCTCCTCCATTGCTGGTGTCAGCGTATAGCGCACAGCACTCGAATGATATCCAAGTGATGTGCGCTGTGTCACTCGCACCCATATGCTTATGGCCAAGTGTCGGTGCAAATCGCAGCATGGCTGCGTAGTCAGAGTCGTGGAGGCGGTGCTCATTTTGGTGGAATCGGTATAAAATGGACCGACTCCTAAAATATATAATAAATTGGCTACAGTAGTTCAATGCAGAATGTGCTGAATATTTTTTCATAGGAATTGGGGAAAGTTATGAAATGCCCTATAAATGGCTGTTCTATTCCTGATCTAAGGCTACATTCACACACAGCGTTTTTCCGGCGTTTTTTGAGGATACGTTTTTCAGCTGATAAAGCAGATCAGCTTTTTAAAAAACCGCATCACCTGAAAGGTTTTTGAGCTCATAGATAATGTTTTCAATAGCAAAAGCAGATTAGAAAAACGCCACACAAACTGACATGCTCATTCAGCCCAAAAACGGATCCTCACAAAACAATGTGTCTGAATGTCATATCTTGAAACCCATTGACTTTGCTGGGATGCCCAGAGTCACTGCATTTTACTGCAAAAAACGGATCCGCAAAAACGCTGTGTGTGAATCATGGCCGTAGCCAGCGAGGGGCAGGGGGGGGCAGCTGCCCCCCCCCAGAAGCAGGGGCACGCACCTATCAAAACTCACTTGTATGCTGCAGTGCTCCCATCCTGCACCGTCTCCAGACTGCAGGGGGGCAATCTCCTCTCCTCTGTCCTGTCTTCTGCCGTCTTCACCAGAGAGAGGAGGGGGGGAGGGGTGCCTGCCCTGCACAGGATCCGATTCCTGGGCCCCGAGCTGGAGAAAGTTGTGCACACACTGCAGCTGGCAATAAGAGATAGTCTGCAAGAGGGACATGCTGGAAATCTGATTGGAAAAGTGAGGAAATTGGTTATTGCCGCCAGAACCCCTAAAATTGATTCCATCTTGAAGAGACGTGCTGGGAAATGGGTAATTGTCGATCAAGCCACTAGGTGGGGCAGCACTTATTTAATGATTGAGCGATTGCTTGAACTAAAACCGTTTCTTATAGATATGGCGAACCCTCAGGTAACCCTAAATGAAGGTCAATGGACACAGGTGGCTGAATTGAAGGAATTGCTTAATCACCCATTTACCGTGACTAAAAAATTACAAGCTGAGGATTTAACTCCTGGCATTTTCATAAGGGAGTGGAAGAACTTGCTATTTGAGGCAGGGCCCTCATTCCTCTTGGTATCTGCTATGATCTATGTGATTATTGTTATGCTGTAATGTCTATCGTCTGTACAAGTCCCCTCTGAAATGTAAAGTGCTGCGGAATATGTCGGAGCTATAGAAATAAAATGTATTATTATTTTGCCTGTCGCAAAGAGGTTTAATCGCAGATGGCATTTCTGCTTCAATGAAACGGAGAGAGACACAGCTATTGGAAAATAAACATTTTCTGGCAGATGTTTATGTGGACCCAAGTCATCGTATATTGCTGGATGATCAACAGCTTACTAAAGGAAAAGAAGCTCTGACTGAGGTAGCTGTTAGGATGAGTGGCCTACAGGAGGACTGCCAGGCGCAAGAGAACTTGGGTCCTGACAGTGCTACTGCTGCCATATCTTCATCCTCATCAGATGAGGAGTTTGACTTTGACAAGTATGACATGGAGCAGGAAAAGCATTGCCGCAAGGAAAAAGATTTCACTCCATCTCCTATAGCAAGCAGATTGACCATATTTCAGCAAAATGTTTCACTTACTCTCAAAGAAATAGAAAAATTCAACCGTTCATCAAAACTGACTGCATGAGGCAATTCCTTTATACCCGGAAATTGTTAGAGATGTTGCCCATGTGGTTACAGCTTTGCCTCCAACCCAAGTTAGTGCAGAGAGGTTGTTCTCTAGCCTTAAAATTATTAGGTCAGATTTGAGGTCATCTATGAAGGAGGATCTGATGGAGGCAATTCTATTTCTTAGAACAAATTCAGAGACTGCACAAATGTTATGTAGTATGTTTTTGTTGAAAACTGTTTTTTTGCCACTTACACAGTTTATTACATAGTGTTATGTTCTATCTAAATATCTTGATTATTGTATCATAAAAATGATTAAATGTCTGATGTTCACATTGTACTACAATACATTTTTCACTTAAATATAAGCAATATATGTGGGAGACGGAGTCTTGGAGTCGGTGGAAGGGAAATTGAGGAGTCGGAGTCGCAGGTTGGGCTTACCGACTCCACAGCCCTGCTGAAAACAGCCGAGAAAAATAACATTTATGGGAGTTGCCCCATAGATGAATACTGGACCGAGTGCTATGCGATATTTTAGCGCATAGCACTCGCCTGTATTTATCACAAGTGTGACACCATCCTGACTCTCATAGTTGTGGTCTACCTATGTTGTCAGTTACAGACCTCTCTCATCTTTTTAAGTGGGAGAACTTGCTTAATTGGTGGTTGACTAAATACTTTTTTTGCCCACTGTACCTCTTGTGGTCGGGCATTCCACATTCTGACTGCTCTAACTGTAAAGAACCCTTTCCTACTTGGCTGCCGGAATTAACTTTTCTCCATGTGTAACAAATGTTCGATTAAATTTTTAAGGTTCTGGAAAGTGATAAGTCATGTGCCAGTACTATGCATTGACCACATATGTAGTTATACAGTTGTGCTCAAAAGTTTACTACCCCAGCAGAATATTTGCTTTCTTGGCCTTTTTTCAGAGAATGTGAATCATAACACCAAAACTTTATCTCCACTCATGGTTGGTGGTTGGGTGAAACCATTTATTGTCAAACTACTGTGTTTTCTCTTTTTAGATCTTAATGACAACCCAAAACATCCAAATGACCTGATAACTTCTGTGCATGTTAACACAAATGGGTTTGAATGACTAAATAACATCTTCACCTGTGACCTGTGACAAATGCCAGGAAAATTGTTAGGGTTGCAAAGAAAAACCCACAAATAGCATCAGCTGAAATACAGGACTCTCTGAAAACTAGCGATGTGGCTGTTTCAAGATGCCCAATAAGGAGGCACTTGAAGAAAAATGGGTTGCATGTTCTGGTCACGTCACCAGAATAAAGCCAAATAACCCTGATCAAAAGTTTGTCACAGGTGAGGATGTTACCTTTAGTAGCCATTCAAACCCATTTGTGTCAAATTCTGTGTATGTAATCGGGCCAAAATCACCAGGATATGTATACTTTTGACCAGGGTCATTTGGATGTTTTGGCTTGTCATTATGATTTAAAAAAGAGAAAACACAGTAGTTTGACAATAAATGGCTTCACCCAACCACTAACCATGAGTGGAGAAAAAAGGCCAAGAATACAAAAATTCTGCCGGGGTATGTAGCACAACTGTACATATAAATGAGATTTGTAATAATCTAGTTTCCACCTTTGAATTGACTCTAAATTCCAAATATCTTTTTTTAAAATGTGGAGCCCTGATTGGATCCCATATCCAAGATGTGGACTTACAAGGGATTTATAGCGGGGTAATAATACATTTAGATCACAGAATGGATAACCAAGGAACGGCGCTGTCTTTGCCAACGAGGGAAATCTTTATTCAAACTAATATAAAACAAACTAAAATTATATACAAAACACATTTTGACTGTTTGCAGCCTTCTTTGAGTCTTTTTCTCCATTAGGGACGTTATCACTGTTTACATATGGATCACAGGATTTTATCTCTTTTTTTTTTTATACACCCTAAAATCTTGTTTGCTTTTGCAGCTGCTTCCTGACATGGAGTACTGCTGCTCATCTTAAGGCCCCATCTCCCATAACGAGATCGTTAGCGAGATCGCTGAAAAGTCACCGATTTTGTGACGCAACAGCGACCTCGCCAGCGATCTCGCTAGGTGTGACACATAGCGGCGACCGCCCCCCCTGCTGGATATCGCTGATCGTGTTCGAATGTCATGGGCCATTTTTTGATCATCGGCGTCCCGCTGGCCAGCATGCATCGCTGTGTTTGACTCCGACGAGCGACCTCATTGGCGACGCAGAACTCAGGGACGCAGGTATGAGTCGTCAGATAAGCTGCTGTGTGACAAGGTACCAACGATTGCCGAGGTCGTTATACGGACCGCCGGATCGTTGCTGCGTCGTTGAAGAGATCTGCCTGTTTGGCAGCTTACTAGCGACCATGTAGCGACGCACCAGTGATCCCTACCAGGTCATATAGTTGTCGGGATCGCTGGTGCGTCGCTATGTGAAAAACGGGACCCTTACTTATAACCAGAATACACAAGTCCTTCTCCTGTTCTGTAATCTCTAATATATTTACATTTATTCTATATACAGCGGTATGATTACTACCATTGCGGTGCATTACTCTACATTAAAATTCATCTGCCATATGGTTACTCTTGCAGGAATAATTCCCAGATCCTTTTGTAACATTATAATGTCAAAGGTTAATAATCAACATATGCAGTTTGGAGGGTGCCTTGATCCATTGGAAAAGGTAGGGATATCCAGCCGTTTTTTGGATAACAAATTTAAAAAAAAAAATATTACTAGAATTGAATAAAAACAAAACATTTTGGAAATGGTCTCACTTTTTCTATTGTACTGGGTATGTTCTGTTTTTATTGAATTCTACTAAAATAGTTTTGAAAATTTTAATTTAAAAAATGGATAGATATCCCTATCGTTTCCAATTGCTACCACCAAGCAGGAGTGGTTTTTCATCCAAGCTGAGGATTAGGTCATTAACGTGGGTGGGCTGGATCACCCTCTCTTATTTATTGCCTTGATCCATTACTTTTAGATTCAGAACAACTGAGGAGTTAAAATAATTTTTACTTAAAGGGAATCTGTCAGCAGTTTTTTACTATTTCATCTGAGAGCAGCCCGATCTAGGAAAAGAGACCCTGAATCCTAATATTTATTGCTTAGTTTACTGGGTGCAGCCATTCTGACACAATCAGAGCTATTAGATTTAGCAATGCAGCAGAGCTGAGAAAGCTAACCCCACCCACTCCACAGCTAACCTCGCCCACACCAGGATCTCCAGGATTAGGAGGGATTTGCGGTGTAACATAATAAATGATGAGTAAAACATCAAAGCAAACAGAAAAAGGGTCTGTGACCCACACTGGTAGCTGAGACTGGCTAGCCCCATATTATACGAGGTCACAACCAGGTTCTGCCTGAGGAAGGCAGCACTAATTAGTCCTCAGAAGCACATAACCCTGAAATATGCAGGGATTCTACACTACCCATTATAGAACTGTCGTATGTGCTACTTACTACCAGGTTTTAGCTAAGATACAAGACATATGTGTAAGGATAGAAGAAAAAGCTAATGGGGGGGCGTGGCTATGCCGTGAACGGGACAGGGCGCTGGTACAGAGAGCTCCTCCTCATCCTGTCAGATCCTGATCGTTGGACCCCTTCCTGACAACGCACTTACAGCTGGCTGGACCCCATTGGACACCTGGGCGGAGGAGATAGAAGCGGGCGGCTGGTTTCCCCACGAGGTGGCGGCCATCTTGGGAGCGCAGCTCAGCTGCTGAGAGCTGCAGCGCCGACTTCCATTGCTGCACCGCCGCCGGGCAGTGAAGAAATCTGTCTTGCAATCTGAGGGGACACGCGGTGAGTGCCCTGGAAAACGGGCCCCGCATGATATCCCTCTTCATCTATTGGCTCACTGTGCTGGTTGGCGCCAATATTAGGGGAGGCTCTGTGCGCCCTCCCCCACTGCAGCTGCCTCTGCGGGGGTTCCTCCTCCCTCCTCGGGTCATTAAGATCTGGACAGTACCTGGCTATCGTCCATATAATCCCTCGGGCGTCCCTCAGTGGCCTAATCCATAATTAACTGTTGCCAGCCCCGCTGCGATTCCCATCTAGTGGGCAATACCCGGATTACACGTTTTAATTGTCCCGCTAAACCTCACTGCAGACAATCATGAGCCGACTTAAAGGGTCGGGAGCGGCGGAAAAACTGAAGGAATTTGCCAGAGCTGACCCCGCTGAAAGTGCGCTACATAATAGGAGCACATCCTCTCAAGCTCAGCGCAAAAATCGCCATTCTGGGGGTGAGGAGGAGACGGAACAGGAGAAATTGACCCTTAAACAAGCATCGGAGCAGTTGATGCAGGCTATCTCGTTGACCAGGACATCCCTGACAGAGAGAATTGAGGATGTCTATACGGAGGTGGGGAGACTCCGTCAGGATATGCAGGCTATGAGGGGACGCATTACGGAGGTGGAGACAAGGGTGTCCAAGGTGGAAGATACCATTACACCCATGGAGGCTAAATTAACGAAGGTGGCGGGATCCATGAATGCTTGGAAGCAGAAGGGGGATGATTTGGAAAATAGAATGCACCGGAATAATATCCGTATTGTTGGACTGCCTGAGCACTCGGAAGGTCAGCATCCTGAGCAGTTCCTGGAGGATTGGCTTAAGACCTCCTTGGGGGATGAATTCTCCTCAATGTTCGCTGTTGAAAGAGCTCACAGGGTCCCCACAAGACCCCTGCCTCTGGGGGCCCCACCTCGGCCATTCCTGGCACGCCTGCTCAATTGCAAGGACAGAGATACCATTCTACGTCTCGCACGCCTGAAAAGTCCTATCAAGTTCAACAATGCTGTCGTTTCCATCTTTCCGTATTTCTCCATGGAACTGCAGAAGCAACGGGCACAATTCTTCAAGGTCAAGAAGCGGTTCAGGGACAGGAACATTGTATATTCGATGATATATCCGGCCCGGCTCCAGATTGTCCATGAAGGCTCCTCCGTATTTTTTACAGATCCGGCGGAGGCGACTGAGTGGCTACGGTCCCATAGGGGATCCCCTGCGAAAGATTCCTATTGTGGCGGCTGTTACCTTGAATCCTCTCAATCTAATTGGAGCTCTCTCGGCGAGTTCCCAGATGCCAGCTACACCGTACACTGTATACAGTGATGGTATCCCCTTGTTTATGTTTTGATGGGGGCGTAAGACTGTACGCCTATATAATTTAGGTTCCTGTTTTGCTTTTTCTTTCTCAAAAGTTTTTTACTTTTTATAATTGTTTAGATAGAGGCCGCAGCCGACGCCAAATTCTGCTATCTGTGTGGGTTCTCTGCACCTGGTTCAGGCATCATCATGCATTATATCCAGATAGACGGGAATGGGTTCTGAGCTGATTTGTATGACCTGGAATATAAGAGGCATAAAAACCCCTCGGAAAAAAATTAAAGTGTTCTCACAAATTAGACATTACCGTCCTCACGTGTGGCTCTGATGGAGACTCATTTGACCAAAGATACGGTTCGATGGGTACAGAAACCATGGGTGCAATGGTTTATACATGCTTTTCACACCAGCTACTCAAGGGGAGTTTCACTGTTGGTTCATAAGGATGTTCGATGGGAGGTTAGGGAGGCCCGGAAAGACCTCGAGGGACGATTTGTGTTTGTGCATGCACTGATTAATTCTCAGGAATATGTCATCCTTTGTATTTATAATCCCCCTCTGGCCAATATATCAATTATTCGGAAGGCATTGAGCTTTGCTTTGAATTACCCAGACGCACATGTCATCTGTATGGGAGATTTCAATTTAGTCATGAACAGCCATTTGGATAAATTGAGACTGGGTGATGGAATACAGGGTGGGGTTCCCCCCCCCGGGCACATCCCAACTGTCACAATTCATGGCGGGTAGCGGGTGGCTTGATCTATGGAGGGTGCGCCATCCAGAGACAAGAGAGTATACTTGTCATTCCTCCACTAAGCGCTCTCTGTCTCGTATAGACTACATTTTTGGGTCTAGCGGTCTGGTGGCGTGGGTGGATGATATCAAACATGGAAGTAGGGGGATTTCGGATCATAGTCCAGTTATTCTCAAGCTTAAATTTGGGCCATTGACTAATAGGATAACATGGAAGTTGAACCCTTTTTGGCTGAAGTTGATAACATCCCCTGATAGAACGATAGATCAATTACATTGCTTCGTCTCATCCCACCCCGAACCCCAAAATATTAATGTATTCTGGGATGCTCTTAAAGCTTCTTTACGGGGTTGTTTATCCTCTACAATTTCTCATATTAAGCGAGTGACATCGAAGGAGGATGGTGAGATGGAGCGACGTCTGAAAGATTCGGAGGCAGCCTATATATTGTATCAAACTAACAGGGTAGAATGGCTGACCGCTCAAAGGTTATATGCTCAATACACTGACACTAAAATGAAACGTAAATTATTCTTTGCCCGGCAGTCTTATTTTGAAATGTGGAATCAGGCGATTACATTTCTGGCATATTTAGTACGACAGCATAATGCTAGTAACACAATTCTACAGATTCGTGACTCAGATGGTACTTTGGTTTCCTCAACTGAAGAGATACTAAAATGTTTTTCTGACTATTATGGTTCATTGTACAATTCTAAGACTGATGTGGATGGCCCGGAGTGTTTAAATTATTTGTTAGATATAGAATTTCCTAAGCTAAGTCCTTCCCAACGGGCCTTTATGGATGCAGAGTTTACTCTGGAGGAGGTAGAGGATGCCATAAAAGACATGTCCTCTGGGAAGGCCCCTGGGCCGGATGGATTTCCTGTGGAGCTATATAGGAAATATCAGGATATACTGGCACCCCTTTTGTTGACAGTGTTTCGTTGGATTTGGGAGGGGGGATGCATGCCTGAGTCCTTTTATGAGGCCAATATAGTAGTTCTTAAAAAGGAGGGGAAGGACCCTTTAGATTGAGGATCTTATAGGCCTATATCACTAGTAAATGTGGATTATAACATTTTTACAAAAATTTTAGCCAAAAGAGTAAATTCAGTCATTAGATCTTGTACACCCTGATCAGACGGGTTTTATGCCGGGTAAGAGTACTTCCATAAATATCAGACGAGTCCAGTCAGTGGTCCAATACAGCTCTCTGGTACCAGATAATGAATGGGCATTGGCATCGCTGGATGCGGCCAAGGCCTTTGACTCGCTTGAATGGCCTTTTCTCCGTGCATGCTTTCAGAGGTATGGATTTGGTGAAAGATTCTAAAAATGAGTTAATGTTATATACATGAAGCCCAAGGCCCGGTTATTGTAAATAACTCCATATCTGAATCATTTTCACTGCATAGAGGAACTCCTCAGGGGTGTCCCCTTTCCCCGGCCCTTTTTGCTCTTGCTATTGAGGCGCTGGCAATACATATAAGATCCTCCCCTAATATTGCTGGTATAGAAATAGCAGATCAGATAGATATCATAGGCCTATATGCTGACGATATGGTGATATTTATGGACAAAACTGTAGAGACCCTGGCAAGAATGATCACTACCATAAATAATTTCAGTAAATATTCTGGTCTGTACATAAATTGGGAGAAATCTGCTTTGATGCCTCCTTCCCACACTCCAATGCCACGAATTGACTCTCTCCTTACTGCCCGTTGTAACTAGTTTTAAATATTTGGGTGTTCAATCATATCTCTCAAGGTAGTAAATTTGATCTGCAACTCAATATGCAACCATTGCTGGAGATGGTCAGGGGTAAATTCACGATCTGCGGTAAACTTCCACTGTCTGTAGCCGGACGTATTAATTTAATTAAAATGATATTACTCCCCAAGCTTAGCTACTTTCTTCAACATAGTGCGGTGGTGGTACCCAAATCCTTTTTTGCTAATTTAAATTCCCAAACCACATCCTTTATTTGGGGGAAAGCCAGGCCTAAAATTAAACTGACCACTCTGCAGAGGCCCAAGAGGGGAGGAGGGGCAGCGTTACCCGATTTCTTTTTATATTATCTAGCTGGACAGGCCAAGGCCATAAGTACATGGATGCCTGGAGGTCATTTTCCGAATTCTGAGAGTCATCTACTTCATGCTGCAGGGATTAGTTGCCCACTGGGTTTTTTGGAAATGAGGAAAATAAATGTCTCGAGACTGCTACCTCTGCTTCGTCTGGCACGATCGATATGGAGACAGATCAAGGGGGTGGTTAGATTTGGGATGTTATAGCTGAAATGCCCCTATGGAATAATGACTACTTCCCGGTGCTACTTAAACATCCGTCTGCTGAGTTTTGGGCTCAATATAGTGTCTCTACGATAGGTGATCTATATGATCATGGAGCATTGGTATCCTTTGAGCAATTACAAGTTAATCGTGGAGTCCCGAGATCCCAGTTTTTTCGTTATCTACAGCTAAGATCAGCTTTTCAATCGCACATGAGATGTATGGGTATAGATAATGCCATTTCGTCTCTACCTCTCATAGGGATTCTTAAATCACAGTGCCCTCAAGGTCTCATCTCTCTATATACATATATGCTGTCAGTGGGGACAGAAAATGCCTTAGATTCCGTTAAGAAGAAATGGGAGAGACTCATCCCGGATACACAGGGTGAGGAATGGGAAGAAATCCTGGAGTCACCAATCTGGGTGTCTCCGTCTGCCAACAACAGGATGATATAACTGTATATTATTAATCAATCATATTTGACTCCAATTCGACTCTTTAGGATGGGTCGATACCCGTCATCGGAATGTTTAAGATGTCATTCAATACATTCAATAGATGCAGACTTTATTCATATGGTCTGGTGCTGTGCTGTTGTTGCACAATACTGGAGGGGGGGTGACGTCTTTATTAACATCCTTGGTACAAACCCCTGTTCCCCTTGAGCCACTGATTTGTCTGTTTGGAGTGTGGGATGAGGAGGCCTGGGGTCATTATGTGGGGATTTTTCTACGGGAAACACTGTTCATGGCACGGAAGATACTAGCATTACGGTGGATGGGGAATTCACCCCCTTCTCTTGGGTCCTGGATCACTCTGGTAAACTCGATTATCCCATATGAACGTACACTGTATCAAAATAGAGGATGCCCGGGTAAATTCAAAAAGATTTGGGAGAGGTGGAACTCCTCTCACCTCACTTTGCAGGGCGGGGATGTCGCACAGTAAGGGTACCGTTACACCTAGCGACTCACCAGCGATCCCGACCAGCGATATGACGCGGTCAGGATCGCTGGTGCATCGCTAGGTAGTTGCTAGTGAGCTGCCATACAGGCAGATCTCACTAGCGACATCGCTGGGGACGGAGATCGCTACTTAGGCCTCTTTCACACTTCAGTTTTTTTGCATCAGTTCAAATCCGCCAAAAAGTCAGAGAAGCGGATCCATTCTCAACTGATGTGAACGGATGGCACAGGATCCGTTTTTGGACGGATCCTGAAAATGAGGAAATAAAGGAATTGCTGGCCGAGAGAGAGAGATTCTTGTTTTGTCCGGCACCCAGAAAGAAATTCGGGTTAAATTAGTGTCTGGAGGATCCGCCAGAGAAAAAAACGTTGCAAGCTTCGTTTTGAATTCTTTGAGAATGGTGACGGAGAGCAACTTTTGGCGGATCCTCAAATAAAACGGATGCAACGGACAGCAATCCGTCACAATCCGCCATTAATGCAAGTCAATGGGGAAAAAAAACGGATCCTCAAAAGAAAATTGAGGATCCGTTTTTTTCAAAACCTGGCGGATTGTGACTGATTGTAAAAAACGGAAGTGTGAAAGAGGCCTTACCTGTCAGACGCGGCGATCCTGCGTCCTCCCGCCCGGCTCCACGCGTCGCTCATCGTCACAGCAGGAAGCGCCGCAGGAAGTGACCGACGAGGAATGGTCCAGGAGCTTCTCGTGCGATCAGCGATAAGCAGCAGGGGAGCCGGTCGTAGGTAAGTATCACATGCAGCGATATCGCTAGCAATATTGCTGCAACGTCACAAAATCGGTGACTTTACAGCGATATTGCTAGCGATATCGCAGTGTGTAACGGGGGCTTAAACCGTTTATTGTATAGAAGTAGGCTGCGGAACTGTTTACGTTTTGGTAGATGTAGGTAGGTTTAGAAGCTAGGCAGGTTTTTATTACTGGTACAATAACACAATACTACTGTGATTCACTTGATATTATATCTGCTTTATTCACACACAATTGATGCACATATTATGCTTCACGTCTTCATGTTACCTGAGCATATATATACTATGTATCACGCTTAACATTTTGTACTAAATGTGTGTATTATATAGCTGCTAATGGTTTAATAAACGAATTTAAAAAAAAAAAAAGCTAATGGGGGATAACATAAATGTACTGAAGAGCGCTACATAACATAAAATATAAGCAAAAAAGAATGGGAAGAATGACTGCACTTCTATACTTAAATGTATTGTGACCATTATTTTAGAAAAGATGGCGTCTAAAGACCCCTAGAATGAGCTCATCGAGTCCAAACAGTGAGGGTATAAGACCAGACAAAGTAAGAATCCCTACAGTAAGGCTCTGTTCACTTGTCTAGTATCATCAGTTAGAGCAGATCCAGCAGCCATCAATTGACAAAAAAGTGTTGCAGACACAACTGTTTTGACCAGCTTGAAAAAAACTGGTTTCAACTGAATCTTTTTTTTTTTCTTTTTTTTTTAACAATGAAGTCTATGGAAAACTAATTAAACAGTCCGGCCCCTGTGCACTGAAATGTGATTAGCAGAAAACTTCCCATGGTGACTACAGAGGAACATCAATGTGGATTCCCTCACCAAAGATATCAATGTGATCAGTATTACCGCGCCATTACAGCCATCGCTTTACTTGCTGACAGGTTCTATTTAAGGTGCATTCACCCCGGTTGACCACAGCCGTTAAAGGGGGTTTTCACCCAGAAGGAAACTCAGCAAGCAGTACAGCGTGCAGAATAACTGACAGTGAGCAGTATATACAAAGTCAGGGTTCGGCTCTGCTTGTTGGGGTCGCGTCACTGCAGGAATGTGATTTGGGCTGCATGGTGGTCATGTTCTGATCAGATTGTCATCTGCTTTACTCAACAGAACATTGAGAGAAGATATTGAGGATCTATTCAGCACGAAACTGCAACTGTGGAAATCACATTCCAGCAGTTACATGACAAAACGGTGGATGCTGTTTTAATGGCTGCATTCTGCCGGTGTACATGGACCTTTCTCCTGTCCAAGATAATTGTTGAATTCAGCATCTAGTAGAGATAGCAGCCTATAGTCTGGTGTGTGTACTGGTAATGATACGGCGTGGGTATGTGCACACCATAAGTACAGGCTGCAGACATTTCTGCACCAAAAACGTGTCACTTGGCAGGAAAATCGCCTTCATATTGCTGCTTTTTTTTAATGAGATTTTTTCCCATTCTTTAGAATGGTTGAAAAATGCTGAAAGAATAGACGCTGCGGTAGTAGCGTAGCTACCAGGGGGGCAGAGGCCCCGCGCTCTCAGGGGGCCCACCCGGAGCTACGCTACAGTTACATTGTGCGGCAGAGCAGGGAGAATCAATCTTCCTGTTCTGCCACTCGGCCGCTATGGGGCCCCTGAGCAGGCGGGGGGACCCAGTGTCAGCAATGGGCCCCCCGCCCGTCATCGTAGGTTCAGCTGTATCGGCTTCATGCCGATACAGCTGACCGCATTGATGAGAGAAGGAGCGAGCGCTCTTTCGCTCATCATCCCCCTGTCAGCGTCTGACTTCACCGACGCCGACACTGACAGTGGGCTTGATGACGTCAGTACTCGGCACCTGCAGTCGGAGATGAGTTGGAGCAGCACAGGAACCAGGAGGGAGAGAGGTGAGTATTTAGTTTATGGGAGAGGGGTGCATTATACTACAGAGGGTGGATATGGGGGCTCATTATACTACAGAGGGTGGCTATGGGGCTACATTATATACTATAGAGGGTGGCTATGGGGCTGCATTACACTATAGAGGGTGGCTATGGGAGTGCATTATACTACAGAGGGTGGCTATGGGGCTACATTATACTACAGAGGGTGGCTATGGGGCTACATTACACTATAGAGGGTGGCTATGGGGCTACATTATACTACAGAGGGTGGCTATGGGGTTCATTATACTACAGAGGGTGGCTATGTGGGTGCATTATACTACAGAGGGTGGCTATGGGGCTACATTATACTACAGAGGGTGGCTATGGGGTTCATTATACTACAGAGGGTGGCTATGGGGGTGCATTATACTACAGAGGGTGGTTAAGGGGGTGCAGTATACTAATCTGGGTGGCTATGGGGCTATAATACACTACAAGGGGGTGGCTATGGGGTGCTTTATACTACAGAGGGTGGCTATGGGGCTGCATTATACTACAGAGGGTGGCTATGGGAGTGCATTATACTACAGAGGGTGGCTATGGGGTTCATTATACTACAGAGGGTGGCTATGGGGCTGCATTATACTACAGAGGGTGGATATAGGGGTTCATTATACTACAGAGGGTGGCTATGGGAGTGCATTATACTACAGAGGGTGGCTATGGGAGTGCATTATACTACAGAGAGTGCATTATACTACAGAGAGTGGCTATGGGACTGGATTATACTACAGAGGGTGGCTATGGGGTGCATTATACTACAGAGGGTGGCAGTGGGAGTGCATTATACTACAGAGGGTGGCTATGGGGTGTATTATACTACAGAGGGTGGCTATGGGAGTACATTATACTACAGAGCGTGGCTATGGGAGTGCATTATACTACAGAGGGTGGCTATGGGAGTGCATTATATTACAGATGGTGGCTATGAGGCTGCATTATACTACAGAGGGTGGCTATAGGGGTTCATTATACTACAGAGGGTGGCTATGTGGGTGCATTATACTACAGAGGGTGGCTATGTGGGTGCATTATACTACAGAGGGTGGCTATGAGGTGCATTATACTACAGAGGGTGGCTATAGGGGTGCATTATACTACAGAGGGTGGCTATGGGGATGCATTACATTATAGAGGCTGCCTATGGGGGTGCATTACACTACAGAGGCTGCCTATGGGGGTGCATTACACTGCAGAAGCTGCCTATAGGGGTGCAAGATGCTATAGAGTCTGCCTATGGGGAGGTCATTATACAATATAGAGTCTGCCTATGGAGAGTGCATTATACTATATGGAGACCTATGGGGAGTACATTATACTATATGGAGGACTATGGGGAGTGCATTATACTATTTGGAGATGGACCTATGGGGAATGCATTATACAATATGGAAACCTATGGGGAGTGCAGTATACTATGTGGAAGCCTATGGGGAGTACATTATACTATATGGAGACCTATCTAGTGGCCCATCATACAGTGTGGTGATTATAGTGACAGGGCTATCATAGTGTTGGAGCCATTAAATAGTTTGGGGGATATTAAGGGGTCAGTATATATACAGTGAGGGTGCATTATACTGTGTATAAGATAGTATCATACTGTGTATAGAGGAGCTGTACAGGAGGGAGACTCTGGACATTATTAAATGTAAAGTGGGCACTTATTGTTATAGGGGAACTTACAGTAGGTTACTGTGACTGTCAAATGGGCACACAGAGGGCATTATTACATTCTAGGGGACAAAATGTGGGCACTTTTCTAGGGCACTTGCACCCGGCCTTAGTATTTTCTAGAGGGTTGCTTTAAAATTTAGAGGTCACACAGGGCCACACAGCAGGTGCACTGATAGGGTCACATATGGCAGCAGCAGATCAGCATTGGGGCATCAGTAGGATGAGGAGTTTGTGCAGGTTGGGAATAGTCCCGTTTTGGACAGTGCTGAAAATGTGAGCAGTGAAACATGTCTTTGTTGTATTCTCTGTAGCCGAGTCCTGGCTGGAGGAGTTGTCATGTCAGTCTGGGCCAGATGGAAAAGGCGTGAAAAGTTAATGATTCCTTCAGAAAGAACGTCAGTGGTAAGTCATTATCTGTAGCTGTGCTGTGATCTCTTATACAGTATGTTCTGTAGGACGGGTATCTACCACTGACCATATGGCGGTAATATCAATGTTGGTCTTTATATAGCGATTATTTTCAGTAACAGCGCGGTCATCTGCTGAGGTTCTCCTCCACTATTAGGGTGCGTCACCCAGTTATAATCAAGGTTACCTGGTTAGGGGCCCACTCAGAAGTTTCGCCCCCCCCGAACCAAAACCCTAGCTACACCTCTGCGCTGCGGACATAAAACTGCTTCAAATCTGCAAGGAAAACATAAGCGGCTTTTCCATGAGATTTCAGACATCTCATTCACTTTTCTATTACTATCAAACAGCGTTTTTGGGATCATGGAGCTCTTTACTACAAACATGTCTGTCCCTCCAGTTGAAAGAAATTAACATTTTCCTGGAGGGAAATTTATACTCCACATTATGTCAATTCAGTTTTGTCTGTTGACGATAAAGTGCAGTTTGCAGCCATTTTTATTTGAAAAATGTGAAATATACCCAAATCAGTCATAACCCACAAGTACTCAAAAATATTTCACATTCACCACACATCGGGTGGGCCTGCGTGATCTCAATTGCCGGGGCTGATTTCAGTTCCAGTCCAACCCTTCTGTCTACAGTGATTACTGTGCCGCAACCCCAGGCCTACATTCTGCAGCAATGTCTCATTATACAGGGAGTGTTGGGTGGGCTTCCAATCTTCTCAGGTACGATTCTGAGCTCCCTCATCTGAGCCGGCCCTTACATATGCCTTAACCCATTTCTTATATATAGTTTCTAACCTGATCCAACCTCTAATTTTCCTATCGAATTGACCCCCTACCAATAGTGTTCACCTTCCCAATTTCAGTTGGAGCCAAGTAGTCTGCAGCTTAAGCAACATTTTCCCCCGTCAGAACCATCTTCAGAAACTATTAACTATCCCTCAACTATGACCCACTAGCCGCCTGTATTATGCCTCCCTGTCCCTTGTATGGCTTCTGGGGTTGATTTCTCCCCTCACCACTAATGGCTTCAGTACAGAGTGCATATGCCGTGTCTGACCTTCTGCCCAACTGCTACCTAGTTCTTTTAAATACTGGGTCACATTTATTATGATGCAGCATTGACTGTCTAGATTTACTTGGATTTCCATAGTAACTCGCTATCTTTTTACATTTTACCTTTATCTATGATGAAGGGAAATAAAGTCCTATTACAAAAATGGACACAAAACTAGTCAGCAAACTTTAAGGTATATTTTTTTTATTACCCAGAACACACCATTAAATGTTCTAGTTTGATAATGCAGACCTACCTATGCACTTTCTAGACACTAATCAAAATGTAATCAATCAAAATATGGTCCTGATATAAGGTAAAAACTATTATTTTTCCATTAATGCAAACTACTGTCTATGTAAAAATGTTTGAAGTTGTTGCAATGAAGCATTTCATCAGCAGAGGGCAGTGTCTTCCTGCTGTGATATTTATACTGCTCAGAACTGAAGCTACAAATGTGCATTCATTATTTGCAGATGGACTAAATGCACATTCTGAACTACTTTTTTTTTGTCAATGTATTTTAAAATTTGCATTATGTCTTAGAACTGAGCAATTTAATATTTTCTTTAAAAGGGGTTGCCCACTTTCTGCATTTTTGCTGCAAAAGATTAAATATATTGGTGGCCCGACTCTAACGCATCGGGCATTCTAGAATATGGCCAGCGGGAGACCGACGTTCAAAAGATGGTCCAAGACAATCCACCACGATCGGCGATCTCACAGTGGGGGCCTGGTCGCTGCTGCGTGTCACACTAAGGCTAAGTACCCACTTTGCAGAAATGCTACAAAAATTTCCACAGCATTTCCGCAACTCCCGCCGCAGGAAAAACTCATGTGAATTCGCATGCGTTTTCCCCGGGATTTTCGCGTGCGGAATTCAAGCGCATTCCAAGAGATTTGAAGCATCGCTTGGAATGTGATTGACAGGTTGGTCATACTTGTCAAGCATAGTGTTTGACAATTGTGATCAACTTTTTACTATTGATGCTGCCTATACAGCATCAGTAGTAAAAGATAAAATGTAAAAAATAATAAAAAATTTTTTAAAAAAAGGTTATTCTCACCTTTGACGCCCCCCGATCTCCTCTCCACGCTCCTGGCATCTTCCGGTCCCAGTAATGCTTGGCGCGAAGGACCGGAGATTACGTCACTCTCGCGAGAGCGCAGCGTCATCAGCGGTCTGGTGAGAGGAGGGAAAGAGTCCGGGGGCCGTCGGAAGGTAAGTATATCACTATTTTTTATTTTAATTCTATTGTTTACAGGTTTATGGTACCCAGGGCCTGAAGGAGAGTCTCCGCTCCTCCGGACCCTGGGTACCGGCTAGCACCAGTCATCTCCCGGCTGCGTCGCCGCTGACCTCCGTGCGGCAGGAGATGACCCACAGCAACCTTTGGGAGATCAGCGGCTAGCACCGCAGATCTCCCGACGGTAGCGGTGGCGTGCGTCGTTCAAATTCCGCACCAATTCGCGGTCGGACTGCGCCTGTCGCTGATTGCGCCCTGCCGGCCGTCCGCGACAATCAGCGATGCGGGATTTCCGTTACAGACAGACAGAATTAGACGATTATATAGTAGGATATATACACCGTATTTTCAGGCGTGTAAGATGACTTTTCAACCCCTGAAAATCTTCTCAAAAGTTCGGGGGTTGTCTTATACGCCGGGTGTCGTCTTATACAGCAGGTGCGGAGCTCTGGGGTCGCCACATATTGAGCCGTCAGCGCCATTACTGGTGAGGATGGACAGTACAATTGCTAACTAGATACGAACGTCAGGGTAGGAATCAATGTTTGTCACAGTTGCTGGCCGGAAGACTCCAGACTGCACCCTACTAACGAAGCTTCCTTGCCCTCCAGTTCCCAAACATGATGGAGTGAGGCTGATAGTCACCTTGGCGATGGACACTTCCCTGGAAGAGTTCAGCGATCACTGAAGGGCAGAGCTCCACGGAGAAATTACATCCGCCGATGTTCTGCACCCCGCCCTGAGCCCGAATCACCCAGAGAGGAAGATGTGGCCTGGAGATGTCTCCCCGGGTCACTGCTTCCGGAGGTGAACGAAGTGGCGAACTGATACCTGGACCAGCCGAGCGTCTACTGCAGGAGAAGCCTGCGGGTGCACAGCAACCAGGCTGCCGTCACCACACTCTGCACCCAGCCTGGTGGAGCAGCTCCTCAGCGAGGCGTGTTTCTCTAGATCCAGCGCCGCACTCTCTTTTCTCCATACCCCGGGCGTCACAGATGCCTGCAGCTTGACTCACACCTTCACAGAGCTCCACATCCGCCATATAAGACGACACCGGGCGTATAAGTTGACCCCCGACTTATACTGCAAGTATATCCCAAACTCTATATTTTATATGGAAAAGTTGGGGGTCATCTTGTATGCCAGAAAATACGGTAATATTTGGTATTGGCATGGTCACATCGAACCGCAGAATAAAGATATTATGCCAATTATACTGAATGTTGTTTGGTTAAGAAAAAATAGAATTGTTGGTTTTGTTTTGCTCTTTTTGCCTCTCAAGAAAAAAAAAGAAATCAAAGTCACATGTACAACAAAATGCCACCAATGAAAATTACAGCTTGTCCCACAAAAACCAAGATGTTCTACAACTGTGCTGATGGAAACCTGTGAGACTTATGGCTCGCAGAATATGGAGACCCTGAAACAAATGAATACTTTTCAAAGAGCGTAATATTTAGACAAAAGTAGAAGAAAAATATATGAAACTATGTACATTTGGTATTGCCCTATTCGTTCTGACTCACAGAATAAAGGTAACACTTTATGTATGCAGCATGGCGAATAGCGCAAAATTGTTAACGCAAAAACAAAAAATCAGTTGCAGAAGTACTGTTTTGTTTATAAAGAGTTAATAAAAGTTTGTTAATAAGTCCTATGAATCCCAAAATGATTCCACTGAGAAATGTAATTCGTCGAAAAAAAAACATGCTCCTGGGTGTACATAAGATTCTTTATTTTTCATGCCATTTTTTGGAGGCAAGACAAGCAATTCTGCAAGGATTTTCAAATATTTTTGTATGACTTAAACCATGTGGGTGAAATAAAATGTTGTACCGTTATGTGGAAACCTATTATGTGAATTTCACATTCTTTTCCACTTTTTTTAGTCCCACTAAGGGACTTGAACCTATTGGGCTAAGTTCCCATGGTGTTTTTTTAATGCTGTGGATTTCTGGCAGCAGTTCGATACCAATTAGCCAATTTAGGTTGCTATCATTTTTATTGCTCTTGACCTGGGAAGGGTATGTTATCTAATCCAAAAAGACCTAAAGGGCGCAAAACCCCATTAGAAATTACCCCTCTCTAGCAAGTCAATAAAAATAAGCTTTTATTTTATTCCATTAATATAGATATTTTATGGGGTAATTTGTTAAAATGACAATCCTAAATTGCCATAAATAGACTAGATTAAGTTGGCCTGTGACTTTGTTCAAGTTTTTAATTTTGGGGCTGTGTGTATTTGAGTTTGACAGTCCTGAATCTACACCAAATTGGGAAGGAGCTCAGTGCCGAACCACCACACTTGTTGTTCCCCTCTGCTACCCTGTTATTTCCAGCTTACTCTTCCTACAGTTGTTGAAGGGTGTGACATTGCTGCTACCGTGTTTCCCCGAAAGTAAGACCCTGTCTTACATTAATTTTACCCCAAAAAGTCCCACCCTGTCTTACTTTCGGGGGAGGTCTTACCATTAGCCGAAAAAAAATGACAATTTCTTTTTAACCAATAAATTAACATTTATTAACATGCTGTTATACCCCATAACAGTGCCGTATCCTACTGCACACAGCCCCACACCCCATAACAGTGCCGTATCCCACTGCACACAGCCCCACACCCCATAACAGTGCCGTATCCCACTGCACACAGCCCCACACCCCATAACAGTGCCGTATCCTACTGCACACAGCCCCACACCCCATAACAGTGCCGTATCCCACTGCACACAGCCCCACACCCCATAACAATGCCGTATCCCACTGCACACAGCCCCACACCCCATAACAGTGCCGTATCCCACTGCACACAGCCCCTTACCCTATACAGTACATGTTTCCCTACTTGGTTTTTAAATGCTGGACGTTTTCCTCTGCGGTGCGGCTGTGGGTGCGGAAGGCCTGTGCTGCAGGGAACGCTGTGCCAATCAGCAGGGAAACAGCGGTGACGTGGGGCTGGGGCGGCCAATTACAGCCCGAGCTGCTGGACCAATCAGTGCTCGAGCCGGGGGCCGGCGGTGACGTGGGGAACAGGGGCGGCCAATGAGCTGTTGAGCTGGGCGGATTGCGGGGTTAACACGGCGAGTTAACCCCATGAGCGCTGGACCCGCCCAGCTGCACCTGAGGACACCTCTGGAGCCTGGGGACCCAATGGGGGACAGCGGCGGCCCAAAGGTAAGGGCCTTACATTTCACAGCGGCCCCCAACCCTGCCTTACATTCGGGGGAGGCCTTACATTGAAGGACCCCCGTAACCCCCACCCTGTCTTACTTTCGGGGGGGTCCTACTTTCGGGGAAACACGGTATAACGTGGGAACCAAAGCAATGAGGATAAAGATATGTATTGCCGGATTAAGTGAGTATAATCCTCAAGGAAGGTTCCCCCTACAGTTTCTGTACATTGCTATGCACACCCCATAGGTGCAGTTATTGTGGTTCCTGAATTGCCCCTTTTTGCTAACAGCATAGCCTATTCCAACACAGGCAACCACATTACTTCCTTCCAAAAGGTGATGGGGCAACAAACATGGTTCTGAAGAAAACTGCTATAGTCTCTTCAATAGGCTGAGTAATTTTGGTATGTGATTTACCCTTTATTACTGTCAGCATAACCGAACCAAGCAGTAAGGTTGGTCAGCAGTAGAGGGTTTTCATCAGAACACTAGCAGCAAGCTTAGTGAGCCATCATCAGAACACAAATCCTCAGCCACTTTACTCTAGAGTCTTTATGATTATGATAATCTCTCCCTCCACTCTGGGTCTTAGGAGTGGCCCATGCCCACGATTACCATTTAAATTTTTAGTTAACGTTGGGTGTGCCACACAAATTAGGTGCATCTGTGATTATATATATTTTTTTTGTTTGTTTTTACTTTCATCTTTGAGGAAATCCAGCTCTCACGTGGCTGACAGTTTTGGTTACCATTGACTTTGACACATCATTTTGTTTTAATTGAATAACAATTTATATTAAATATTTTCAACTTTAATCTTTTTTTCCATCGAATTTTGATGTGTGATTAAAGTTATACTTTAATTTTTTGGAGCAATGTATTTATGGCGCTTTCCTTTTCTGACTATTTGTTTTTATTACATTTATTCCATGGCGCTTTACATGTGAGGAGGGGTATACATAATAAAAACAAGTACAGTAATCTTAAACAATACAAGTCTCGACTGGTACAGGAGGACAGAGGATCCTGCCCGCGAGGGCTCACAATCTACAAGGGATGGGTGAGGATACAGTAGGCAAGGGTAGAGCTGGTCGTGCAGCGGTTTGATGGATCGGTGGTTACTGCAGGTTGTAGGCTTGTCGGAAGAGGTAGGTCTTCAGGTTCTTTTTGAAGGTTTCCATGGTAGGCGAGAATCTGATATGCTATGGCAGACAGTTCTTTGGGTAGTGGGGAGTCAGTGCACGGATTCACAGAGGGGAGGGGCCGGGGAATAGCGGGGGGACAGGTGGATTAGTCAGGCAGCATAGTTTAGAATAGATTGGAGGGGTGCAAGAGTGTTAGGGGGGAGGCCACAGAGCAGGAGGTGGTAGTAGACCAGGCAGGGGAAGATGAGGGCATGGACTAAGGCTTTTCATATTCTTTGTTGAGGAATGTACGGATCCGTGAAATATTTTTGAGTTGAAGTCGGCAGGAAGTGGAAAGGGCTTGGATATTTGGATATGTGGTTTGAAGGATAGATCAGTGTCAAGGATTACCCCGAGGCTGCGAGCTTGTGGGACTGGGGAAAGCGAGCAGCCATTTACTTTAATGGATAGGTCTGTTGGGGGTCGAGTGAGATGGGGGAAAGATGATGAATTCTGTTTTGTCCATATTAAGTTTTTCAAGTCTAGCGGAGAAGGATAAAATAGCAGACAGACATAGTGGGATTCTGGTTAGTAGGGAGATGATATCTGGTCCAGAGATGTAGCTCTGTGTGTCATCAGCATAGATGTGATACTGGAAGCCATGAGATTCTATTGATTATGTACAAACTGATTAGCAGAGTGCCACTTCCTACTGGCAGCACCTACACTTATTGGGGTCTCTATGTCCCCCAATGATCAAGACAACAAATGGATTTTACTATAAGTTAAAAAAAAATCCAATTTTTGTTATAAGGGTCCGCTTCGTTTGGTGAAAACAGGGCTTCCTTCTGCTGGTACTCCTCATGATCAACTGTGATTTGTTTGAAAAAAGAAATGAAATATTGCATAGTACAAATGGACTGTCCATTCAAGTTACATGCCGGGACTAGTGATGAGCAAACGTTCTCTAATAACTTCTTATTCGAGCATCTGGGAGTGCTTGTATATTATGTGTGAGTCCCTGCGGCTGTTAGACAGACACAACACATGCTGAGATTGCCTGTTTGTTAGGGAATCCCCACGTGTGCAGGCTGTCTGACAGTTGCAAATCATGCAGCTGCAGGGGACTTGAACATAATATACAAGCACTCCTACATGCTTGGATAACACCTGAACATTCTTGGATAAGACATTATCTGAGCACATTTGCTCATTCTAGTCTGGACCTTCTTTGTAGTTATGTTATCTGAGAGCATTAGAGTGTAGGAGCACAGTCTCTGGTTACAGATATGTGTCACTTACTAGGCTGTGTTTTGTCATTTCAATACAATCAAGTTTTTTATCAACAGGAGATTATCAGTACAGGACAACTGGCCTTTGCAGGGTAGCCCAACCATGCCCTCACCACTGATTAGCGGTTCTCTGCCACTATACAATGCACACAGAAAGCTGTGGTGTTGCCGGGGTTATACACAACTCAACAACTGAGCTCTGCTAGATCCGCAGCAGAGAAAACTTTTTATATCAACTGCTGCAACCAGTAAGTGATACATTATTGTAGTCAGGGGTTCTACCTCATGCTGCTGTCAGATTAAGTAGCAAAATCCTGCCAACAGATCTCTTTAGCTTAAAATTATCCATTAAGGCCAGTTTCACATTTGCGGTTGAGTCCGCAGCGTTTGATGCGCATACATCCGTATGCGTCCTGCGTACCTATCTTTAATATGGGGTACGCAGGGACATGCATTTGTATGCGTTTGCGTCGTTTCACGGTATGTGGCAGGGCGTGGCAAACGCATCGTGTTGCATTTTTTTGCAGCGTCAAATATCCGCAGCCATCCGCACTATAGTAATGCCAGCGTACGCAATAATTTACATAAGACAAACCCATTGGGCGTGGCTTGTGTAAATTCAAAATTTGCCGGGAAATAGCATTTGCCTATCGTCCGCAAACACATGCATGCGTTTGCAAGTATTTTTGCATGCGGTTGCGGACGATACACTGCTGACTTAACTGAATATGTGAACCTAGCCTTGTTTAGCCAGAACATGCTGTTTATCTTAAAAAATCACATTTGCCTGCAGTTATCCCACTCTGCCCTATGCCAAACACAAAGGAATTCACGAAGCTGAGATCTGGGGAAGCTTTTGTTCCCCACTTTGCCTGCCTGAAATACAGAGAGATTATTGTGGTCATGGGTAATTTACTTTCCCTCAACCATTTTTTGTTAATTTATGTATTTGTTTGCTAATAGTATAATGCACCGTTACCAAAACGTTCCCCATGTCCTACTGCCAATCATTTTCCTATAATCAATAAACCCCTTTTCTCTTTGCACTTTTAAATACCCCTCAGTTTTCTTGAATATAATTCAGTAAAAAGTACAGAATCCATTAATGTTTGAGACTTTAGTGGAGCAATAGACAAGGCAGCCTAGACTTTTCACAAGTAGTTCAAAGGTTCACTGTATCCTGTAATTTGCATTGCTGCTCTACTATTATGCATCTCCACAATGCCTGCCCAAAATTAGCCTACCAGTAATTACATTTTCTGATCCTAATTTCAGCCCCTCCTCCAGTTACGCATTCGAGCTTTAACCCTTTCATGCCAGAACCTGTTTTCACCTTCATGACCAGACCATTTTTTTCAATTCTGACCAGTGTCACTTTATGAGGTAATAATTCTGAAACGCTTCAATGGATCCCACTGGTTCTGAGAATGTTTTCTCAGCATAGAGTGCAGGATAAATGTGAGCCGAGTCTAAGGACTCCTTCACACATCCTGGTGATTCCTGTATTGGTGAGATCCATGGTCTGTGTGTCATCTGCATGTACGTATGTGACATCCTTGTATCCATTTACTATTCGTGTGGCACCCGTGTGCCGTCTGTATGTCCATGTGACACTGGCACCTGAGAAAAGCAATAATTAGCTGTTCCCAGGAGCCGTGTGTTGAAGACAGCTCTCTTCATTGTTGCCCAGTCTCCCTGAGATTAGCGCGTCCAGGCAATAATGATAGGACTTGTATTCAGCACCCGCTGTGTACATCTGTTGTAAAATTAAGAATTAAATTTTAAAAAAAAATGGCGTGGGCTTCCACATAATTTTCATAACCAGTAGAGGGAAAGCCCATGTTTGGGAGCCTAATGTTAATTATCTGGGAAAGAGGACTATATCCCAAATGTTTACAAGGCTATTAATAACAGCTCACAGCTGTTTGCTTAGCCTTTTCTGGTGAAAAAGATGTAGTGTCTCCCTTGGAGCACACCTTCAGTGACCTGCGGTGACGTCATAGAGGTTACCGAAGCTCAATGAAGCTGCGGTTCCCACTCTGTTTGCTGGGAGCGGCACGATTAACTGCAGTGGCCTCAATGAGATCACCGCTAGTGCTAGCGGTGGTGACTTAATGACGGTTACCACAGTTCATCGGGTGGCTCATAGTGAACTGAGCCTGGGAACTGCAGCATCAGTGACCAGTGGTAACCTCTATCACATTACCGCTCGTCTCTGAAGCTGCACCCCAAGCTCAGCTCAGTGTCTCCTGGATGTCAGGGTGAACGGTCGCATCATGTCACCGTTCATCAAGACATCCAGATGCAGCAGAGATGGATTACGGTGTGGGTCAAATAGATTATCTTCTCGTCGGACAGGTGAGGAAAATGGTGTTTTATTATTTTTGGTTTTTTTACAGGTGACATTGGCATCAATGGATTATCTTCTCGTCAGACAGGTGAAGAATATATAAATTACCTCAGTTGCCATTACCAGAGAGCAAGTGAGAAGAGCGAAGCTAAGCGCCAGATTTGGCGCATCTTCTGGATGCGCCATTTCTGGGGCGGCTGAGCGATAATGTTGGTAGCTGGGGAGGCAATATCTCTGGCTCCTTCCCAGGCTATTAATATTAACCCACAGCTGTCTGTTTAGTCTTGCTGGTTTTAATTTATAGGAGTCATTTTTTGGGGGGTCCCCTGTAAACTCACCAGTAAAGGTTAAGCAAACAGCTGTGAGCTGTTATTAATAGCCTGAGAACCTTTTGGGATATTGTTCCTTTTCCCAAATTATTAACCCATTTCCGATATTGGGCGTACATTTACGTTTATATCAGACTCCCTCCCTTTGATGTGGGCTCCGGCGGTGGGCCCACATCTTTCTCGGGACTTGGCAGCTGTTTTGAACAGCTGACATGTGCCCGGAATAGCCCCGGGTGGAATCGCGATGCCCCCGCGGCTATTATCTCGTTAAATGCCGCTGTCAAACGCTGACAGTGGCATTTAAGCGCTTCCGGCAATCGCGCTGGAAATCCGCCCACTGGTGACCCACATCACGTGATCACGGGTCACGAGTGGGTTGGCATGACAACCGGAGGTCTCCTGGAGACCTCTATGGTTGTCACTGCTGGTTTGCTGTGAGCGCCACCCAGTGGTCGGCGCTCATAGCAAGTGAGAATCATAGAATCATAGAATCGTCGAATTGGAAGGGACCTCCTGGGCCATCTGGTCCAACCCCCTGCTCAAAGCAGGATTCGCTAAATCATCCCAGTCAGATGTCTGTCCAGCCTCTGTTTGAAGACTTCCATTGAAGGAGAACTCACCACTTCTCGTGGCAGCCTGTTCCACTCATTGATCACTCTGTCAAAAAGTTTTTCTAATATCTAATCTGTGTCTCTTCCCATTCAGTTTCATCCCATTGCTTCTAGTCTTTCCTTGTGCAAATGAGAATAAAGTTGATCCTTCTACAATGTGACAGCCCTTTAGATATTTGTAGACAGCTATTAAGCCTCCTCTCAGTCTTCTCTTTTGCAAACTAAACATTCCCAAATCCTGCAACCTTTCCTCATAAGACAGGGTTTGCAGACCGGTCACCATTCTGGTCGCTCTTTTCTGAACTTGCTCCAGTTTGTTGATGTCTTTTTTAAAATGTGGTGCCCAAAACTGGACACAATATTCCAGATGAGGTCTGACCAAAGAGGAGTAGAGGGAAATAATGACTTCACGTGATCTAGACTGTATGCTTCTGTTAATACATCCTAGAATTGCATTTGCCTTTTTTGCTGCTGCATCACACTGTTGACTCATATTCAGTCTGTGATCTATTAGTATACCCAAGTCTTTTTCACATGTGCTGTCACTTAGCCCTATTCCTCCCATTCTATATATGCTTTTTTCATTTTTATTGCCCAGATGTAGTACTTTGCATTTCTCCCTGTTAAAAACCATTCTGTTAGTTGCTGCCCACTTCTCCAGTTTATTTAAATCTTTTTGAATCCTCTCTCTCTCTTCTCTAGTATTAGCTATCCCTCCTAGCTTTGTGTCATCAGCAAATTTAATCAGTTTACCCTCAATTCCTTCATCTAAATCGTTGATAAAGATGTTGAACAATACAGGGCCCAGGACAGAGCCCTGTGGTACCCCACTTGAGACATTCTTCCAACTGGATGTGCAGCCATTTACGACCACTCTTTGGGTCCGATCACTAAGCCAGTTATGAATCCACCTAACAGTTGCCTTGTCCATTCCATACTTAGTCATTTTTTCAATAAGGATTGTATGAGAGACTTTGTCAAATGCTTTGCTGAAGTCAAGATATACTATATCTACAGCATTTCCTTGATCCACCCAATCAGTGATACCGTCATAGAAGGAAATTAAGTTAGTCTGACATGACTTATTAGTTAGAAACCCATGCTGACTCTGTTTAATCACTTCATTCTTATCCAGGTATTGACATACATGTTGTTTAATAATTTGTTCAAAGATCTTTCCTGGTATAGAAGTCAGACTCACCGGCCTATAGTTGCCTGGGTCCACCTTCTTCCCCTTTTTGAAGATAGGAACAACATTTGCTCTTCTCCAGTCTTCTGGCACTTCTCCTGTTCTCCAAGAATTTTCAAAGATTATGGAGAGGGGTTCAAAAATTTCTTCTGCTATCTCCTTCAGTACTCTGGGGTGTAATTCATCTGGACCTGGAGACTTGAATTCATTTAGGTTAGCTAAGTGTTTCCTCACTATCTTTCTGTTTATAGATATCCTGGATTCTTCTATTCCCTTAATAGGACAGTGAATAACAGTTGATGTTGCATTTCCTTTCTGAGAGAAAACAGATGCAAAATAGGAATTTAAAAGTTCAGCCTTCTCAACATCCTGTCTTACCATTTCATCATTTTCATCCTGTAAAAATCCTATAGCATCTTTGACTTTTCTTTTACTTTTGACATATCCCCAAAATCCTTTATTATTGCTTTTGACATCTCTTGCAAGCCTCAGTTCATTTTCAGCTTTAGCTAATCTGATTTGTGCCCTGCAGGTTCTGCAGACAGCATTATATTCTTCTTTAGATATGCCTCCCTCTTTCCATTTTATAAACATTTTTTTCTTCCTTTTTAGCATGTGCTTAAGTTCTGTGTTCATCCATCCTGGTTTCCTTAAATGCTTCCTATTCCCTCTTTTCGGAATTGTTAACAACTGTGCTTTGAGAATTTCATTTTTCAAGATTTCCCATCCTTCCTGGACATTTTTGTCTTTAAGGATATCCAGCCATTGGATCCCTCCAATTCTCTTTCTGAATCCCTTAAAATCTGCCTTTCTGAAATCTAACCTTGACGTCTGAGTCTTCACAGGTCTTCCACCTCTAGTAATCCAAAATTCTAAAATAGCATGGTCGCTACCTCCTAGGGTCCCAGCCACTTTTACCTCCTCAACCATTTCCTCCCTGTTTATAAGGATTAGATCCAAGGTAGCAGTTCCCCTTGTTTTCTCCCTTACCTTTTGGAAGATAAAGTTGTCAGCAAGAGAGGATAAGAATTTCCTTGACCTGTTAGTTTTGCCTGAGAGAGATTCCCAACAAATGTCTGGATAGTTGAAATCTCCCATGACAACTATGTCATATTTTTTGGAGAACTTGGCCATCTGATGCATAAAGAGTTCATCTATATCTTCGGCTTGCACAGGCGGCCTGTAGTAAATGCCTACAATGGTGTCCTTTCCATTGTTCTGTCCTTGTATTCTTACCCAAACAGTTTCCACAGAACTCCCAGTCTCTGAAGCTTCAATCTCTGTGCAGATATACGCGTTTCGAACATACAATGCGACACCCCCTCCTCGTTTATCAAGTCTGTTTCTTGCAAATACGTTGTATCCTTCTAGTCTTGTATTCCAATCATGTGTATTGTCCCACCAAGTTTCAGTGATTCCAATTACATCATATTTCTGTTCCTGTGTTAGTAGTTCCAATTCTCCTTGTTTGTTGCCCATGCTTTGTGCATTAGTATAGAAACATTTTAGTTTGTGATTGGTTTCTCTTTCTCCAATATTTTTATTAATTAGATTCTTTCGTCTTTGTTCTTCCTTTCCACTTCTAATAGCAGAGTTCTCAATAGCATTTGTCAGGTGTATGGCTTTTTCTGGTCTTTTGCTTCCCTTCCCATGTGGTTCTAGTTTAAAGCTCTCCTTACAAGTGTAGCAAGGCGACTTCCAAATACATGCTTTCCAGTCTTCGTAAGGTGCACCCCATCTCTAGCAAGTAGTCCATCGTATAAGTAGTTCACTCCGTGATCCAGAAATCCAAATCGTTGCTGACGGCACCATCGACGTAGCCAGTTGTTCACCTGCAGAATCTTATTCCACCTCCTTGTTCCATGGCCATCCACTGGGAGGATGGAAGAGAAGACCACCTGCGCTCCCAGTTCTTTCACTTTCTTGCCTAAGTCTTCAAAGTCTCTGCAGATGATTTCCAGGTCGTTTCTTGCGGTGTCATTTGTCCCCACATGTAGTAGCAGGAATGGGTAGTCATCTGTAGGTCTGAAGAGTCCTGATATCCTGTCAGACACATCTTTAATTTGAGTAATTCTAATAGAGGCAAACTGATCATCGCCTCTATGTAGCAGAGCCAATTGGGTTTTGGGAGCTTTTAGTCTCCCATGTTGACTATGAAAGCATGCCAAAAGTAAAAAAAATAGTTTTTAAAAATATAAAAAAATATAAAAGTTCAAATCACCCCCTTTGCCCCATTCAAAATAAAACAATAAAAAAATCAAACATACACGTATTTGGTAACACCGCATTCAGAATCGCCCAATCTATCAATAGTAAAAAAAGATTAACCTGATCGCTAAACTACGTAGCAAGAAAAAAGTAAAAACGCCAGAATTGAGTTTTTTTGGTCGCTGCGACATTGCATTAAAATGCAATAATGGGCGATCAAAAGAACGTATCTGCACCAAAATAGTATCATTAGAAACGTCAGATCGGCATGCAAAAAAATAAGCCCTCACCCAACCCAAGATCACGAAAAATGGAGATGCTACGTGTATCGGAAAATGGTGCAATTTTTTTCGTCTAAAAAAGTTTGGAATTTTTTTTCATCACTTAGATAAAAAAGAACCTAGACCACGTATCTCTATGGGGCAACTAGGGGGGTTGGAGGAGGGAGCGAGGAATGGTTAAAAAGGGCTATAATTCCTAATTTCACTGACCAAGAGCTGGAGTTTCTCAATGCCAAGATTACAGAGGATGAGGTTAAATCGGCTATCAAGGACTTTGGTAATGGAAAGGCTCCGGGACCAGATGGTTTTGGGGGTGAATTATATATATATATATATATATATATATATATATATATATGTGTGTATTTCGGGTCCTTCATTGACCTCATTGTAGTTATAAGTTGGTTTAGCATTGGTACTCATGTGTGTCATTAACAATTGGCATTAAAAAGCAGTATCTGTTGCAGCAGTTTTTTGAACTCAGTCTGCATGCTTAGAAGCCACTTCCATTTTATACAAGTGGTTAATGATGGGGTTATAACTTCTTTTGGGCAATATCATGCAGTATTTTTTGTGACATTTGAAATGTGGCATTGTCGGTCTTTTTGTTGCTATTGGAAAGAGTGTGAACATACACTGCATGCTTAGAAAACACTGATTTAACCAACATTAGGTTTTTCCTACAGTGAGCACATCTGAGTTGGCTCTAATAGTTTTCTGAGCACCATTTTTTCATCTTTACCAACTATTAGTTGGCGGTGTAAGCAGTATCTAATTTCTGTAGCAACTTTTGAAATTTAGTCTGCATGTTAAGAGACTATAGTCTATTTTGGCAAATCAAGGGCCCAAACCCCTGGAGTATTATTATCCTTTGACCACGTTGTGAAATTATGTCAATCGTCACCAACTGCCTATTGTGTTCTTTTTGTTTTTAATTGGGGTCTAGGGTCCTCTTAGATATAGGATCGTCTATGTCTATTGATAGGGGTTCCTTTAGGACATCGGGTAGAAGGGTTCCCCTAGCGGCTGTAGGGTGATACAGGGCTCCCAGGGTCAGCCATTGTGGAGCGGGGGCGCCACAACGTTCCCCCCTAGGGTGCCAACCTCCACAGCCAGGAAGGTGACAGCGTAGTTGACGTAAGAGGGACTTCTAGCTTACCCATTTTATTGGTAATTTTGGAACACGTTTGTTTTTGTTTGTGCACGTTTTTTTTTGGTGTGAACCATTGTATATGGTTTTTTAATCAATAAAGATAATTTTTAGGGATATATATGATTTAACAGACTAATTAAATAGAAAAAGGAATAACATAATTTTTGTGAACATGTATTCCCATTAAAATTAGATTTTAATGATGAATTTAAAAACACCTATTCCCGTGAGCAAATGATAAAGAAGACAAATAATTGTATACAAAAAAGCCCTATTAAAGGCTACAATGGACTATCTGTACCCTTCCTTGCCGTGGAGGTTGGCACCCTAAGGCTGGAGTCACACATAACCATTAAAAAAACGGTCCCATTTTAACGGTCCGAAATTGCACAAAGGTATCTTAACCATTGATCCATTTTTGATGCGATTTTTCTTCATTGATGCGATTTAAATCGCATGTAAGGATCCGTTTGACATCCGTCTGGCGAGATTTTCTCGCAGGGTAGCTAAATGGACATATAATGGAGCCCAATGACAGGTTTCCCCACACAAAGAATGAATAGATCTAGACACTGTGATAAAACACTCCGGGATCGCCTTTGCTGGGGTCAAAGGTCACGTGCGTTCAGCATGAAACTCAGGCGCAGAGCTGGGATTCGGGTGTAACTGACCCTGAGTCAGGTTTATTAACGGTGAAAGCAATGCAAAAAGGAAATAAAACACAAAACAAATCCTTGCCTGTCCAGCACTAACTAAACAATGGACAACCTAACTACCAACTGGTGGGCTTCTCCCGTCCAGCCAAACCACAGTTGCAGTGGGCACTGCTTCCACTCACGTGTGTCTCTCACACAGACAGGCTCTCTGTGTTCCCAGGCTGAGACACTCACACAACCACCTGGCATCCTTTTATATCCACCTCCCATTATTCATTAGCAAGCAGGTGCGATACTGACCAGACTAGGCCACATAGGAAAGGAATCTGGGCGAGATATACCTGCCCTCATCCACTATTCCCACATGATTCTCACAACACATATATATATATATATATATATATATATATATATATATATATATATATATATATATATTTTATACATGTCATAGAGACTCATTAATATATATTACAAATTCATACAGTTCATCATAGCAGAATAGCCGCAGAAACATTTGCCGGCTTTTGTATAATTATTCTCCTGCCCGACATGAAATGACACATGGTTTACATATAGTTAACCATTTCATTTCATGTTTTTTTTGTTATGTCTATCACTATTAATTACATGAGGGTTTGTGGGTAAAATTTTGGACTTGTAGCGGTTAATTTAAGGGGTTAATTCGTTGTATGAAATTACGGGGACTCCCTGCAGCCTCAGTGACGTCAGCGGGAGTCCCAGCAATTTCATACAACGAATTAACCCCTTAAATTAACCCCTACAAGTCCAAAATTTTACCCACAAACCCTCATCTAATTAATAGTGATAGACATAACAAAAAAAACATGAAATGAAATGGTTAACTATATATAAACCATGTGTCATTTCATGTTAGGCAGGAGAATAATTATACAAAAGCCGGCAAATGTTTCTGCGCCTATTCTGCTATGATGAACTGTATGAATTTGTAATATATATATTAATGAGTCTCTATGACATATATATATATATATATATATATATATATATATATATATATATATATATATATGTATGTGTGTGTCTAGATCTATTCATTCTTTATTTAACCGGTCTCTGTGATTTTACTGTATTGGAAGAATTGCCGGCTTTTGCTAAAGGACACCGGGTGCGATTGTATCGCAAGTCACACATCTAGTCCGTTTTTAGTCCCATTTTTTCTCGCCCCATAGACTCGTATTGTCGAATCCGATCCGAAAATCGGTGACAATCGCAGCATGCTGCGATTGTCTCGGTCCGAGGATCGGATCTGATCAAAATCGCATGATGGGAGCTGCCCCATAGAATAACATTGGGATGAATGCAATGTGATTTTTTTTTTTATTGCATTGCATTCGTCCGATTTAATCGCCAGTGTTACCCCAGCCTAATAGATACCATTGTTTGGCGCCCCCACTCAACATCGACTGACCCTGTCTCCCCTATCTCACCCTAGTAACACAGGTGGGAAAACAATGTCAAATAGAAAAGAAATGAAGGAAGGGAATAAAAAGGAAAACCTTTCTAAAATAGAAAAAATAGCCACAATAAAAAGGTATGCCCAAACCTAGATTATAATAGGGCTGACCACTGACATTTAACCTCACAAACATGGAAATGTCAAAAACAATTAATTATTGCCTACTATAGAACAATGGGCCAAAAAACCACCATACATTGCTCAGAGCATGTTTCACAGAATATACATGCACCAAGGACATAAATAGTCCGACAAATAGAATATAGCAGTATATGGCGGATAGTCGCCTCTGATAATTAGAATAACCACAGGTGGTGCAATAGAATAGACATGATATTAAATTGTCCCATAACAGACACATAGATGAAAACATAAATCAAACACCACCTAGTGGTTTTACTTATCATTTAAAGTCGCCCCGACGCGTTTCCCCGGTGTAACGGTTCATCAGGAGGCCGCAGACTTTAGTACCACTGATACTGGATATACTCCATGATGCCCCAGATAACAAGATGTAAAAAGGCATGGCGGCGGTCTCAAGAGATAGGGTTAAATACCCCCGCTATCATGTACCAATAAAGCCAATTGGGAGCACGGTCACACAGGATACAGATCATTCATTTAACCTAGCCAATCGCTACGTGTTTTACATTTCCTCACCCTGCTGCGTTCCAAAACAAAGCCAGCGTGCGTGTCAAGTGAAGTGCGCATGACCGGAAATGATGTACCGGAAATGATGTACTCAGAAAAAATCAAAGCACGTTACCTCGCAACCAGCAGTAACATCCGGGCGAGTACAAAGATCAGGAAGTGCCAGCATATATAAAAACAATATCCAGACTATACCGCACTATCGCACAGACCCACAAACATCCGGACTTTATTACATAACCGGAAGTATCAGCATATATAGATAGAATAGATAGGAACAATGTCCAGGTTCTACCGCAATATCGCGCAGACGCATAATCATCCGGGCAAAAACCCGGAAGTGTCAGCATATATAATAAAATAAGTAGAAACGATGTCCAGGTCAAAACGCACTATCGCGCAAGCGCACATAAAAATGGCACATATATCAATTTCAATTTGAACAACTATATCCATAGCTGAGCTATTAAAATTAAATGTAAGCGTCTCCAACAACAGGGATGTATTAATGCAATAACACTAGGAAAAATGAATTTATAATAATATGCTTAAATAATGATAAATAAAAACATCATATTTATTTATAATAAACAAACTCATAATGGAGTTAGTGTGAAAATTACGCACTACTTACAAAAGGACTAGCTACACATTTTCAAAATAATGAAAAATTTATAAGGGCCAAAGCAATCATGACTCTTAGAGGAAACATGTGAATGACAGGCACTCATTCAGACCTTTTGGGGAAAGGGATTGGAGTCTAAATATCCATTCTGCCTCTCTTTGTATAATTTTATCAAGGTCTCCCCCCCCGGGGTTTGGGTCTGACCAACTCAATCATACAAAAAGTTATATCCTTCAGGGATTCACCATGAACCTCATTCATATGTCGGGCAATAGATGTATCTATTTTATTTCTGATGTCATTCAGATGCTCACCTGCTCTTATCCTAATAGTTTTGCCAACATAATCCAGAGGGCAGGTGCATGTTGTTTTATTGACCATACCAGAAGATCTGCAATTACCAAAATCCCTAATATGGTATATCTTCCCATCTACCGAACTACAGAATGTTTTACATTGTAACATAACACCACACCTCGAGCAGTTCCCACATTTGAAAAAACCTTGTGGTTTCCGATCAAGCCAAGTACCTTCTTTTTTTGGTCTCTGATAAAAACTATGCACCAAACGGTCCCCAAGGGACCTACCCTTCCTGTAGGTAATACTAGGCTTCGGCGTAATAATGCCCTTCAAATCAGGGTCTGCCAAAAGAATACCCCAGTGCTTTCTAAAGATGTGGTATACCCTTTCCGCTTGGCCATCAAAAGTGCCTATCATCCTAACCGTCTTCCCATCATTCCTCTTTTCTTTAACCCCCAAAAGTGAGGATCTATCAGCCGATAGCACCTCATAATATGATTTTCTCAGAATATGTTCTGGATAGCCTCTCGTTTGAAACCTATGATGCAAATCATCAGCCTGGTTTCTAAAGGTAACCAAATCAGAGCAGTTCCTCCTGATACGGAGGAACTGTCCCTTTGGTATACCTCTTTTTAAAGGGGTTGGATGATGACTTGTCCATTTAAGGAGATTATTTATAGATGTCGGTTTCCGATATGTAAGAGTCTCAATGTTGCCATCCTGTTTTTTAATAATAGTCAAATCCAAAAAATTGATACTATTGTTGTGACACTCAGACGTAAAACGTAACCCTATATTATTGATGTTAATAGCTTCCATAAACCGGTGGAACTCACTTTCGGGGCCAGACCAAAATATCAGGATGTCATCTATATATCTGGCCCATAATGTAATATAGGAGTTCCACCACATGTCCTCACCACTAAAGATGAGTGTTTCGTCCCACCAGCCCAAGAATACATTAGCATAAGTGGGGGAACAAGGGCTCCCCATTGCTGTACCCCTGAGCTGGTGGAAGTACTTACCATCAAAAAGAAAGTAGTTATGTGTAAGGGTAAATAAAAGAAGCTCCTCTATCAATAAATTATGATCTCCACATTCAACCGCTCTGGATTGAAGGAAATGATTCACCGCTTTCATTCCACAATCATGTGGAATGCTGCTGTAGAGTGCCTCTACATCAATAGAGGCTAGGATTGTATTCTCATCAATAGAAATTCCTTCCAGCAAATTTAACAAATGCGATGTATCTCGAATGAAAGATGGGAGAGATGTTGCAAATTGTCTTATCAAGTTAAATACCAACATTCTGTGTTAACGATTCTATGCCTGCCACAATTGGTCTACCTTTTAAAGGTGCAAGACCCTTATGTATCTTTGGCAGAGCATAGAATGTTGGTATTACTGGTTGAACAGGTAACATAAACTTGAATTCATTCAAAGAAATAAGTCCCATCCCTCTTGTATTTGTCAAAATCTCAGTTAAAGCAGAATGATACTTTTTTGTGGGATCCCCACATAGCACCTCGTAGGTGCCATGCTCATACAGCACAGAATGACACATGTGAAGGTATTTTTTATGATCAAGGATGACCAAATTCCCACCCTTATCTGAAGATTTTATAACTATCTCATTATTTTTTTCTTGTGCCACAAGGGATTCCCTTTCACCCTCAGGGAGATTATAGGTATTTTTGATGCGATCATTCTTGATTTTACACAAATCAGAGTCCACCATCCTCATAAAGATATCAACACTAGTGCTACTCGTCATAGGTGGCATACGAGTACTCCTATTCCTTAAATCAGTGAAAGGGCCCTTGCCACGTGATTGATTGTTTTCTTCTAGAAGAGATGTCAAAATTTGGACACTATCATAATCCTCCTCAGATATACCCAACCTTTTGCATTCATCTCTGTTATGTTGCTGAAGGAAAAGCTTCCATTTCAAATTACATCTGAACAAATTCAAATCCTTTACCCACCTAAAACAATCAAAAGAAAAGGTAGGCACAAAATTGAAACTCTTCTGCAACAATAGATAATCATTACCAGATAGCTCACAAGATGATAGATTGATAATCTGTCTCTGATTTATACTTGTCTTCTCCTCAGATCGTAGCCCATTATGGGGCCTCTGTCTAAAAAAAGACTGTGGTACTGATGAGGAAGATGCAGGTGATGCACCAGGAGAGTTTTTCAAATCCCTCACATTTCCCCGTTGCCTGTACTGACCTCTTGGCATGCGCCATTTGCCCCGATTTTGTTTACCTCTCCCCCGATGACTATAATAATCAGAACGCTCTGTGTCTGAAGTATCCAAATCAGATGAAGATACCTCCGCAACAGTTTTAACTTGATATTCGTAGGCTTTATCTTTAAATTCAGCAAAATCACGCACAAACTGTGCGTGTTTTCTGTCTTTTAATCTAGTTTGGAACTTTTCCACTGAGGTCTGTATTAAAGGCTACAATGGACTATCTGTACCCTTCCTTGCCGTGGAGGTTGGCACCCTAATAGATACGATTGTTTGGTGCCCCCACTCAACGTCAACTGACCCCAAATGTGGGAACTGCTCGAGGTGTGGTGTTATGTTACAATCTAATACATTCTGTAGTTCGGTAGATGGGAAGATATACCATATTAGGGATTTTGGTAATTGCAGATCTTCTGGTATGGTCTATAAAGCAATATGCACCTGCCCTCTGGATTATGTTGGCAAAACTATTAGGGAGCTTAGGATAAGAGCAGGTGAGCATCTGAATGACATTAGAAATAAAAGAGATACATCTATTGCCCGACATATGAATGAGGTTCATGGTGGATCCCTGAAGGATTTAACTTTTTGTATGATTGAGTTGGTCAGACCCAAACCCCGGGGGGGAGACCTTGATAAAATTATACAAAGAAGAGAGGCAGAATGGATATTTAGACTCCAATCCCTTTCCCCAAAAGGTCTGAATGAGTGCCTGTCATTCACATGTTTCCTCTAAGAGTCATGATTGCTTTGGCCCTTATAAATTTTTCATTATTTTGAAAATGTGTAGCTAGTCCTTTTGTAAGTAGTGCGTAATTTTCGCACTAACTCTATTATGAGTTTGTTTATTATAAATAAATATGATATGTTTTTATTTATTATTATTTAAGCATATTATTATAAATTCATTTTTCCTAGTGTTATTGCATTAATACATCCCTGTTGTTGGAGACGCTTACATTTAATTTTAATAGCTCAGCTATGGATATATTATAGTTGTTCAAATTGAAATTGATATATGTGCCATTTTTATGTGCGCTTGCGCGATAGTGCGTTTTGACCTAGACATCGTTTCTACTTATTTTATTATATATGCTGACACTTCCTGATCTTTTTACTCGCCCGGATGTTACTGCTGGTTGCGAGGTAACGTGCTTTGATTTTTTTCTGAGTACATCATTTCCGGTACATCATTTCCGGTCATGCGCACTTCACTTGACACGCACGCTGGCTTTGTTTTGGAACGCAGCAGGGTGAGGAAATGTAAAACACGTAGCGATTGGCTAGGTTAAATGAATGATTTGTATCCTGTGTGACCGTGCGCCCAATTGGCTTTATTGGTACATGATAGCGGGGGTATTTAACCCTATCTCTTGAGACCGCCGCCATGCCTTTTTACATCTTGTTATCTGGGGCATCATGGAGTATATCCAGTATCAGTGGTACTAAAGTCTGCGGCCTCCTGATGAACCGTTACACCGGGGAAACGCGTCGGGCGACTTTAAATGATAAGTAAAACCACTAGGTGGTGTTTGATTTATGTTTTCATCTATGTGTCTGTTATGGGACAATTTAATATCATGTCTATTCTATTGCACCACCTGTGGTTATTCTAATTATCAGAGGCGACTATCCGCCATATACTGCTATATTCTATTTGTCGGACTATTTATGTCCTTGGTGCATGTATATTCTGTGAAACATGCTCTGAGCAATGTATGGTGGTTTTTTGGCCCATTGTTCTATAGTAGGCAATAATTAATTGTTTTTGACATTTCCATGTTTGTGAGGTTAAATGTCAGTGGTCAGCCCTATTATAATCTAGGTTTGGGCATACCTTTTTATTGTGGCTATTTTTTCTATTTTAGAAAGGTTTTCCTTTTTATTCCCTTCCTTCATTTCTTTTCTATTTGACATTGTTTTCCCACCTGTGTTACTAGGGTGAGATAGGGGAGACAGGGTCAGTCGATGTTGAGTGGGGGCGCCAAACAATCGTATCTATTAGGGTGCCAACCTCCACGGCAAGGAAGGGTACAGATAGTCCATTGTAGCCTTTAATAGGGCTTTTTTGTATACAATTTGTCTTCTTTATCATCTGCTCACGGGAATAGGTGTTTTTAAATTTATCATTAAAATCTAATTTTAATGGGAATACATGTTCACAAAAAATATATATGATTTAACAGTTGATACCTTTTTGGATCAATTTTTGATAGTGAATTTTGTAAAGTCTTAAAAGATCAGGTCTCACGGACGCTAACTGATATGTTTAACATTTGGATAGGGGGAGGGGAAATACCCAGCCATGCTAATACGGTTTATATAAAACTACTGCCTAAGGGTTATAAGAATTTGGGGGACCCTTCCCATTACCGGCCAATTTCATTTATCCACCAGGATTTCAAGCTGATTTCTAAAATTTTGGCAGATCGACTGGTAGCGATTTCGCCTAGAACTATCATGTCACACCAATCAGGTCTTACAGTTGTGGCCAAAAGTATTGACACCCCTGCAATTCTTTCAGATAATACTCAGTTTCTTCCTGAAAATGATTGCAAACACAAATTCTTTGGTATTATTATCTTCATTGAATTTGTCTTAAATGAAAAAACACAAAAAGAATTGTCCTAAAGCCAAATTGGATATAATTCCACACCAAACATAAAAAACAGGGTGGACAAAAGTATTGGCACTGTTTGAAAAATCATGTGTTGCTTCTCTAATTTGTGTAATTAACAGCACCTGTAACTTACCTGTGGCACCTAACAGGTGTTGGCAATAACTAAATCACACTTGCAGCCAGTTGACATGGATTAAAGTTGACTCAACCTCTGTCCTGTGTCCTTGTGTGTACCACATTGAGCATGGAGAAAAGAAAGAAGACCAAAGAACTGTCTGAGGACTTGAGAAACCAAATTGTGAGGAAGCATGAGCAATCTCAAGGCTACAAGTCCATCTCCAAAGACCTGAATGGGTTTATTCGGTGGAATGAGAAGATATATACAGACACTCTACTCGAACCACCAGTGTATACACCTGGATTTTTATGAGCTGTATTTCCATTATAAAAGGGCACACACCCAGGGCTGCCCATTGTCGCCCTTAGTGTTTAATATGGCCATCGAATCCCTGTTGAGGGTCCTTAATAGCGGAGAAAGCCACGAGGGGATGAAAATAGGGAATGAGATGTTCCGATCTGCTTTGTTTACTGTTTGCATAGTGTTATATATGTTTGATCCATACAAAGATCTTATGCGAAGGTTGAAGCTCATAGAGAAGTTTGGGGAATTCTCAGGTTTTAAAGTTAACAAAAACAAATGTGAGTTATTATTTTTGCGAGGGGATGGGACAAGAAACGTTAGTGAACTCACCGACAACGGGGGGATCAGGGTAGCAAAATCCTCGGTCAAATACCTGGGTGTTCACTTGGGCCGCACGGCGGATTCAGTCTATGCCCTAAATTATCCGTTGTTTTTGAAAATATAAGCACAGCTGAGAGGTTGGAGGGGTCTGCCTTTGTCACTTTTGGCCAGAGGACACCTGATTAAAATGATGAGCTTTCTGAGACTGATGTACCCTCTTCAGACGATTCCCCTGTTACTTAAACGAGGAGATATATCTAGATTGAATGGAGCGTTCACAAGGTTTCTTTGGGGAGGGAAGAGGCCTAGAATAGGTTTGAGTACTCTTTTATGTCCCCTGTGGAGGAAGGAGGGATTGAAATCCCCAATATTAGGGGGTATAATCTGGCATGTTTGGCTAGGCACGTGATTGATTGGTTGCACAGAACGAGTTGTCATTCGGATGTGTATTTGGAGAATGAGTTTTGTAAGCCTTGGGACTTGGCCTCAGTTCTACACTCCCCCCCCGTCCTGTCTTGGTTCGACAGTGAGGACCTCGATGATATGTAGGGACATAATAGTATCCTGGAAGGCGGTAAGAAAAAAATTGGGAATACCGTGGAAGTTATCCAAATATCTCAATCCATGGGCCCATCCAAATTTTCAATTAGGAAGGGAGAACAGATTATTTAAAGAATGGCGAGAGAAGGGTGAACTGAGAATGAAAGATTTGATGCATGTAGATGAAAGGAGATGGATGACTGAAGCAGAGGTGACTGAGAAGTTTGCACTTAACAAGTATCATGGTATGCAATATTCACAAATACATCACTTTGTTTTGCGTGATCTGCGTGATGTTTCTAAAGAATTACTTAAAAACGAATTTGATATCCTGATTGAGTGTGATCTCCCCAGTTATCAAGAATATACGGGGTCCTGAGGGATTGGTTAACTCGGGGAAACAGACTTGCGCAAATGCGTGGATAAAGCAGTTGGGAGACATGGACATTATGGACAAGATTACTCAGGGGTTGTGTATATTAAGGAAAAATATCACTAAGGCTAATTTCACATTAGCGTTTTTTTCCGCAGTGCATCGTGCGCAATAGAAACTCATGCAAAAAACGCATCATGCGTTTATGCATGCATTTGCATTTTTATGTGCATTCGTTCTCTAGGGGTAAAAACCAGTATCTACACATTTTTATGCCAAAAATGCATGCGCGCGAAAATGCAGACGAACGCATACCCATGCGCACGCCTGTGGTCCCATAGACTGTAATGCATTATTTTGTCGCATTCTGCGCGCAAGCATGCGCATGCATTTTTTTGATGCCTTTTGGCGGACCCAAAAATGCAACAGGTTGCGTCTGGCGCACCTAGGCGAACACCTTGAAAAATGCATGTGCATGAAAACGCATACAAACGCGTGCAAACGCAAGACCATGCGCACGCCATATTAAACATAGGTACGCATACACATGGACGCACACGATGTGTTGCGCAAAAAACGCTAATGTGAAACGAGCCTAATGAAAATTGGGGTGACACCTTGTTCAGAATTATTCATGGGGCCATATATGGTTTTAGTATCCCAATGCAATCAGATGTTATTCAGATGCGGGTCAGAACGCACGGATATGTATCACGGTTTGTGGGGATGTATAGTGATACAAAAGTTCTGTTCATGAGTTCCGGAGTTTAGCAAGGGGATGGGGGGAAAGACTGGGATCTCAATCCAATATGTTATGATTGGGTCACCAAGGAGGAAAGCAAAGACCAAGCTAAGCCACAGAAAACCAGAGAGGTTGGTAACTAAGCGGATTGCAGACCCCTAATCCTATCCACACAACTAACAGTAGCCGTGGAGCGTACCTACGATGATTCTAGACGCCTCAACACAGCCGGAGAACTAAATAAGCCTTAAGCAAGAAAGGGGAAATCTAAACTGCCCCAGAGCAGACCCCAAAGGAATAGATAGCCCCCAAACATATATTGTCAGTGAGACAAGATAAAAACACAAACGCAGATAGGAAAATAGGCTGAGCAAACGATGGGGCCCAAACTAACTAGACAGGACAGGAAAGGAAAGACGCTGTCTGCAATCACTCAAAAAACCCTGCAAAAAAATGCCCAACACGTATGATAGAAAAAATACTGAAGTCACTAGACTTTGCCCACTATATCAGCACTCTGGTATATTCTGAAAACAGAACAAAGAGAGGCCAATCTAATAAGGGACAAAAACAAACTGGCACAAACAGTAACATAGATGGAAATTCAGCACAGCCCCAGCCGGGGCTGGCTGACCACAAAAAACTGAAATAGACAAAACCAAATCAAATGTGAACATTAGCAAAAGAACACTTAGCTTGAACAAGCAGGGACTGAGCTGGAAACTAAGACCTCATGAGGCAGGAAAAAATTTAGATAGAGGGAGTCGGCTGTCTTAAATCCAGTCAGAAACTCCCAATGTCCAATCGTCCTCATTATCAGGTGGCAGGCCTCTGTTAATTAGATCAGCTCCATTACCTCCTGTAACCACCAGCGGGAGCCCGGAAAGAGAACTCGTGACCCCTCTGTCAATACAACCATCTCCACTACCTTCACCAGCAACCAGAGGTAGGCCAGAAAGTGAATTCACAACAGTACCCCCCCTTGAGGAGGGGTCACCAAACCCTCATCCACGCCACCAGGCCGATCAGGATGGGCCCGGTGAAAAGCACAAACCAATCTATCGGCATGAATGTCAGAAGCAGAGACCCAAGAATTATCCTCCTGGCCATAACCCTTCCATTTGACCAAGTACTGGAGTCTCCGTCTAGCCAAATGAGAATCCAATATTTTCTCTACCTCATATTCCACATTGCCTTTAACCAATACAGGGTCAGGAGGTGCTGCCATAGGAACTACTGGCTCCACAAACCTCTTCAACAGAGATTTATGAAACACGTTATGGATCTTAAACGTAACTGGAAGAGCCAATCGAAAAGAAACAGGATTAAGAATCTCCAAAATCTTATAAGGTCCAATGAATCTTGGCTTGAACTTTGGAGACGCAACCTTAATGGGAATATTCTTTGACGACAACCAAACCATATCACCCACTTTAAACCGGGGACCAATGGTCCTATGCCGGTTGGAAAACCGTTGGGCTTTTTCCTGAGAGAGGGACAACATATCCACCACTTGGTCCCAAATCTGCTGCATTCTCTCTACCACAGTGTCCAGACTTGGGCAGGTCGAAGATTCCACTTGCCCTGAAGATAATCGAGGATGAAACCCAAAGTTACAGAAAAAGGGCGACATCAAAGTGGCAGAACTAGCTCTATTGTTTAGCGTAAATTCGGCCAAGGGCAAAAATGAGACCCAGTCATCCTGGTCAGCAGATATAAAACATCTCAAATAGGACTCCAAAGTCTGGTTTGTTCTCTGTCTGCCCATTGGTCTGAGGATGAAACGCAGAGGAGAAAGATAACTGAACTCCCAGATTGGAACAAAAAGTTCTCCAAAATCTGGAAACAAACTGGACCCCTCTGTCCGACACAATGTTCTCAGGAATCCCATGCAACCGAACCACCTGTTGTAAAAACAAGGGCACCAACTCTGAAGAAGATGACAACTTTGGGAGTGGTACAAGATGGATCATCTTAGAAAATCTATCACAAATCACCCAGATAAGTCATTCTCTGAGAGACAGGAAGATCAGAAATAAAATCCATTGAGATATGGGTCCATGGCATCTTGGGCACCGGCAGGGGCATCAACAACCCACTAGAACGAGAACAGGGTTTAGACCGAGAACAAGCCCCACAGGACTGCACAAAATTCCTGACATCACGAGATAAGGCAGGCGAGCAAAAAGACCGACTCACCAAATCTCTGGTACCAAAAATACCTGGATGACCAGCCAACACGGAGCAATGAATTTCAGACATTACTCTCTTCCTCCACTAGACATGAACATACAATTTTCCCATAGGGCAATGCTCAGGTTTATCCTCCTGAAATTCCTCCAAGGCACATCTTAAATCGGGCGAGATGGCGGAAAGAACTACCCCCTCACCTAGAATGGCAGTAGGCTCGGTCAGAATAAGAGAATCCGCAAAGAATCTCCTAGAAAGGGCATCCGCCTTAACATTCTTAGTGCCCGGAAGAAAAGAGACCACAAAATTAAAACGCGTGAAAAACAAGGCCCTCCTAGCCTGTCTAGGATTCAAGCGTTTGGCTGATTCAAGATAAATCAAATTCTTTTGGTCGGTGAGGACCACAACTTGATGTCTAGCTCCCTCCAACCAATGTCTCCACTCTTCAAATGCCCATTTCATGGCCAACAATTCCCGATTCCCCACATCATAATTACGTTCAGATGGGGAGAATTTTCTAGAAAAGAAGGCACAGGGATTCATTTTAGAAGTCACCGGATCTTTTTGGGACAAAACAGCTCCTGCACCAATCTCAGAAGCATCTACCTGAAATGGAAGTGAGACATCAGGTTGCCGTAAAACCGGAGCAGAAGTGAATCTCCGCTTAAGCTCCTGAAATGCCGAGACTGCCTCTGGAGACCAATTCACCACATCAACACCCTTTTTGGTCAGATCAGTCAGTGGTTTGACAATACCAGAAAAATTACCTATAAATTTACTATAGAAATTAACAAAACCCAAAAACTTCTGGAGAGCCTTCAAAGAAGTGGGCTGAACCCAATCATAAATGGCCTGTACCTTGGCCGGGTCCATTTCAATAGCCGACGGAGACAAAATAAATCCCAAAAATGAAATCCTCTGTACACCAAAGAGGCATTTCGATCCCTTAACATACAGGTAATTTTCCCTCAAAATCCGGAACACAGTCCGGACATGTTCCACATGAGAATCCCAATCACTGGAAAAGATCAAAATATCATCGAGATAAATGATCAAAAACGTATCCACAAAGTCCCGGAAAATATCGTTCATAAAAGATTGGAAGACAGAAGGGGCATTAGTGAGCCCAAAAGGCATTACCAAGTACTCAAAATGTCCCTCCGTATTAAACGCCGTCTTTCATTCATCCCCGTGCTTGATGCGAATAAGATTATACGCCCCCTGAGGTCAAGCTTGGTAAACCAGCAGGCACTTTTAACTCTGGAAAATAAATCAGAAATCAGGGGTAACGGGTACTGATATTTAGCAGTGATTTTGTTAAGGGAACGACAGTTAATACAAGGCCTTAATGAACCATCTTTCTTGGTCACAAAAAACCCCAGCACCTAAGGGTGAAGAGGATGGTCTAATATGACCCTTCTCCAACGACTCCTTGATATAAGATCGCATAGCATCATGTTCAGGTACCAATAAGTTGAAAAGCCGACCCTTGGGAAATTTACACCCTGACATCAGCTCAATTGCACAGTCAGAACTTCTATGAGGAGGCAAAGATGCAGACTTACTCTCACTGAATACATCAGAAAAATCAGCCAAATAATCAGGAATATCATGAGACTGGGGAGAAGTGGAGAAAACAGGAGTGTCACTAAGACCACACTGACAACCCCAACTCACCACAGACAGATTTCCAATCCAAAACAGGATTATGAGTTGCAGCCAGGGAAAACCCAGAACAATAGTATCATGCAAATTGTGCAGCACCAAAAATTTACAATTTTCTTGTTGGTCTGGGGCAACCGCATTATCACCTGGGTCCAAAACTGGGGTTTATTCTCCACCAAAGGAGTAGCATCAATACCCTCAAAGGGATAGGAGTCCGCAGGGGTATCATGGGAAAACCACAACGTTTAGCAAAGTCCAAATCCATCAGATTAAAAGCTGCTCCTGAATCCACAAAAGCCTTAGAGGAAAATGTAGATAAGGAGCAGATCAGAGTAATTGCCAAAAGGAACTTAGGTTGTACACTGCCCACAGCAAATGTGTGCGCAAAACGTTTCTTTAGTTTAGGGCAGACAGAAATAGTATGAGAGGCGTCTCCACAGAAAAAACACAGCTTATTACGCCTTCTAAACTCCTGACATTGCGCCCTAGACAAAACCCTATCACATTGCATGGGTTCAGACGTTTGTTCAAAAGGCGGCAACGCCTCTCGTGTAGTTTTACGTTCATGTAGACGCCGATCAATTTGAATGGCTAATGACATACTGGAGAATCATCAAGACCAGAGGGAACAGGAAATCCCACCATAACATCTTTTACGGTTTCTGATAAACCCTTCCGAAAGAGAGCTGCTAAGGCACCGTCATTCCATATAGTAAGGGCCACCCACTTTCGGAATTTGTGACAGTATAGCTCTGCAGAATCCTGACCCTGGTTCAATGCCAATAGGGTTTTCTCAGCTTGATCAATAGCATTAGGTTCATCATACAACAACCCCAAGGCTTGAAAAAATGCATCCACATTAGTCAGAATAGGATTTCCAGGTGTCAGAGAAAAGCCCAATCCTGGGGATCGCCGCGCAGCAAGGAGATGACAATTATAACCTGCTGCACAGAGCTCCCCGATGAGTTAGGCTTCAAGGCAAGAAATAGTTTACAATTATTCTTAAAATTCAAAAATTTAGACCGATCCCCAGAAAACACATCCGGAGTAGGGATCTTTGGTTCAACAGCAGGTGATTGAGCGAGATAGGCGGAAATTCCCCGCACTTCAGCAGCGAGCTGCTCAACACGATCAGACAAATGCTTAATCTCCATCAAAGAAAAAATCCTATGGCCCAAGAGAAAAAGTGGAAAAAATATATATTAAAAAAACAATTTCTGACACTTTTTTTACAATTCTCTCCTGCTTTTTAGTACCCTAGAATCTGCGGTTTAGGCTGGTGATTCTGTTATGATTGGGTCACCGAGGAGGAAAGCAAGACCAAGCTAAGCCATAGAAAACCAGAGAGGTTGGTAACTAAGCGGATTGCAGACCCCTAATCCTATCCACACAACTAGCAGTAGCCGTGGAGCGTACCTATTATGATTCTAGATGCCTCGACACAGCCGGAGAACTAAATAAGCCTAAAGCAAGAAAGGTGAAATCTAAACTGCCCCAGAGCAGACCCCAAAGGAATAGATAGCCTGTTAAATATTAATAATCCGTTAATTTCTTATAAGACTCAGTTCTGTACATTGCTTTAGCTTACACAACATAGGCTATTTTTAAGCTTGGCTCATGGTAGAAAGACAGCTCCATATATGTAGAGACCACGTGCTTTAGGAGACGTATATAATTCATGGCTAACTGTAGAGGTCGCTCTTCTTCCCTCACCATCATGAGACACAGACGCAAGATGACACAACTCAACAGCTGGTATGTTACTTGACTACGAAGAAGCCGAACTGAGAGACAGACGCCATTTGCCATGTGAGATCCCGGAGAGAAAGTAGAATACACGTTGCTTTGGTATGAACTGATGGACAATATCTCACCTATTTTTATTCACCTGTTTTTTTGTAATAACCTTTCTTTGATGGAAGAATCCAAATAAACCACTATATTTTTATCTGGTAATTAGTCCTGAGTATTTTACAGGATAAGCATTATTTTACATTGGAGAGCCAGCCAGATCTGAATTTTTGTACTTTTTTTGCGGATTTCCCTCAACTTGCACACACGGGGGATTGGACTTTGCTAACGTCAAATCATATGTGCAAGTTATCGGGAATTCCACTACTTACAAGAATCACACAGAACCTAGAAGTAAGAATTGCCAGATAGATTGAGAAGTACTACAAGTGCCAAAGTGCCAGACGTGCTGAAACCAAGACAAGAGCCCAGCGTTGTCTATCAAAGGAACAAGCTGAGAAATTTCAAGGTAAGAGAAATGGATGTCATTAATTGTCTTGCTAAGCAGAGTAAATTGAAATTTAAGTCTGTAGACAATTCTAATTCAGAAGTTCTATGGTTAAGTTTATATGCCGAGTGTGAACTCGAGAATCAAAGGTTAGATTCTAAGTTTTTCAATAGAGAAAGAGAGAGATTAAAAAATATTCTACAGATGGTAGATATATTTCATAGATCTGTGTCAGAGAAATCCAAAAATGATTGTTGTGATGTTCCCGAGATTCACTGTAATGTGGAGAAACAGTTACAAGTAGCAGCTATTGAAGGTGACCTTGCAGACGTGGAACAAGATGGAGAAGTAGGAGGAGACTTCAGAACTGACGTAGAGGATGTACAAGGGAAAGACGTACCACTAAAAATAGACGACTCACAGGCCCAAATCCGAAGGAAAACTTTGATAAAGATATGCCAAATAATTCCTGCTTATGACAACAAAATAGATGTTTGTAGAAACTCTGAGATTTTTGAAAGTTGTGCTGATACATTTGATTTATCTAACGAGGAGAAGAATCAGTTGTTCAAAATGTGGATCCCTGTAAATTTTGGTAGGAGATTGTCTTTAAAGTTATCTGGTGAAACACATGAGAATTTAACTGATAAGGACAGATTAAAAATTCTCATTTTTTGTTCATCAAATGAAAATCATCCAGATATTGATATTCTTCAAAAATTAAGGATTGGTCGGAAGGAATGTATTTTTACGTTTATGTCCATATATGAACGCTTGTATAGAACGGTCATGGAGAATGTCAAAACACCGTCCCTCATAAGGAGTTTTGTAAGCAAATTTTGGTTTTTAAATCCTGCATCTCGTGTTATTGCGTCACAAAAAGATTCTTTGTTTGAATGTGCGCAATCCCTTGATTTTGCCAGAAAACACGAGAATCGTGAAAGGAAAGTAAATTGTGCTAATTTTGGGAAGACAGGCAGAGTAAAATCTTATCAGAAGCTTGTATTAGCAAAACCTTCTAAAATGAGTTTTCTTCAAAATCAACAAATATATGAGGAACAAAGGAAATCACATGTTTGTTACAAGCCCTATGGAATGATGCAAAAGATCACCGAAAAGACACAAATTGAGTTAAGAAAAATGATGAGTTCTGATCTTCTTCCTGTAACAAAGATGGCCGAATTTAACAGACAGAAACAGGTGGTGAGTGACATCATGGCCTGTAAACTGAATACTCTGCTCCAAGAATCTATCAGCCTTAAAATGGCAAGAACCTTTCAGGATATTTTTTGCAGAGAAATAAGTATGGGTTTAGGAATTGGCTAGAAAAAGTAATTATATATATATATATTTTGTGTAACAGTGTTATACAATTAGTGAGTTATATGTAATTATTTTATAGAGTATAATCCTGTAGTTCTATAGTTTGTATATACATATTCATACAGTATATATAGAGTGTTTGTAGAAGTAGAAATAGTAGAACTGTATTTTTTAATGAAAATTAAAATCTACATCAGTAATAATATATAGAATTATGAATATGATATTAACCTTATTTTTTATGTTTCCTTAGAATTTTCATTTCAAAGCAGGACTTAATCGAGAAAAATTCTCTTCCAAGGATTTATGCCTTTATTTACACAGGAAGTTGCAATAATTGCATGATTTTATATATCTAACCCTTAAAAGGAAATAACTAATTGCTTTTAAAATGTTCTGGGTGTGTGCTTTACTGCATGGTTTGAATGACAACCACAGCGGGGGAATTTGAACCTTGTTCTAATAATACAAGTAGACCAGTATACTATGTCCCTGTTGCTTAGGGAAAGAATTTTTAAGGGGGTCTCAACTTTTGCAAACCAATGGAATTTTTTTTCCAGGCCTAAATGTCAAGTATAGCTATACATATACATATATTTATGTCATGTGGGGAATATTCAAAGAAATATTAAGAGACTAAATTGAAATAGTTTACAATGCATTGATAATTAGGATAATTTGGGTTAAAATATGTGTATTCATCACACCTTCGTATGTGAGGTATTTGGTTTAAAGTTAATATGTGACACAGTCTGAGTGACAGTGACTGAGTGTATGAGCAGCTGCTGAGCGAGTAATGTGATATGTTTGTGAGACCTCAGGATCCTGAATGCATGAGAGAAAGGAAAAAAAAAAACCCCAAAGCTTTTATCTTTAGGAAATTATTAGAATATTAAGATACATAATGAAATATTATCTATACAAACATATGTTTCTATATTTCTATAGTAATTATTATTTCTTGATTTAGTTAATTGTGGATAAGTGCAAAGTGCAATCGCACATCAAAATGGTTTATGCAAATTAATTTTTCCAAAGGATAATTTTATGATATTCAAATTAATTTTGATGGTTACACATCTTCAGACAAATAATGGTATAAGCAAGTATAAATTCACATAATTTATACATTAATTATTTTTAATTTTGGTTTTGATAAATGAATTATTTCATAGAACAATATTTTTTGGTATTAAGGGGGAAATATGTTTTTGATCCTGACTACATCATCACATTTGATTAATACCTCTTCTTCACACATTTTAATAGGAAAGAATATTAATAAGGTACAATGGTATAAGTATTGGGTATAATAACAAGTATTATAAAGAGTCATTTCTTTACACTAAGAGGAATTACATGCAAAGTTGCATAATTTGAATATTTTGGTAACACAAGTTTATGACAATTATGAAATAATCCAGATCATGGAAATATTAAGGGTATATGTTACTGAAGACATAACTACTCTGCATCAACATAAAGGCCTTATTCTTATTTTTATTTTTATTCTTATTTTTCATTATTTTTAATTCTTTCACCAATATTTAGTAAAGTAATATCTACTGAGAATATTGCTTCATTAAATATAGCAATTATATGGTTCTATTACTAAGGAAAATGTTTCACTTCTGAGTTATATGCAACAATTCTTTTATTCATTCATTCGCTCACTCATATATTCTTATTTTGGTTCATGGCTTTACATTCCTACATATTATTAGTATAATAAATATATTCCTTATTAATAAAGATGATAACACTGGTTACATAAAACACAGTGACACCTATGGGTTGAAAAAGGTAATTACACCTATGACATAAAAAATGTTCTATCACATGAAAAAAAATGGATAATAATGTATTATCACTTATTATTGGTTTATTATTTCAAATATTGAAATCCATATACGGTACAAATTCTGATAATAATTATATGGATATTACTGATTGCTATGGTACGCTGTGATATTATAGGATAGGAAATTACCAGATTTGGTATAGGATAGGGAATGAAGACTTCAAGCAAGATACTGATATTATGTTAATAAAGACTTTTCACATTTCTAAACTTCATTGATTCTTATCAGTTGCAAGAAGAAGAATGCCGCGATCCAGAAGTCCCAGAAGGTAACAAAGCTATGATTACTGAGTAATGAACTGTGTTAATTACAAATGCAGTATCCACCACTGACAGTCACAAGTGCAGTATCCACCACTGACAGTCACAAGTGCAGTATCCACCACCGACAGTCACAATTAAAGTGTCTAACCTGACAACCAGAGGACGATGATCCTATGATGCTGAGATGAACGGTGTTATCACGTTCTTATCAAGTTCCAGAGGTTTTCAATCACCTGAAAAGCTTCGATGAAAGCTGGTGAACAATGAAGGTAATTATCAGGAAGCTACAACCCTGACATATGTCCTGTGCATTAGGACAAAGACTGGTTATGGTGCTATGTTTAGCAAGGAAGAGTCATTTTAACCCTTGCTTTGCTGACCAAAGACGTCACACCTGTTCAAAGACCAGTACCGATGGAGGATTCCAGAATATCCAAGGCGAGCCAATATAAGCCCAGGTTTTTAAAGATGACACTGCACAGATATTAAAGCTGCATAGACTTTGTTTTCGTATTAACATTTGAAATTATGGACTTTGATTTGATACACAACACAATTTCTATATGCTATAGAAAAACTGTATTTTTAAAAGAACCAAGAAGAGGACAGAAGACATCAAAATGAAGACCAGATGACATCAGATGATGACTGGACCTGAGATGCTTCAATTTAGACTTAGGGAAGTATAATTATACATATTTTATATAAATATTGTTCACGACTTACCATAACATGAATTCACATCAATTATGTCATTGAGTACTTATAACGGTAATCTGATATTATTATTATTATTATTATTATTATTATTGATATTAAATTATTTTGTCAAAGAAGAAGAAAAGAAGAAAAAAGATCATTATATTTGAGGGTTCCAGTTAATGTCTGTCTCCCTCAAAAGGGGGAATTGTTAAATATTAATAATCCGTTAATTTCTTATAAGACTCAGTTCTGTACATTGCTTTAGCTTACACAACATAGGCTATTTTTAAGCTTGGCTCATGGTAGAAAGACAGCTCCATATATGTAGAGACCACGTGCTTTAGGAGACGTATATAATTCATGGCTAACTGTAGAGGTCGCTCTTCTTCCCTCACCATCATGAGACACAGACGCAAGATGACACAACTCAACAGCTGGTATGTTACTTGACTACGAAGAAGCCGAACTGAGAGACAGACGCCATTTGCCATGTGAGATCCCGGAGAGAAAGTAGAATACACGTTGCTTTGGTATGAACTAATGGACAATATCTCACCTATTTTTATTCACCTTTTTTTTGTAATAACCTTTCTTTGATGGAAGAATCCAAATAAACCACTATATTTTTATCTGGTAATTAGTCCTGAGTATTTTACAGGATAAGCATTATTTTACATAGCCCCCAAACATATTGTCGGTGAGACAAGATGAAAACACAAAAATGGTGGGGGGAACAAGAGGCGCAATAGTGCCCTATCACTAGTGACACTAGAAGTATGAGCGGTATAATACAGTTCCACTCACCTATTCCAGTTGTGTAACCCACAACTGGCTTGAGAGCATATCACAGAATCAGCTGCTGCAGGACCTCCACCAACCACTCGCACGTGGAAAAACCTTCAGAAAGTTGTGGGAAGCAAGGTGTGTTGCAGTCCGCGCTGCCGAGATTCACAAATCACCTGGGATGCAAGATGTTGTAGCAGTGTACTCCTTTATTTCCTCCTACGCGTTTCGGCGCCCTTCCTGGCACCTTCCTCAGGGATATTACATCAGCCATAGGAGCAGGGAATTTATAGCCCCTTACATTAGCAATTATGGGTGTGTTCTGTTTACATGTGATGTCATAATGGTCATCACTGGGGGAGGGGCCAACATTTTTGGCGGAATTTCACATAAATAGCATGATAAAACAAGAAAATGGTCCAAAACACTTGCTAAAATGTACATAAAAATCTTACAAACAGAATGATGTAAAAATTTCCATGAAAAATGCAGCAGAAACATTGCTAAAATATCCAGACTATCACTGCAGAAAAAATGCTTTATAAACCCATTGTCACCCGACTTTCAGGGTAGTAGAACCCATGTATTTGCTGGTTTCAGTGTTTTCTCTTGTGACTAATGTTGAGCGCCACCGTCTCACTGGTATCAGTGCCTGTGGATCGAAGGTTCTATAAACTGCTTTTTCATGACACTATCCTGTTAAATATATGGTCCTATGGTTGTTATAAAAGAATTGTTATGAAAAATTATCAAAGAAATATGTCAAAAATATTATTATTATGGTAACAAACAATCTTCTTTATTTTTGTTTTAGGAGGGGAGCAAAGAGTGGTACTGCTTTTAAAATAAACTTCATAAAATATAAACCAGATTATTCCTAAGATCAACTGCTTCTTAAAAGTTTTTATTTTTATTTTATTTTAATTATTTATTGTCAATAAAAAATTATCTAAAAAATTGTATTAAAACTATTAAAAATGGCTTAAAAACTGTGTTTCTCATCTTCCGTGTGTTTATGGTCACTATTTTATATATTGGCTGTGGTGGTATCACCCATAGATCGTGTGTCTATTGGTACAGCAAACCTAGGTTCTAATACCCAGGAAGATCACAGGTCTCCATACAGGCGCAAACAATATAGCACAAGCAATATAGCATAAAGGACAATGAGGAGAAAATACACGCCATCAGAAAAACCAGAAAGTTCACATAGCTATTCATTAGATCTTGTGTTGGTATTCATATACTATCTTCAATAACCAGAAAAAAACAAGACAAATTCATATAGCTGTTCATTAGATCTTGTGTTAGTATTCTAAAGCACCAGTAGATGGCAACACATACATTCATACCAAGCAGTGTGGATGCTGTTACTATGTAGAAATAGATATATTAAACCATCAGTTTATTGTTGTGAATTCGTGTATCTTGTGTTCGAGTGAACATTATTCTAACAAATACTAGTGAATTGTGATTTCTATATACCAGTGGGGGAAAAAAAATAAATAAATAAAAGTAAATACAAAACTGTGGGTGAAACAGATTTGAAAATAACAGATTTTAGAAAGGGATTGGGAGTGATCTCAGTGTGTATGTGTTTATACTGATAGCATCTATTACCTGTGATTGTGTCACCCACTTAGATAAATGTCAGGAAGTGAGCGTGGTGTGGGAATTCATATCAATTCAGAAATTATATTCAAGCCTTTTGGTTTTAATGTGTCCAGCTTAAACATCCAATATTTCTCACGTTTTTTTAGGTGTTCGAACCTATTTGGTACATTGTCTGCTATGTGATCAATGTATGTATGTAGTGCCATCTACTGGTGCTTTAGAATACTAACACAAGATCTAATGAACAGCTATATGAATTTGTCTTGTTTTTTTCTGGTTATTGAAGATAGTATATGAATACCAACACAAGATCTAATGAATAGCTATGTGAACTTTCTGGTTTTTCTGATGGCGTGTATTTTCTCCTCATTGTCCTTTATGCTATATTGCTTGTGCTATATTGTTTGCGCCTGTATGGAGACCTGTGATCTTCCTGGGTATTAGAACCTAGGTTTGCTGTACCAATAGACACACGATCTATGGGTGATACCACCACAGCCAATATATAAAATAGTGACCATAAACACACGGAAGATGAGAAACACAGTTTTTAAGCCATTTTTAATAGTTTTAATACAATTTTTTAGATAATTTTTTATTGACAATAAATAATTAAAATAAAATAAAAATAAAAACTTTTAAGAAGCAGTTGATCTTAGGAATAATCTGGTTTATATTTTATGAAGTTTATTTTAAAAGCAGTACCACTCTTTGCTCCCCTCCTAAAACAAAAATAAAGAAGATTGTTTGTTACCATAATAATAATATTTTTGACATATTTCTTTGATAATTTTTCATAACAATTCTTTTATAACAACCATAGGACCATATATTTAACAGGATAGTGTCATGAAAAAGCAGTTTATAGAACCTTCGATCCACAGGCACTGATACCAGTGAGACGGTGGCGCTCAACATTAGTCACAAGAGAAAACACTGAAACCAGCAAATACATGGGTTCTACTACCCTGAAAGTCGGGTGACAATGGGTTTATAAAGCATTTTTTCTGCAGTGATAGTCTGGATATTTTAGCAATGTTTCTGCTGCATTTTTCATGGAAATTTTTACATCATTCTGTTTGTAAGATTTTTATGTACATTTTAGCAAGTGTTTTGGACCATTTTCTTGTTTTATCATGCTATTTATGTGAAATTCCGCCAAAAATGTTGGCCCCTCCCCCAGTGATGACCATTATGACATCACATGTAAACAGAACACACCCATAATTGCTAATGTAAGGGGCTATAAATTCCCTGCTCCTATGGCTGATGTAATATCCCTGAGGAAGGTGCCAGGAAGGGCGCCGAAACGCGTAGGAGGAAATAAAGGAGTACACTGCTACAACATCTTGCATCCCAGGTGATTTGTGAATCTCGGCAGCGCGGACTGCAACACACCTTGCTTCCCACAACTTTCTGAAGATGAAAACACAAACGCAGATAGGAAAATAGGCTGAGCAAACAATGGGGCCCAAACTAACTAGACAGGACAGGAAAGGAAAGACGCTGTCTGCAATCACGCAAAAAACTCTGCAAAAAAATGCCCAACACGTCTGATAGAAAAATTACTGAAGTCACTAGACTTCGCCCACTATATCAGCACTCTGTTATATTCTGAAAACAGAGCAAAGAGAGGCCAATCTAATAAGGGACTAAAACAAACTGGCACAAACAGTAACATAGATGGAAATTCAGCACAGCCCCAGCCGGGATAGAGGGAGTCGGCCGTCTTAAATCCAGTCAGAAACACCCAATGTCCAATCGTCTTCCTCATTATCAGGTGGCAGGCCTCTGTTAATTAGATCAGCTCCATTACCTCCTGTAACCACAAGAGGGAGCCCGGAAAGAGAACTCGCGACCCCTCTGTCAATACAACCATCTCCACTACCTTCACCAGCAACCAGAGGTAGGCCTGAAAGTGAATTCACAACACCGATGCTTTGGATTTTCCATTATGACTTGGACATGTAAATGGGAGGGGGGAGGAAGTCGGTATTGCATGATCTAGCAAAGAAATGCATCCTGAGGTGATGGCTTATGAGCGAGAGCCCAACTTTATTCTTTGGGTCGGTGCAATTACAGCGATACCAGATTTATGTTGAATCTGTTTTATTGAAAACAATTAGACATAACATAACATATAAGACAGCAACAAGAATTGTACACCAAACCGCACTAGGTTACAGTATAATCAGTCCCCTGTAAAGGTAAGATGTCTTCCGGCTCATATATTCGTATGCCTCGAACGAGCGGAGGTTGGCGCATATTCCTCAAAATTATCTTATGTAAGAGAATAAACAAGAATTTGTCTTCATATCTTAATAAACTCAACTGTATGAACATTCTTCATACCATAGCTACTCGTATATAATAAAACAAAATGTAAAAAGCGTCATTATGCTCTGTGTGTCCTCCAGTACATTATCAGCATCCCTAATCAAATATAAGGAGATAATAATTGCGAGCATACATAACGGCATCTTTACTTGTAACCAATGGGAGTGCACTTCTAAGACAAAGAGAGAAAGAAATTAAGAAGGGGAAAAGAAAACTCACAGGAGAGGAAGTGGGGAAAGAGGAAAGAAAGAGAGAGGGGAAGGGGAGGGGGTGAGGAAAAGCGGGCCTCGGATTTCCGAACCGACCATTAAGGAGCTTCCTCGAGTAATCGAGGGAGTTCAGAAGTTTCCTTGAATAAGATCCAAGGCTGCCACGCTTGGACCAACCGAGTGTTATCACCTTCCATTTCAGCCAATAATTCCTCCATACGGAAAATGTCTGCAAATTCCGCCAACCATTCTGCCATAGTTGGTGGTGTTGTCGTGTGCCAGTGGCGTGGGATTACCATCCGCGCCGCGGTAATGCAAAACCAAAGAAGGCTCTTCTTCTGAGTGGATATAGAACCCGGAAGAATTGATAGGATGGCAATCTGTGGGGATGGGGGGAACATATTTCCCGGTAATCTTTTGATAAGCCCGAAACACCTTTTCCCAGAAGGATCGTACAGCAGGGCACTGCCACCAAATATGGAGAAGTGTACCCCTTTCGGTCCCACAACGCCAGCAGACATCGTCTACTGACGGGAAAATAGATTTTAGTCTGACGGGGGACAGATACCACCTGGTCAGTATCTTAAAGTTTTTCTCTCGTGCGCCCCCAGCCAGAGACATTTTGTGCGTGAAGAGGTATGCTTTGTCAAGGTCTTCACCTGAAAATTTACATCCTATCTCATCCTCCCACGCTCGTATATAGCTCAGAGCCCTGTCCGAGTCTCCTGTGTGGAATTCCGGAGAGATCCCCATCGGGAAACTTCTCTCGTAAGGCATCCCAGGATGGAACACTCCCCCCCCACTAGAACCCGTCCTAGTCTTAAGTCAGAACTACTATGCCAACCCAGAAATTGGTCTCTGTGACATCCTGGGGGAAAATCCGGATTACCAAATATTGGTGTCAGTGGATTTAGGGTGCTAATACATTTATTTTTATTTTTAAAACGATTCCATATCTGTAGGACTTCTCGAGTCAAGAAGCCAGTGGATTCCTCAGATTCGTTTGCACCCAAATCATAATGTTGGATCCATGGAAGATGGCGTAATGGGATACTAAAAGATGTTTGCTCCAATTGAACCCATTGTTTAGAGCGGTAGTTGAATTGCCAGTCAAATAAACGTGCAAGTAAGGAGGCCCTATGGTAAAGTTCCAGGTCAGGGAGACCCGCACCACCTCTGGATTTTGGAGCAGTTAAGATAGAATATTTTAAACGGGGTCTAGAAGCCTGCCAGATAAAGTGGATTATCGCAGATCTGATGGTCTGGAAGAATGTCTTCGGCGGTACAACCGGAACCGCCTGGAACAGGTATAAAAACCTGGGAAGAATGTCCATCTTAAATGAATTCATCCTACCAAACCATGACATAGATTTCCGTCCGTATTCCCTCAGACGTTTCAGACTCGATTCTAAGAGGGGCACGTAGTTTAATTTGTATAGGTCAGTCATGTCAGTAGGAATTTGAACACCCAAATATTGAATGGCCCCAGTTTTCCATCGAAAGGGGAAGTTTCCCATTATGCTTGTAAGTTCTGCCTGTCCTAAGGAAATGTTGAGGGCTTCAGTTTTCTGAAAATTGATTTTAAAGTTACTGACTGCTCCATATTTTCGAAACTCCTCCATTAGTGATGGGAGAGTGATGTGTGGTTGGGATATATACAGTAAGAGATCATCTGCATAAAGAGGGGCCTTATAATGAACGCGGTCCACCCAGAGACCGTGCACACTGGAGTTCTTCCTAATCGCCACCGCCAAATGTTCCATAACTATCGCGTATAAGAGGGGCGACAGGGGGCAACCTTGTCGGGTTCCGTTCCCAATGGAAATAGGGTCTGATAAAGCCCCGTTAATCCTAACCCTCGCTGAAGGGTCAGAGTATAGGGCTGCGATTCTGTGTAGGAAACGATTTCCCAGGCCCAGCTGTTTTAGGGCCGAGAACATAAAGCCCCAGTGTACACGGTCAAAGGCCTTCTCCGCGTCAATCGATAACAAAGCCAGTGGCTTACATTTTAATTTAGCATGTGCAGTCAATATGAGAGTTTTACCTATGCCGTCTCTCGCTTCTCTCCATCGCACAAATCCCACCTGGTCCGAATGTACTACTAAAGGTAAAAGAGGAGCCAGTCGATTTGCCAAGATTTTAGCGTATAATTTTACATCGATATTGATGAGAGATATTGGGCGGTAATTAGTTACTACTTTAGGATCTTTCCCTGGTTTCGGTATGACTTTGATAAAAGCCTCTAAGGATTGTGGGACAAACGGGGTGTCGATTGCAATGGTATTGAACACCGACGTCATGATGGGGCTAAGTTGTTCATGAAACATCTTATAAAAATGAGGGGAAAAACCGTCCGGTCCTGGACTTTTACCAGTTGGGGTATTTCGAATGACGTCGTCAATCTCCTCTGGCGTAAAATCAGTGTCTAATGGCATTGTTAGGTCTGTGGCCAATGTCGGAAGGGCCGTGTCCCGTATATAAGACTCTATATGTGATTGGGAGTCCAAAGGCGATTGAGGGGGGTAATCTCCATTAATATTATACAATGTATGGTAATACCGCCGCATTATATCCAAAATTTCTGGCGGGTTCGATGTCGTCTGACCTCTATGTCGTTGGAGAGATGGAATGTATGTGGTTTGATTGCGTGGGTGTAGAAATCTAGCTAACAAACGCCCACATTTATTTGCCTGACCGTATAATATACTCTTAAAACGATTTCTATGGTGTCGGTATTTCTCATTTAGTAGTGACTTCAAATCGTCTCTACATTTAATCAGGTCAGTCATTGTCTCCGCCTCCTTAGTCATCTTATGTTTCATCTCCAACATCAAAATTTTTTCCATCAGGTCTATAATTTCCCTACTTTTTATTTGTTTTAAGCGAGATCCATGTTTGATAAATACCCCTCTGAGTACGCATTTGAGGGCTTCCCATTTGATAGGCATAGCAGTAGTGTCGTGTGCATGGTCTTGTAGGAATTCTGCTATGGTAGTCTTAATATCAGCCACGCAAGTAGCGTCCTTTAAAAGGTTATCGTTCAATCTCCACGTCCACTGTCGTACCCCTGAATCGGGAGGACTAATGTCTAGAAAGACTGGAGCATGATCCGACCATAAAAAACTGCCGATGGACGGTTTCGGATCCCAGGCCAGTGCGCAATGACTGAGGAGGAAGAAATCTATTCTGCCATAGGAGTTATGTGGTGTGGAGAAGAACGTATAATCTTTCCCGTTAGGGTTAAGTAGTCTCCAGACATCAGCAAGACGTAAATTGTGTAGGTCTTTTTTCAAAGAGGACAGTTGACGAAGAGATAGATAAGATTTTGCGGTTGTGGAGTCCAACGTGGGGTTAAGAGTCAAATTAAAGTCACCGCCTAGTATAACAACCCCTTCTGCAAAGTCAGCCATTGTCTTCAAGAAGGATCTAGCTGTCCGTATTTGGTCTCGGCTGGGGGCGTACCATCCTGCTATAGTGTATATTGTTGAAAAAATCTGAATTTTCAAAATTACGTATCTGCCCTCCGTTTTATGGAGCGCTATAGATACACCTCGGGATCGGGAGCTCAGGTTGGTACTATGAAACCAGGTTGTGTAATAACGATCGTGTATATTAGGAACATGCCCAGTTTTAAAATGTGTCTCTTGTAAAAGCAACACATTTACTCTTTTCTTATGCATGCCATATAAGATATGTGACCGTTTCTGCGGAATGTTAAAGCCTCTAGTATTTAAGGAGCCCGATATGATCTTCTGCGTGGCAGTCTTACCCGGCATTGTGGATGTAGTCCGGGGTCAAGGATGTAAATTTCACCTGCAGGGATGAGTCGGCTTCGGGGTCCAATGCCCGCTACTGAGAAGGGAGAGAAAGGCTAGGAAGAGGGGGGTGGATGCAGCAAAAGGAAAAGTAAATAAAGTTAACACAGGACAAAGAATAGAAGAAATTAACAATACGAGTGCGGATAGTCACACTCCAATAGAAAATTTAACCAAGTGGAGGAAAACGTTAATGGCTGCGTGCCTCAATGGCAAAGCAGCGTCTCCAGGGGGCACGTGTACGACAAAAGAGGAGTCGGAGATACCACCTCCCTCGATACCCGACCCCGTAATGATATAACAGTCATGTTCCTTGCAAATCAAAAATGTAACGGGTAAAGACCATATGCATCCTATCATAACTATAACACGTATGATACTCGTAACGACTCGTGATTAGCTTCAATATCATTGAGATGAACAGTATATAAAGATACCCCATCCTGTAACTCTGAACTAGTGTAAGTTTTAGAATCCACTTCTTTTTTCAAAAACAGGACATCCTAGACTAATAATCCAATGAAGGACAAAGGACATTGCTAATTTAAGAAATATGAGCTATTTAAGAATATGAGGGGGAAACAAGGGAAGGGAGGGGAGGGAGAAAGGAAAAAAAAGGGGGGGAGGGAAAGGAAAAAATAGAAGAGGAGAGTCGGTTAATAGCATGAACATACATGAACATTAATTCGGTATTACTTATAGAAGTAACCCCTAAGATTTATCCTCTTCAAAAAAAGGGGAAAGGGAGAAAAAGGCCCGAAAAATACAGGATAATCAGTTAGCTTCTCCTTCTTCCGAGTGTATGCGGCCCTGTCCATTAGGCCATCTTCCGTGACGGCGCTGTTGTTGAGGATCCAGGCCTCTGCGGGGGTCCTCCATTCGATAAAATGATGGTAAGGATGGCCAATCAGGAATGTCCACCTCGGGTATGTCGAGGGCAGCTGAAAAAGCTGGGATACCACTAGGGTGACTCAATCGATGCACTCTGCCTCTCTTCTGAACTCGAAGACAAAATGGAAATCCCCAGGTATAAAGGTCACGCTGCCGCAGTTCATTCAAAAGGGGGCGAAGAGCTCTACGTCTCTGTAAGGTCCATCTGGACAGATCTGGAAAAAGCTGTATGCGAGAATCAAAATGGTGTATGGGCTTTGCTCTTCTGGCTGCTCCCATGACCGCATCTTTAAGTTGGTACTTGTGCACCCGGCATATCACATCTCTCGGTGGGTCTTGTTCTCCGGGACGTGGGCCTAGAGCCCTATGTGCACTGTCTATTTCCAATGGGGTGTCTTGAGGCCTATCTAATACCGTGTTGAAAATGCCTCTCAGAGTGGTATTCAGCTCCTGGGGAGGTATAGATTCAGGTAACCCCCGTATTCTTATATTATTCCTGCGTCCCCTGTTCTCGGAGTCATCCAGCATTTCTGCTATGGTCTGTAGTTAAGTACAAATATATCCCAAATACTGGAAAAAAATCTTCAAAAGCTCAACTCACTGAAAATACAATAGCAAAAAAATCTCATAAATGAGCTATTAAGCATCACAAGAGATCAAAATTGGAGTTTTTCAAGCTAAATAATTTATTTAGAATAATTAACAGAGCATAAATGCTAAGTGCAAGTTACAGCAGACATAAACACAATATAATTAGACCAGCACCTTGACAGTTAATAAAGTTTTTATCTGTATAAAACATGTAGTTTCTTTGCTTTCCTTTCACAAATAGAATGCATGATAAACAGAAAACTCCCCATTTACATAATATGTATGCCCAGATAAGGTTTTGCATACAATAAGTGCCCAGAGTAAAATGCTGAATATAAAGTGCATAAGTGCCTTGTATCAATAAGCCTTTTAGGCGTTAAGTGTACACAGAGTAAAGACTGTCTATACAAATTCCAGAGTGGGATACAAGGGCTGCATTAGAAAGTAACACTTACATGTGCTGTGTATGTCGCTGTTAGACCTGCCGCCCCACGCGCGTTACGCCGCAGCTTCCTCAGGAGGCGTGGTTTACATGTGCCCCGGATCTAGTTTATATAGTGCGGTCAGCCAATGAACCGCTTTCCCTAATAAAGCTTGTAAAATTTAGGACCTGCGCTGTAGCATCCACGGTGACGTCAATAGTATCCAGTTCTAAACGTCCACAGCATCACCAGCGCATGCGCTGTTGAGTCCCCACTATAAACAGGGAGTCTATCATCAGCGCTCATCATCAGCATGAAAGTGGCTCGAGCTGCGAAGCAGCCAGAGACAGCCACATACCAGACTGAGCACGTCAGAAGGCTCCTAGGGAGGACAGAACTGGGCATGCGCTCATGTGAGTACATGAAAATAAAATAATTATGAAGAATAATAATCACTATTTTAAGTGATAACAAGTGTTGAAAGTGAGGGGATAAAACATAATGATGCTGAAATAATTATAGCGGTGTGTATGAACCATAAAAGTGAATATGCCTGACATAGGCACACTATGCAAGCAAAACAAAAAATCCAGTCCAGTCCTGTCACACATACAATATAGTTGCACTAAAAAGCTTAATCTGGTCCGATTTTTTGGCTAGTAGTCCGCAGTCTTTTATGCCAAGGGCTCAATCACATTTGCTTATTTTAGATTCGTTTTCATTTTTTTTAAATTTGGCAGTAGATGTTCATGATTTAATTTACATGTCACTTGCAAAAAGAGAAGAAAAAGTGACCTGTAAATATATATTTTACTTTTTCTTTATTTTATTTTTTTTCTAAAATGCCCAGCATGTGGCAACAGCTCGGTATTGGTACCATTTTTACCACATAGACGTTTATTTAAGAAAAAAAACAAAAAAAAGATTTTTAATTAGTTTAAGCATGCATTTTTTTTTGTTTTTTTTTCATTTGCTTTTCTGCAAAATTGGTTAATGCTTTAACCAAAAACAAAACTACTAGATAAAAAATGGACAACGCTGAGCAAAAGGGTTACAATATGGGGAGAAATGTGGGGGGGGGGGAAATACTGCATTCGACAACACATGCCTGATCCATATTGTCAAGTGTGAGAGTAAAGCCTCAAGACATAGACAGTAGTCCCTTTGGGTGCGTCTTGCTTAGCCATTGTGCTGCCATATGGTGCTCTATAAATGGAATCCAAAAAAAATATGGATGCCATGAAAAAATCCTCCATATGAGACCTAGAGGTGCAGAATTGGCTCTAGTTTGGCTATGATTATACAACGCTTTGCTTGTATGGAGCCATAATACAGTTGTGTGCACAACACCGTACTATCTAATATATAAAGCTCAATGTGGGAGTGTATGTACTGTATGTATGTATGTCCGGGATTGGCATCCGCACCGTCGCAGCTACAGCCATAAAATTTGGCACATTCAAGCAAAAAAGGAAGCACACTGTAGCGCCAAACCATGCAAACATGAAAAATGAATAATGAATTGCATTACTGCATTAGAAATATGAAAAATTAATAAAGTTTAGTGCATAAAATGGCCAAGTTTATGCGCTAAACTTTCTCAATTTTAACCCCACGTGTTCCAATTCACCAAACAATTTTACCCCTATCTACAAAATGGGGAAAAAGTGTATGTATGTATTGGCATCTGCACCGTCGTAGCTACAGCCATAAAATTTAGCACAGTCACACGCCTGGGCACAGAGAGCGTCATAGGCTATGTTGTGAGGCAAAATTTTAACTCCGCACATTCCAATTCACCAAACAATTTTGCCCCTATCTACATAATGGGGAAATAGTGAAAGGAAAAGTGTTGGAGGCAAATTGACAGCTGCCAGATGTGAACAAGGGGGACTTAAAGAATGAAAGCGATGGCGCCAAACAGTATATACCGTACAGTTGCTAAGGAGGGGCCCTGACATGGGATACTCACCACACACCGGGATATGAACACACACACAAAATGCGCCACACACTACCACGTGCTTCAACACATATACCACCCTCAGCACACATTTCACCACACATAAACCAACCTCGCCACATAAAAGTCCAAACACAAAAGTCGAGAGAGCAGCCAGAAAGACAGCGGGGGACGAGAGAGCAGCCAAAGAGAGAGCGGGGGACGAGAGAGCAGCCAAAGAGAGGTATGGAGCGTATGGAGAGAGAGAAGGGGAGGGGGAGAGAGAGAGATGCGTGCCGGGCACTTGTGGGGTTAAAACTCACAGTGCCCGGGCATGCGCTGTTGAAAAAGCCGGTCCGGCGCTGCAAAAAAAGTCGCAGCCTTACGGCGCATGTTTGCCGTATCCGGCAAAACCCGGAGGCCGCCGCATGTCTATCCGGCACGATGCGGCGATCATTACATTCTATGTGAAAAAATCGGATCCAATTCCGGATCCGGTTTTCACAATTTTTGGCGCATCGTGCCGGATTTAAAAAAACGGATGTGTGAAAGTAGCCTAAGCAATACTTTATTCCCACATCAGACTTGGGGGCACAACAGCAACATGGATAGTGAGCCGGGACTAGGAAGCAAGAAGTTCCCGAAGCAGGCTACAGCTGTCTGCCGTACAAGGAAAGTTCATAATAACATCGGACAGGAGGAACTCCAGTGTAACTCAGTACTGGGAGTACTTCATTTATAGGCGTTATAAGAGGAGACGTTCAGAAAGGCACATGTTGGCGGAGTGTTGGAAAGCAGTATTCCACCTGGCCTGGAGGTTGACTGAGTCCCTGACCTGGAGGACACGGCACGGAGGCAGGCACCTCTTTGCACAACAGACTGTAAGTAAAGCTTTGGAACTACATGCCCTGGTGTCCTCCACTTATTCCGGCGCCAACACACCCGACACTGCTACATCTTGGTGCCCAACACCGCCTGACCTACATCTCCCCTTGACCTCCACATCTACACTGCCCTGGGACTACAGCTTCAACTGTGGGGAGCTTTTATATCTTTGCTACACTATACCATCAGTCCCAGAGGATCTGCATGCAACGTCGGCTTAACACCTCCCTTGCCGAACACCGCAGGTGGTGTCACGAACTATTCATTTAATCAACTACAATCCACCATTCAATCTCCTTTTTACTTGGGCGCGCAGGGCCATGGACCGGGTCACCGCTGCTGTGACACCTTTCCCCCTGAGTGACCGGCTTGGTACCGAGTACCCCACAGCCCTGGGAGGGCGACCCAACTTGGCATCACGAACAGGATGACGAGACCCGATGCCATCGGGTTCTGTGTGCCTAAGACTCAAAGTTTTTGAAAATGTGCAGAAGACCCAATTTAATAGACTGTAAAATGAACGCTGAAAATGGCCGCTGGCGCGGTGAAGAAGGGTGTGACAACATGGGAGGTCCTAAGAAAAGACCGGGAACTGTCCTGGGTCTCCCCTGCCTGAATTACTATGCGACAGCGACATGGCCCACCCCCCGAGGGGTTCGTATACTGGCCTGGTATGGAGGAGTTGGAAGAAGACGCCGCCCCCAGAAGGAGGAGCGGAAGCCAGTGGCGGAAAAAGAGCCCAGACAGGAAGAAGAACGCCAGAACGCCATATTGGAAGGAGAGGGGAGGAGACGGGAGGAGGCCTGCGGATTTCGAGGAGTTTAAGCTGAATCTCCTCGGCGCCATGGCTGAAGGCTCCAAGCCAGTTTCCGAGATGAACCGCCAGCAGCTGGAGGACGAAATAGCCCAGCTGACGCGCCATCTGCAACTGAGGCAGGAGGCGCTATGGACTTTGAACCTGCAGCGCGCCCAGGAGGGGGTCTACACCTGCGGTACCCGCTACACCGGTACCCATCGCTGCTGCACCGGATCTCATCCAGGCAGACTCTGGAGCCTGCGACCGCTGCCATACCACCAGCAGCCTCCATTGTCCCCTCTCTGCCGTCACCACGGGAGGAGTTGTACGAGGCCTTGGGAGCCGAAGCGGAGGAAGAAGAGCTCCCGCCTGGACCTGACGCGGCCGCGCAGGTCCCGCCGGAGCCCCCCGTGGATCGGGAGTCGCCATCTGGTACCACTACTGCCACCGGGAGCCGCACTATGCCTGTACCGGACCCGAGACTACACCACCAGGATGTACCAGGTATATATCCCGGCCCTCCTAACGGGTTAGCCCCTGAATTCACATTGTCAGAGGCTGGCTTGCTGGAGCTCGAAATGGGGATGTTGGATGAGTCATCCGGGGGCACTAGGCTGTCGGAGATGGGGAGGTGGAAGAGGTCCCTACTGAGGAGGGTACGGCTGGAACAGGCACGCATGATTCGGCGCCTTGAGGGCTGGGACGAGTCTAGGTCACTTTGGGATAGTGAAAGGCGCCATGAGATCCCTTGGCTACTGAATCCCCGTGTAGCCGCCTACCAACGCCAACAGGCCGCAGCCTCCCCAGATGTCAGGCCATGCACCAGAGCAGCAGGACCACCCGCTAATGAGGAACAGCATCAATTGGTACCAGTTGCTACTCCTGCTGAATCACTGGTAGCCGAAATATCACCAGCAACCACTGCTATACCACCCCTGCTGTACCTCAGGCAGCAGCCATGCCAGATGAATACTGGCAATTCACCAACCTGTCAGGACACCCAGAGTATCTCCCCTGGAAGCAGCCCAAGCAACCAGCTTCCAGAACCCAGGAGGGGATAACTAGCTCTAATGTTGATTCAAACTAACTCTCGCTACCCAGGAGGGTATTAACCAAGTTTTCTATTTTTTTTCTATTGTTCAATTTTTCTATTTTGATTATGTTTACCCAGTTGTTGCCTAGTTCCATTGGCAGCCTTTACACTTGAACTGTGGAGATCATGGACGCTGAGTGATCCAGAACTGTTATGTAAATAGTTTGCACCTCTTTAGGTGCTCTCTCTTGGTTTTACATAGGAACCTCTCTTTGAAAAAAAAGGGAACTACCTCATTATAGGGACATTTCAAGACATGATGGCCGGACCAGTGTCTACAATTGCACTTATTGAAAACCAGCTGAATAGCCCGGTGTTGCCTGGGCATATTAACCAACTGTGGTTAGTTATAACAAATTATAATGATTATATTGCACATAAAAAACGTGCATCTAATCCTATACTGTGTGATACTGACTGCTGAGCCGTGTATCTAATCCTATTCTGTGTGATACTGTCTGCTGAGCCGTGTATCTAATCCTATCCTGTGATACTGACTGCTGAGCTGTGTATCTAATCCTTTCCTGTGTGATACTGCCTGCTGAGCCATGTGTCTAATCCTCTCCTGTGTGATACTGACTGCTGAACTGTGTATCTAATCCTATCCTGTTTGATACTGACTGCTGAGCCGTGTATCAAATCCTATCCTGTGTGATACTGACTGCTGAGCAGTGTATCTAATCCTATCCTGTGTGATACTGACTGCTGAGCCGTGTATCTAATCCTATCCTGTGTGATACTGGGCTCCCCCTGCAGTCTGTGTCAGAGGGTGGTTTGTGTTGGCACGGTAATAAATTGTGTTATTTCCAGCTTTTCAGAAGGACGATAACACCATAGAAATGATAAGAATAACACAGGTCTGCAAAAAAAATTTTTTCAAGAGCTGTTTTGATTATTCCACGTAATTTTTATGTTTTTGAGTGCGCTGAATCCGATAATGACCTCCGTTTTGTCATAGGGCATCACGTTTTCTGACAATTTAAGTAACTATGTTAAATAAGACAATACCTCAAAATAAATGAAAATAGACTCATAAAATTAATTTTTTATTACAAGAGTTTCATGAAAATCATTTTTTTAACTGCAATGAGCTCACTAACACACACTTCTTCCCTGTGAGGCTTCTCTTGGTACATTTACACTTGTGAGTAGCATCTGTAATGTCTCTCTGAAGCGTCCAACAGTAGTCTGCCATCATTGTAATGCTCCATCTTCCCTGGTATCTTCTTTCCATCTTTTTAAAGTCCTGGTGGAATCGTTCACCTTGCTCTAAACTCACAGCTCCCAAATTTTCAGGAAAGTTGTCAAGGTGGGAATGGAGGAAATGCACTTTCAAACTCATCAGGCAACCTAAAGCTTGAAATGCTTTCAGCATTCGTCTGATGATTTTTTTGTAGACAGAGTCTATGCTACTGCCTAAAAATTTCTCTACGACCTCTTTAAATGCAATCCACCCTTCTTTTTGATGATGCGTCATGGTATTGATAAACTCTTGATCAGCTATAAGCCTTCTAATGTCTGGTCCGACGAACACACCTTCCTTCAATTTTGCCTCCGAGAGGCTTGGAAACTTGGTGACCAAGTATTTCAAGCATTCTCCATCTTTTGGAAGTGATTTTCCGAATTGCTTCATCAATCCCAATTTGATGTGAAGAGGTGGTAGAAGAGCTTTATGGGGAGGAACCAAAGTTTCTCGGAGGACATTTTTTTCACCAACTGTGAGCACCATCGGCTGCCAATTCTTCTTGGTCCAGTGGTTTTGTCAGTCTCGACTGCCCCATAGACACAGAAAACAAGGGTATTTAGTATACCCAGCTTGTTGCCCGAGCAGCATGCACAAGACTTTCAAATCCCCGCACACTTGCCAACCGTGGTCTTCATAGTTAAGTTTACGAAGAACCAATTCTCGTAGGTTTCCTTGAGTTGTACGGAATGACCTACAGGGATGGAAGCATAAAAAACCGCCGTTGTGGAGTAAAACTGCTTTGAGACTTCTTTTTGAAGAATCTATAAAAAGACGCCATTGCGCTGAATCATATTGGATTTTGAATTGACCCATCAAACCTTCGACATCAATGCAATAAACCAACTTATCTTCCTGGGCAAAGTAAGGAATGAACTCGTCTTCACGATGTCTGAACCATGAGAAAGACACTCCTGGCAACAATAAATTCTTGCTTTTGAGCCTCGATCTGAGTAACTTAGTGGCATCTTTGGGAAGATTCAAGTCTCTTACCAAATCATTCATCTCCTCCTGGGAAAACAATTTTGTTCTTGTATCATCTTCAAAGTCAGAACTTGATTCATCATCTGGTTCAGGTATGACTCCACCTTCATCGGAGCTAGTTATCTCTTCCAAGGTAGCAGGGGCCTTGGGTACTGGTATATCTGTGCCATGGGGGATGGGATGAATTGCTGAGTGAATATTGGGGTATGAAATGGAATGCTTCCATTTTGAATTATACCCTTTCACATCGCATGAACAAAAGTAGCAATCGTCACTATGGTTCTTTTGCTCTCGCCATACCATAGGAATCCCATAACGGAAAGCTTTTTTCTTAGGCCTGTTTCACACTTCCGTTTGTGACCATCAGTCAAGATCCGCCGATTTGGAAAAAAAACATATCCGCCATTTATCTTGGCAGATCCTTTTTTCCTCATAGACGTGCATTATCGGTGGATCTTGACGAATGGTCGTCCGTTTGATCCATTTTTGTACGGATCCGCCAAGATTTTGGCATCCGCTCAGCGGCCCGAATGGAGCATGTAACTTTTTTTTGTGTCCGGATCCGCTATTTGCCGATTTAACCCACGTTTCTGTCTGGCTGCTGGAGAAAATTCTCTCTCTCTCCTTTTCCCCAGGCGCGGTTCCTTTAAATTTTTACCTTCGGCGGATCCGTTCATCCGCCGATCCGCTGACCCCCGTTTCAGTCAGTCCGCCTGCGGATCCGTTTTCCGCTATTTTGGCAGATTTTAGCTGACAGAAAAAACTGAAGATGCCCAAGCTTTATCTTGATCTCCAAGCTTTAGTCCGAAATATGCGAAGTATATTTTTTTCACAAAGTCTGTAATATTCAGCTGTTGCTTCAACACTGTATATTCACCACAAATGTAACAGAAACTGTCAGGCGAATTAATACACTTCCGCTGAGTCATAATGCTAATTTTGGGAAACACGGTTGAATGTGACGAGCTAACACGAACTGAGATTAAAAAGTGTGAACAGGCGAGAAGCAAGATAAAACAATTGAAACAAGCCGGGGCATGTCAGAGCCCGCTCGTTCAGCTTGCAACATGTTGATGCTGGTTTCATTAGCTCACTCTGCAAGTTCTTTTCTTTGAAAGTTATATTTTTTTGGCATTGTATATCTTCAATGCATTGATGTGAATTAATTAATAGTAATTTTGACTTTCAAAACCCTAAGATAAAAAAAAAACAAAAATTGAGAAAAATTTACTAAATTTGAAGAGAATTTAGCATTTTGTGGCAATCCTGACGTCCAGGATTTTTTTCAATATTTCTTTTGTTTTCAGCACACCAAAATACATGGAAATTAGATGAAAATAATCAAACAGCTTTTTAGTCGCAGACCTGTGTAATAGGTCTCAGTTACCACAACTGTCTACAAAGAAAACTGTTGCTGATAGCAACCAATCACAGCTCACATTTCATCTTTTAAACAGCTCTGGGACAGCGTGGCGAGTTTTGAGTGGCGACTTTTGTGTTTGGACTTTTATATGGTGAGATTGGTGTATGTGTGGTGAAATGTGTGCTGAGGGTGGTATATGTGTTGGAGCACGTGGTAGTGTGTGGCGCATTTTGTGTGTGTGTTTATATCCCCGTGTGTGGTGAGTATACCATGTCAGGGCCCCACCTTAGCAACTGTACGGTATATACTCTTTGGCGCCATCGCTCTCATTCTTTAAGTCCCCCTTGTTCACATCTGGCAGCTGTCAATTTGCCTCCAACACTTTTCCTTTCACTTTTTCCCCATTATGTAGATAGGGGCAAAATTGTTTGGTGAATTGGAACACGCAAGGTTAAAATTTCACCCCACAACATAGCCTATGACGCTCTCGGGGTCCAGATGTGTGACTGTGCAAAATTTTGTGGCTGTAGCTACGACGGTGCAGATGCCAATACATACACTTTTTCCCCATTATGTAGATAGGGGCAAAATTGTTTGGTGAATTGGAACGCGCAGGGTTAAAATTTTGCCTCACAACATAGCCTATGACGCTCTCGGGGTTCAGATGTGTGACTGTGACAAATTTTGTGGCTGTAGCTGCGATGGTGTGGATGCCAATCCTGGACATACACACATACACACATACATACATACATACACGCCCACATTGAGCTTTATATATTAGATGTTTGATATTTTTGAACAAAAAGCTATAAAGTGATAGTGTGTAGTGAAAGTACTAATGACAGATTTTATAAGGTTTAATTGAGGAAGAAATACAGTGAATGTTTTACAAAGTTTGAATAAAGATGTGAGAATGGAATAAAAATGTGGAGAAGATGAACCAGGCAATAGCATTTGTCACTCAGTAAAGAAGAAAGTAGCAAATGTGAGAGATGGCAGAAAAAGAAATGTGTTGCTAGCAAATGTGATACTCAAGTTAATAGTGAATTTGTTGCCATAGCACTTTGAATTAGGTAGCATAACTTTAAATATAGATAGGCAGTTAAATTGTTTGTAACATTCAAGAAACTGTGCCTCCCACATTGGGAAGTTTAGTATAAGAAATGTTCATTATGCAATATAAAATTTTTGTATGTTCCTGTATTGTCAACTTTGTTTAACTTGCAGCCTGCGGACGTGCTGTGTTTAACGGGGGGGTATGTGGCGCCCCTGAAGCTCGGTCGCCACAGAGGTACTGCACCTCCTCCTGAGGTGTGGTGCCCCACCATCCAGGTAAGGTGGGAAGCTCCTGACCACACTCCAACACCTGCACCCAACACCACAAAGTAGTGTAGCAAAGCACCTTCGGCGGCTCCCTGCTTGGAGTATAGCAAAGCACCCATTGGTGGCTCCCTGCTTGGAACACGAAACGTGCTGGGAGGTGGAGTTGAGTTTACATTAAAAGAGCGGGAAGAGTTTAGGATTCAGCAGTTACTAGTCAGTCATTCAGTCATAGTCATTCAGTCAGTCACTGAGAGTGAGTGAGGATGCAGAAGGACAGAGAGTAAGACAGAGAGGATCCCCGGGAGAGGGATGGATGAAGTAAGTGCTGCAGCAGGCCACAGTGACCTGGGTCTGCTAGCACAAGAAAGAGACATAGAAAGGACACCTGATAGTTCCATAGAAAAAAAGGATTAGTGCGGAACGTGAGGAGTAAAAGAGAGAACATGATGTGGGTTAGAGAAGAACCCTGCCTAGGATTTCTAAGCGCAAGGCCGGGGCCCGGTCCCCGAGGTTGTATGGATACTAATGATCCTGCAGCAGACACCGGAGGAATAGAAGTTAGCAATACTTTATTCCCACGTCAGACTAGGGGGCACAACAGCAACATTGATAGTGAGCCGGTACTAAGAAGCAAGAAGTCCCGAAGCAGGCTACAACTATCTGCCGTACATGGAAAGTTCATAAGAATATCGGACAGGAGGAACTCCAGTGTAACTCAGTACTGGGAGTACTTCATTTATCGGCGCTATAAGAGGAGACGTTCAGAAAGGCACATGTTGGCGGAGTGTTGGAAAGCAGTATTCCACCTGGCCTGGAGGTTGACTGAGTCCCTGACCCGGAGGACACGGCATGGAGGCAGGCACCTGTTTGCACAACAGACTGTGAGTAAAGCTTTGGAACTACATGCCCTGGTGTCCTCCACTTATTCCAGCGCCAACACACCCGGCACTGCTACATCTTGGTGCCCAACACCGCCTGACCTACATCTCCCCTTGACCTCCACATCTACACTGCCCTGGGACTACAGCTTCACGTGTGGGGATCTTTTACATCTTTGCTGCACCATACCATCAGTCCCAGAGGATCTGCATGCAGTGTCGGCTTAACACCTCCCTTGCCAAACAACACAGGTGGCATCACGATCTATTAATTTAATCAACTACAATCCACCATTCAATCTTCCTTTTACTTGGGCGCTCAGGGCCAAGGACCGGGTCACCGCTGCTGTGACACCTTTCCCCCTGAGTGACCGGCTTGGTACCGAGTACCCCACAGCCCTGGGAGGGCGACCCAGATACACGGCTCAGCAGTCAGTATCACACAGGATAGGATTAGATACATGGCTCAGCAGTCAGTATCACACAGGATAGGATTAGATGCACGGTTTTTATGTGCAATATAATCATTATAATTTGTTATAACTAACCACAGTTGGTTACTATGCCCAGGCAACACCGGGCTCTTCAGCTAGTATAATATAAACGCCAGCAAATCTAATAAATGGATAATTAGATACTCGTGTCCATGGGATTAGCTCAGTATTGTAGCTTCATTGATGTAAAATGGGATAAGCTGCAATAAAAAGTGCCGTCCTATGAACAATGTCTCGGTTTCTTCACACCGATTGCTGTTTTGCACATCGGCAGCAAATAAAATGTTCTTACCACCGACATTTGGTTTAAGTCCGGGATCACACATGCGAGAAACTCGGACGAATCTCGCATGTTAATACCCGGCATTGCCGCCTGCACTCGGGAGCGGAGCGTGCGGCTGCATAGCAATGTGTGATCCTGGCCTAATTTGAAAACTCCCACATCAGGTGTCTGACAGGTTCACTGTCAAGAGGGTTTCTGGGGATTCAAATCAGCAATAATTTCTTTAATGGGAAAAATAGGTATGCATTTATTTTTTGTATTTCTGAATACTCCATTTATTATCAACATTGTGAAGGTTTCTTTGTTTTTTTTTTTGGTTGTTTGTGAAGTTGCCTTTTTCATATTTTACTTTATAAATAAAAATGACAGACCACAAGGCTGAAACAGTATAACATCATATATTACATGTGGGTGCAGATGAAAAGAAAACCAACACAATCAGCCCATGGAAAATCAGTGTAGGACACACTGTAATCAATAAGAAGCCGCAATAGGAAATCAGTGCATAGATGTCCAAGGTATGATAAAATCACAAATCTTTATTAGATAACACAGGTAGAAAAGCACAAACAATGACAAACAAAGGGTGACACAAACAGAAGCAGAGCAAAAGGGTATACAGTGTCAAAAACCTCACTCTGACCCTTATTGTGAGTAAACACCTGGTGGTAAAGATAAATAAGTATCCAAGTATAAACACCCAATATATAGCAGGCAGACCAATGAAAAGCAGTAAGGGGTAAAATCCCCAGCTGGAGCCCTAGAAAAACGTTTTCCGATGTTTGTGTTAATGGAGCCATCTACTATATAATAATTCTGTCTGTCTGTTTGCAACGGAAATCCCGCGACAGGCGCAGTCCGGCCACAAATTGGCGCAGAATTCGAACGACGCATGCTACCGCTACCATCGGGAGATCTGCGGCTCCTGCCGCACGGATTTGCCGCAATCAGCGATATTGGCGTGGAATTTAAAGGGGATCTGTCACCCCATTTTTGGCCTATCAGCTGCAGCCACTGCCATCAGGGGCTTATCTACAGCATTCTGTAATGCTGTAGATAAGCCCCCGATGAAACCTGAAAGATAAGAAAAAAGAGTTAGCTTATACTCACCCCGGCGTTTGGTCCGGTCCGATGGGTGTTGCTGTCCCATCTGACACCTCCCATCTTCATATGATGATGCCCTCCTCCTTGCTTCTCCCTCAGTTCCTGCGCACGCATACTTTATTGGCCCTGTTGAGGGCAGTGCAGAGTACTGCAGTACGCAGGCGCCTGACCTCTCTGATCTTTCCCGGCGCCTGTGCACTGCAGTACTTTACTCTGTCCTCAACAAGGCAGATAAAGTACATGTGCGCAGGAGCCGAGGGAGAAGCAAGGAGGAGGACATCATTGTATGAAGATGGGAGGCACCGGACAGCGACGAACCACCGCCCCCGCCCCCGGTGAGTATAATCTAACGTGATTTTCTTATTTTTCAGGCTTCATCGGGGGCTTATCTACAGTATTACAGAATACTGTAGATAAGCCCCTGATTGCGGTGGCCCCTGCTTATGGGGTGACAGATTCCCTTTAAATAAACTACATACATATTCTAGAATACCCGATGCGTTAGAATCGGGCCACCATCTTGTTGATTATAATGATGTAGATGGAGTCATTGTGTGCTCTATAGGTCATAATTTTTGGCCTCATATGCCTTTTTGAGGCAGACACCAAGATGGCGTCTTGGTGCCTGCCTCAAATAGGCATATAATAATGCTAACATAGAACACTGACTCTGCCTGCATCATTATATTCAATGTTCCTGTTGGTGCGAACATCTGAATCCCATTCTATGGGGCTTCAGACACAAATACCGACAGGGCCACTGATCATAGTCCAACGTGAACAGTCTGAGAGGCACGGCACCGTATAGGGAATGTGTGTCTGACTGCAGAGCCCCCATAGATAGGTTAAGCTATAAAGGAACTTTGGGCAGTGCTTCCCCCCTCCCACTACTTCTCAGGTGATGCCATATATTAGAACGCCCACTGACCAACGGGAGAAAGGGGAAGGGGCGTCCGGCCACACCCTCAGGGGTTAAATTCTTGTGCTGGGCCGGATAATTCCTCTTCCTCCCCTGGCTGACCATTCGAAGTTTTGTCCCACCCTCCCTCCCTTATAAATTCGCAATTGTGCTGTGCGGCTATTGTATATAATGTTTATTTAAAAAAAAAAAAAAATTTTGGACTATGTTTTCATTACTTACATGATTTTGTTGTATCCAATGTCACAGCGGTAGTATGGGGGGGCAAAGGTTCGTAACCTCTCATCAGCTTCCTTACCCACTGTCAGTTATGGGGGGTTTTCGGCTCTGAGTCTGTTGAGAATTTGCATTTGCCTCTCTCGGTTTAGAATTCAATAAACTGTGACCGACCTGTTCAACCCATCCAGGCCTTTTTGTTGTTTCGTTATTATGGGATTGGTGGGAGGCGGGGAGGCACCGTTTACGTCATACGGGTCTCTGCAGTCTAAGCAGGACTGTCTTAGGATGCCCAAGTCCTACTAGTTAATGAATGTCTCTAGAACCTTTTATAAGGGAATAATTGTCATGGCTAGATGATGACCAGGTCACAACATCTCCCACATCGGCAAGTATATAGTCAGTAAAGGGAAACCTGTCACCTCGTTTTTCAGCTATAAGCTGCGGCCACTGCCTTTCTACTGCATTCTAGAATGCTGTCGATAAGCCCTGAAAGGCAGTGGCCGCAGCTTATAGCTGAAAAACGAGGTAACAGGTTGCCTTTATCAATGTAAGCCTATGGAGCATCAGAACAAGGCCCCATAGGCTAGTATAATAGAAGAGACTTCTCGCTCACACCGAGAGCATAGAGTGAGCCGAAGAGTCTGGAGAGCGATGAAAGGCGATTCCGACAGCTAAATAGGAAAGGGTTATTATTTACAGTTAGAGCAGTCACACTGTGGAATGCCGACCACAAGAACTAGTAATAGCAGACACTACAACAGCTTTTAAAAAGGGCTGGATGATTTCTTCAATACACATAACATTGTGGGTTATATTTAATTTAGTGACAAAATGGACAATTGGTGGAGAAAGGTTAAACTTGATGGACCTAAGTCTTTTTTCAACCTTTGTATGTAACTATGTATCTATGACATCACATAAAAGTGGAGCTGGACAGAGCTTGATCTCAGAGAAGACAGCAGTTGGGAAGTATATTACCCCACCACACTACAGTACATACACGTTTAGTGAAAAAAACAAAACTTCATGAGGATTCTTCAAAAATGTACGACGTACAGTATTGGTATGCCATATATTTCAGAAATATTCTATTACAAAGGAATATTAATTAATTCAGAATTTTTATTTCATTTTTTTAAATTAGGAATTCCCTATCAGTATGTCTTTGGAGTGTGGGAGGAAACCGGAGTACCCGGAGGAAACCCACGCAAACACGGGGAGAACATACAAACTCCTTGCAGATGTTTTCCTTAGTGACATTTAAACCCAGGATCCCAGTGCTGCAAAACAACAGTGCTAACCACTGAGCCCCCGTGCTGCCCAAGTACAGCTTTGATGACTTGCTGTAATAGATGTATATGGTGCCCTAAAGACAAATTGGACAAATGCATCTTCTGATGCTGCGAGCGGCCCTGGATAATCCACGCCGACAGGATGATATAATCCGGCGGAAGATGGATCCTAGGAGAAGAGATATAAAACTAATTTAAGTAATGGGACTCCGTATTAGAGGATACTGCTTTGGTGTAATTGTGGCAGGACGGTAGAGAAATCTTTTCCGTGCAGAGGAACAGGATCATTGTCACTCATCATACATGTGACAATCCCACCACTGACAGAAAACATCTCCACATGAATTATTCTCACTGGCCAACATCAAACAACATAGACCTTATTATCACACTTACGTCTTCTAGGTTCTCGCTCTTCTACTATTTTGGCATTTTGCTCTTCTACCAGTTTTATTGCAGAGTTATTTTTCTTCTCAACTAGAAATTCATATAAAAAGTGAAAAAACAAGTCAATGATCATTGTCAGTCATCATACATGTGACAATCGTACCCACTGGGAGTTAACATCTCCTCCTCGTGACTAATTCTTAATCGCCGACATCAGACAACATAGACCTTATTGTCACACTTACCACTGCTAGGTTCTGTCTCTGGGACTATTTCTGGGTCTTGATCTTCTCCCAGTCTTAGTGCAGATGTATTTATTGTCTCAACTGGAAATTCATGTAAAAAAGTAAGAAAAACAAGTCAATGATCATTGTTAGTCATAGATGTGAAAATCCCACCACTGACATATAGCGATGAGCGAGTGTGCTCGTTACTGGAGTTTTCCGAGCATGCTCGGGTGTTCTCCACATGTATTCAGGTTCTCTAGCAGTCTCAAATCATGCAGCTGCGGGGACTAAAAGTTGATTTCCGAGCACGCCCAAACTACTCAGAGAACACCCGAGCATGTTCGGAAAACTCGAGTAAAGAGCACACTCACTTATCACTACATATAATATATCCTCCTCATGAATTATTCTCAGTTGCCGACATCATACAACATAGACCTTATTGTCACACTTACCTCTGCTAGGCTCTGTCTCTGCAACTATTTCTGGGTCTTGTTCTTCTCCCAGTTTTAATGCAGATGTATTATTGGCCTCAACTGGAAATTCATATATAAAAGTAAGAAAAACAAGTCAATGAATATTGTCAGTCATAGATGTGAAAATCCCACCATTGACATATAGTGATGAGCGAGTGTGTTTGTTACTCGAGTTCTCCGAGCATTTTGAGGGTGCTCATGAATTAAGTTTTAGTCCCCGCAGCTGCATGATTTGCAGCTTCTAGACAGCCTGAATACATGTGGGGATTGCCCGTTTTTTTGGAAATCCTCACATGAATTCAGGTTCTCTAGCAGTCTCAAATCATGCAGCTGCGGGGACTAAAGCTTGATTTCCGAGCATGCCGAAACTACTCAGAGAACACCCAAGCATGTTCAGAAAACTCGAGTAAAGAGCACATTCGCTTATCACTACATATAATATCTCCTCCTTGTGAATTATTCTCAATCGCCGACATCAGACCACATAGACCTTATTGTCACACTTACGTCTGCTAGGCTCTGTCTCTGCCACTATTTCTGGGTCTTGCTCTTCTCCCAGTTTTAATGCAGATGTATTTTTTGCCTCAACTGGAAAATTATATATAAAAGTAAGAAAAACAAGTCAATGATAATTGTCAGTCATAGATGTGAAAATCCCACCACTGACATATATAGCGATGAGCGAGTGTGCTCGTTACTGGAGTTTTCCGAGCATGCTCGGGTGTTCTCCACATGTATTCAGGTTCTCTAGCAGTCTCAAATCATGCAGCTGCGGGGACTAAAAGTTGATTTCCGAGCACGCCCAAACTACTCAGAGAACACCGGAGCATGTTCGGAAAACTCGAGTAAAGAGCACACTCACTTATCACTACATATAATATATCCTCCTCATGAATTATTCTCAGTTGCCGACATCAGACAACATAGACCTTATTGTCACACTTACGTCTGCTAGGCTCTGTCTCTGCCACTATTTCTGGGTCTTGCTCTTCTCCCAGTTTTAATGCAGATGTATTTTTTGCCTCAACTGGAAAATTATACAAAAAAGTAAGAAAAACAAGTCAATGATAATTATCAGTCATAGATGTGAAAATCCCACATTGACATATAATATATCCTCCTCCTCAATTATTCTCAGTCTCCGACATCAGACCACATAGACCTTATTGTCACACTTACCTCTGCTAGGCTCTGTCTCTGCGACTATTTCTGGGTCTTGATCTTCTCCCAGTTTTAATGCAGAGGTATTTTTTGTCTCATCTTGAAATTCAGATAAAAAAGTAAGAAAAACAAGTCATTGATCATTGTCAGTCATAGATGTGAAAATCCCACCATTGACATATAATATATCCTCCTCCTCAATTATTCTGTCTCCGACATTAGACAACATAGACCTTATTGTCACACTTACCTCTGCTAGGCTCTGTCTCTGCGACTATTTCAGGGTCTTGATCTTCTCCCAGTTTTAATGCAGAGGTATTTTTTGTCTCATCTTGAAATTCATACAAAATAAGTAAGAAAAACAAGTCAGTGATCATTGTCAGTCATAGATGTGAAAATCCCACCATTGACATATAATATATCCTGCTCGTGAATTATTCTGTCGCCGACATCAGACAACAAAAACCTTATTGTCACACTTACCTCTGCTCGGTTCTGTCTCTGGGACTATTTTTGGGTCTTCATCTTCTCCCAGTTTTAATGCAGATGTATTTATTGTCTCAACTGGAAATTCATGTAAAAAAGTAACATATAATATATCCTCCTTGTGAATTATTCTCAGTCGCTGACATCAGACCACATAGACATTATTGTCACACTTACCTCTGCTAGGTTCTGTCTTTACTACTATTTCTGGTTTTTGCTCTTCCAGTTTTAGTGCAGATGTATTTTTCATATGAACTGGAAAATCATACATAAAATGAAGAAAAACAGGTCAATGATAAACTCCTATAAGATTAGAGTCTTATCTTTATGGTTGCTGCTGCCGGATTGCTATGAGCGCAACCCTGTGGTCGGCGTTTATAGCACACCTATAATTCTGCTACATAGAGGTGATCTATGCATCTCTTCTATGTAGCAGAGGCGATCGATTTATGGCAGTTTCTAGCCTCCCACGGAGGCTATTGAAGCATGCCAAAATAAAAAAATTGTTTTAAAAATATTAAAAAATGTAAAAAAACAAAAGTTTAAATCACCCCTCTTTCGCCCCATTCAAAATTAAACAATAAAAAAAATCAAACCTACATATATTTGGTATTGCTGTGTTCAGAATCGCCCGATCTATCAATAAAAAAAGGATTAACCCTATCGCTAAACGGCTGAGCGAGAGAACAAATCGAAACGCCATAATTAAGTTTTTTTCGCCACCGCAATATTGCATTAATATGAAATAACAAGCGATCAAAAGAACGCATCTGCATAAAAGTGTTATCATTAAAAACGTCAGCTCGGCGCGCAAAAACTAAATCCTCGCCCAACCAGAGATCCCAAAAAGTGGAGACGCTACGGGTCTCAGAAAAGGGCGCAATTTATTTTTTTTTTTTGCAAAGTTTGGAATTTTTTTTCACCACTTAGATAAAAAAGAACCTAGACATGTTTGGTGTCTATGAACTCGTAATGACTTGTAGAATCTAAGTCACAGGTCAGTTTTAGCATTTAGTGAACCTAGCAAAAAAGCCAATCAAAAATTAAGTGTGGGATTGCATTTATTTTGCAATTTTACTGCACTTGGAATTTTTTATCCTGTTTTCTGTTACATGACATGGTAAAACCAAAGATATTGTTCAAAAGTACAACTCGTCCCACAAAAAATAAGCCCTCATACGGCAATATTGACCTAAAAATAAAAAACTTATGGCTCTGGAAAGAAGGGGAAAGAAAAACGAAAACGCAAAATCGAAAAAAAGATTCGGGCGTTAAGGGGTTAAAACATCTGTGGCACATTAAGGGTATATATAGGGTTAGTTTGGGGCCTGATTGAGCCATGGGCAGAGCATTCATGATCAGTATCAGGCACCAGACTGTATGGCCCCTTATACCTTTTAATGCGCAGCACATAAGAGTGAGAATTTTATACAGTAAAGTGTTGGATTGTTGATTATAAAAAGCAGTGATTTTCTGAGCCCTCATGTAACATTTACATTACACCTTATGATCAGTGGCGACAACAAGATGTCCTATAGACCTGCACATACCTGGCAATATGGGAGAGGGTGACTTGTTGTTTTCAGTAGTGAAGCACTGATTATCACCATCATTTCCAGTTGGAGAAGATTCTTTCTGCCTGTTTAGTAGAAAAAAAAAATAAATTACACGTGAAAGCAATGAAAAATAAAAAGACTCCTTTTTTATGGGCAATTAGGACACTTGGACAAAATGAAGGGTATACCTTGCACAGGACTGCCTTCTGTCAGCAAGAATGAAGAATAACTAGTAATAAAGGGCTTTAATGAAATGGAAATGAAAGGCTGGTCATAATGATCAACTGTTATCACCAGCGTTATCACAAGCCAGACATTACAGTGATGATCAATCATGGGGGCGGTGAGTTCTGGATTTAGTATTGTGTCATATGCGTCTTGTATTTGGTATTCTGAAGATATGTCAGTACTATACCCTGTAATAATCTACTCACACGTCTGAGTGTTTTGTGCTGGTCTCTAGAGAGCAATCTGGAGATGGCTCATGATGTTCATCTCTCATCATCATGGTATTGGGGTCATATAGCTAAAATACACAGAGTAAAATTAATTATATATATATAGTATTTTCATACTATTATAGTTATAGTTTTGTGGATTTGCTGATCATATACATACCTTAGAAAGTCTTTGAGAAGATGATACATAGTTTAGACTTTCTGGCCAATCACTGACCTCCTCACTTGTGTCATCCTCATCTGAATCCATATGTTTGGGTCTCTCAATGCCAGCTACAAAGTACAAGTATTATCAAAGATTATTAATATAATCACAGACAGTCACCAAGTTATTACTAATAATGATGGGAACATATTGTCACATAAAATGAAAGACAAGACAAATGGCAACTTTAACCAGATGACGTCTCATTCTACTTACTGAGAAAGTAGCGGGTGTCCTCCTCTGATGTAATATCTGGCCTTAACGTTGGCATATTTTGAAGGTTCTCAAAGTCTAACTCACTCAGGAATGGATGACTCTTGATTTCATTTGCTCCTCCTGGAAACGGAAGACAAGAAAAAAGTGATCCAGACAATGTTAGGAAGACTGTACATTTTACGTTAATCTAAACTGAAGATATATCAGATCCAAAATATACTGTAAGTCATGGCATGAAGAATGGGGAATGGACAAGACGATAACGCAGAGACCTCAGTGTTTATCCTCATGGAAATGATCTATTTGTCAGGTCACAGAGGAGCTATAAGTCATTATTAATACTACTATATATATTACCTGTCCCGAGTCTATGTGTTGGATCTTTTATGAGTAGCTGAGTAATGATGCTTTGAGCTTTGGGATGAATAGCATGCTTTTTAAATTTCAAAGTGATGTCATCTGTTATGTAAAAAGTAAATATTACAGAAAAGAAAGTCTCTACATTTACTATCATTTAAAAAACTCATCAAAAGCAACAAGTAACTAAATCAAAGAATGAACATAGCAACTGAACCAAATTACTGTGGCATCACACAGCATTCAGAATATTTTACTTACCTGTGGTGATACTGTTAAAAATAATACTTTTGTATCTTCCTTTAAATGGCACATCACCAGTAAGAAATTTATACATGATGATCCCTAGTGACCACCAGTCAATAGGCCTTCCGTAGCGCTCCCCTAAGATGACTTCTGGGGCTATATAATGCAAGGTGCCAATCTTCTGAAAACCAACAGAACAATAAGAAGATGATCAATGAAAATAACTGTGACAAATAATATCAGTGGAAAAGTTTTCTATGTGAGAAAATATCAGAGAAGCAGAAATAGATCAGATCTGTAAAGAATAAGTTTTTTATGTATAGCTAACCCCATCAGCAGGAAACTCTCTGGTGATGTCGATAGTTTGAGCCTTGTAAATGTCTGATGTTGGTCTCATGAGTCCGAGTTTTGAAAGCCCAAAATCGGTGACTTTGATATGTCCAGTTGATGATATCATGAGGCTGTAAAAGAAAAGATATTGTCAGCCCTAAGTAATAACCCATAGACTGTATACCAAACTATAACTGTCTCCCTTTATTATACTGCAGCGTTCACTTACTTTCCAGGCTTCAGGTCTCGGTGAACCACACCATAGCTGTGCAGATATTCCACAGCAACAACCGTTTCTGCAAGGTACCTGCGGGCCCAGGCGAGGGATAAATGACCATATAACTTTAAGAGACTGCCACAGTCTCCTCCTAGAGCAGAAAGCAAATATGACAGGTGAGGGTTTGTTACAATGTAAGTTACACATGATGAGTGTGAATGAGAAATAAGCTGAGACACTGGGGCAGGGAGTCAATCATAGAGATACACTGTGTACTGTAGAGCGTATACTGTATACTGCAGAGTAATCCTATACAAAAAGAGAGCTGAGATCTTCCCCCTGCTGGTAAACTCTTACATTGCACTGTCAATCTCTGACAGCGGCATTTACAGCAGGTGACCTGGAGGCGAGCTGCTCTAAGCTCTCATCGCTCCCATTCCATGTCAGTGGTTTGCTATGGCTGCTGAGTGTCTGCGGAAGACTACTATCCTTGCCACTATGGTACTTCTGTGAAGGTCAGTGTGTAGCTTGGCTTCATAGTGGACCAAGATTTTTACCACATTCTGCAATGCCCATATTGCAGTACATAGTAATTACGATTATATAATCACAAGTTCAGGTCCCTTATGGAGACTAAAAAATAAAATAACAAAAATATTTGGGGAAAGAAAATTTTATATAAACATCACTTTTTCTCCATTCAAAATAAATAATAAAAAAACAAACTCAGATGGAATTGCAGTGTTTTTGTTGCCCCAACATCAGAAAAAAATGCAATAAGAAGCAATGAAAATTATTATCTGTCAGAAAGATGTAACCTTCCTAAACTGTTCTTCTGAGCATGTAGAATAATGAAATATAAATACATTGGTAGCTTTATATGTTTAAGCAGAAATGGGCTGGATAGAGATACAATGGATATGTCTTACCTGCTTCAAAGTCCATGACCATACACAGATGTTGTTTAGTTGGGAAGGAACAAAGCGTGGAGACAACAAAGGGACAATCAGCGAATATTGCGATGTCCCTTTCCTGATAGGCCATTTCAAGATACTCTGGATCCTCCAGGTTACTCCTTGCTTGTTTCTTCATGGCGAATACCTTGTTTGTGTCTTTATGACGCACTAAGTGGACGGCCCTGTAGAGGAGAAAAATCCATAATTTATACAGAATTCTTACTAACAGTCTGTCTATACTGTATGTCAAATGATCTTCTGTCCTAATAGTTAATAGTGATTAATAGTGATGAGCGAGTATCCTCGTTACTTGAGTTTTCCGAGCATGCTCGGGTGTTCTCTGAGTATTTTGGCGTGCTCGGAGATTTCGTTTGTGTCGCCGTAGCTGCATGATTTGCGGCTCCTAGACAGCCTGAATACACGTGAGGAGGAATGCCTGTTTGTTAGGAAATCCCCACATGTATTCAGGCTGTCTAGGAGCCGCAAATCATGCAGCTACGGCGACACAAACTAAATCTCCGAGCATGCCAAAATACTCAGAGAACACCCGAGCATGCTCGGAAATCACGAGTAACAAGTATACTCGCTCATCACTAATAGTTAATACTAGATGTATGGCCGTCACTAGAAACCAATGTCTGGAAATACACAAAATTACTCAGCATAAATGATCACTTAGGGCTCATACTCACTTACGAGAGACTCGCATGATTCTCGTGCTAGTCTCTCGCATGAAAACCCGGCACTACCACTGGCACTGGGACCGGAGCGTGCGGCTGCATAGAGATACATGTAGCCGCACACTCCAGTCCCAGTGCCGGCAGCTGTGCCAGGTTTCCATGTGAGACTGGCACCAGAATAGTGCGAGTCTCTCGCAAGTGAGTATGAGTCCTTATGGGAGGTTTTCATACATATCACATCATAACTGAGGTGAATCGGGACAAATAGATGTGGAGTAGATGACTAGATGTAGATTAGATCTAGTGCAAAGTGGTACCGATAACAACAGCTCAACACACAAAAAACAAGTCCTTACAAAGCTCTATGGGATGAAAAAATAAAAATGTTACAGATCTTGGAATACAGTAACATTTAGATGTGGACTCATATACAGGAATTTCCATAAGGCAGGACATATAGACTGAGGCATCATCATAAGGAGTTTGGGAAAAATGAAGATTATACATAACGCTCACCCAAAACCTCCACTGCTGATCTCTTTGATCTGGGTATAGTCGCTCTTACTTGGTTTTCTCATAGGGGTCAATGATCTGATCACGGCCTAGAAGAATAAGAAATGACAATAAGACATATAAGTTGCAGGAAGATAAAAGCTGCAGATGCAGGAACTTCTCTACATTATGTCCCCGCTGATTACACTGCAGCAGATGTAGAGGACATGATACCAGCAGGACGCTCCCCAGACACTATTATATTATAGGGATATCCTCCATACACATGTATCATTGTACTGGAGGGGATGGTAAGGGACATCACACAGAGGAGACAGGAATAATAATAATAGGTCAAATCTACATTCATTAAGAATAGAGTTAACCCACTGTACTCTGGGGTGTAACATGTGATGTGTAATTCATACCCCGTTATCTGATGATATACAGATGTTTTCTCTGATACTTACACTGGCAGATTCGGGGATCTCTGGTGTCTCAGATATTCCACCGTCAGCAGTTGCCGGCTCAGTTGTCTCTAATATAATGATAAAATAATGAGACATCATGTATTAGACTATATGAGAACTTAATATATAACACATTGATATAAGGAAGGAAAGACAAGTAAATGGTATAATACTAGTTATATGGATATTCTGCACATACTGTATATACTTATGGCACATCCATAGATAGATATACTCTGCCATAAATGTGTGATTGTTCGGGATCTGACAGTGACTTGGATGGGGACCTTGTGATGTCCTCTGTGCATTTTGGGGCTGAGAAGATCCCAGAAGAGAGAACCAAAGGGGTTTTCAGAATTGCATGAGCCCTCTCCATTACAGTCTACAGGAGGTTCAGGAGCCGTCACCGGCCTCATACAGAGGATGAAGAGTAAATTTATATATTCTCTGGTGTCTCCATAATATTAATGTTTGTAGGAATGCGAGATGATCAGCTTACCTTCAATCAGATCACTTTTTAGCCCTGGCTCACTGGTATTGGAATCAGCGATATTTCGGTGTTGCCCCTCTTTGGAGTCACCGGCCGGTGTTTCCTGATGGATATAATATGTGCAATTAATATAACAACTCACAAATACTAAATTACAGTACACAAAAGACAGAATGGACTAAACCTGGATTAACATAATTGCGGGGAATATACACGGCCGCTCCGTCCAGTAAATCCACATTAATATATAAGGGACTTGTATATACAACAGTTCTCCAATAACATCTATTACCAGAACTGCAGCATTTACAAGAAGGAAGATTGTGAAGATAAAGCGAGACCGATGTGATATGAAAGGTCCGCACCACTGAGCACAGTACAGACTGTCACCACAGAGGATGGAGCAGAGACAGGCTGCCATAAAAGATCCTGTATCTGCCTGGAGCGGACAGGGGGCTTCTATAATGAGAAATATGACAATCTGCTATATGACTAGTAATCTGGAGAAGATCAGACAAGAAAGACCTGAGATATAGAAGATGACGGATTCTTACCAAATGCTTCAGTGGGCGGGCAATAAACTCTAGTACATACAGGAAATGTTGGGCCAATTGTTTAAAAAAGGCCAAATCTCCACATTGGGATTTTTCTTCAGCCTATAAAAATGGAAATAAACAAAAAAGGAAAATCATGAGAGAAAGTAGAGAATATAGGACGCTATTTATGTCACCATTTTACTAGTGCAATCTACAGCTACATTTAATACATATATGGATATTTCTTATAAGCTATAAATTATATTGCTCTTGGCCAAACTACATGTTTCATGTAAATAAACTTGTATTTTATAAATATTATTCATTATTGTTTCATGTGCTGTGAATATCATTCATTATTATTGTTATATGCTTTGCCCAGATTGTCTGTTACCTGTTGTACTAATGTCCTGATGTTCATCTGTAAATGCTCAAGATATTCTGAGCTTATACGACCTTGTTGGTGTTTGGTCAGGCAGTCTCTCACTTGCTTCACAACTAGCCGGTAAGTGAAGCTGAGGACGCCATCGGGTACTGGTAGCACATGGGCAGGGGGATAGATGGTAAGAATCCCCTGGAGTAGTGCCAACTCCTCAAGTTTATCTGAAGAAATTCCAGACATTTCAAAAAAATCCAAGTGCAGTCAGTATATCACCAGCTTCATAGCCAATCACTGACAACAATGACACCTGGGCAGTAAGCACTTGGGTAGGTAGTGGTGGTGCATTATGATGTCATAATGGAATCTTGTGGTGGAATGTTAACATGCCATCAGTGATGTCATCATGGAATCCGGGGATGGAATCTTAACCCAGTTACAACTTTGAAAGTATAGTTACATCCATGGTTGTGTCTCTGTCTTTTTTTAGGCAGCACCAGAGCCCGCATCTCTACCCGTACATGACAGCTGATGTGATCAGCTGTCATGTCCTGCAAATAGATGCAGATGGATTTTGGCTGTCAACCACTTAAATGCTGCTGTCAATCACTGACAACTGCATATCAGACGTGCTATCCGAAACCGTGTCACAAGTCTCGCTCAACAGCGCCCTTGTCACATGATTCTGGGGTTGCGATGGGTTATCATAAAAGCCGGGGGTCTGCAGAAGACCAGTGTGCCTGTCCATTGATCTTCTTTTAGGAACACCGACTCATGGCCGGCGTTCAGATGTTTTTCCCACCACTTAATTAAAAAAAGGACCTATACATGTTTGGTATCTGCATTCTCGTACTGTCCTGTAGAATCATATTACCAGGTCAGTTTTAGCATTTAGTAAACATTTTAAATTAAAAAAATTTGTGGAATTGCACTGTTTTGCAATTTCACAGCACTTGAAATTTTTTCCCCGTTTTCAAGTACAATATATGTAATCTATGGTGATATTTAAAACTACAACTCAGCCTGCAATAAACAAGCCCTCATAGGCTATATTGATGGTAAAAAATGTTCTGGCTCTGAGAAGAAGGGGAGCAAAAAAACGAAAGCGCATAAAATGGAAAATCGTAAGGTGGTGGTTAAAGGGGCATCTCACCATAAAGGGAAGTTGCCTAGAAACATTCTAGTAACAATTAAATTGGCAACATAATTTGTTGAGCATCAGAACCAGAATCAAGGATAGAGGGAAAATCATGGCTTTGCTCTTCTTATCAGGCTTTTACATCCGTCTTTCCCCCCAAAAATTATTTAAACCAGGTTTTGGATGCTAAATATTCTTTACATGTGTAAACATTTACTTTTTCTTCATATTGTGACCAGGGTGGACTGGGAGTAAAATTCAGCCCTGGCATTGTAGAGCACGCGGGCCCACGCTATCACCGCCCCTCCCAAGCTTGTATTTTATGAATATTATCCATTATTTCTTTATATGCTTTGCCCAGATTGTCTGTTACCTGTTGTACTAATGTCCTGATGTTCATCTGTAAATGCTCAAGATATTCTGAGCTTATACGACCTTGTTGGTGTTTGGTCAGGCAGTCTCTCACTTGCTTCATAACCAGCCGGTAAGTGAAGCTGAGGACGCCATCGGGTATTGGTAGCACATTGTCAGGGGCATAGGTGGTAAGAATCCCCTGGAGTAGTGCCAACTCCTCAAGTTTATCTGAAGAAATGTCAGACATTTCAAACAAATCCAAGCGCAGTCAGTATATCACCAGCTTCGCAGCCAATCACTGACAATAATGACACCTGGGCAGTAAGCACTTGGTTAAGTAGTGGCGGAGCATTATGATGTCATAATGGAATCTTGGGGTGGAATGTTAACTTGTCATCAGTGATGTCATAATGGAATCTGGTGATGGAATCTTAAAGGGACATCTCACCATAAAAGGAAGTTGCCTAGCAATAATTATTGTGGCAATACCATAGGCTGAGCATCAGTTTCAAACTCAGGCATGGAGGGAAGAACCAGATTTCATAATAATAATATTGCGATATATAGTTAAGTTCTCACATTGAATATTTTCACTGCAAAGAAAACACATTTTCTTACAGTCCCCACAAAGTTGATGGGATTTCTAGAAATCTCATGCCCACTGTGATTTTTTATACCCTGTATAAAATGACCTGCGGTGCGTGTGTTTGAAATCCACAATATACAGGATACATTTTTCTTGTGATTACGCTGAGATTTATATGCAGATTTTATCTATAGAATTGCATTAGATGAGGAAAATACGTAGGTAAAAAACGCAAAATGCATAAAATCCACACATGACTCTTTCAGTAAACCTTTGTTAAAGCCGAGTACCAGGAAGTATCAAAATTAAAGCAGATTTATTCAACACATAACATACTAAATTAACCAAAAATCACAGTCAAAAAGATACAAAAATAGGTGGAAAATGCAGCAGAAAATCTGCGACATCAAAAACTCACCAACTACTCTTCACGGGAACTTAGCCTACCAAACAAATAGCACCAGAGCAGATCAAAATATTACCAGCATATACAGTAGTGATAATACCGCCATACGGATCTTGTCCCGCAAAAAACAAGCCACATACAGCATCATCAGCAAAAAATAAAAGTTATAGCTCGCAGAATAAAGCGATGCAAAAATAATTATGCTTTATGTAAAATTGTTTTCATTGCATGAAACCGACAAAGCATAAAAAAACGACCTAAATGAGGTATCACTGTAACCGTACTGACCCGAAGAATAAAACCGCCTTATCAATTTTACCGCAGATGGAACGGTGTAAACGCACCCCCCTAAAAGAAATTCATGAAATGCTGATTTTTGTTCAATCTGCGTCACAAAAATCGGAATAAAAAGCGATCAAAAGATGTCACGTGCCCGAAAATGGTACCAATAAAAACGTCAACTCGTCCCGCAAAAAATAAGACCTAACATGACTTGGTGGGTCAAAATATACAAAAATTAAAGCTCTCAATATGTGGTGATGCAAAAACTATTTTTACAATAAAAAGCGTCTTTTAGCGTGCGACAGCTGCCAAACATAAAAACCACCATAAATAGTAAATGAACCCCCCGTTATCACCCCCTTAGTTAGGGAAAAATAATAAAATTAAAAGAAAATGTATTTATTTCCATTTTCCCGCTAGGGTTAGGGCTAGGGTTAGGGCTAGGGCTAGAGTTAGGGCTGAGATTACGGTTAGGGTTGTGTTGGGGTTAGGGTTGGAGTTATAATTGGGTGGTTTCCACTGTTTGGGCACATCAGGTGCTCTCCAAATGCAGCATGGCGTCTGATCTCAATTCCAGCCAATTCTGCGTTGAAAAAGTCAAATGGTGCTCCTTCCGTTCCAAGCTCTGCCATGTGCCCTGTGTTTTACCCCCACATATGGGGTATCAGCCTACTCAGGACAAATTGCAAAACAACTTTTGGGGTCCAATTTCTCCTGTTACCCTTAGAAAAATAAAAAATTGGGGGCAAAAATATGATTTTTGTGGAAAAAAATGATTTTTTTATTTTCACGCCCGGGCGTTATAAACTTCTGTGAAGCACTTGGGGGTTCAACGTGCTCACCACACATCTAGATAAGTTCTGTGGGGGGTCTAGTTTCCAAAATGGGGTCACTTGTGGGGAGTTTCAATAGTTTAGGTACATCAGGGGCTCTCCAAACGCACATGACACCCGCAGACCATTCCATCAAAGTCTGCATTCCAAAACGTCACTACTTCCCTCCTGAGCCCCGACGTGTGCCCATATAGTCGTTTTCTCCCACATATGAGGTATCAGCGTACTCAGGACAAATTGGATAACAACTTTTGGCGTCCAATTTCTCCTGTTACCCTTGGGAAAATGAAAAAATTGGGGACTAAAATGATCTTGTTTGTGGAAAAAATGCGATTTTTTTATTTTCATGACCGGGCATTATAAACTTCTGTGAAGCCCTTGGGGGGTTCAAAGTGCTCACCACAATCTAGATAAGTTCCTTAGGGGGTCTAGTTTCCAAAATGGGGTCATTTGTGGGGGGTTTCCACTGTTTAGGTACATTAGGGGCTCTCCAAAGGCAACATGACACCCGCAGACCATTCCATCAAAGTCTGCATTCCAAAACGTCACTACTTCCCTTCCGAGCCCTGACGTATGCCCATACAGTAGTTTTCTCCCACATATGGGGTATCAGCGTACTCAGGACAAATTGGACAACAACTTTTCAGATCCAATTTCTCCTGTTACCCTTGGGAAAATAAAAAATGGGGACTAAAAGATCATGTTTGTTGAAAAAATAAGATTTTTTTATTTTCACACCCGGTCGTTATAAACTTCTGTGAAGCACTGGGGGGTTCAAAGTGCTCACCACACATCTAGATAAGTTCCTTGGTGGGTCTAGTTTCCAAAATGGTGTCATTTGTGGGGGGGGTTTCACTGTTTTGGTACATCAGGGGTTTTCCAAACGCGACATGGTGTCCGATCTCAATTCCAGCCAAAAACGTCAAATGGCGCTGCTTCCCTTCCAAGCTCTGCCATGCGCCCAAATAGTGGTTTACCCCCACATGTGGGGTATCAGAGTACTCAGGACAAATTGCACAATAACTTTTAGGGTCCTGTTACCCTTGGAAAAATAAGAATTGAGGGTGAAAAGATCATTTTTGTGGAAAAAATATGATTTTTTAATTGTACGGCTGTACGTTATAAACTTCTGTGAAGCCCTTGGGGGTTCAAAGTTAACACCACACATCTAGATAAGTTCCTTGGGGGTCTAGTTTCCAAAATGGTGTCATTTGTGGGGGGTTTCCACTGTTTTGGTACATCAGGGGTTATATATATACTACATTCATACAACATACATGCATACTACATACATTCTACATGTATACTACATTCATGCAACATACATACATACTACATACATGCTACATATATACTACATTCATACAACATACATACTACATACATGCTTCATATATACTACATTCATACAACATACATACATAGTACATACATACTACATACATACTGCATACATACTACATACATACTGCATACAATACATTCATACAATACATACATATAGACATACAGTACATATAACATAGAGTACATACTCACCATCACTTGTCACTTTGATCCCCGAAGCCAGTGTCATCTATGAAAAAATATGAAAATAACAAACAAGCCATATACTCCCTGATCCGCAGAAATCCACGAGGGTCCCACGCCGATCTCCCGTGGAGAACAGCAGCATCAGCTGATGCGACCGCTCTCTAGGGGCTTCACTAATCCAATGACGGGAGGTAGGTATCCTTCAGCACTGTATTCCTCCGCCACCGTAAAAAAATAGTCCCTAGTCTCACTTTTGGCATTGCTGTGTGAGAAAGTTCCCATGCAGCTTTTGCCATAAAGTGAGACCAGGGACTATTTTTTTACAGTGGCGGAGGAATACAGTGCAGAAGGATACCTACCTCCCGTCACTGGATTCCTGGAGCCCCGTAGAGAGCAGTCGCATCAGCTGATGCTGCTGTACTCCACGGGAGATCGGCGTGGGACACGCGTGTGTTATGACTGAGTCACCGTAGGAGGCAGACACAAAAATAGAAGCTACGTCCAGAAAACCAGAGAAGTTGGCAACTATCAGATTGCAGACCCCTGAACCTATCAACACAACTAGCAGTAGCCGTGGGGGGTTCCTACGATGCCCTAGACCCCTCGATCACAGCCGGAGAGCTAAATAGCCTAAAGACAGAAAAGGATATCTAAACTGCCCCAGAGCAGACCCCAAAGTAAAAGGCAGCCCCCAACATATAATGATGGTGAAGCAAGATGAAAAAACACTCACACAGATAGAAAGATAGGCTGAGCAAATGATGGGGCCCAAGCCAACAAAACAGAACAGGAAGGTTGCTGTCTGCAATCTGCCAAAACCCTGTCAAACACATAAGCCAACAAGCTGATATGGAAAAAGACCCTGAAGCAGCTAGGCTTCAAAAACTAAATCAGCACTCAGGTATTTTCAGAAGACAGAGCTAAAGGAATTCAGCACACCCCAGCAGGGAATGGCAGAAATCCAGAAAAACAAAGCAAAACAAAGACAAAGCACAAATGCAAAAAGCCGAGCAGAAAACTTAGCTTTAGAAGAGCAGGAATTCAGACTGGTCTTCAAGGATCCCACAGAGAAATCACCTGCAGGGCAGAAGGGCGTTGGCAGCCTTATATCCAGTCAGTAACTCCACTCAGCCAGTCATCATCATCAGGCTCAGGTGTTTGATAATCAGGATCACTACCTTTCTTTACCAGAAGAGGGAGTTCCTCGGGCCTCAGTAGTGAAGGGGAAAATGAACTCACAACACGCGTGGATTTCTGCGGATCAGGGAGTATATTGTTTGTTTGTTATTTTCATATTTTTCCACAGATGACACTGGCTTCGGGGATCAAAGTGACAAGTGATGGTGAGTATGTACTCTGTTATATGTACTGTATGTCTTTATGTATGTATTGTATGAATGTATTGTATGTATGTAGTATGTATGTATGTATGTACTATGTATGTATGTTGTATGAATGTAGTATATATGAAGCATGTATGTAGTATGTATGTATGTTGTATGAATGCAGTATATATGTAGCATGTATGTAGTATGTATGTATGTTGCATGAATGTAGTATACATGTAGAATGTATGTAGTATGTATGTATGTTGTATGAATGTAGTATATATGTAGCATGTACTGTATGTAGTATGTTGTATGAATATAGTATATGTAGCATGTATGTAGTATGTATGTATGTTGTATGAATGTAGTATATATGTAGTATGTATGTATGTTGTATGAATGCAGTATATATGTAGCATGTATGTAGTATGTATGTATGTTGTATGAATATAGTATATATGTAGCATGTATGTAGTATGTATGTATGTTGTATGAATGTAGTATATATGTAGCATGTATGTAGTATGTATGCTGTATGAATGTAGTATATATGTAGTATGTATGTTGTATGAATGTAGTATATATGTAGTATGTATGTAGTATGTTTTTTTTTACATTCAACACATTAGCCAGATGATGGAACTACTACTGTCCCATCATTGGCCAATGTGTCAATCACCGTCATTGTAGCAGGCATCGCCCGATGGGACTTGTAGTCCCATCGGACGATGCCTGCACACACAAGACCCCCGGCAGGCCCGCACAGACCACCGACAGCCGGCACAGGCCCCCGAGAGGCCCGCACAGACCACCGGCAGCCGGCACAGGCCCACGGCAGCCGGCACAGACCACAGACAGCCGGCACAGGCCCACGAGAGGCCCGTACAGACCACCGGCAGCCGGCACAGGCCCCCAACAGGCCTGTACAGACCCCCGAGAGGCCCGTACAGGCCCCCGACAGTCGGCACAGACCCCGAGAGGCCCGCACAGGCCCCGCCCGCACACACAGACACGCACAGTGTCCGCCCACACACCGCCCACACTCTTCCCCCTTCCCAAACAGGATGTACAAGGCAAGAAAGGGTTTTTTTTAATTCCGATATTTCTGTCCCATTGACTTGAATGGGACTTCCGGTATCGGAATCGGCGATACCTGATACTTTTTGTGTATCGGGCCGATCCAATCCGATCCGATATTTCTGAATATTGGATGGTATCGCTCAACACTAGTTACTATGGACGCTGTATATCTATGAGTAGCGGTGGCCATGTTTTAACTGTAATGCGCAGTATGCCTGTCATTATGTTACTAGGGATGCTTTGTATTTATGAGCGGTGATGATTACTTCTTGTTTGTCACGCGCTATTAGGGCCTGGTCTCCTGTTTTCACACATATTGCAACGATTCACAGCTTATAATGATATGGTTTTGATTAAATGACGTATGAGGTAGAATAGGATGGGAGGTTCATCATGGTGATTGTTAAACACACCCTTCCGCTTTGATTGGCCAGTTTTGCTATATCCGATGTGCGATTGGTTGAGTTTGGGTATATATACTTACCTGTCTCCTATAGGCGCCACCCCCTGATGAAGGCTAAGGGTCGAAACACGTGTTGGGGAGGGCGGCTGTCCAGATCAGGTGCAGTGTAACTTGTAAGTTATACCTTATACTTACCATACTCTTTGATGTCTAACGCTGTTTTCAGAAATTTTCCTGGTCCATGACATAAACTATGCATATACTGACACCTATTGGTGCTATTGGGTATTATTCCCATTATTCACATGGTATATCTATGCAGTGACACATATGGTGTTCACTATTTTTGCACTAATATTGCATTTTAATACCTATATATTTTTTGCACTTTATATACGTTTTCTTATTTGTATAATTATGATGTACACCTATAGGGAATTGATATAAAATTTTTACTAATTTGTATGCACCTTACTTATGAATATATATTATCATTTTGGTTTTTAAAAATTTTTTTTCACTGTTGAGATATATATATATTTGTTAGCACCATTTACTGCAATAATATGTCCTTATGAAATGGATAGTACTGCCCTCTTATGTATATTTTTATATTATAAAACACTGATGCTTTGCCACTTTTAAAATACCTCAAGTACCTTTATTTATAAAATAATAAAGTATGTATATATTTACATTCAGGACTTATGGTCAGTGTGTTCTTGTGTGTTGTGCTGGCTCACACCTTGAACCTGGTGGTGCAGTGCTTCCTAAACAATTATCCAGAGTTAACATCCCTGCTCCATAAGATGCGAAGACTGTGCTTGCATATCCGTCGCTCGCCCGTAGACTCCAGTCGTATGCAGAGGCTGCAGCGATCGCTCCACCTCCCCAAGCACTGCCTAATCAGACGTTGCAACAAGGTGGAACTCCACCATGCACATGGTGGAGAGGCTGTGCGAACAGAGGCAGGCTATAATGCATTTGTGGGAGGATACACGGGCAGGCAGTTTGAGGGCAGACATGGAGTTGTCGGGTTTGCAATGGTCCAAGCTGAAAGACCTCTGTAAAGTCCTTCAGTGTTTTGAGGAATGCACACGGCTGGTAAGCGCAGACGACGCCATCATAAGCATGAGCATACCACTTATGCATCTGCTCATGCAAACTTTGACGCACATTAAGGATCAGGCATCTGCAGGAGGAGGAAAAGGAGGAGGAGGAGGAGGAGGGAAGCCTTGATGACAGTCAGCCATTGTCTGCTCAGGGAACTGTCCTGGACGAGGTGGAGGAAGAAGAGGAGGAGGAGGAGGATGAGGGGGATGATTATTTTGGGGAGGAGGATGCTTCTCGGGGGGCAAGAGAAAATGTTGGCTTGCCCAGGTCATGTACAGGGTTTGTGCGTGACTGGAGGGATGTGGATTTGGCAGAAAGTGCTTCTCCACCCACCACTGTCAGTGCATCATTGACACCTGGAACATTGGCCCACATGTGTGATTATCTCTTGTGGATCCTAAAAAGGGACCCCCGCATTGTCAAAATTATGAAGGATGACGACTATTGGTTGGCCAGCACTTCTCCACCCACCACTGTCAGTGCATCATTGACACCTGGAACATTGGCCCACATGTGTGATTATCTCTTGCGGATCCTAAAAAGGGACCCCCGCATTGTCAAAATTATGAAGGATGACGACTATTGGTTGGCCAGCATCCTCGATCCATGCTATAAAGGCAAATTACAGAACATCATGCCACAGGAGAACCTAGACCTAATACTGGCGAACAAACAAGCAACTCTGGTAAACCGTTTGTAAGAGGCATTCTCAGCACACAGCAGCGGTGCAGGTTCTACCACGAGCCGTACTGGGCCAAATAGAAGAGGTGTTCGTGGTGCACACAGCCGAACTGGCGTTGGAGACAGGGGTTTCATGACCATGTTGTGGACTGATTTCTCGAGGACCGCTCACATGACTGTTAATACTGAATCGATTGCAACAGACAGGAGACAGCAGTTGTCAACTATGGTTCAAAATTACCTCTCCTCCCCTATCGATGTTCTCCCTCACAGTTCATTCCCCTTTGACTACTGGCCCTCTAAACTGGACACCTGGCCTGAATTGGCACAATATGCCTTACAGGAGCTCGCTTGCCCTGCTGGTAGTGTGCTATCAGAAAGAGTCTTCAGTGCTGCTGGATCAATCCTGACAGAAAGAAGGACCCGGCTGTTGACCCAAAATGTTGGTGATCTCACCTTCATTAAAATGAACCATGCCTGGGTTTCAAAGGATTTTGTACCACCTTCCCCTGATGAATTGAAAAAGCAGGTAGTCATATACAGGATATTTCCCAAAGAGTGTATTACATAAACACAATAGAACCTCACAAAAATCCCTCCCAACTCACCCCCCACCCTCACCCGAAAAAACACCTCTCGTCTCTCCCGATGCATTTGATCTCTCATAGCTACAATTTTTGGGTTATATCCTCCTCAATGCTCTCATCCATGTTAATCTAGGAGGTGCCAACCCGGGTGTGTCCAACCAAGGTGCCCACATATCTTCCCATTTCTTAGTTGTTCTTCTCTTTTGATACACATATTTTTCCATATCCATATTATTATTAACTGCATCAGTAACTTCCATGATTGTGGGTACGGAAGATCTCTTCCAGTGAGCCACCACCCTTTTACGAGCTTGATATAATATTCGTGAGACTGCCTGCTGGTGCTTCTCCGAAAGCGGCAAAGTCTCCACCCGCCCCAGAAGAGCCATTTTGGGGTCTAGTACCATTTGACATTGATAGACAGTATTAAGTAAATCATTCACACCTCCCCAAAACCTACGTAACCGAGGACAGTTCCAGGTCATGTGTATCAGATCAGCTTTAGGCGTTCCACATTTACAACAATCTGCCTCTCTAGCATAGCCCATTTTCAACAGCCATACAGGGGTTCGATAAACTCGATGAAACAAATAAAGATGCGACACTCTGAGCCTCGCTAACCGAGACTTTCGTGACTTCTTGCAATGCATTCTCCCATTCATCATCTGTTAAATCACCTACATCAACTTGCCACTTATTCTTCAGTGTCTCCAAACTTACCACTCTCTTTTCCAACATGGTTGCATATATCATGGATATAATACCTCTTGATCCTCCTCCCATCACTACTCTATCCAACAGCGGAGATTTAGCTGGATTACCTAGTGGAGCGAGTCACTGTTGTGCTTCACAAGCATGTCTCAGCTGGAGATATTGAAAAAATCTTTTATTAGGGATGGAAAATGTCTGTTTGAGATCCTCAAAAGATCGAAACTAACCTTCCGAATAAAGCTGTGATACTAGTTTAACCCCTTCATGACACAGCCTATTTTGACCTTAATGACCTGGCCATTTTTTGCAATTCTGACCAGTGTCCCTTTATGAGGTAATAACTCTGGAACGCTTCAACGCATCCTAGCGATTCTGAGATTGTTTTTTCGTGACATATTGGGCTTCATGTTAGTGGTAAATTTAGATCGATAATTTTTGCGTTTATTTGTGAAAAAATCAGAAATTGAAAATTTTCAAATTTTGAATTTTTATTCTGTTAAACTAGAGAGTTATGTGACACAAAATAGTTACTAAATAACATTTCCCACATGTCTAATTTACATCAGCACAATTTTGGAAGCAAAATTTTTTTGTTAGGAAGTTATAAGGGTTAAAAGTTGACCAGCGATTTCTCATTTTTACAACAAAATTTACAAAACCATTTTTTTTAGGGACCACCTCACATTTGAAGTTACTTTGAGGGGTCTATATGGTAGAAAATACCCAAAAGTGACACCATTCTAAAAACTGCACCCCTCAAGCTACTCAAAACTACATTCAAGAAGATTATTAACCCTTTAGGTGTTTCACAGGAACTAAAGCAACATGGAAGGAAAAAAAGGACATTTTAATTTTTCCAACAAAAATTTTCTTTCAGCATCAATTTTTTCATTTTTCACATGGGCAACAGGATAAAATGGATCATAAAATTTGTTGGGCAATTTCCCCTGAGTACACCGATACCTCATATGTGGTCAAAAACCACTGTTTGGGCGCACGGCAGGGCTCAGAAGGGAAGGAGCGCCATTTGACTTTTTGAATGGAAAATATGCTGGAATATTTAGCGCTTGCCATGTCGCGTTTGGAGAGTCGCTGTGTGCCTAAACACTGGAGCTCCCCCACAAGTGATGCCATTTTGGAAACTAGACCCCCCAAGGAACTTATCTAGATGCATAGTGATCACTTTGAACCCCCAGGTGCTTCTCAAATTGATCCGTAAAAAAAAAAGTACTTTTTTTCACAAAAATTATCTTTTAGCCTCAGTTTTTTCATTTTCACATGGGCAACAGGATAAAATGGATCCTAAAATTTGTTGGGCAATTTCTCCTGAGTACACCGATACCTCATATATGGTCATAAACCACTGTTTGGGTGCACGGCAGGGCCCGGAAGGGAAGGAGCGCCATTTGACTTTTTGAATGGAAAATTAGCTCCAATCGTTATCGGACACCATGTCGCATTTGGAGAGCCCCTGTGTGCCTAAACTTTGGAGCTCCCCCACAAATGACACAATTTTGGAATCTAGACCCCTTAAGGAACTTATCTAGATGTGTAGTGAACACTTTGAACCCCCAAGTGCTTCACAAAAGTTTATAACATAGAGCAGTGAAAATAAAAAATCATTTTTTTTCCTCAAAAATGATTTTTTAGCACGCTATTTTTTATTTTCACAAGGGTAACAGGAGAAATTGAACCAAAAAAGTTGTTGTCCAGATTGTCCTGAGTACGCTGGTACCCCATATGTGGGGGGGGGCACTGTTTGGGTGCACGGCAGGGCGCAGAAGGGAATGAGTGCCATTTGACTTTTTGAAATGAAAATTAGCTCCAATCGTTAGCGGACACCATGTCGTGTTTGGAGAGCCCCTGTGTGCCTAAACTTTGGAGCTCCCCCACAAATGACCCCATTTTGGAAACTAGACCCCCTAAGGAACTTATCTAGATGCATAGTGAGCACTTTGAACCCCCAGGTGATTCACAGAAGTTTATAATGCAGAGCAGTGAAAATAAAAAATCTTTTTTTTTCCTAAAAAAATTTTTTTTAGTTGGCAATTTTTTATTTTCACAAGGGTACTAGGATAAATTGGACCCCAAAAGTTGTTGTCCAGTTTGTCCTGAGTACGCTGGTACCCCATATGTGGGGGGGAACCACTGTTTGGGCACACGTTGGGGCTCAGCAGGGAAGTAGTGACATTTTGAAATGCTGACTTTGATGGAATGGACTGCGGGCGTCATGTTACATTTGCTGAGCCCCTGTGTGCCTAAACAGTAGAAACCCCCCACAAGTGACCCCATTTTGGAAACTAGACCCCCCCAAGGAACTTATCTAGATGTGTAGTGAGCACCTTGAACCCCAAGTGCTTCACAGAAGTTTATAATGCAGAGCCGTGAAAATAAAAAATCATTTTTTTTCCCTCAAAAAAAATGAATTTTAGCACGCAATTTTTTTTTCACAAGGGTAACAGGAGAAATTGGACCCCAAAATTGTTGTCCAGTTTGTCCTGAGGACGCTGATACCCCATATGTGGGGGATGACCACTGTATGGGCACACGTCAGGGCTCGGAAGGGAAGTAGTGACGTTTTGGTATGCAGACTTTGATGGAATGGTCTGCGGGCATCATGTTACATTTGCAGAGCCCTTGATGTACCTAAACTGTGGAAACCCCCCACAAGTGACCCCATTTTGGAAACTAGACCCCCCAAGGAACTTATCTAGATGTGTGGTGAGCACCTTGAACCCCGAAGAGCTTCACAGAAGATTGTAACGCAGAGCCATGAAAATAAAAAATCTTTTTTTTTCCTCAAAAAATGAATTTTTAGCTCGCAATTTTTTATTTTCACAAGGGTAACAGGAGAAATTGGACCCCAAAAGTTGTTGTCCAGTTTGCCCTGAGTATGCTGATACCCCACATGTGGGGAGGGACCATTGTTTGGGCACACGTCGGGGCTCGGAAGGGAAGTAGTGACGTTTTGAAATACCGACTTGATCGAATGGTCTGCAGGCATCATGTTACGTTTGCAGAGCCTCTGATGTGCCTAAACAGTGGAAACCCCCCACAAGTGACCCCATTTTGGAAACTAGACCACCAAGGAACTTATCTAGATGTGTGGTGAGCAGCACTTTGAACCCCCAAGTGCTTCACAGAAGTTTATAATGCAGAACCGTGAAAATAAAAAATCTTTTTTTTACTCAAAAAAGGATTTTTTAGCCCGCAATTTTTTATTTTCACAAGGGTAACAGGAGAAATTGGACCCCAAAAGTTGTTGTCCAGTTTGTCCTGAGTACACTGGTACCCCATATGTGGGGGGAACCATTGTTTGGGCACACGTCTAGGCTCGGAATGGAAGTAGTGACGTTTTGAAATGCAGACTTTGATGGAATAGTCTGCGGTCGTCATTATGTTTGCAGAGCCCCTGATGTGCCTAAACAGTGGAAACCCCCCACAAGTGACCCCATTTTGGAAACTAGACCTTCCAAGGAACGTATGTAAGATGTTTTGTGAGCACTTTGAACCCCCAAGTGGTTCACAGAAGTTTATAATGCAGAGACGTGAAAATGAAAAAATCATTTTTTTCCACAAAAATAATTTTTTAGCCTCCAATTTTTTATTTTCCCAAGGGTAACACGAGAAATTAGTCCCCAAAAGTTGTTGTGCAATTTTTCCTGAGTACGCTGATACCTCATATGTTGGGGTAAACCACTGTTTGGGCACACGTCAGGGCTTGGAAGGGAGGGAGCACCGTTTGACTTTTTGAACGCAAAATTTGCTGGAATCAATGGTTGCACCATGTCGCGTTTGGCGACCCCCTGATGTGCCTAAACAGTGGAAACCCCTCAATTCTAACTCCAACCCTAACCCCAACACACCCCTAACCACAGCCCTAACCCTAACACATCCCTAACCACAAGCCTAACCCTAATTCCAACGCTAACCCTAATTCCAACCCTAACCCTAACCCTCTTTCCAACCCTAACCCTCTTTCCAATCCTAACCCTAACCCTCTTTCCGACCCTAACCCTCTTTCCAACCCTAACCCTAACCCTCTTTCCAACCCTAACCCTAACCCTCTTTCCAACCCTAACCCTCTTTCCAACCCTAACCCTAACCCTCCTTCCAACCCTAACCCTAACCCTCTTTCCAACCCTAACCCTCTTTCCAACCCTAACCCTAACCCTCTTTTCAACCCTAACCCTAACCCTCTTTTCAACCCTAACCCTAACCCTCTTTTCAACCCTAACCCTAACCCTAATGGAAAAATAAAAATAAAAATATTTTCTTTATTTTATTAGTTGTGGGGTGATAATCGGGGGGTTTATTTACTTTTTCTTTCATTTTGATCACTGTGAGAGTGATCAAAATTAAAGAATTGAATCTGCAGCCGGCAGATTCGGGCGGGCGCACTGCGCATGCGCCCGCCATTTTCTAAGATGGCGGCGCCCATGAACCGGACCCGCCGGACACCGGGAGCGACACTGGGACTTAGAAGGTGCCGGGGGAGGTGAGATGCGGTGAGGGGGTTATCGGAAGCTGGCGGGGAGCAGAGGGAATGGCAGGGGGGCAGATCATGACAGCGGCGGCAGATCGCCGCTGTCATTCAGTTGCGGGGGGGGGCGATCGCCGCTGGGGGGGGGTGGAATCGGTGTCTCCAGCCATGTCCGATGCTACAGCAGCATCGGCCATGGCTGGATTGTAATATTTCATCAATTTTCATTGATGAAATATTACTATCGCTCTGATTGGCTGTTTCACTTTTAACAGCCAATCAGAGCGATCGTAGCCACGTGGGGGCGAAGCCACGCCCCCTGTGGCGAAGAACAAAGCCCCCTGTATCTGCGGGTCGGGTGACCTTTCAGTGACCTAGGTCACCCGACCCGCAGGGGGGCTTTAAAGTCATGACGCCACATAGGCGTCATGGGTCGTTCTGGCACGACTCTTCATGACGCCTACGTGGTGTCAAAGGTCGTGAAGGGGTTAAGCCCTCTCCTCTCCCATAGTTCAAACCCTCTAATTTATTTAGCTCTGTACATGTCAAGTTTCTCCAGATCAGGGAATGCGCCGTGACTCCCTGTATACCCAATATTTCTTTGACCGTGTTCCATACCTTATCCATGTACTTCATTATCGGAGTATTGATAGCTTGACCCTGACGGAACTGCACTGAGTCTAGCGCCTGCAGCAGTAAGTCCCTTCCCACTACGCATGTAAGCATACATCACGAGGAACTTCACATGAAGGAATCCTCCTCCCCCATCCTCTAAAATGTTGCAACTGGGCTGCAAGATAATACAGAAACGGGTCAGGAACCGCTAACCCCCCCAGTTCTTTAGATGTACGCAAAACCTCCAACCGAATTCTAGGAACACTCCTCTTCCAGATAAGCTCTCTAAATATTCTGTTTATCTGATAAAAGATTCGACCAGGAATCCAAATGGGCGCATTGTGGAGGGCATACAAAGCTTGTGGCATGAGAACCATTTTTACCAGGTTTGCCCTTCCCACCATACTCAGTGGTAACTTGCACCAGTCATTTATTTTTTTTTTAAATTTAGCAAGTAGCGGGGTAATATTTAAATGCTCAAAATCTTGTATATTATATCCAAGATGAATAATGGAGAATTGGGCTGAAAAATGGCAAATGAGGTTTAACACAGATAAGTGTAAGGTTATGCACATGGGAAGGAGAAACAGATGCTACAATTACTTACTAAATGGGAAACTGCTTGGGAAATCAGACATGGAAAAAGACTTAGGCATCTTAGTCAATAAGAAGCTAAATTGGAGTGCCCAGTGTCAGGCAGCTGCCACCAAAGCAAATAGGGTCATGGGATGCATTAGAAGAGGTCTGGGGACACGAGATGAAAACATAATTCTCCCTCTGTACAAATCACTCGTCAGACCACCCTTGGAGTATTGTGTGTAATTTTGGACGCCGGTGCTCAAGAAAGACATTACTGAACTTGAAAGGGTTCAAAGGCGGGCTACTAAAATGATAAATGGAGTTGGTTCACTACAAAACCCAGAAAGGTTATCAAAATTAGGTCTATTTACTCTAGAAAAGAGAAGACTTACTGGAGACCTAATATATATGTGCAAGTATATCAGAGGGCAATACAGAGATCTCTCCAATGAACTGTTTGTACCAAGGACTGTGACAAGAACAAGGGGGCATTCTCTTCGTTTGGAGGAAAGACAATTTCTGCACCAGCATAGAAGAGCGTTCTTCACGGAAAGAGCAGTGAGGCTCTGGAATTCTCTTCCTGAGGAAGTGGTGATGGCCAACTCACTGAATGAATTTAAGAAAGGAATGGATGTTTTTCTTGTGAGTAACAGTATAGAAGGTTACGAATAACATAATATTATAGGTAGATGGTTGACCCAACTTAGGGGAAGGGATTTTTTTCCCTATGGAGAAAATTGGCTTCTACTCTGTGGGTTTTTTGCCTTCCCCAGGATCAACAATGCAGAACAGCTGCACTAAAAATAGGCTGAACTAGATGGACATAAGGTCTTCCTTCAGCCTTCAAAACTATGTTAGGCTGGTTTCACATTTGCGGTTTTTTTCGCGGTAATTTAGCGCTAAATAGCGCATGCGTTTTTTTTTCCTATACTTTGCATGGGATGCGCTTATGTGCGCATACACATGCGTTTGTACGCGTTTTACCGCGCATGCGTTTTTTTGTGGTAAGCGCTCGGGTGCACAAAATGCAACCTGTTGCATTTTTTGGTGCGTCCGACTTGCCTCAAAAAAACGCATGCGCGCGCAATGCGTTTTTTTACAGCAAGACACCCATTATAGTCTATGGGTGCGCATATGTGCGCATTGGCATGCTTATGTATGCGTTTTTTTGCACATGCTTTTTTTTTTGTTAACCATGGAATTTAGGGGTTTGGGTTAGAGTTAGGGTTAGTTAAGGGGGTTTAGGGTTAGGGTTAGGGTCAGGGTCAGGGTTAGGGTTAGGTTTAGGGTCAGGGTTAGGGTTAGTTATGGTTTAGGGTTTGGGTTAGGGTTAAGTATGGTTTGGTTAAGGTCAGGGTTAGGGTTAGGGTTAGGGTAAGGGTTAGGGTTAGGTTTAGGGTCAGGGTTAGGGTCAGGGTTAGGGTTAGTTAGGGTTTAGGGTTTGGGTTAGGGTTAAGTATGGTTTGGTTAAGGGTTAGGGTCAGGGTTAGGGTTAGGGTTAGGGTCAGGGTTAGGGTTAGGTTTAGGGTCAGGGTTAGGGTTAGTTAGGGTTTAGGGTTTGGGTTAGGGTTAAGTATGGTTTGGTTAAGGGTTAGGGTCAGGGTTAGGGTTAGGGTTAGGGTCAGGGTTAGGGTTAGGGTTAAGTATGGTTTGGTTAAGGGTTAGGGTCAGGGTTAGGGTTAGGGTTAGGGTCAGTGATAGGGTTAGGGTTAGGTTTAGGGTCAGGGTTAGGGTTAGTTAGGGTTTAGGGTTTGGGTTAGGGTTAAGTATGGTTTGGTTAAGGGTTAGGGTTAGGGTCACGGTTAGGGTTAGGGTCATGGTTAGGGTTATTAAAGTCATGGTTTGGGTTAGTGTGAGGGGCCACCTAATGTTGGAAAAAAACGCAAACGCGGTAAAAACGCACTAAAAACGCATACAAACGCATAAAACCGCTGCATTTTTCATGCATGCTCATAAAAATGCTTGAAAAAAACGCAGCAGTTGTATGCTTTTGTATGCGTTTTTTCAATGCGTTTTTTTGCGGGAAAAACGCGCTGCAAAAAAAAGCAAGTGTGAAACTAGCCTTACTATGAATTCCCAATTATTTAAACTCTTTGACTACATTTAATCGTCTGGCCAATTCCAAGGAGTTCTCGGGAGCATCTCCCACCGGCATAATTGAAGATTTCTCCCAGTTAATACATAAACCAGAGATCACTGCGAAGGATCCAAAGACTTACATTGCCACCCTCAGAGAGGATGGCCACTCTCCCAAAAACAAAAGCATGTCATCAGCATACAACACTATTTTTTCTTGCAAAGACTCATACCCAAACCCCTTAATTTCAGGTGTCGCCTGAATTACTACTGCCAAGGGCTCAATGCCAGATCAAACAGTAGGGGAGACAGGGGGCACCCCTGTCTGGTCCCTATGTATAAGTTAATTGTATTTGAGATCTCCCCATTAATTCTAATTTTGGCCTCTTGACTCGAATTCAGCAGCTGTATCCAGGCAATACAATTTTTACAGAAACCCATCTTGGCTAATATAGCCCAGAGATATGGGTATTCGACGCAGTCAAATGCTTTAGCAGCATCCAAAAATGCAACAGCCCTAGGTTCCTATCCCTTAGATGGGATCTGTAAATTTAGATATAACCGCCGGATATTAATTGCAGTTGATTTCTCTGGCATAAAACCAGTTTTATCTGGATGAATAATACTAGATATTACTCCAGACAGCCGCATCGCCAGAATCTTTGCAAAAATCTTGACATCAATGTTTAAAAGGGAGATAGGCCTGTATGACTCTGGAAGACAAGGATCCTTATCAGCCTTGGGGATCACCACTATGATTGCTTCATTCAAGGACCGGGGCAAGTGCCCATATTCCCTAGCTGCCTCAAACACCTTCAACAGCTGTGGAGGCATTATATTTGAGTACTGTTTATATACCTCCACAGGCAGCCCATCAGACCCCGGTGTCTTATTCCCTGCCATAGAATCTAGAGCAGTGATGGTGAACCTTGGCACTCCAGCTGCTGGAGAACTACAACTACCAGCATGCCTCAACTGCTGCCTCAACTGCTGCAGGTTGCAAGGGCATGCTGTGAGTTGTAGTTTTACAACAGGTGGAGTGCCAAGGTTAACCATCACTGATCTAGAGCCTCCTCTAAAGCCCCCGTTACACACTGCGATATCGCTAGCAATATCGCTGTAAAGTCACCGATTTTGTGACGTTGCAGCGATATTGCTAGCGATATCGCTGCATGTGATACTTACCTCCGACCGGCTCCCCCGCTGCTCATCGCTGATTGCGCGAGAAGCTCCTGGACCATTCCTTGTCGGTCACTTCCTGCGGCGCTTCCTGCTGTGACGACGAGCGACGCGTGGACGTGGGCGGGAGGACGCAGGATCGCCGCGTCTGACAGGTAAGTAGCGATCCCCGTCCCCTGCGATGTTGCTGGTGAGATCTGCCTGAGTGGCAGCTCACTAGCGACCACCTAGCGATGCACCAGCAATCCTGACTGCGTCATATTCGCTAGTCGGGATCGCTGGTGCATCGCTAGGTGTAACGGTACCCTTATTCCTCCAGACTAATTGGTGCCTCCAGCCCAACAGCTTCCGATTCCGACTGAGAAGGCAGACCAGCAGTCCCCAAAAAGCTACTGAGCAACTCGTCAGAGAACCCGCCCTGCGAATTATATAATGTCTCAAAAAACTCGCTAAAAGTTGCTAGAATTGCCCCAGAAGATCTTTCTAGTTCCCCATTTTTGTTTTTTATCTCCGCTACCATTGCAGGGCCAGATTGAGTCTTGATCAGGGTAGCTAGTAGATGTCCAGTTCCCTCTCCCTCCCCGAAATAGACCTGCCGCCGGAAGTATTGTTTATCTGCAGCTTTTGAAAGCTTATGTTGGGTTGAAAGTTTTTCCCCATCTTTTAATGCGTTAAAATGTATATCCGACGGAGTTTTCAAATATTGCAATTCTGCAGAGATAGCTTCCTTCTGTAAAAGTTCCTCATATTCTCTAGACTTAATTCTAACTCTATTCACTTCCGAGATCAACAGTCCTCTCAGATAAGCTTTAGACGCATCCCATATTATTTCCCTGGGGGCTGCACCCTCATTAATAGCAAAAAATTATTTTAGCAATCAGGGATCCTAGCATCTGCTTGAATAATAGGTAACCAGAATGCGTTAAACGACCATGGTGCCCGTTCCCCTCTCCCGCCATTTTCCCAATTAAATGTCGCCATAACAGGGGAGTGATCTGACAAGGCCCTCGGTTGATACTTGTTTGCATAATTATTACTAGGCAAGTTGTATTTGAGAGGATTCTTTTTATTATTGAACAACAACTATGTTCTCAATCAACCGAAAAGACTCATAAATATCAAAGCTTAATATTTTTGGAAGTTGGAGTGGGTTTTTTTTAGATTTGGCTATCTTAGGAGGATATCTGTTTGTGCAGGTAACTATTACTGTGCAGTATATACCCATCTCACTTGTTTATTTTCACCAGGTAAACCAATATAACAACACAAAATGTAGAAATAAACATTTCTGACATTCAAAACAAAAAAAAGGACCAACATAGCCACCTTTCTTTACGATGACACTCAAAAGCCTTCCATCCATACATTCTGTCAGTTGCTTGATCTGTTTACGATCAACATTGCGTGCAGCAGCCACCACAGCCTCCCTGACACTGTTCCCAGAGGTGTAATGTTTTGACTCCCCAGGTTCTCTGTGGGGTTCAGATTAGGTGAACAAGGGGGCCATGTCATTATTTTTTCTTCTTTTAGACCTTTACTGGGCAGCCACGCTGTGGAGTATTTGGATGCATGTGATGGAGCATTGGCCTGCATAAAAATCATGATTTTCTTGAACAATACTGACTTCTTCCTGTACCACTGGTTGAAGAAGGTGTCTTCCAGAAATTAGCAGTAGGTCTGGGAGTTGAGCTTCCCTCCATCCTCAACCCGAATAAGTCCCACAAGTTTATCTTTGATGATACCAGCCCATACCAGTACCCCACCTCCACCTTGCTGGCGTCTGAGTCAGAGTGGAGCTCTACAGCATTTACTGATCCAGCCTTGGGCCCATCCATCTGGCCCATCAAGAGTCACTCTCATTTCATCAGTCCATAAAACCTTACAAAAAACTGTCTTAACATATTTCTTGGCCCAGTCTTGACATTTCATCTTATGTTTCTTGTTCAAAGGTGGTCGTTTTCCAGCCTTCCTTACCTTGGTCATGTCCCAGAGTATGGCACACCTTGTGCTTTTTGGTACTCCAGTAACGCAGTTCTGAAATACGGCAAAACTGGTGGCAAATGGCATCTTGGCAGCTTCACACTTGATTTTCCTCTATTCATGGACAGTTATTTTGAGCCTTTTTTTATCAACACGCTTCTTGTGACCCTGTTGGCTATTTGCCATGAATTGCCTGATTGTTCAGTGATCACGCTTCAAAAGTTTGGCAATTTCAAGACTGCTGCATCCCTCTGCAAGACATCTCACAATTTTTGACTTTTCAGAGTCCGTCAAATCTCTCTTCTGACCCATTTTGCCAAAGGAAAGGAAGTTACCTAATAATTAAGCACACCTTATATAGGGTGTTGATGTCATTAGACCACACCCCTCCTCATTACAGAGATGCAAATCACCTGATTTACATAATTGGCAGTTGACTTTCAAGCCTATATAGCTTGGAGTAGGACAACATGTATGAAAAGGATGATGTGCTCAAAATACTCATTTGCCTTATAATTCTGCACGCAGTGTATAGGCCCATCATACACTGGAGCATCATCCATGGGGCCCTTCATATAATGGAGCATCATATGGGGCCCATCATATTCTAGAGCATCATATGGGGCCCATTATATATGGAGCATAATATAGGCCCATCATACAATGGAGCATCATCCATGGGGCCCATCATATACTGGAGCGTCATATGGGGCCCATCATATACTAAAGCATCATATGGGGCCCATTATATATGGAGCAATATATAGGCCCATCATACAATGGAGAATCATCCATGGTGCCCATCATGTACTGGAGCATCATATGGGGTTCATTATTTATGAGGCTGGAGCCCATTCTGTATGGAGCAATATATGGGGCTCATCATATACTGTATGGAGCTTTATATGCGACTCATTATACTGCATGGAGCAATATGTGGGGCTCATTCTATTCTATGGGGACCGTCCTATACTGTATGGCACATTATATGGGGACCATCATATATTGTAGCATTATGTGGAGCTCATCATATACTGTATGGAACATTATATGGGACCGATTATTCTGTATGGAGCAATATATGGGGCTCATTATTCTGTATGGTGCACTATGTGGTGGACATAATACTGTATGGAGGAATATACTGTCCGGTTTTTGAGCTATTGTAGAATTTAAAATAGATATCAGTCATGTAATGTAAGAAGTGAAGTATTTCTCATTGCACTATACCAATATTTCTCTGCTGTATCGGAGCATCATGAATTGTGGTATGTGTTAAAGGGGCCCACTGACACTCTTTTGCCCGGGGCACACGAAAACCTGGCGCCAGCCCTTCCCCCCCACAACTTTAGCCAAATAACCCCCAGTTTTCAATGCGTAACTATTATTATAAAGTAAATTAAGCTTGACAAGCTTAAGTAATAAGAATTGATGTCGTTGGCATTGAAATGGGCACTATAGGTGTGTTTACTGTCCTCCTCTCCCTGACGACTTTGCTTCCCCATTGACTTGCATTGGGTTTCGTGTTTCAGTCGGACCTCCGACTTTTCCGGATAGTCGGCCTATTTCGTTCAACTTGACTTTTGAGAAAGTCGGGTTTCATGAAACCCGACTTGACCCTAAACAAGGCAAAGTCGCTCATCTCTACCCAAAAATATTTCTCGGATCCGTACATTCCTCAACCAAGAATCTGCAAAAACCCTAATCCATGCCCTCTTCATCTCCCACCTTGACTACTGCAACCTCCTGCTCTATGGCCTCCCCGCTAACACTCTCGCACCCCTCCAATCTATTCTAAACTCCGCTGCCTGACTAATCCACCTGTTTCCCCGCTCTTCCCCAGCCTCCCTCCTCTGTCAATCCCTGCACTGGCTCCATATTACCCAAAGACTCCAGCTCAAAACCCTAACCATGATATACAAAGCCATCCACAACCTGTGCCCACCATACATCTGTGACCTCGTCTCCTGGTACTTACTTGCATGCAACATCCGATCCTCACAAGATCTTCTCGACTCCCCTCTTATCTCCTCTTCCCACAAACGCATACAAGATTTCTCCGGTGCATCCGCCCTACTCTCGAACTCTACCACAACATATCAGACTCTCACCTACTGTGGAAACCTTCAAAAGGAACCTGAAGACCTACCTCTTCCAACACGCCTATAACCTGCAGTAACCACCGATCCACCAAACCACTGCATGACCAGCTCGGCCCTCAGCTATTGTATCCTCACCCAGCCCTTGTAGATTGTGAGCCCTCGTGGGCAGGGTCCTCTCTCCTCCTGTACCTATTGGGACCTGTGTTGTTTAAGATTACTGTACTGCGACATCGAATAGCTAAATCAGTCCTCACCTCTCCAAAAACGCAGGGGGTATTACCTTTCCAGACATCTGGAGATATAACTTGGCCGTGCACCTTAGAAGGATACCAGCTTGGGCCTCCTTGCGGGCTTATAGCAAATGGGTAGAAGTTGATAAACTTTGGATGGCTCCAGCGTATCCCAATTCATTGTTATGGAGAGATGGGAGTACATGCCCCTCAGTTCCTCTGCTGGGCTCTATGGCATTTACAATGAAAATTTGGAGGATAAGCAACAGGGCCTTTCCATTGATCTCCCCCAGGTCCCCATATGATCTCCTTCTTTTTTACACTCTCCATACTTTATAGTATTCCTGCAGCTATGGCAGAACCATGGCTTCAATCACAATTATTTTATTATGCAGATATTGTAGACCCCTTTAACATAAATATTCTTCCTTTCCAGACTCTTAGAGAGCGGTTTAATCTCCCACTTAGGACCTACTTCTCATACTTACAAATTCGCCACCTGGCCTTATCTTTATATAAAAACACAACGTTCTCTACCCCCACTCCCTTTGAGCGACTCTGTAAAGGGAACCCCTCTACAAAGGGTTTGATCACAGACTTTTATAATATACTGTTCACTCTGCCATTAGACCCCCTCCTAAACATACTTACATGATTAAGTGGGAGAGATACCTGGGGAGGGAACTTCCACTTCCTATCTGGCAGGTCATATGGTCTAAAGCCCCGGTTACACACTGCGATATCGCTAGCAATATCACTGTAAAGTCACCGATTTTGTGACGTAGCAGCGATATTGCTAGCGATATCGCTGCATGTGATACTTACCTCCGACCGGCTCCCCCGCTGGTTATCGCTGATTGCGCGAGAAGCTGCTGGACCATTCCTCGTCGTCCACTTCCTGCGGCGCTTCCTGTGGCGCCGACGAGCGACGCGTGGAGCCGGGCGGGAAGACGCAGGATCGCCGCGTCTGACAGGTAAGTAGCGACCCCCGACCCCTGCGATGTCGCTGGTGAGATCTGCCTGTGTGGCAGCTCACTAGCGACCACCTAGCGATTCACCAGCGATCCTGACCGCGTCATATCGCTGGTCGGGATCGCTGGTGAGTTGCTAGGTGTAACGGTACCCTTAGGCAGCTAAATCATCACCATGCACAATACAGAAGGAAAATCAGTACAAGATACTGATGTATTGGTATCATACGCAGGAGGTTTTACATAATATTTACCCTGCCATGTCAGATAGATGCTGGAGATGCCTGGGGGCTGAGGGCTCATTGCCACATATATTCTGGGATCGCCAGACTATACCCCCCTTCTGGAAGAGAGTACAGGGGTTGATTTCTTAGGTGTTGGATGTAGAGATACCTCTGGATCCTGTGGCTTATTTACTTAATGTTCCACCCGTATCTATGAGCAAGGGTCCTGCCAGGCTGCTCCTCCATATTCTAACATCGTCAAAGTGTCTAATAGCCTCATACTGGAAGAAAAGATCAGCTCCTTCCATGAAAAAACTCAGCTTGAAGATTAAAGAAATGAAGATGTATGGAGATTCTTACGGCCTGTATTAATAATGAACTTGATTTGTTTAACCCCTTCATGACCCAGCCTATTTTGACCTTAATGACCAGGCCATTTTTTGCAATTCTGACCAGTGTCCCTTTATGAGGTAATAACTCAGGAACGCTTCAACGGATCCTTGCGATTCTGAGACTGTATTTTGTGACATATTGGGCTTCATGATAGTGGTAAATTTAGGTTGATAATTTTTGCATTTATTTGTGAAAAAATGGAAATTTGGTGAAAATTTTGTAAATTTCGCAATTTTCATATTTTGATTTTTTATTCTGTTAAACCAGAGAGTTATGTGACACACAATCGTTAATAAATAACATTTCCCACATGTTTACTTTACATCAGCACAATTTTTTTGGAAACAAAATTTTGTTTTGTTAGGAAGTTATAAGGGTTAAAAGTTGACCAGCGATTTCTCATTTTTACAACAAAATATACAAAACCATTTTTTTAGGGGCCACCTCACATTTGAAGTCACTTTGAGGGGTCTATATGGCAGAAAATACCCAAAAGTGACATAATTCTAAAAACTACACTCCTCAAGCTACTCAAAACTACATTCAAGAAGATTATTAACACTTCTGGTGCCTAACAGGAACTAAAGCAATATGGAAGGAAAAAATGGACATTTTAATTTTTCTGACAAAAAATTTAATTTAGCATCAATTTTTTCATTTTCACATGGGTAACAGGATAAATTGGATCCTAAATTTGTTGGGCAATTTCTCCTGAGTACAACGATACCTCATGTGTGGTCATAAACCACTGTTTGAGCGCACGGCAGGGCTCAGAAGGGAAAGAGTGCCATTTGACTTTTTGAATGGAAAATATGCCAGAATATTTAGCGGTTGCCATGTCACATTTGGAGAGTCTCTGTGTGCCTAAACATTGGAGCTCCCCCACAAGTGACCCCATTTTGGAAACTAGACCACCCAAGGAACTTATCTAGATGCATAGTGAGCACTTTGAACCCCCAGGTGCTTCACAAATTGATCTGTAAAAAAAAGAAAGTACTTTTTTTCACAAAAATTATCTTCTAGCCTCAGTTTTTTATTTTCACATGGACAACAGGATAAAGTGGATCCTAAAATTTCCTGGTCAATTTCTCCTGAGTAAACCGATACCTCATATGTGGTTATAAACCACTGTTTGGGCGCACGGCAGGGCCCAGAAGGAAAGGAGCACCATTTGACTTTTCAAATACAAAAATTAGCTCCAGTCGTTAGCGGACATCATGACGCATTTGGAGAGCCTCTGTGTACCTAAACAGCGAAAAAAACACAAGTGACACCATTTTGAAAAGTAGACCCTTTAAGGAACTTATCTAGATGTGATGTGAGCACTCTGAACCCCCCAAGTGCTTCACAGAAGTTTATAACGCAGAGCAGTGAAAATAAAAAATCATTTTTTTTCCTCAAAAATGATAATTTAGCCCACAATTTTTTATTTTGACAAGGGTAACAGGAGAAATTGGACCACAAAAGTTGTTGTGCAATTTGTCCTGAGTACGCTGGTATCCCATATATGGGGGGGAACCACTGTTTGGGCACACGTCGGGGCTCGGAAGAGAAGTAGTGACGTTTTGAAATGCCGACTTGATGGAATGGTCTGCGGGCGTCATGTTACGTTTGCAGAGCCCATGATGTGCCTTAAAAGTAGAAACCCCCCACAAGTGACCCCATTTTGGAAACTAGATCCCCCAAGGAACTCATCTAGATGTGTGGTGAGCACTTTGAATCCCCAAGTTCTTCACAGAAGTTTATAGCGCTGAGCCTTGAAAATAAAAAAATCATTTTTTTCCACAAAAATCATTTTTTTATTACCCAATTTTTTATTTTCCCAAGTGTAACAGGAGAAATTAGACCCCCAAAGATGTTGTGCAATTTTTCCTGAGTACGCTGATACCCCATATGTTGGGGTAAACCACTGTTTGGGCACACGTCAGGGCTCGGAATGGAGGGAGCACTGTTTGACTTTTTGAAAGCAAAATTGGCTGGAATCAATGGTGGCACCATGCCGCGTTTGGAGACACCCTGATGTGCCTAAATAGTGTAAACCCCCCATTCTAACTCCAACCCAAACCCCAACACACTCCTAACCCTAATCCCAACCCTATCCATAACCACAACCCTAACCTCAACACACCCCTAACCCTAATCCCAACTCTAACCCTAAACACAAGCCTAACCCTAATCTTAACCCTAATTCCAACCCTAGCCCTAATCCCAACCCTAATTCCAACCCTAACCCTAATTCCAACCCTAACCATAATTCTAACCCTAATTCCAACCCTAACCCTAATTCCAACCCTAAACCTAATTCCATCCCTAACCCTAATTCTAACCCTAATGGAAAAATAAAAAATATTTTCTTTATTTTATTATTTTCCCCTACCTAAGGGGGTGATAAAGGGGGGGTTTATTTACTTTTTTTTTATTTTGATCTCTGTGAGAGTTTATCACAGTGATCAAAATAAATGAATGGAATCTGCCGGCCGGCGGGCGCACTGCGTATGCGCCCACCATTTTGCAGGATGGCAGCGCCCATGAAGGATTCTGGAGGGACACCGGGATGGACACAGGGGCATCGGAGATACTGGGACAGGTGAGGGGGGATCAGAAGGCGGGGGAAGTGGAGGGAAGGGGGAGGGGAGCAGATGTTACGGTGGCGGCAGATTGACGCCGTTAGTCAGTGGCGGGGGCTGATCGTCCCCATCATTTGGTGTGGGGGGGTCGGATCTTGGTCTCCAGCCATGACAGATGCTATTGCAGCATCAGCCATGGCTGGATTGTAATATTTCACCAAATTTCATTGATGAAATATTACAAATCGCTCTGATTGGCTGTTTCACTTTTAACAGCCAATCAGAGCGATCGTAGCCATGGGGGGCTAACCCACCCCCGAGGTGAAGTACAAAGGGTCTTGTGCCTTCGGGACAGGTGACCTTTCAGTGACCCCAGTCACCCGACCCGCAGGAACGCGATCCTTCCATGACACAGCGTATGCGTCACAGGTCGGATTGGCACTGGCTTTCATGATGCATACACTGTGTCAAAGGTCGGGAAGGGGTTAATCGCATATTGAATCCATGGGATGACTATGTAACTAAGCTAACCAATTGATGTTACGTGCTTCTTTTCTTTCTTTTTTTTTCCCCCCTCCCTGACTTTTTCCCTATGTCTTCCCTGTACCATACCTACTCTTAGATGATGTATTAGATGTTTGACCTAATGTTAGTAGGAGCAGAAGTGCTGAGTACTGTACCACTGGAAGAAACTTCTAAAATGTTTTGCAGAATTTTGCTACAAGTATACTTGTGTTTATGATGTTATTTGTACAAGAAAATAGAAAATATTTAAAAAATAAACAGTTTAACCCCTTAACGACCACCAATACGCTTTTTAATTGCGGTAGTTAAGGGTACTTAAACCACATCGCCGTTAATGAACAGCGCTGTGGAGAAAGTGTATAGCAACCCCCAGAGTCGGATTTTCTCCGGGGTCTCAGCTGCCGGAGGTAGCTGAGACTCCAAAGAACATGATTTGGGTTGATTTTTACTGACCCCGCTTTTGCCATCGCCGTTATTAACCGTATAACGGCGACCGAAAAAAAAAGTCCAATGTGCCATTCAATTTCTCTCTCCTATGATGTGATCGCACATCAGAGGAGAGAGAAATAGGATCCCCAATCCCCCCGGTACCTCCTGGTGGTCCTCGGCCCTCGTGCTTACCCTCCATGGGTGACGCCATCTTCTTCTGGGAAGAAAATGGTGGGCGCATGCGCAGTGCGCCCGCCGAGATCTGCCGGCCGGTACCCGGCAACAATAGGAAGATTTTTTATATGTATATAGGTGGGCACCATGGAAAATATGACATGAATATGATAACTGGGTGCAACACTGTGCCAAATAGATCAAATGAAAAAAAGGGAGAAAAGAGACACAGGATAACATGCACACAACAGCAGAATGTCCATGTGAAAAAAGGCTTTTATTGACATACAATAGCCAGAGAGATCCAAGTGTACAATAAAAACAATTAAAAACCACAAATGAAACAAAAGTGGGCAGGTGGAGAACACATGCAGTATACAAAGGAAGAAATGTTTCTATAAATAAGTGTTTCAAAAAAATGCATTCACAACAATGCCCTCTATCGCCATATAATATGCATAAATTGTTTAGTATAAACATATGGACAATTTGCAGCAATGAAGTCCGATCAGTCTAATAGTCACTTGTAGGTATATGAATAATCCAAATGATTACCATGCAAGTCCATAGATGAGGGAAGGCAATTGCTGGATCACATGAAAATTGCCTAAGCATACTCACACTGCCCACAGAACCCAACGTGTGTCGCTACTAACCTGCAGTTTCGTCAGGGGAAGTAAGGAACACTTATTTATATAAACATTTCTTCCTTTGTATACTGCATGTGTTCTCCACCTGCCCACTTTTGTTTTATTTGTGGTTTTTAATTGTTTTTATTGTACACTTGGATCTCTCTGGCTATTGTATGTCAATAAAAGCCTTTTTTCACATGGACATTCTGCTGTTGTGTGCATGTTATCCTGTGTCTCTTTTCTCCCTTTTTTCAATAGGAAGATTTTTCCTATTGGTTCATTTTGGTCACTGTGATAGACCCTATCACAGTGATCAAAATTAAAAAATAGTAAATAAACCCCCACTTTATCACCCCATAGGTGGGGAAAAATAATGAAATAAAGAAAATATTTTTATTTTCATTTTTCCATTAGGGTTAGGGTTAGCATTAGGGTGGGAATTAGGGTTAGGGTTGGGATTGGCATTAGGATTAGGGTTAGGTTTGGCATTAGGGTTAGGGTTGGGACTCGGGTTAAGAATTAGGGCTAGGGGTGTGTTGGTGTTAGGTTTGTGGTTAGGATTGTGGTTAGGGTTAGGGTTGTGTTTGGGGTTAGGGTTATGGTTAGGGTTGGGATTAGAGTTAGGGGTGTGTTGGGGTTAGGTTTGTGGTTAGAGTTATGATTAGGGTTGGGATTAAGGTTACGGGTGTGTTGGGGTTAGGGTTGAAGAATTGATGGGTTTCCACTACTTAGGCACATCACAGGGTCTTCAAACGCAACATGGTGCCACCATTGATTCCAACCAATTTTGCGTTGAAAAAGTCAAATGATGCTCCCTCCCTTCCAAGCCCCGACGTGTGCCCAAACAGTGGTTCACCCCAACATATGGGGCATCAGCGTACTCAAGACAAATTGCACAACAACTTTGGGAGTCTAATTTCTACAGTTACCCTTGGGAAAATTAAAAAACTGGTGGCTAAAAAATCATTTTTGTGGAAAAAAAATGATTTTTTATTTTCACGACTCTGCGTTATAAACTTCTGTGAAGCACTTGGGGGTTCAAAGTGCTCACCACACACCTAGATAAACTCCTTGGGGGTCTAGTTTCCAAAATGGTGTCACTTGTAGGGGTTTCCACTGTTTAGGCACATCAAGGGGTCTCCAAACGCGACATGGCGTTTGACCTCAATTCCAGCCAATTCTGCATTGAAAAAGTCAAATGACGTTCCTTCACTTCTGAGCTCTACCGTGCCCCCTAACAGTCAGTTACCCCCACATAAGGGGTATCGGCGCACTCAGGACAAATTGCACAACTTTGGGGGTCTAATTTCTCCTGTTACCCTTGTGAAAATAAAAATTCGGGGACAAAAAGATAATTTTTGTGAAAAAAATATGATTTTTTATTTTCACGGCTCTACGTTATAAACTTCTGTGAAGCACTTGGAGGTTCAAAGTGCTCACCACACATCTAGTTAAGTTCCTTAAGGGGTATAGTTTCCAAAATGGTGTCAATTGTTGGGGGTTTCCACTGTTTAGGCACATCGGGGACTCTACAAACGCGGCATGGCATCCGATTTCAATTCCATCCAATTCTGCATTGAAAAAGTCAAACGGCGCTCCTTCCATTCCAAGCCCTGCCGTGCGCCCAAACAGTGGTTTACCCCCACATATGGGGTATCACCGTATTCAGGAAAAATTGCACAACAAATTTTGTGTTTTATTTTCTCTTTTTACGCTTGTGAAAATAAAAAAATTGGTTCTGAAGTAAAATGTTTGTAAAAAAAAGTTAAATGTTAATTTTTTTCTTCCACGTTGTTCAGTTCCTGTGCAGCACGTAAAGGGTTAATAAACTTCTTGAATGTGGTTTTGAGCACCTTGAGGGGTGCAGTTTTTAGAATGGTGTCACTTTTGTGTATTTTCTGTCATATTGACCTCTCAAAGTGACTTCAAATGTGAGGTGGTCCCTAAAAAAATGGTTTTGCAAATTTTGTTGTAAAAATGTGAAATCGCTGGTCAACTTTTAATCCTTATAACGTCCTAACAAAAAAAATTATGCTACTGTAAAGCAGGCATGTGGGAAATGTTATTTATTAAGTATTTTGTGTAACATATCTCTCTGATTTAAGGGCATAAAAATTCGAAATTTGAAAATTGCAAAATTTTAAATTTTTTTGCCATATTTCCGTTTTTTTCATAAATAAACACAAGTCATTTCGAAGAACGTTTACCACTAACATAAAGTAAAATATGTCATGAAAAAACAGTCTCAGAATCGCAGGATCTGTTAAAGTGTTCCAAAGTTATAACCTCAAAGTGACAGTCGTCAGAATTGTAAAAATTGGCCTGGTCAGTAAGCTGCAAATTGGCTCAGTCACTAAGGAGTTAAAAAAAGATTACTGTACTTGTCTTTTATTATGTACACCCCTCCTCACATGTAAAGCGCCATGGATTAAATGTCACTATAATAATAATAATAATAATAAATAATAATAAGACTTTTGGTTTGGCGTTCCAGTGATTTCTACGTATGCTCCTGCTCAGGGGCATTACTATCAAGAGGCAGAATGCAAAATCAGTATCATTACAGGGAGAGAACAGGAGACATATTATTATAAGCAATCATGGGGTAAGACGGTACGGGGTCAATATTATTACTATAAAGGGTGAAGGAGAATTATTATAAGGAGGCATGGGGGCATTATTTCTATATGCTGCTGTACTTAGATATAAGGAAATATTGTATATGAAAGACATTAGAATGTCTGGGGTAACAATGGACCAAAAGGAATATATGAATGGATAATATCCAAATGTATATATCTAATATATAAAGCTCAAAGTGTGTGTGTATGTGTGCATGTATGTATGTGTGTGTGTGTGTGTATGTGTGTATGTCCGGGATAGGCATCCGCACCGTCGCAGCTACAGCCACAAAATTTGGCACAGACACACGTCTGGACCCCGAGAGCGTCCTAAGCTATGTTGTGAGGCAAAATTTTAACCCCGCGCGTTCCAATTCACCAAACAATTTTGCCCCCGTCTACATACTGAGGGAAAAAGTGTGTGCGCGTCAAGCCCCGCCCCTCATTATGATGTCATAATGCCCCTATTTGCATACTGGGGAAGCAGTGTGTGCGTATCAAGCCCCGCCGCTCATTATGATGTCACAATGGTTGCCATGGCGACGCTGATGTCATCATAGGTTGCAAGCCCTGCCGCCGCTCATTATGATGTCATAATGGTTGACTATGAGATGGAGGATGTGTGATGGGTATATGGGCACTGGACTATGGGATGGAGGATATGTATGACGGGTATATGGGCTCGGGACTATGGTATGGCAGATGTGTATGACGGGTATATGGGCACTGGACTATGGGATGGAGGATATGTATGACGGGTATATGGGCACGGGACTATGGGATGGAGGATATGTATGACGGGTATATGGGCACGGGACTATGGTATGGAGGATATGCATGATGGGTATATGGGCACGGGACTATGGTATGGAGGATATGTATGACGGGTATATGGGCACGGGACTATGGGATGGAGGATATGTATGATGGGTATATGGGCACGGGACTGTGGGATGGAGGATATGTATGACGAGTATATGGGCACGGGACTATGGGATGGAGGATATGTATGATGAGTATATGGGCACGGGACTATGGGATGGAGGCTATGTATGATGGGTATATGGGCACGGGACTATGGGATGGAGGATGTGTGATGGGTATATGGGCACTCGACTATGGGATGGAGGATGTATGATGGGTATATGGGCACTCGACTATGGGATGGAGGATATGTATGATGGGTATATGGGCATGGGACTATGGGATGGAGAATATGTATGATGGGTATATGGGCATGGGACTATTGGATGGAGGATGGGTATATGGGCACTCGACTATGGGATGGAGGATATGTATGATGGGTATATGGGCATGGGCCTATGGGATCGTGGATGTGTGATGGGTATATGGGCACGGGACTATGGGATGGAGGATTATTATAATTTGTTATAACTAACCACAGTTAGTTACTATGCCCGGGCAGCGCCGGGCTCTTCAGCTATTTATATATAAATCTCACAAAATCATATAAATATGACTGGCCATAGATCCCCAAACAATGCATAGGACTGGTAAGAACAGATTGCCAATAATCATACAAAGGAGGGAAGGAAACCAACAAAAATTGCAATCACAAGAGTCCATGTAATGCAAAAAATATATAATTTTTATTAGTCAAGATGAGCAGACAAAGATAGAAGGAGTTAAAAACATCAGTGGATATAACACCCTGCACTGCAGCCCTGATTCATATTGCACAGTGCCCAGCTATATCAGCCATAGAGATAAAGCAGTCACTGCATACATGTATACCCATCACTCTCACTTCTATACACAGAAGTATATGGGCTCAAACAGCAGAATGTATACATGAACAAATGTCCAACATACTGTATGTATAATAAAGTGCATAAAGTCTTACAATAATTACCCGTTGGTGATAAGTGGTGATGGATGGCAGCAGGGTCTACAAGAGGCCAGCCCGCCCTCCCCTACACACGTTTCGGATTACTCCTTTATCAGGGGGCGTGGTAAAGGTTGACCTAAGTGATGTTATAAAGGGAGGAGGCCGGAAATAATGTAATACCTAATAAGGGAAGAGGTGGTGCATCGCCATGGTGTCCAAGATGCCAGCATCCGACACAGGAACCCCCAGCATCGGAAACACATTATCATGTGACCAGACGCCGGAGGCACCACGTGTCGGGGACCGACGCGATGAACCAAGAAGGCGTCGCATGTGCAGAGGAGGGGGAGTGGGAACAAGTGACACGCTACCAGGGAGGTGAAATAGTGTATATGTACAAGGCATGGCAGTCCGCACCCAAACCACGGTGTCCCTGAGGTCTGGCGTGGGATGCACCGCCGACACAAGATATGCAGAAGGGCAACATAATACAATAGAAAGCAGAGTAATACAGAATAGTACAAATACATAAGAAGCAGCACCACCGCACATGCAGCAGTGCCAACAATCAAAAAACACCCTATATGTATCCCACAAGTTTTTATAATAGAAATAGACACATACCCTTCACTGCATAATATTTAAAGGAGAATGCCATATATATTTTTTGATAGATAATATAAAAAAAGATAAGAATTCATATTATATTCACAATTTTCAAGCAATATCAAAATTGATATACAATCATATCACAAAGAAAGATATAATAATATTATATTTCATTATTGCCCACAAAATATATAGAACAGCATTACCAAGATATGATTATATAAGAGACATTATCATACAGTCCTAATTATATATCATTGAAAAAAATAGAAAAATAAATAAAATAAAATAAACAAAATAAAGATATCCACAAGACATCCCCCCCCGACTCATCTACAACCTCGTCAAAGGATCTTCTTCAAACATAGGTATAGGATGGACACAGAAAACAGTAGAAATTAGTCCATCTGTACAAGGTACCGCCACTATCCTGGACTCCGTCCAATGATCTTCATAGATCCACAAAATATCATAAAAATACCTAATACATGAAAAACACACAATTAAAAATATAATAAAAACAATAAAAAATAGCAAGGATTAGATCCACCCAATGTCCACCTGGAACAGTAAGGTGGTCACAGGAACGGATCGAAACTCAAATTCTCGTTTAGTCCTTGTGGATATACCGTATTAAGCGTCCAGATCCAGCGAGTCTCAAGTTTACCCAATCTTTGAAACAGATTGCCACCACGAATTCCAATATTTAAGGCATCGATACCCCTCACCTGTAGCACCGTACTGTCACAGTCATGAAAGTTTTTAAAGTGACGGGGTAACGTTTTAAGAGTGGATGCATCCATGTGGCCAGCCGCCGCCTGAATATCCAACACTTACTCGCGCACGCAAACCTTGAATTGTCTAGTTGTTAAACCGACATAAATTAATCCACATGGACAGGTGGCATAATAAATAACATATCTCGTAGCACAAGTAATGTATTTATTGATCTTAAAATTTTTAACGCCAACTGAATCGGAAAAAGAATCACACTTTTCAATGTTGGGACAGGCAACTCAATGACCACACGGAACACACCCACTCCTATGTGTGAAATTATCCAAAAATGTACCCTTTCTCTCACTTGTATAATGACAATGGGTGAGGTGATTGCGCAGATTCTTAGCATGCCTAAATGTAATGACTGGTATATCCAGAATAAATTTGCCAATTATTGGGTCAATTTTCAATATAGGACATGCTTTAGACAAAGCCTGCCTGACCTGCCTAGAATGGGAATGATAATTTGCAATGAAGCGTAACTTCCAGGTCCCTCCATCTTCCTAGCTGATTCCCTATTGTACAGCAGGCCATTTTGGGAAGAATAATTAGCCCTGTTATAGGCTCTTTTGAGTAGATGCCGACTATAGCCACGTTCCAAGAATCTCATTTTTAGCTCCTCTGCTCTTCTCTCAAAATCCTCATTAATAGAGCAAATCCGACAAAGTTGGAGGAACTGACCAATGGGAACAGACCTGACCATGTGATCAGGATGACATAGCGAAGCATGTAACAACATATTTGTAGAAGTCATCTTCCTAAAAATATCGGGCTGCCCCAGACCATCAGTATCCTTTTAAACAATGACATAGAGGAACTCAATCTTATCAGCATCGCATGTGAATGTTTAACGTATATTTTGGTCGTTGCTATTCAGGCGACCAATAAACTCCTGTAGTTCCAGAGTAGTACAGAGTAGTACCCTGCCAGACCAAAAATATATCGTGGATGTAGACAGAGAGGGCAAAATGGAGGAAATATACACTCCCTGATCGCCTCCCTCCACACGACCAGGGGGACGCGGCTTCTTAGATGGCACAGAAGATTTGGCGCGCGCTGGGCAGACCCTGAAAACATGACCAGTTTGCCCATAGCTAAAACATGCCCCCACACCACGACGAACTGGAGGAAACACCGCTGGGGAACCACCTCTTCCCACCTGCCTGGGCTCATCTTCCTGCACCAGTGTGTCCTCCTCCCTAGCAAGGACTACATTGGACATATTCGCCAAAGCCACAAAAAACTCATCTACCGACCGTAGAGATGGTGAATCGGCCGGCAAGGAGAAGGTCCAGGATTGGGGTTCACCCTCAGGGAGGGCTATAGTGGATCCCACCTGCTGTTCCTCACTCCCTAATGAGCGATTGTGGAGCCTGAAGTGTAGCTTGTAGGCCTCCTTAAAAAACAAAATATTCTCTCTCCCTCCAGAAAACCTGTCTGGGAGAGGTAACTTGGGCTCTGGTTGAGCCTGCATCTGAGCTGAAGCCCCGTACCCCACCAACTGCTGTAGCTGCTGCTCCACCACACCACGCAGCACCCCACACTCCTCAGTGAGGGTCTGCAGCAATTGGAAACAGGTCTGCATTAGGGCCATGGCTCACCAGAAAAAATGGGACGGTTGGTAATAATGTCACAGGACAGTAGGGAAAAGGCAGGAGACATTGAACCTGGGCCCCTGAACTGTCCCTCAGGCTTAGGGGGTGCCCTGACTTTCCTTAACTTGGGGGTACACTTAATGGTAGTGAGGCCCAATTCTCTGACCTGTCCTTATCCCCAGTTTAGCCATGAGCTCAACCCCAACCCCCTCCCCAGGAGGTGAGACAGGGAATAAAGTAAATTGCACCAAATAACACAAGGGAAAATAAAACAGACACCACGGGGTTAAAGCAACTATAAACCCAAACTTAGCTTTATCTGCTGCCAATGCTCCAAGCAGCAGAGAAAGGTACCCGATCAGCATCCAGCAGCAACTCCACTGCTCCAGATAAGCTGAACCCCTTCTCCACCAGGTAGGTCCAGACTTCACCAAGGTTCGTTAGCAAATGACCGGTATTACCAACAGAGAGCTGCAGCAGCTGATGATCTTTTATAGGAAGGAGGGGGGAGGTCACCACCTGCTGGCTAATTGAACATGTAGTAACACCAGCGGCCACCAGGAGAAAACCAGCAGCAGAGCAACTACAGTTGTAGTAACACCAGCAGCCACCGGGGAAAAAACCCATATTAACCCCCAGGGCCTGAAAGGAAAAAGGTTTATATAAGAGAGTCCAGACTCTGACACAGATCCAAAAATGGATTGTGACAAGTAAGTTCGGTTCTGCTCCCATACCGCTGTAGTAAGCTCCATTCTGCTCCCATATCTCTGGAGTATTCTCCGTTCTGATCCATATCTGTGTAGTAAGCTCAGTTCTTCTCCCATATGTCTGTAGTAAGCTCGGTTCTGCTCCCATATCTCTGGAGTATGCTCAGTTCTGTTTCCATATCTCTGTAGTAAGCTTGATTCTGTACCCATATATCTGGAGTAAGCGCTGCTCTGCTCCCATATTTCTGTAGTAAGCTCTGTTCTGCTCCCATATCTCTGGAGTAAGCTCTGTTCTGCTCCCATATCTCTGGAGTATGCTCAGTTCTGCTCCCATATCTCTGTAGTAAGCTTGATTCTGCTCCCATTTATCTGGAGTAAGTGCTGCTCTGCTCCCATATTTCTGTAGTATGCTCTGTTCTGCTCCCATATCTCTGGAGTAAGCTCCATTCTGCTCCCATATCTCTGGAGTATTCTCCGTTCTGATCCATATCCACATCTGTGTAGTAAGCTCAATTCTTCTCCCATATGTCTGTAGTAAGCTCTGTTCTGCTCCCATATCTCTGGAGTATGCTCAGTTCTGCTCCCATATCTCTGGAGTATGCTCAGTTCTGTTTCCATATCTCTGTAGTAAGCTTGATTCTGTACCCATATATCTGGAGTAAGCTCTGTTCTGCTCCCATATTTCTGTAGTAAGCTCTGTTCTGCTCCCATATCTCTGGAGTAAGCTCCATTCTGCTCCCATATCTCTGGAGTAAGCTTGGTTCTGCTTCCATATCTCTGGAGTACGCTTGGTTCTGCTCCCATATCTATGCAGCAAGCTCCTTACTGTTCCCATATCTACATACCAGCCTATTTTTAAAGCCTGTTATCTCTGCTGCTTTAATACAATGGCCAGAGATAGGGAGGGAAAAGGAGGGCCACTGCAACTCGAGGGCCACTGCCTTGTGATTGCTCCCCAGGCTGAAAAGTGCCAGCCAGCCCCTGTCTGTGTTAGAGTAGTTGGTGAGTTCTTGATGTCGCAGATTTTCTGCTGCATTTTTCCACCTATTTTTGTATCTTTTTGACTGCGTTTTTTTGTTTATTTGCTATGTTATGTGTTGAATAAATCTGCTTTAATTTTGATACTTCCTGGTACTCGGCTTTAACAAAGCTTTATTGATAGAGTCATGTGTGGATTTTATGCATTTTGTGTTTTTTACCTGCGTATTTTCCTCATCTAATGCAATTCTATGTATAAAATCTGAATATAAATCTCAGCGTAAAAATGACATCATAATGCTCCGCCACTACTTAACCAAGTGCTTACTGCCCAGGTGTCATTATTGTCAGTGATTGGCTGCGAAGCTGGTGATATACTGACTGCGCTTGGATTTGCTTGAAATGTCTGACATTTCTTCAGATAAACTTGAGGAGTTGGCACTACTCCAGGGGATTCTTACCATCTATGCCCCTGACAATGTGCTACCAATACCCGATGGCGTCCTCAGCTTCACTTACCGGCTGGTTATGGAGCTAGTGAGCGACTGCCTGACCAAACACCAACAAGGTCGTATAAGCTCAGAATATCTTGAGCATTTACAGATGAACATCAGGACATTAGTACAACAGGTAACAGACAATCTGGGCAAAGCACATAACAATAATAATGAATGATATTCACAGCACATGAAACAATAATGAATAATATTTATAAAATACAAGTTTCTTTACATGAAATATATATTTATATATTTTGGCCAAGAGCAATATAATTTATAGCTTATAAGAAATATCCATATATGTATTAATTGTAGCTGTAGATTGCAGGAGTAAAATGGTGACATAAATAGCGTCCTATATTCTCTACTTTCTCTCATGATTTTCCTTTTTTGTTTACTTCCATTTTTATAGGCTGAAGAAAGATCCCAATGTGGAGATCTGGCCTTTTTTAAACAATTGGCCCAACATTTCCTGTATGTACTAGAGTTTATTGCCCGCCCACTGAAGCATTTGGTAAGAATCCGTCATCTTCTATATCTCATGTCTTTCTTGTCTGATCTTCTCCAGATTACTAGTCATATAGCAGATTGTCATATTTCTCATCATAGAAGCCCCCTGTCCGCTCCAGGCAGATACAGGATCTTTTATGGCAGCCTGTCTCTGCTCCATCCTCTGTGGTGACAGTCTGTACTGTGCTCAGTGGTGCAGACCTTTCATATCACATCGGTCTCGCTTTATCTTCACAATCTTCCTTCTTGTAAATGCTGCAGTTCAGGTAATAGATGTTATTGGAGAACTGTTGTATATACAAGTCCCTTATATATTAATGTGGATTTACTGGGCGGAGCGGCCGTGTATATTCCCCGCAATTATGTAAATCCAGGTTTAGTCCGTTCTGTCTTTTGTGTACTGTAATTTAGTATTTGTGAGTTGTTATATTAATTGCACATATTATATCCATCAGGAAACACCGGCCGGTGACTCCAAAGAGGGGCAACACCGAAATATCGCTGACCCCAATACCAGTGAGCCAGGGCTAAAAAGTGATCTGATTGAAGGTAAGCTGATCATCTTGCATTCCTACAAACATTAATATTATGGAGACACCAGAGAATATATAAATTTACTCTTCATCCTCTGTATGAGGCCGGTGACGGCTCCTGAACCTCCTGTAGACTGTAATGGAGAGGGCTCATGCAATTCTGAAAACCCCTCTGGTTCTCCCTTCTGGGATCTTCTAAGCCCCAAAATGCACAGAGGACCTCACAGGGTCCTCATCCAAGTCACTGTCAGATCCCGAACAATCACACATTTATGGCAGAGTATATCTATCTATGGATGTGCCATAAGTATATACAGTATGTGCAGAATATCCATATAACTAGTATTATACCATTTACTTGTCTTTCCTTCCTTATATCAATGTGTTATATATTAAGTTCTGATATAGTCTAATACATGATGTCTCGTTATTTTATCATTATATTAGAGACAACTGAGCCGGCAACTGCTGACGGTGGAATATCTGAGACACCAGAGATCCCCGAATCTGCCAGTGTAAGTATCAGAGAAAACATCTGTATATCATCAGATAACGGGGTATGAATTACACATCACATGTTACACCCCAGAGTACAGTGGGTTAACTCTATTCTTAATGAATGTAGATTGGACCTATTATTATTATTCCTGTCTCCTCTGTGTGATGTCCCTTACCATCCCCTCCAGTACAATGATACATGTGTATGGAGGATATCCCTATAATATAATAGTGTCTGGGGAGCGTCCTGCTGGTATCATGTCCTCTACATCTGCTGCAGTGTAATCAGCGGGGACATAATGTAGAGAAGTTCCTGCATCTGCAGCTTTTATCTTCCTGCAACTTATATGTCTTATTGTCATTTCTTATTCTTCTAGGCCGTGATCAGATCATTGACCCCTATGAGAAAACCAAGTATGAGCAACTATACCCAGATCAAAGAGATTGGCAGAGGATCTTTAGGGTGAGCGTTATGTATAATCTTCATTTTTCCCAAACTCCTTATGATGATGCCTCAGTCTATATGTCCTGCCTTTTGGAAATTCCTGTATATGAGTCCACATCTAAATTTTACTGTATTCCAAGATCTGTAACATTTTTATTTTTCTATCCCATAGAGCTTTGTAAGGACTTGTTTTTGGTGTGTCGAGCTGTTGTTTTTTTCTCCTTTAGGGACTTTATCGCTGTTTACATATGGATCACAGGATTTTATCTCTCTTTTTTTATACACCCTAAAATCTTGTTTGCTTTTGCAGCTGCTTCCTGACATTGAGTACTGCTGCTCAGCTTAAGGCCCCATATCCCATAACGAGATCGTTAGCGAGATCGCTGAAAAGTCACCGATTTTGTGACGCAACAGCGACCTCGCCAGCGATCTCGCTAGGTGTGACACATAGCGGCGACGGCCCCCCGCTGGATATCGCTGATCGTGCTCGAATGTCGTGGGCCATTTTTTGATCGTCGGCGTCCCGCTGGCCAGCATGCATCGCTGTGTTTGACTCCGACGAGCGACCTCGTTGGCGACGCAGAACTCAGGGACGCAGGTGTGAGTCGTCCGATAAGCTGCTGTGTGACAAGGTATCAACGATTGCCGAGGTCGTTATACGGATCGCCAGATCGTTGCTGCGTCATTGAAGAGATCTGCCTTTTTGGCAGCTTACTAGCGACCATGTAGTGACACACCAGTGATCCCTACCAGGTCATATAGTTGTCGGGATCGCTGATGCGTCGCTATGTGAAAAACGGGACCCTTACTTATGACCAGAATACACAAGTCCTTCTCCTGTTCTGTAATCTCTAATATATTTACATTTAATCTATATACAGCGGTATGATTACTACCATTGCGGTGCATTACTCTACATTAAACGTCATCTGCCATATGGTTACTCTTGCAGGAATAATTTCCAGATCCTTTTGTATCATTATAATGTCAAAGGTTAATAATCAACATATGCAGTTTGGAGGGTGCCTTGATCCATTGGAAAAGGTAGGGATATCCAGCCGTTTTTTGGATAACAAATTTAAAAAAAAAATATTACTAGAATTGAATAAAAACAAAACATTTTGGAACAGGTCTCACTTTTTCTATTGTACTGGGTATGTTCTGTTTTTATTGAATTCTACTAAAATAGTTTTGAAAATTTTAATTTAAAAAATAGATAGATATCCCTATCGTTTCCAATTGCTACCACCAAGCAGGAGTGGTTTTTCATCCAAGCTGAGGATTAGGTCATTTAACGTGGGTGGGCTGGATCACCCTCTCTTATTTATTGCCTTGATCCATTACTTTTAGATTCAGAAAAACTGAGAAGTTAAAATAATTTTTAGTTAAAGGGAATCTGTCAGCAGTTTTTTACTATTTCATCTGAGAGCAGCCCGATATAGGAAAAGAAACCCTGAATCCAAATATTTATTGCTTAGTTTACTGGGTGCAGCCATTCTGACACAATCAGAGCTATTAGATTTAGCAATGCAGCACAGCTGAGAAAGCTAACCCCGCCCACTCCACAGCTAACCTCGCCCACACCAGGATCTCCAGGATTAGGAGGGATTTGGGGTGTAACATAATAAAAGATGAGTAAACCATCAAAGCAAACAGAAAAAGGGTCTGTGACCCACACTGGTAGCTGAGACTGGCCAGCCCCATATTATACGAGGTCACAACCAGGTTCTGCCTGAGGAAGGCAGCACTAATTAGTCCTCAGAAGCACATAACCCTGAAATATGCAGGGATTATACACTACCCATTATAGAACTGTCTTATGTGCTACTTACTACCAGGTTTTAGCTAAGATACAAGACATATGTGTAAGGAGAGATGAAAAAGCTAATGGGGGATGACATAAATGTACTGAGGAACGCTACATAACAAAATATAAGCAAAAAAAAATGGGAAGAATGGCTGCACTTCTATACTTAGACTTATTGTGACCATTCTTTTAGAAAAGATGAAGTCTAAAGACCCCTAGAATGAGCTCAGCGAGTCCAAACAGTGAGGGGATAAGACCAGACAAAGTAAGAATCCCTACAGTAAGGCTCTGTTCACTTGTCTAGTATCATCAGTTAGAGCGGATCCAGCAGCCATCAATTGACAAAAAAGTGTTGCAGACACAACTGTTTTGACCAGCTTGAAAAAAACTGGTTTCAACTGAATCTTTTTTTTTTTCTTTTTTTTTTAACAATGAAGTCTATGGAAAACTAATTAAACAGTCCGGCCCCTGTGCACTGAAATGTGATTAGCAGAAAACTTCCCATGGTGACTACAGAGGAATATCAATGTGGATTCCCTCACCAAAGATATCAATGTGATCAGTATTACCGCGCCATTACAGCCATCTCTTTACTTGCTGACAGGTTCTATTTAAGGTGCATTCACCCCGGTTGACCACAGCCGTTAAAGGGGGTTTTCACCCAGAAGGAAACTCAGCAAGCAGTACAGCATGCAGAATAACTGACTGTGAGCAGTATATACAAAGTCAGGGTTCGGCTCTGCTTGTTGGTGTCGCGTCACTGCAGGAATGTGATTTGGGCTGCATGGTGGTCATGTTCTGATCAGATTGTCATCTGCTTTACTCAACAGAACATTGAGAGAAGATATTGAGGATCTATTCAGCACGAAACTGCAACTGTGGAAATCACATTCCAGCAGTTACATGACAAAACGGTGGATGCTGTTTTAATGGCTGCATTCTGCCGGTGTACATGGACCTTTCTCCTGTCCAAGATAATTGTTGAATTCAGCATCTAGTAGAGATAGCAGCCTATAGTCTGGTGTGTGTACTGGTAATGATACGGCGTGGGTATGTGCACACCATAAGTACAGGCTGCAGACATTTCTGCACCAAAAATGTGTCACTTGGCAGGAAAATCGCCTTCATATTGCTGCTTTTTTTAATGAGATTTTTTCCCGTTCTTTAGGATGGTTGAAAAATGCTGAAAGAATAGACGCTGCGGTAGTAGCGTAGCTACCAGGGGGGCAGAGGCCCCGCGCTCTCAGGGCCCACCCGGAGCTACGTTACAGTTACATTGTGCGGCAGAGCAGGGAGAATCAATCTTCCTGCTCGGCCGCTATGGGGCCCCTGAGCAGGCGGGGGGACCCAGTGTCAGCAATGGGCCCCCCGCCCGTCATCGTAGGTTCAGCTGAATCGGCTTCATGCCGATACAGCTGACCGCATTGATGAGAGAAGGAGCGAGCGCTCCTTCACTCATCATCCCCCTGTCAGCGTCTGACGTCACCGACGCCGACACTGACAGTGGGCTTGATGACGTCAGTACTCGGCACCTGCAGTCGGAGATGAGTGGGAGCAGCACAGGAACCATGAGGGAGAAAGGTGAGTTATTAGTTTATGGGGGAGGGGTGCATTATACTACAGAGGGTGGATATGGGGGCTCATTATACTACAGAGGGTGGCTATGGGGGTGCATTATACTACAGAGGGAGGTTATGGGGGTGCAGTATACTAAATGGGGTGGCTATGGGGCTATAATACACTACAAGGGGGTGGCTATGGGGTGCATTATACTACAGAGGGTGGCTATGGGAGTGCATTATACTACAGAGTGTGGCTATGGGAGTGCATTATACTACAGAGGGTGGCTATGGGAGTGCATTATACTACAGAGTGTGGCTATGGGAGTGCATTATACTACAGACGGTGGCTATGAGGCTGCATTATACTACATAGGGTGGCTATAGGGGTTCATTATACTACAGAGGGTGGCTATCGGGTGCATTATACTACAGAGGGTGGCTATGTGGGTGCATTATACTACAGAGGGTGGCTATGAGGTGCATTATACTACAGAGGGTGGCTATAGGGGTGCATTATACTACAGAGGGTGGCTACGGGGGTGCATTATACTACAGAGGGTGGCTATGGGGTGCATTATACTACAGAGGGTGGCTATGGGGTGTATTATACTACAGAGGGTGGCTATGGGAGTGCATTATACTACAGAGTGTGGCTATGGGAGTGCATTATACTACAGAGGGTGGCTATGGGAGTGCATTATACTACAGAGGGTGGCTATGGGAGTGCATTATACTACAGACGGTGGCTATGAGGCTGCATTATACTACATAGGGTGGCTATAGGGGTTCATTATACTACAGAGGGTGGCTATCGGGTGCATTATACTACAGAGGGTGGCTATGTGGGTGCATTATACTACAGAGGGTGGCTATGAGGTGCATTATACTACAGAGGGTGGCTATAGGGGTGCATTATACTACAGAGGGTGGCTACGGGGGTGCATTATACTACAGAGGGTGGCTATGGGGATGCAATACATTATAGAGGCTGCCTATGGGGGTGCATTACACTACAGAGGCTGCCTATGGGGGTGCATTACACTACAGAAGCTGCCTATAGGGGTGCATGATGCTATAGAGTCTGCCTATGGGGAGGTCATTATACAATATAGAGTCTGCCTTTGGAGAGAGCATTATACTATATGGAGACCTATGGGGAGTGCATTATACTATATGGAGGACTATGGGGAGTGCATTATACTATTTGGAGATGGACCTATGGGGAATGCATTATACAATATGGAAACCTATGGGGAGTGCAGTATACTATGTGGAGGCCTATCTAGTGGCCCATCATACAGTGTGGTGATTATAGTGACAGGGCTATCATAGTGTTGGAGCCATAAAATAGTTTGGGGGATATTAAGGGGTCAGTATACAGTCATATGTAAAAGTTTGGGCACCCCTATTAATGTTAACCTTTTTTCTTTATAACAATTTTGGTTTTTCCAACAGCTATTTCAGTTTTATATATCTAATAACTGATGGACTCAGTTATATTTCTGGATTCAAATGAGGTTTATTGTACTAACAGAATACAGTATGTGCAATCTGCATTTAAACAAAATTTGATGGGTGCAAAAGTATGGGCACCTCAAAATAAAAGTGACATTAATATTTTGTAGATCCTCCTTTTGCAAAAATAACAGCCTCTAGTTGCTTCCTGTAGCTATTAATGAGTTCCTGGATCCTGGATGAAGGTATTTGTGACCATTCCTGTTTACAAAACAATTCCAGTTCAGTTAAGTTTGCTGGTCGCCGAGCATGGACAGCCCGCTTCAAATCATCCCACAGATGTACAATGATATTCAGGTCTGGGGACTGGGATAGCCATTCCAGAACATTGTAATTGTTCCTGTGCATGAATGCCTGAGTAGATTTGGAGCGGTGTTTTGGATCATTGTGTTGCTGAAATATCCATCCCCTGCGTAACTTCAACTTCGTCACTGATTCTTGCACATTATTGTCAAGAATCTGCTGATACTAAGTTGAATCCATGCGACCCTCAACTTTAACAAGATTTCCAATGCCGGCATTGGCCACACAGCCCCAAAGCATGATGGAACCTCCACCAAATTTTACTGTGGGTAGCAAGTGTTTTTCTTGGAATGCTGTGTTTTTTAGCCTCCATGCATAACGCCTTTTTGTATGACCAAACAACTCAATCTTTGTTTCATCAGTCCACAGGACCTTCTTCCAAAATGTAACTGGCTTGCCCAAATGTGCTTTTGCACACCTCAGGCGACTCTGTTTGTGGCGTGCTTGCAGAAACGGCTTCTTTCGCATCACTCTCCCATACAGCTTCTCCTTGTGCAAAGTGCGCTGTATTGTTGCCCGATGCACAGTGACACCATCTGCAGCAAGATGATGCTGCAGGTCTTTGGAGGAGATCTGTGGATTGTCCTTGACTGTTCTCACCATTCTTCTTCTCTGCCTTTCTGATATTTTTTCTTGGCCTGCCACTTCTGGGCTTAACAAGAACTGTACCTGTGTTCTTCCATTTCCTTACTTTGTTCCTCACAGTGGAAACTGACAGGTTAAATCTCTGAGACAACTTTTTGTATCCTTCCCCTGAAAAGCTATGTTGAATAATCTTTGTTTTCAGATCATTTGAGAGTTGTTTTGAGGAGCCCATGATGCCACTCTTCATGGGAGAATCAAATAGAAGAACTACTTGCAAGTGGCCACCTTAACCCCTTCACGACCTTTGACGCCACGTAGGCGTCATGAAAAGTCGTGCCAGAACGACCCATGACGCCTATGTGGCGTCATGACTTTAAAGCCCCCCTGCGGGTCGGGTGACCTAGGTCACTGAAAGGTCACCCGACCCGCAGATACAGGGGGCTTTGTTCTTCGCCACAGGGGGTGTGGCTTCGCCCCCACGTGGCTACGATCGCTCTGACTGGCTGTTAAAAGTGAAACAGCCAATCAGAGCGACAGTAATATTTCATCAATGAAAATTGATGAAATATTACAATCCAGCCATGGCCGATACTGCTGTAGCATCGGACATGGCTGGAGACACCGATTCCACCCCCCCCACCGGCGATCGCCCCCCCCGCAACTGAATGACAGCGGCGATCTGCCGCCGCTGTCATCATCTGCCCCCCTCCCATTCCCTCTGCTCCCCGCCAGCTTCCGATAACCCCCTCACCCCCTCTCACCTCCCCTGGCACCTTCTAAGTCCCCCTGTCGCTCCCGGTGTCCGGCGGGTCCGGTTCATGGGCGCCGCCATTTTGGAAAATGGCGGGCGCATGCGCAGTGCGCCCGCCCGAATCTGCCGACTGCAGATTCCATTCTTTCATTTTGATCACTCTCACAGTGATCAAAATGAAAGAAAAAGTAAATAAACCCCCCGATTATCACCCCCATAGGTAGGCACAACTAATAAAATAAAGACAATATTTTTATTTTTATTTTTCCATTAGGGTTAGGGTTAGGGTTGAAAAAATGGTTAGGGTTAGGGTTGGAAAGAGGGTTAGGGTTGGAAAGAGGGTTAGGGTTAGGGTTGGAAAGAGGGTTAGGGTTGGAAAGAGGGTTAGGGTTGGAAAGAGGGTTAGGGTTAGGGTTGGAAAGAGGGTTAGGGTTGGAAAGAGGGTTAGGGTTAGGATTGGAAAGAGGGTTAGGGTTGGAAAGAGGGTTAGTGTTGGAAAGAGGGTTAGGGTTGAATTAGGGTTAGGGTTGGAATTAGGGTTAGAATTAGGGTTAGGGTTGGAATTAGGGTTAGCGTTGGAATTAGGGTTAGGCTTGTGGTTAGGGATGTGTTAGGGTTAGGGCTGTGGTTAGGGGTGTGTTGGGGTTAGGGTTGGAGTTAGAATTGAGGGGTTTCCACTGTTTAGGCACATCAGGGGGTCTCCAAACGCGACATGGTGCAACCATTGATTCCAGCCAATTTTGCGTTCAAAAAGTCAAACGGTGCACCCTCCCTTCCAAGCCCTGACATGTGCCCAAACAGTGGTTTACCCCAACATATGGGGTATCAGCGTACTCAGGAAAAATTGTACAACAACTTTTGGGGACTAATTTCTCGTGTTACCCTTGGGAAAATAAAAAATTGGAGGCTAAAAAATTATTTTTGTGGAAAAAAATGATTTTTTCATTTTCACGTCTCTGCATTATAAACTTCTGTGAAGCACTTGGGGGTTCAAAGTGCTCACAACACATCTTACATACGTTCCTTGGAAGGTCTAGTTTCCAAAATGGGGTCACTTGTGGGGGTTTCCACTGTTTAGGCACATCAGGGGCTCTGCAAACGTAATGACGACCGCAGACTATTCCATCAAAGTCTGCATTTCAAAACGTCACTACTTCCATTCCGAGCCCTGACGTGTGCCCAAACAATGGTTCCCCCCCACATATGCAGTACCAGCGTACTCAGGACAAACTGGACAACAACTTTCGGGGTCCAATTTCTCCTGTTACCCTTGTGAAAATAAAAAATTGCGAGCTAAAAAATCATTTTTTGAGGAAAAAAAAAATATTTTTTATTTTCATGGCTCTGCGTTATAATCTTCTGTGAAGCACTTGGGGGTTCAGTGTGCTCACTACACATCTAAGTAACTTCCTTATGGGGTCTAGTTTCCAAAATGGGGTCACTTGTGGGGGGTTTCCACAGTTTAGGTACATCAAGGGCTCTGCAAATGTAACATGATACCCGCAGACCATGCCATCAAAGTCAGCATTTCAAAATGTCACTACTTCCCTTCCGAGCCCTGACGTGTGCCCATACAGTGGTTTCCCCCCCACATATGGGGTATCAGCGTACTCAGGACAAACTGTACAACAACTTTCGGGGTCCAATTTCTCCTGTTACCCTTGTGAAAATAAAAAATTGCGAGCTAAAAAATCATTTTTTGAGAAAAAAAAATAATTTTATTTTCATGGCTCTGCGTTATAATCTTCTGTGAAGCACTTAGGGGTTCAGTGTGCTCACCACACATCTAGGCAACTTCCTTATGGGGTCTAGTTTCCAAAATGGGGTCACTTGTGGGGGGTTTCCACAGTTTAGGTACATCAAGGGCTCTGCAAATGTAACATGATGCCCGCAGACCATGCCATCAAAGTCAGCATTTCAAAATGTCACTACTTCCCTTCCGAGCCCTGACGTGTGCCCAAACAGTGGTTCCCCCCCACATATGGGGTACCAGCGTACTCAGGACAAACTGTACAACAACTTTTGGGGTCCAAATCATCCTGTTACTCTTGTGAAAAAAAATTGCGGGCTAAAAATCTTTTTTTTTGAGGAGAAAAAATGATTTTTTATTTTCACAGCTCTGCGTTATAAACTTCTGTGAAGCACTTGGGGGTTCAAGGTGCTCACCACACATCTTGATAAGTTCCTTGGGGGGTCTAGTTTCCAAAATGGGGTCACTTGTGGGGGGTTTCCACAGTTTAGGTACATCAAGGGCTCTGCAAATGCAACATGACACCCTCAGACCATGCCATCAAAGTCAGCATTTCAAAATGTCACTACCTCCCTGCTGAGCCCCGACGTGTGCCCAAACAGTGGTCCCCCCCAAATATGGGGTACCAGTGTACTCAGGACTAACTGTACAACAACTTTTGGGGTCCAATTTATCCTGGTACCCCTGTGAAAATAAAAAATTGCGGACTAAAAATATTTTTTTTAAGAAAAAAAAATATTTTTTATTTTCACGGCTCTACGTTATAAACTTCTGTGAAGCACCTGGGGGTTCAAAGTGCTCACCACACATCTAGATAAGTTCCTTAGGGGGTCTAGTTTCCATAATGGGGTCATTTGTGGGGGAGCTCCAAAGTTTAGGCACACAGGGGCTCTCCAAACACGATATGGTGTCCGCTAACGATTGGAGCTAATTTTCATTTCAAAAAGTCAAATGGCACTCCTTCCCTTCTGAGCCCTGCTGTGCGCCCAAACAGTGGTTCCCCCCCACATATGGGGTACCAGCGTACTCAGGACAAACTGGACAACAACTTTTGTGGTCCAATTTCTCCTGTTAACCTTGTGAAAATAAAAAATAGCGTGCTAAAAAATTATTTTTGAGGAAAAAAAATGATTTTTTATTTTCACTGCTCTACGTTATAAACTTTTGTGAAGCACTTGGGGGTTCAAGGTGCTCACTACACATCTAGATAAGTTCCTTAAGGGGTCTAGTTTCCAAAATGGTGTTACTTGTGGGGGAGCTCCAATGTTTAGGTACACAGGGGCTCTCCAAACGCGACATGGTGTCCGATAACGATTGGAGCGAATTTTCCATTCAAAAAGTCAAATGGTGCTCCTTCCCTTCGGGGCCCTGCCGTGCGCCCAAACAGTGGTTTATGACCACATATGAGGTATTGGAGTACTCAGGAGAAATTGTCCAACAAATTTTAGGATCCATTTTATCCTGTTGCCCACGTGAAAATGAAAAAACTGAGGCTAAAAGATAATTTTTGCGAAAAAAAAGTACTTTTTTTTTTTACGGATCAATTTGTGAAGCACCTGGGGGTTCAAAGTGATCACTATGCATCTAGATAAGTTTCTTGGGGGGTCTAGTTTCTTAAATGGGGTCACTTGTGGGGAAGCTCCAGTGCTTAGGCGCACAGCGACTCTCCAAACGCGACATGGCAAGCGCTAAATATTCCAGCATATTTTCCATTCAAAATGTCAAATGTGCTCCTTCCCTTCCGAGCCCTGCTGTGCGCCCAAACAGTGGTTTATGACCACATATGAGGTATCGGTGTACTCAGGAGAAATTGCCCAACAAATTTTAGGATCCATTTTATCCTGTAGCCCATGTAAAAATGAAAAAAATTAATGATAAAAGAAAATTTGTGGTGCAAAAAATAAAATGTCCATTTTTTCCTTCCACGTTGCTTTAGTTCCTGTGGAGCACCTGAAGGGTTAATAATCTCCTAGAATGTAGTTTTGAGTAGCTTGAGGGGTGCAGTTTTTAGAATGGTGTCACTTTTGGGTATTTTGTGCCATATAGACCCCTCAAAGTGACTTCAAATATGAGGTGGTCCCTAAAAAAAATGGTTTTGTAAATATTGTTGTAAAAATGAGAAATCGCTGGTCAACTTTTAACCCTTATAACTTCCTAACAAAAAAAAATTGTTTCCAAAATTGTGCTGATGTAAAGTAGACATGTGGGAAATGTTATTTAGTAACTATTTTGTGTCACATCACTCTCTGGTTTAACAGAATAAAAATTAAAAATTTGAAAATTGCGAAATTTTCAAAATTTTCGCCAAATTTCAGTTTTTTTCACAAATAAACGCAAAAATTATCGACCTAAGTTTACCACTAACATGAAGCCCAATATGTCACGAAAAAACAATCTCAGAATCGCTAAGATGCGTTGAAGCATTCCAGAGTTATTACCTCATAAAGGGACACTGGTCAGAATTGCAAAAAATGGCCAGGTCATTAAGGTCAAAATAGGCTGGGTCATGAAGGGGTTAAATACCTTTTCTCATGATTTGATACACCTGGCTATGAAGTTGAAAGCTCAATGAGGTTACAAAACCAATTTAGTGCTTCAAGAAGTCAGTAAAAAGTAGTTAGGAGTGTTCAAATCAAGAAAATAATAAGGGTGCCCATACTTTTGCACTAGTCAAATTTTGTTAAAATGCAGATTGCACATTTTCTGTTAGTACAATAAACCCCATTTGAATCCAGAAATATAACTGAGTCCATCAGTTATTAGATATATGAAACTGAAATAGCTGTTGCAAAAACCAAAATTGCTATAAAGAAAAAAGGTTAACATTAATAGGGGTGCCCAAACTTTTACATATGACTGTATATACAGTGAGGGGGCATTATACTGTGTATAAGATAGTATCATACTGTGTATAGAGGAGCTGTACAGGAGGGAGACTCGGGACATTATTAAATGTAAAGTGGGCACTTATTGTTATAGGGGAACTTACAGTAGGTTACTGTGACTGTCAAATGGGCACACAGAGGGCATTATTACATTCTAGGGGACAAAATGTGGGCACTTTTCTAGAGCACTTGCACCCGGCCTTAGTATTTTCTAGAGGGTTGCTTTAAAATTTAGAGGTCACACAGGGCCACACAGCAGGTGCACTGATAGGGTCACATATGGCAGCAGCAGATCAGCATTGGGGCATCAGTAGGATGAGGAGTTTGTGCAGGTTGGGAATAGTCCCGTTTTGGACAGTGCTGAAAATGTGAGCAGTGAAACGTGTCTTTGTTGTATTCTCTGTAGCCGAGTCCTGGCTGGAGGAGTTGTCATGTCAGTCTGGGCCAGATGGAAAAGGCGTGAAAAGTTAATGATTCCTTCAGAAAGAACGTCAGTGGTAAGTCATTATCTGTAGCTGTGCTGTGATCTCTTATACAGTATGTTCTGTAGGACGGGTATCTACCACTGACCATATGGCGGTAATATCAATGTTGGTCTTTATATAGCGATTATTTTCAGTAACAGCGCGGTCATCTGCTGAGGTTCTCCTCCACTATTAGGGTGCGTCACCCAGTTATAATCAAGGTTACCTGGTTAGGGGCCCACTCAGAAGTTTCGCCCCCCCCGAACCAAAACCCTAGCTACACCTCTGCGCTGCGGACATAAAACTGCTTCAAATCTGCAAGGAAAACATAAGCGGCTTTTCCATGAGATTTCAGACATCTCATTCACTTTTCTATTACTATCAAACAGCGTTTTTGGGATCATGGAGCTCTTTACTACAAACATGTCTGTCCCTCCAGTTGAAAGAAATTAACATTTTCCTGGAGGGAAATTTATACTCCACATTATGTCAATTCAGTTTTGTCTGTTGACGATAAAGTGCAGTTTGCAGCCATTTTTATTTGAAAAATGTGAAATATACCCAAATCAGTCATAACCCACAAGTACTCAAAAATATTTCACATTCACCACACATCGGGTGGGCCTGCGTGATCTCAATTGCCAGGGCTGATTTCAGTTCCAGTCCAACCCTTCTGTCTACAGTGATTACTGTGCCGCAACCCCAGGCCTACATTCTGCAGCAATGTCTCATTATACAGGGAGTGTTGGGTGGCTTCCAATCTTCTCAGGTACGATTCTGAGCTCCCTCATCTGAGCCGGCCCTTACATATGCCTTAACCCATTTCTTATATATAGTTTCTAACCTGATCCAACCTCTAATTTTCCTATCGAATTGACCCCCTACCAATAGTGTTCACCTTCCCAATTTCAGTTGGAGCCAAGTAGTCTGCAGCTTAAGCAACATTTTCCCCCGTCAGAACCATCTTCAGAAACTATTAACTATCCCTCAACTATGACCCACTAGCCGCCTGTATTATGCCTCCCTGTCCCTTGTATGGCTTCTGGGGTTGATTTCTCCCCTCACCACTAATGGCTTCAGTACAGAGTGCATATGCCGTGTCTGACCTTCTGCCCAACTGCTACCTAGTTCTTTTAAATACTGGGTCACATTTATTATGATGCAGCATTGACTGTCTAGATTTACTTGGATTTCCATAGTAACTCGCTATCTTTTTACATTTTACCTTTATCTATGATGAAGGGAAATAAAGTCCTATTACAAAAATGGACACAAAACTAGTCAGCAAACTTTAAGGTATATTTTTTTTATTACCCAGAACACACCATTAAATGTTCTAGTTTGATAATGCAGACCTACCTATGCACTTTCTAGACACTAATCAAAATGTAATCAATCAAAATATGGTCCTGATATAAGGTAAAAACTATTATTTTTCCATTAATGCAAACTACTGTCTATGTAAAAATGTTTGAAGTTGTTGCAATGAAGCATTTCATCAGCAGAGGGCAGTGTCTTCCTGCTGTGATATTTATACTGCTCAGAACTGAAGCTACAAATGTGCATTCATTATTTGCAGATGGACTAAATGCACATTCTGATCTACTTTTTTTTTTTTTTAATGTATTTTAAAATTTGCATTATGTCTTAGAACTGAGCAATTTAATATTTTCTTTAAAAGGGGTTGCCCACTTTCTGCATTTTTGCTGCAAAAGATTAAATATATTGGTGGCCCGACTCTAACGCATCGGGCATTCTAGAATATGGCCAGCGGGAGACCGACGTTCAAAAGATGGTCCAAGACAATCCACCACGATCAGCGATCTCACAGTGGGGGCCTGGTCGCTGCTGCGTGTCACACTAAGGCTAAGTACCCACTTTGCAGAAATGCTACAAAAATTTCCACAGCATTTCCGCAACTCCCGCCGCAGGAAAAATGCATGTGAATTCGCATGTGTTTTCCCCGGGATTTTCGCGTGCGAAATTCAAGCGCATTCCAAGAGATTTGAAGCATCGCTTGGAATGTGATTGACAGGTTGGTCATACTTGTCAAGCATAGTGTTTGACAATTGTGATCAACTTTTTACTATTGATGCTGCCTATACAGCATCAGTAGTAAAAGATAAAATGTAAAAAATAATAAAAAAAATTTTTTAAAAAAGGTTATTCTCACCTTTGACGGCCCCCGATCTCCTCTCCACGCTCCTGGCATCTTCCGGTCCCAGTAATGCTTGGCGCGAAGGACCGGAGATTACGTCACTCTCGCGAGAGCGCAGCGTCATCAGCGGTCTGGTGAGAGGAGGGAAAGAGTCCGGGGGCCGTCGGAAGGTAAGTATATCACTATTTTTTATTTTAATTCTATTGTTTACAGGTTTATGGTACCCAGGGCCTGAAGGAGAGTCTCCGCTCCTCCGGACCCTGGGTACCGGCTAGCGCCAGTCATCTCCCGGCTACGTCGCCGCTGACCTCCGTGCGGCAGGAGATGACCCACGGCAACCTTTGGGAGATCAGCGGCTAGCACCGCAGATCTCCCGACAGTAGCGGTGGCGTGCGTCGTTCAAATTCCGCACCAATTCGCGGTCGGACTGCGCCTGTCGCTGATTGATTGCGCCCTGCCGGCCGTCCGCGACAATCAGCGATGCGGGATTTCCGTTACAGACAGACAGAATTAGACGATTATATAGTAGGATATATACACCGTATTTTCAGGCGTGTAAGACGACTTTTCAACCCCTGAAAATCTTCTCAAAAGTTCGGGGGTTGTCTTATACGCCGGGTGTCGTCTTATACAGCAGGTGCGGAGCTCTGGGGTCGCCACATATGGAGCTGTCAGCGCCATTACTGGTGAGGACGGACAGTACAATTGCTAACTAGATACGAACGTCAGGGTAGGAATCAATGTTTGTCACAGTTGCTGGCCGGAAGACTCCAGACTGCACCCTACTAACGAAGCTTCCTTGCCCTCCAGTTCCCAAACATGATGGAGTGAGGCTGATAGTCACCTTGGCGATGGACACTTCCCTGGAAGAGTTCAGCGATCACTGAAGGGCAGAGCTCCACGGAGAAATTACATCCGCCGATGTTCTGCACCCCGCCCTGAGCCCGAATCACCCAGAGAGGAAGATGTGGCCTGGAGATGTCTCCCCAGGTCACTGCTTCCGGAGGTGAACGAAGTGGCGACTGATACCTGGACCAGCCGAGAGTCTACTGCAGGAGAAGCCTGCGGGTGCACAGCAACCAGGCTGCCGTCACCACACTCTGCACCCAGCCTGCTGGAGCAGCTCCTCAGCGAGGCGTGTTTCTCTAGATCCAGCGCCGCACTCTCTTTTCTCCATACCCCGGGGTGTCAGACGCCTGCAGCTTGACTCACACCTTCCCAGAGCTCCGCATCCGCCATATAAGGCTAGTTTCACATTAGCGTTTATGAGCGCAGCGACGGCCTGCACACGGCCGCCGCTAAGCCCCGCCCCCTGCCGCACCCGCCGGTAGCTCCGCCCACTGGCGCATGACGCTGCATGCGCCCTGCGTCCCCTATCTTTATCACAGGGGGCACAGGCCATGCGCAGTATGCGTTTGGCGGCGCATGCGCCTTTTTGACGGTGCGCCGACGCAACCAAACTGCAGCATACTGCGCACGGCCTGCGCCCCCTGTGATAAAGATAGGGGACGCAGGGCGCATGCAGCGTCATGCGCCGGTGGGCGGAGCTACAGGCGGGGGCGCGGCAGGGGGCGTGGCTTAGCGGCGGCCGTGCACAGGCCGTCGCTGCGCTCATAAACGCTAGTGAGAAACTAGCCTAAGACGACACCCGGCGTATAAGTTGACCCCCGACTTATACTGCAAGTATATCCCAAACTCTATATTTTATATGGAAAAGTTGGGGGTCATCTTATATGCCGGGGAAAATACGGTAATATTTGGTATTGGCATGGTCACATCGAACCGCAGAATAAAGATATTATGCCAATTATACTGAATGTTGTTTGGTTAAGAAAAAATAGAATTGTTGGGGTTTTGCTTTGCTCTTTTTGCCTCTCAAAAAAAAAAAGAAATCAAAGTCACATGTACAACAAAATGCCACCAATGAAAATTACAGCTTGTCCCACAAAAACCAAGATGTTCTACAACTGTGCTGATGGAAACCTGTGAGACTTATGGCTCGCAGAATATGGAGACCCTGAAACAAATGAATACTTTTCAAAGAGCGTAATATTTAGACAAAAGTAGAAGAAAAATATATGAAACTATGTACATTTGGTATTGCCCTATTCGTTCTGACTCACAGAATAAAGTTAACACTTTATGTATGCAGCATGGCGAATAGCGCAAAATTGTTAACGCAAAAACAAAAAATCAGTTGCAGAAGTACTGTTTTGTTTATAAAGAGTTAATAAAAGTTTGTTAATAAGTCCTATGAATCCCAAAATGATTCCACTGAGAAATGTAATTCGTCGAAAAAAAAACATGCTCCTGGGTGTACATAAGATTCTTTATTTTTCATGCCATTTTTTGGAGGCAAGACAAGCAATTCTGCAAGGATTTTCAAATATTTTTGTATGACTTTCACCATGTGGGTGAAATAAAATGTTGTACCGTTACAGATATGTGGAAACCTATTATGTGAATTTCACATTCTTTTCCACTTTTTTTAGTCCCACTAAGGGACTTGAACCTATTGGGCTAAGTTCCCATGGTGTTTTTTTAATGCTGTGGATTTCTGGCAGCAGTTCGATACCAATTAGCCAATTTAGGTTGCTATCATTTTTATTGCTCTTGACCTGGGAAGGGTATGTTATCTAATCCAAAAAGACCTAAATGGCGCAAAACTCCATTAGAAATTACCCCTCTCTAGCAAGTCAATAAAAATAAGCTTTTATTTTATTCCATTAAAATAGATATTTTATGGGGTAATTTGTTAAAATGACAATCCTAAATTGCCATAAATAGACTAGATTAAGTTGGCCTGTGACTTTGATCAAGTTTTTAATTTTGGGGCTGTGTGTATTTGAGTTTGACAGTCCTGAATCTACACCAAATTGGGAAGGAGCTCAGTGCCGAACCATCACACTTGTTGTTCCCCTCTGCTCCCCTGTTATTTCCAGCTTACTCTTCCTACAGTTGTTGAAGGGTGTGACATTGCTGCTATAACGTGGGAACCAAAGCAATGAGGATAAAGATATGTATTGCCGGATTAAGTGAGTATAATCCTCAAGGAAGGTTCTCCCTACAGTGTCAGTGCATTGCTATGCACACCCCATAGGTGCAGCTATTGTGGTACCTGAATTGCCCCTTTTTGCTAACAGCATAGCCTATTCCAACACAGGCAACCACATTACTTCCTTCCAAAAGGTGATGGGGCAACAAACATGGTTCTGGAGAAAACTGCTATAGTCTCTTCAATAGGCTGAGTAATTTTGGTATGTGATTTACCCTTTATTACTGTCAGCGTAACCGACCCAAGCAGTAAGGTTGGTCAGCAGTAGAGGGTTTTCATCAGGACACTAGCAGCAAGCTTAGTGAGCCATCATCAGAACACAAATCCTCCGCCACTTTAGATTCTTTATGATTATGATAATCTCTCCCTCCACTCTGGGTCTTAGGAGTGGCCCATGCCCACGATTACCATTTAAATTTTTAGTTAACGTTGGGTGTGCCACACAAATTAGGTGCATCTGTGATTATATATATATTTTTTTTGTTTGTTTTTACTTTCATCTTTGAGGAAATCCAGCTCTCACGTGGCTGACAGTTTTGGTTACCATTGACTTTGACACATCATTTTGTTTTAATTGAATAACAATTTATATTAAATATTTTCTACTTTAATCTTTTTTTCCATCGAATTCTGATGTGTGATTAAAGTTATACTTTAATTTTTTGGAGCAATGTATTTATGGCGCTTTCCTTTTCTGACTATTTGTTTTTATTACATTTATTCCATGGCGCTTTACATGTGAGGAGGGGTATACATAATAAAAACAAGTACAGTAATGTTAAACAATACAAGTCTCGACTGGTACAGGAGGACAGAGGATCCTGCCCGCGAGGGCTCACAATCTACAAGGGATGGGTGAGGATACAGTAGGCAAGGGTAGAGCTGGTCGTGCAGCGGTTTGTTGGATCGGTGGTTACTGCAGGTTGTAGGCTTGTCGGAAGAGGTAGGTCTTCAGGTTCTTTTTGAAGGTTTCCATGGTAGGCGAGAGTCTGATATGCTATGGCAGACAGTTCTTTGGGTAATGGGGAGTCAGTGCACGGATTGACAGAGGGGAGGGGCCGGGGAATAGCGGGGGGACAGGTGGATTAGTCAGGCAGCATAGTTTAGAATAGATTGGAGGGGTGCAAGAGTGTTAGGGGGGAGGCCACAGAGCAGGAGGTGGTAGTAGACCAGGCAGGGGAAGATGAGGGCATGGACTAAGGCTTTTCATATTCTTTGTTGAGGAATGCACGGATCTGTGAAATATTTTTGAGTTGAAGTCGGCAGGAAGTGGAAAGGGCTTGGATATTTGGATATGTGGTTTGAAGGATAGATCAGTGTCAAGGATTACCCCGAGGCTGCGAGCTTGTGGGACTGGGGAAAGTGAGCAGCCATTTACTTTAATGGATAGGTCTGTTGGGGGTCGAGTGAGATGGGGGAAAGATGATGAATTCTGTTTTGTCCATATTAAGTTTTTCAATTCTAGCGAAGAAGGATAAAATAGCAGACAGACATAGTGGGATTCTGGTTAGTAGGGAGATGATATCTGGTCCAGAGATGTAGCTCTGTGTGTCATCAGCATAGATGTGATACTGGAAGCCATGAGAGTCTATTGATTATGTACAAACTGATTAGCAGAGTGCCACTTCCTACTGGCAGCACCTACACTTATTGGGGTCTCTATGTACCCCAATGATCAAGACAACAAATGGATTTTACAGTAAGTTAAAAAAAATCCAATTTTTGTTATAAGGGTCCGCTTCGTTTGGTGAAAACAGGGCTTCCTTCTGCTGGTGATTTGTTTGAAAAAAGAAATGAAATATTGCATAGTACAAATGGACTGTCCATTCAAGTTACATGCCGGGACTAGTGATGAGAAAACGTTCTCTAATAACTTCTTATTCGAGCATCTGGGAGTGCTTGTATATTATGTGTGAGTCCCTGCGGCTGTTAGACAGACACAACACATGCAGAGATTGCCTGTTTGTTAGGGAATCCCCACGTGTGCAGGCTGTCTGACAGTTGCAAATCATGCAGCTGCAGGGGACTTGAACATAATATACAAGCACTCCTACATGCTTGGATAACACCTGAACATTCTTGGATAAGACATTATCTGAGCACATTCGCTCATTCTAGTCTGGACCTTCTTTGTAGTTATGTTATCTGAGAGCATTAGAGTGTAGGAGCACAGTCTCTGGTTACAGATATGTGTCACTTACTAGGCTGTGTTTTGTCATTTCAATACAATCAAGTTTTTTATCAACAGGAGATTATCAGTACAGGACAACTGGCCTTTGCAGGGTAGCCCAACCATGCCCTCACCACTGATTAGCGGTTCTCTGCCACTATACAATGCACACAGAAAGCTGTGGTGTTGCCGGGGTTATACACAACTCAACAACTGAGCTCTGCTAGATCCGCAGCAGAGAAAACTTTTTATATCAACTGCTGCAACCAGTAAGTGATACATTATTGTAGTCAGGGGTTCTACCTCATGCTGCTGTCAGATTAAGTAGCAAAATCCTGCCAACAGATCTCTTTAGCTTAAAATTATCCATTAACCCCTTCACCCCCAAGGGTGGTTTGCACGTTCATGACCGGGCCAATTTTTACAATTCTGACCACTGTACCTTTGAGGTCATAACTCTGGAACGCTTCCATGGATCCCGGTGATTCTGACATTGTTTTCTCGTGACATATTGTACTTCATGTTAGTGGTAAAATGTCATTCAAATAACTTGCGTTTATTTGTGAAAAAAATGGAAATTTGGCAAAAATTTTGAAAATTTCGCAATCTTCCAACTTTGAATTTTTATGCTCTTAAATCACAGAGATACGGCACACAAAAAACTTGATAAGTAACATTTCCCACATGTTTACTTTACATCAGCACAATTTTGGAACCAAAATTTTTTTTTGTTAGGAAGTTATAAGGGTTAAAAGTTGACCAGCGATTTCTCATTTTTACAACACCATTTTATTTTTAGGACCACATCACATTTGAAGCCACTTTGAGGGGTCTATATGATAGAAAATACCCAAAAGTGACACCATTCTAAAAAGTGAACCCCTTAAGGTGCTCAAAACCACATTCAAGAAGTTTATTAACCCATTAGGTGCGTCACAGGAATTTTTTTGAATATTTAAAAAGAAATGAACATCTAACTTTTTTTCACAAAAAAAATACTTCAGGTTCAATTTTTTTTATTTTACCAAGGGTAACAGGAGAAATTGGACTGCAAAAGTTATTGTGCAATTTGTCCTGAGTACGCTGATACCTGATTTGTGGGGGGGAACGACTGTTTCGGCGCATGGCAGAGCTCAGAATGGAAGGAGCGCCGTTTGACTTTTTCAATGCAAAATTGGCTGGAATTCAGATCGGACGCCATGTCACGTTTGGAGAGTCCCTGATGTACCTAAACAGTGGAAACCCCCTACAAGTGACCCCATTTTGGAAACTAGACCCCCCAAGGAACTTATCTAGATATGTGGTGAGAACTTTGAACCCACAAGGGCTTTACAGAAGTTTATAACGTACAGCGGTACAATTAAAAAATCATATTTTTTCCACAAAAATGATCTTTTCACCCCAATTTTTATTTTCCCAAGGGTAACAGGACCCTAAAAGTTATTGTGCAATTTGTCCTGAGTACGCTGATACCCCACATGTGGGGGTAAACCACTATTTGGGCGCATGGCAGAGCTCGGAAGGGAAGCAGCGCCATTTGACGTTTTTGGCTGGAATTGAGATCGGACACCATGTCGCGATTGGAAAACCCCTGATGTACCTAAACAGTGGAAACCCCCCACAAATGACACCATTTTGTAAACTAGACCCCATAAGGAACTTATCTAGATGTGTGGTGAGAACTTTGAACCCCCAAGGGCTTCACAGAAGTTTATAACATAAAGCCGTACAATTAAAAAATCATATTTTTTCCACAAAAATGATCTTTTCACCCTCAATTCTTATTTTTCCAAGGGTAACAGCACCCTAAAAGTTATTGTGCAATTTGTCCTGAGTACGCTGATACCCCACATGTGGGGGTAAACCACTATTTGGGCGCATGGCAGAGCTCGGAAGGGAAGCAGCGCCATTTGACGTTTTTGGCTGGAATTGAGATCGGACACCATGTCGCGATTGGAAAACCCCTGATGTACCTAAACAGTGGAAACCCCCCACAAATTACACCATTTTGTAAACTAGACACCCCAAGGAATTTATCTAGATGTGTGGTGAGCACTTTCAATCCCCCAGTGCTTCACAGAAGTTTATAACACCCGGGCGTGAAAATAAAAAATTCGTATTTTTTCCACAAACATGATCTTTTAGTCACCATTTTTTTTATTTTCCCAAGGGTAACAGGAGAAATTGAACCCCAAAAGTTGTTTTCCAATTTGTCCTGAGTGCGCTGACACCCCATATGTGGGAGAAAACTACTGTATAGACACACGTCAGGGCTCGGAAGGGAAGTAGTGACGTTTTGGAATGCAGACATTGATGGAATGGTCTGCGGGTGTCATGTTGCCTTTGGAGAGCCCCTAATGTACCTAAACAGTGGAAACCCCCCACAAATGACCCCATTTTGGAAACTAGACCCCCTAAGGAACTTATCTAGATGTGAGGTGAGCACTTTGAACCCCCAAGGGCTTCACAGAAGTTTATAATGCCCGGGCATGAAAATAAAAAAATCGTATTTTTTCCACAAACATGATCAATTAGTCCCCAATTTTTTCATTTTCCCAAGGGTAACAGGAGAAATTGGACCCCAAAAGTTGCTGTCCAATTTGTCATGAGTACGCTGACACCCCATATGTGGGAGAAAACTACTGTATGGACACACGTCGGGGCTCGGAAGGGAAGCAGTGACGTTTTGGAATGCAGACTTTGATGGAATGGTCTGCGGGTGTCATGTGCGTTTGGAGAGCCCCTGATGTACCTAAACTATTGAAACTCCCCACAAGTGACCTCATTTTGGACACTAGACCCCCTCACGGAACTTATCTAGATGTGTGGTGAGCACTTTGAACCCCCAAGTGCTTCACAGAAGTTTATAACGCTCGGACGTGAAAATAAAAAAATCATTTTTTTCCACAAAAATGATATTTTTGCCCCCAAATTTTTATTTTCCTAAGGGTAACAGGAGAAATTGGACCCCAAAAATTGTTTTGCAATTTGTCCTGAGTAGGCTGATACCCTACATATGGGGGTAAAACACTGTTTGGGCGCATGGCAGAGCTTGGAAGGGAAGGAGCACCATATGACTTTTTCAACTCAGAATTGGCTGAAATTGAGATCAGACGCAATGTTGCATTTGGAGAGCCCCTGATGTGCCCAAACAGTGGAAACCCCCAATTCTAACTCCAACCCGAACCCCAACACACCCCTAACCCTAATCTCAGCCCTAACCCTAACCTTAGCCCTAACCCAAGCCCTAACCCAAGCCCTAACCCTAGCCCTAACCCTAACCCTAACCCTAACCCTAACCCTGGCCCTAATGGAAAAATGGAAATAAATACATTTTTTTTATTTTATTATTTTTCCCTAACTAAGGGGGTGATAACGGGGGGTTTGATTTACTATTTGTGGCGGTTTTTATGTTTGGCAGCTGTCGCACGCTAAAAGACGCTTTTTATTGTAAAAATAGTTTTTGCATCACCACATATTGAGAGCTATAATTTTTCCGTATTTTGACCCACCGAGTTGACGTTTTTATCGGTACCATTTTCGGGCACGTGACATTTTTTGATCGCTTTTTATTCCGATTTTTGGGACGCAGAATGAACAAAAACCAGAGTTTCATGAATTTCTTTTGGGGGGGTGCGTTTACACCGTTCCGCGTGCGGTAAAATTGATAAAGCGGTTTTATTTTTTGGGTCAGTACGGTTACAGTGATACCTCATTTAGGTCGTTTTTTTATGTTTTGTCGGTTTTATGCAATGAAAACTATTTTATATAAAAAATAATTATTTTTGCATCGCTTTATTCTGCGAGCTATAACTTTTTTATTTTTTCGCTGATGATGCTGTGTGGCGGCTCGTTTTTTGCGGGACAAGATGACGTTTTCAGCAGTACCATGGATATTTATATGCGTCTTTTTGATCGCGCGTTATTACACTTTTTGTTTGGCAGTATGATAATAAATCATTTTTTGCTTTGTTTTTTATTTTTATTTTTTAAGGGGTTCGCTAAAGGGGTTAACTAATGGGACAGTTTTATAGGGCAGGTCGTTACGGACGCGGTGATACCTAATATGTGTACTTTTATTGTTTTGTTTTTTTTTATTATTTTCAAAAAATGAATTTATTGGGGAATATTTTTTTTTTTTTTTTACTAATTTATTTGGCGATTTTTTTTAAATTTATTTTTACATTTTTTTGTAATTTTTTTTTTACTTTATTACATAGTCCCAGGTGGGACATCACTGTCCTGTGACAGATCGCTGATCTGTCACATCACAGATCACTGTGACAGATCAGCGATCTGTCACAGGCAGTGCCGAAGGCTTCCTCATGCCTGCGCTTTGCAGGCACTGAGGAAGCCAGCTTCCTCAGGTCCCCGAAGGCCCCCGTCACCATCTTGGATTCGGGGGCCTGGAGGATAGGAGCCCCCCGCAGCAGCGCTGCACATTGCGCTGCCGTGGGGGGCTCAGGGAAGCACGGAGGGAGCCCCCTCCCTGCCGATGCTTCCCTTTAACTCCCGGTACACCACGATCATGTTTGATCGCGGTGTGCAAGGGGTTAACGTGTCGGGGCGGTCCGTGACCGCCCCTGACACATTGTGCCGGGTGTCAGCTGTGATAATCAGCTCACACCCGGCCGCGATCAGCGGCGCTCACCATGTGGGCGCCGCTGATCGCGGTAGACGTACTATCCCGTCCACGGTCATACGGGCCCGGGTACCGTGGACGGGATAGTACGTCGGATGTCAGGAAGGGGTTAAGGCCAGTTTCACATTTGCGGTTGAGTCCGCAGCGTTTGATGCGCATACATCCGTATGCGTCCTGCGTACCTATCTTTAATATGGGGTACGCAGGGACATGCATTTGTATGCGTTTGCGTCGTTTCACGGTATGTGGCAGGGCGCGGCAAACGCATCGTGTTGCATTTTTTTGCAGCGTCAAATATCCGCAGCCATCCGCACTATAGTAATGCCAGCGTACGCAAGAATTTACATAAGACAAACCCATTGGGCGTGGCTTGTGTAAATTCAAAATTTGCCGCGAAATAGCATTTGCCTATCGTCCGCAAACACATGCATGCGTTTGCAAGCATTTTTGCATGCGGTTGCGGACGATACACTGCTGACTTAACTGAATATGTGAACCTAGCCTTGTTTAGCCTGCAGTTATCCCACTCTGCCCTATGCCAAACACAAAGGAATTCACGAAGCTGAGATCTGGGGAAGCTTTTGTTCCCCACTTTGCCTGCCTGAAATACAGAGAGATTATTGTGGTCATGGGTAATTTACTTTCCCTCAACCATTTTTTGTTAATTTATGTATTTGTTTGCTAATAGTATAATGCACCGTTACCAAAACGTTCCCCATGTCCTACTGCCAATCATTTTCCTATAATCAATAAACCCCTTTTCTCTTTGCACTTTTAAATACCCCTCAGTTTTCTTGAATATAATTCAGTAAAAAGTACAGAATCCATTAATGTTTGAGACTTTAGTGGAGCAATAGACAAGGCAGCCTAGACTTTTCACAAGTAGTTCAAAGGTTCACTGTATCCTGTAATTTGCATTGCTGCTCTACTATTATGCATCTCCACAATGCCTGCCCAAAATTAGCCTACCAGTAATTACATCTTCTGATCCTAATTTCAGCCCCTCCTCCAGTTACGCATTCGAGCTTTAACCCTTTCATGCCAGAACCTGTTTTCACCTTCATGACCAGACCATTTTTTTCAATTCTGACCAGTGTCACTTTATGAGGTAATAATTCTGAAACGCTTCAATGGATCCCACTGGTTCTGAGAATGTTTTCTCAGCATAGAGTGCAGGATAAATGTGAGCCGAGTCTAAGGACTCCTTCACACATTCTGGTGATTCCTGTATTGGTGAGATCCATGGTCTGTGTGTCATCTGCATGTACATATGTGACATCCGTTTGACATCCTTGTATCCATTTACTATTCGTGTGGCACCCGTGTGCCGTCTGTATGTCCATGTGACACTGGCACCTGAGAAAAGCAATAATTAGCTGTTCCCAGGAGCCGTGTGTTGAAGACAGCTCTCTTCATTGTTGCCCAGTCTCCCTGAGATTAGCGCGTCCAGGCAATAATGATAGGACTTGTATTCAGCACCCGCTGTGTACATCCGTTGTAAAATTAAGAATTAAATTTAAAAAAAAAAATGGCGTGGGCTCCCACGTAATTTTCATAACCAGTAGAGGGAAAGCCCATGTTTGGGAGCCTAATGTTAATTATCTGGGAAAGAGGACTATATCCCAAATGTTTCCAAGGCTATTAATAACAGCTCACAGCTGTTTGCTTAGCCTTTTCTGGTGAAAAAGATGTAGTGTCTCCCTTGGAGCACAGCTTCAGTGACCTGCGGTGACGTCATAGAGGTTACCGAAGCTCAATGAAGCTGCGGTTCCCACTCTGTTTGCTGGGAGCGGTACGATTTACTGCAGTGGCCTCAATGAGATCACCGCTAGTGCTAGCGGTGGTGACTTAATGACGGTTACCACAGTTCATCGGGTGGCTCATAGTGAACTGAGCCTGGGAACTGCAGCATCAGTGACCAGTGGTAACCTCTATCACATTACTGCTCGTCTCTGAAGCTGCACCCCAAGCTCAGCTCAGTGTCTCCTGGATGTCAGGGTGAACGGTCGCATCATGTCACCGTTCATCAAGACATCCAGATGCAGCAGAGATGGATTACGGTGTGGGTCAAATAGATTATCTTCTTGTCGGACAGGTGAGGAAAATGGTGTTTTATTATTTTTGTTTTTTTTACAGGTGACATTGGCATCAATGGATTATCTTCTCGTCAGACAGGTGAAGAATATATAAACTACCTCAGTTGCCATTACCAGAGAGCAAGTGAGAAGAGCGAAGCTAAGCGCCAGATTTGGCGCATCTTCTGGATGCGCCATTTCTGGGGCGGCTAAGCGATAATGTTGGTAGCTGGGGAGGCAATATCTCTGGCTCCTTCCCAGGCTATTAATATTAACCCACAGCTGTCTGTTTAGTCTTGCTGGTTTTAATTTATAGGAGTCATTTTTTGGGGGGTCCCCTGTAAACTCACCAGTAAAGGTTAAGCAAACAGCTGTGAGCTGTTATTAATAGCCTGAGAACCTTTTGGGATATTGTTCCTTTTCCCAAATTATTAACCCATTTCCGATATTGGGCGTACATTTACGTTTATATCAGACTCCCTCCCTTTGATGTGGGCTCCGGCGGTGGGCCCACATCTTTCTCGGGACTTGGCAGCTGTTTTGAACAGCTGACATGTGCCCGGAATAGCCCCGGGTGGAATCGCGATGCCCCCGCGGCTATTATCCCGTTAAATGCCGCTGTCAAACGCTGACAGCGGCATTTAACAAGCGCTTCCGGCAATCGCGCTGGAAATCCACCCACTGGTGACCCACATCACGTGATCGCGGGTCACGAGTGGGTTGGCATGACAACCGGAGGTCTCCTGGAGACCTCTATGGTTGTCACTGCTGGCTTGCTGTGAGCGCCACCCAGTGGTCGGCGCTCATAGCAAGTGAGTAATTCTAATAGAGGCAAACTGATCATTGCCTCTATGTAGCAGAGCCAATTGGGTTTTGGGAGCTTTTAGTCTCCCATGTTGACTATGAAAGCATGCCAAAAGTAAAAAAAATAGTTTTTAAAAATATAAAAAAATATAAAAGTTCAAATCACCCCCTTTGCCCCATTCAAAATAAAACAATAAAAAAATCAAACATACACGTATTTGGTAACACCGCATTCAGAATCGCCCAATCTATCAATAATAAAAAAAATTAACCTGATCGCTAAACTACGTAGCAAGAAAAAAAGTAAAAACGCCAGAATTGAGTTTTTTTGGTCGCTGCGACATTGCATTAAAATGCAATAATGGGCGATCAAAAGAACGTATCTGCACCAAAATAGTATCATTAGAAACGTCAGATCGGCATGCAAAAAAATAAACCCTCACCCAACCCAAGATCACGAAAAATGGAGACGCTACGTGTATCGGAAAATGGTGCAATTTTTTTCGTCTAAAAAAGTTTGGAATTTTTTTTCATCACTTAGATAAAAAAGAACCTAGACCACGTATCTCTATGGGGCAACTAGGGGGGTTGGAGGAGGGAGCGAGCAATGGTTAACAAGGGCTATAATTCCTAATTTCACTGACCAAGAGCTAGAGTTTCTCAATGCCAAGATTACAGAGGATGAGGTTAAATCGGCTATCAAGGACTTTGGTAATGGAAAGGCTCCTGGACCAGATGGTTTTGGGGGTGAATTATATATATATATATATATATATATATATATATATGTATTTCGGGTCCTTCATTGACCTCATTGTAGTTATAAGTTGGTTTAGCATTGGTACTCATGTGTGTCATTAACAATTGGCATTAAAAAGCAGTATCTGTTGCAGCAGTTTTTTGAACTCAGTCTGCATGCTTAGAAACCACTTCCATTTTATACAAGTGGTTAATGATGGGGTTATAACTTCTTTTGGGCAATATCATGCAGTATTTTTTGTGACATTTGAAATGTGGCATTGTCGGTCTTTTTGTTGCTATTGGAAAGAGTGTGAACATACACTGCATGCTTAGAAAACACTGATTTGACCAACATTAGGTTTTTCCTACAGTGACCGCATCTGAGTTGGCTCTAATAGTTTTCTGAGCACCATTTTTTCATCTATACCAACTATTAGTTGGCGGTGTAAGCAGTATCTAATTTCTGTAGCAACTTTTGAAATTTAGTCGGCATGTTAAGAGACTATAGTCTATTTTGGCAAATCAAGGGCCCAAACCCCTGGAGTATTATTATACTTTGACCACGTTGTGAAATTATGTCAATCGTCACCAACTGCCTATTGTGTTCTTTTTGTTTTTAATTGGGGTCTAGGGTCCTCTTAGATATAGGATCGTCTATGTCTATTGATAGGGGTTCCTTTAGGACATCGGGTAGAAGGGTTCCCCTAGCGGCTGTAGGGTGATACAGGGCTCCAAGGGTCAGCCATTGTGGAGCGGGGACGCCACAACGTTCCCCCCTAGGGTGCCAACCTCCGCAGCCAGGAAGGTGACAGCGTAGTTGACGTAAGAGGGACTTCTAGCTTACCCATTTTATTGGTAATTTTGGAACACGTTTGTTTTTGTTTGTGCACGTTTTTTTTTGGTGTGAACCATTGTATATGGTTTTTTAATCAATAAAGATAATTTTTAGGGATATATATGATTTAACAGACTAATTAAATAGAAAAAGGAATATAACATAATTTTTGTGAACATGTATTCCCATTAAAATTAGATTTTAATGATGAATTTAAAAACACCTATTCCCGTGAGCAAATGATAAAGAAGACAAATAATTGTATACAAAAAAGCCCTATTAAAGGCTACAATGGACTATCTGTACCCTTCCTTGCCGTGGAGGTTGGCACCCTAAGGCTGGAGTCACACACAACCATTAAAAAAACGGTCCCATTTTAACGGTCCGAAATTGCACAAAAGGTATCTTAACCATTGATCCATTTTTGATGCGATTTTTCTTCATTGATGCGATTTAAATCGCATGTAAGGATCCGTTTGACATCCGTCTGGCGAGATTTTCCCGCAGGGTAGCTAAATGGACATATAATGGAGCCCAATGACAGGTTTCCCCACACAAAGAATGAATAGATCTAGACACTGTGATAAAACACTCCGGGATCGCCTTTGCTGGGGTCAAAGGTCACGTGCGTTCAGCATGAAACTCAGGCGCAGAGCTGGGATTCGGGTGTAACTGACCCTGAGTCAGGTTTATTAACGGTGAAAGCAATGCAAAAAGGAAATAAAACACAAAACAAATCCTTGCCTGTCCGGCACTAACTAAACAATGGACAACCTAACTACCAACTGGTGGGCTTCTCCCGTCCAGCCAAACCACAGTTGCAGTGGGCACTGCTTCCACTCACGTGTGTCTCTCACACAGACAGGCTCTCTGTGTTCCCAGGCTGAGACACTCACACAACCACCAGGCATCCTTTTATATCCACCTCCCATTATTCATTAGCAAGCAGGTGCGATACTGACCAGACTAGGCCACATAGGAAAGGAATCTGGGCGAGATATACCTGCCCTTATCCACTATTCCCACATGATTCTCACAACACATATATATATATATATATTTTATACATGTCATAGAGACACATTAATATATATATTACAAATTCATACAGTTCATCATAGCAGAATAGCCGCAGAAACATTTGCCAGCTTTTGTATAATTATTCTCCTGCCCGACATGAAATGACACATGGTTTACATATAGTTAACCATTTCATTTCATGTTTTTTTTGTTATGTCTATCACTATTAATTAGATGAGGGTTTGTGGGTAAAATTTTGGACTTGTAGGGGTTAATTTAAGGGGTTAATTCGTTGTATGAAATTACGGGGACTCCCTGCAGCCTCAGTGACGTCAGCGGGAGTCCCAGCAATTTCATACAACGAATTAACCCCTTAAATTAACCCCTACAAGTCCAAAATTTTACCCACAAACCCTCATCTAATTAATAGTGATAGACATAACAAAAAAAACATGAAATGAAATGGTTAACTATATGTAAACCATGTGTCATTTCATGTCGGGCAGGAGAATAATTATACAAAAGCTGGCAAATGTTTCTGCGGCTATTCTGCTATGATGAACTGTATGAATTTGTAATATATATATTAATGAGTCTCTATGACATGTATAAAAAATATATATATATATATATATATATATATATATATATATATATGTGTGTGTGTGTGCCTATATCTATTCATTCTTTATTTAACCGGTCTCTGTGATTTTACTGTATTGGAAGAATTGCCGGCTTTTGCTAAAGGACACCGGGTGCGATTGTATCGCAAGTCACACATCTAGTCCGTTTTTAGTCCCATTTTTTCTCGCCCCATAGACTTGGATTGTCGAATCCGATCCGAAAATCGGTGACAATCGCAGCATGCTGCGATTGTCTCGGTCCGAGGATCGGATCTGATCAAAATCGCATGATGGGAGCTGCCCCATAGAATAACATTGGGACGAATGCAATGTGATTTTTTTTTTTTATTGCATTGCATTCGTCCGATTTAATCGCCAGTGTTACCCCGGCCTAATAGATACGATTGTTTGGCGCCCCCACTCAACGTCGACTGACCCTGTCTCCCCTATCTCACCGTAGTAACTCAGGTGGGAAAACAATGTCAAATAGAAAAGAAATGAAGGAAGGGAATAAAAAGGAAAACGTTTCTAAAATAGAAAAAATAGCCACAATAAAAAGGTATGCCCAAACCTAGATTATAATAGGGCTGACCACTGACATTTAACCTCACAAACATGGAAATGTCAAAAACAATTGATTATTGCCTACTATAGAACAATGGGCCAAAAAACCACCATACATTGCTCAGAGCATGTTTCACAGAATATACATGCACCAAGGACATAAATAGTCCGACAAATAGAATATAGCATTATATGGCGGATAGTCGCCTCTGATAATTAGAATAACCACAGGTGGTGCAATAGAATAGACATGATATTAAATTGTCCCATAACAGACACATAGATGAAAACATAAATCAAACACCACCTAGTGGTTTTACTTATCATTTAAAGTCGCCTTGACGCGTTTCCCCGGTGTAACGGTTCATCAGGAGGCCGCAGACTTTAGTACCACTGATACTGGATATACTCCATGATGCCCCTGATAACAAGATGTAAAAAGGCATGGCGGCGGTCTCAAGAGATAGGTTTAAATACCCCCCGCTATCATGTACCAACAAAGCCTATTGGGCGCACAGTCACACAGGATACAGATCATTCATTTAACCTAGCCAATCGCTACGTGTTTTACATTTCCTCACCCTGCTGCGTTCCAAAACAAAGCCAGCGTGCGTGTCAAGTCAAGTGCGCATTACCGGATATGATGTACCGGAAATGATGTACTCAGAAAAAATCAAAGCACGTTACCTCGCAACCAGCAGTAACATCCGGGCGAGTACAAAGATCAGGAAGTGCCAGTATATATAAAAACAATATCCAGACTATACCGCACTACCGCACAGACCCACAAACATCCGGACTTTATTACATAACCGGAAGTATCAGCATATATAGATAGAATAGATAGGAACAATGTCCAGGTTCTACCGCAATATCGCGCAGACGCATAATCATCCGGGCAAAAACCCGGAAGTGTCAGCATATATAATAAAATAAGTAGAAACGATGTCCAGGTCAAAACGCACTATCGCGCAAGCGCACATAAAAATGGCACATATATCAATTTCAATTTGAACAGCTATAATATATCCATAGCTGAGCTATTAAAATTAAATGTAAGCGTCTCCAACAACAGGGATGTATTAATGCAATAACACTAGGAAAAATGAATTTATAATAATATGCTTAAATAATGATAAATAAAAACATCATATTTATTTATAATAAACTCATAATAGAGTTAGTGTGAAAATTACGCACTACTTACAAAAGGACTAGCTACACATTTTCAAAATAATTAAAAATTTATAAGGGCCAAAGCAATCATGACTCTTAGAGGAAACATGTGAATGACAGGCACTCATTCAGACCTTTTGGGGAAAGGGATTGGAGTCTAAATATCCATTCTGCCTCTCTTCTTTGTATAATTTTATCAAGGTCTCCCCCCCGGGGTTTCGGTCTGACCAACTCAATCATACAAAAAGTTATATCCTTCAGGGATCCACCATGAACCTCATTCATATGTCGGGCAATAGATGTATCTATTTTATTTCTGATGTCATTCAGATGCTCACCTGCTCTTATCCTAATAGTTTTGCCAACATAATCCAGAGGGCAGGTGCATGTTGTTTTATAAACCATACCAGAAGATCTGCAATTACCAAAATCCCTAATATGGTATATCTTCCCATCTACCGAACTACAGAATGTTTTACATTGTAACATAACACCACACCTCTAGCAGTTCCCACATTTGAAAAAACCTTGTGGTTTCCGATCAAGCCAAGTACCTTCTTTTTTTGGTCTCTGATAAAAACTATGCACCAAACGGTCCCCAAGGGACCTACCCTTCCTGTAGGTAATACTAGGCTTCGGCGTAATAATGCCCTTCAAATCAGGGTCTGCCAAAAGAATACCCCAGTTCTTTCTAAAGATGTGGTATACCCTTTCCGCTTGGCCATCAAAAGTGCCTATCATCCTAACCGTCTTCCCATCATTCCTCTTTTCTTTAACCCCCAAAAGTGAGGATCTATCAGCCGATAGCGCCTCATAATATGATTTTCTCAGAATATGTTCTGGATAGCCTCTCGTTTGAAACCTATGATGCAAATCATCAGCCTGGTTTCTAAAGGTAACCAAATCAGAGCAGTTCCTCCTGATACGGAGGAACTGTCCCTTTGGTATACCTCTTTTTAAAGGGGTTGGATGATGACTTGTCCATTTAAGGAGATTATTTGTAGATGTCGGTTTCCGATATATAAGAGTCTCAATGTTGCCATCCTGTTTTTTAATAATAGTCAAATCCAAAAAATTGATACTATTGTTGTGACACTCAGACGTAAAACGTAACCCTATATTATTGATGTTAATAGCTTCCATAAACCGGTGGAACTCACTTTCGGGGCCAGACCAAAATATCAGGATGTCATTTATATATCTGGCCCATAATGTAATATAGGAGTTCCACCACATGTCCTCACCACTAAAGATGAGTGTTTCGTCCCACCAGCCCAAGAATACATTAGCATAAGTGGGGGAACAAGGGCTCCCCATTGCTGTACCCCTGAGCTGGTGCAAGTACTTACCATCAAAAAGAAAGTAGTTATGTGTAAGGGTAAATAAAAGAAGCTCCTCTATCAATAAATTATGATCTCCACATTCAACCGCTCTGGATTGAAGGAAATGATTCACCGCTTTCATTCCACAATCATGTGGAATGCTGCTGTAGAGTGCCTCTACATCAATAGAGGCTAGGATTGTATTCTCATCAATAGAAATTCCTTCCAGCAAATTTAACAAATGCGATGTATCTCGAATGAAAGATGGGAGAGATGTTGCAAATTGTCTTATCAAGTTAAATACCAACATTCTGTGTTAACGATTCTATGCCTGCCACAATTGGTCTACCTTTTAAAGGTGCAAGACCCTTATGTATCTTTGGCAGAGCATAGAATGTTGGTATTACTGGTTGAACAGGTAACATAAACTTGAATTCATTCAAAGAAATAAGTCCCATCCCTCTTGTATTTGTCAAAATCTCAGTTAAAGCAGAATGATACTTTTTTGTGGGATCCCCACATAGCACCTCGTAGGTGCCATGCTCATACAGCACAGAATGACACATGTGAAGGTATTTTTTATGATCAAGGATGACCAAATTCCCACCCTTATCTGAAGATTTTATAACTATCTCATTATTTTTTTCTAGTGCCACAAGGGATTCCCTTTCACCCTCAGGGAGATTATAGGTATTTTTGATGCGATCATTCTTGATTTTACACAAATCAGATTCCACCATCCTCATAAAGATATCAACACTAGTGCTACTCGTCATAGGTGGCATACGAGTACTCCTATTCCTTAAATCAGTGAAAGGGCCCTTGCCACGTGATTGATTGTTTTCTTCTAGAAGAGATGTCAAAATTTGGACACTATCATAATCCTCCTCAGATATACCCAACCTTTTGCATTCATCTCTGTTATGTTGCTGAAGGAAAAGCTTCCATTTCAAATTACATCCGAACAAATTCAAATCCTTTACCCACCTAAAACAATCAAAAGAAAAGGTAGGCACAAAATTGAAACTCTTCTGCAACAATAGATAATCATTACCAGATAGCTCACAAGATGATAGATTGATAATCTGTCTCTGATTTATACTTGTCTTCTCCTCAGATCGTAGCCCATTATGGGGCCTCTGTCTAAAAAAAGACTGTGGTACTGATGAGGAAGATGCAGGTGATGCACCAGGAGAATTTTTCAAATCCCTCACATTTCCCCGTTGCCTGTACTGACCTCTTGGCATGCGCCATTTGCCCCGATTTTGTTTACCTCTCCCCCGATGACTATAATAATCAGAACGCTCTGTGTCTGAAGTATCCAAATCAGATGAAGATACCTCCGCAACAGTTTTAACTTGATATTCGTAGGCTTTATCTTTAAATTCAGCAAAATCACGCACAAACTGTGCGTGTTTTCTGTCTTTTAATCTAGTTTGGAACTTTTCCACTGAGGTCTGTATTAAAGGCTACAATGGACTATCTGTACCCTTCCTTGCCGTGGAGGTTGGCACCCTAATAGATACGATTGTTTGGTGCCCCCACTCAACGTCAACTGACCCCAAATGTGGGAACTGCTCGAGGTGTGGTGTTATGTTACAATCTAATACATTCTGTAGTTCGGTAGATGGGAAGATATACCATATTAGGGATTTTGGTAATTGCAGATCTTCTGGTATGGTCTATAAAGCAACATGCACCTGCCCTCTGGATTATGTTGGCAAAACTATTAGGGAGCTTAGGATAAGAGCAGGTGAGCATCTGAATGACATTAGAAATAAAAGAGATACATCTATTGCCCGACATATGAATGAGGTTCATGGTGGATCCCTGAAGGATTTAACTTTTTGTATGATTGAGTTGGTCAGACCCAAACCCCGGGGGGAGACCTTGATAAAATTATACAAAGAAGAGAGGCAGAATGGATATTTAGACTCCAATCCCTTTCCCCAAAAGGTCTGAATGAGTGCCTGTCATTCACATGTTTCCTCTAAGAGTCATGATTGCTTGGCCCTTATAAATTTTTCATTATTTTGAAAATGTGTAGCTAGTCCTTTTGTAAGTAGTGCGTAATTTTCGCACTAACTCTATTATGAGTTTGTTTATTATAAATAAATATGATGTTTTATGATTTAAGCATATTATTATAAATTCATTTTTCCTAGTGTTATTGCATTAATACATCCCTGTTGTTGGAGACGCTTACATTTAATTTTAATAGCTCAGCTATGGATACATTATAGTTGTTCAAATTGAAATTGATATATGTGCCATTTTTATGTGCGCTTGCGCGTTAGTGCGTTTTGACCTAGACATCGTTTCTATTTATTTTATTATATATGCTGACACTTCCTGATCTTTTTACTCACCCGGATGTTACTGCTGGTTGCGAGGTAACGTGCTTTGATTTTTTTCTGAGTACATCATTTCCGGTACATCATTTCCGGTCATGCGCACTTCACTTGACACGCACGCTGGCTTTGTTTTGGAACGCAGCAGGGTGAGGAAATGTAAAACACGTAGCGATTGGCTAGGTTAAATGAATGATTTGTATCCTGTGTGACCGTGCACCCAATTGGCTTTGTTGGTACATGATAGCGGGGGTATTTAACCCTATCTCTTGAGACCGCCGCCATGCCTTTTTAAATCTTGTTATCTGGGGCATCATGGAGTATATCAAGTATCAGTGGTACTAAAGTCTGCGGCCTCCTGATGAACCGTTACACCGGGGAAACGCGTCGGGTCGACTTTAAATGATAAGTAAAACCACTAGGTGGTGTTTGATTTATGTTTTCATCTATGTGTCTGTTATGGGACAATTTAATATCATGTCTATTCTATTGCACCACCTGTGGTTATTCTAATTATCAGAGGCGACTATCCGCCATATACTGCTATATTCTATTTGTCGGACTATTTATGTCCTTGGTGCATGTATATTCTGTGAAACATGCTCTGAGCAATGTATGGTGGTTTTTTGGCCCATTGTTCTATAGTAGGCAATAATTAATTGTTTTTGACATTTCCATGTTTGTGAGGTTAAATGTCAGTGGTCAGCCCTATTATAATCTAGGTTTGGGCATACCTTTTTATTGTGGCTATTTTTTCTATTTTAGAAAGGTTTTCCTTTTTATTCCCTTCCTTCATTTCTTTTCTATTTGACATTGTTTTCCCACCTGTGTTACTAGGGTGAGATAGGGGAGACAGGGTCAGTCGATGTTGAGTGGGGGCGCCAAACAATCGTATCTATTAGGGTGCCAACCTCCACGGCAAGGAAGGGTACAGATAGTCCATTGTAGCCTTTAATAGGGCTTTTTTGTATACAATTTGTCTTCTTTATCATTTGCTCACGGGAATAGGTGTTTTTAAATTTATCATTAAAATCTAATTTTAATGGGAATACATGTTCACAAAAAATATATATGATTTAACAGTTGATACCCTTTTTGGATCAATTTTTGATAGTGAATTTTGTAAAGTCTTAAAAGATCAGGTCTCACGGACGCTAACTGATATGTTTAACATTTGGATAGGGGGAGGGGAAATACCCAGCCATGCTAATACGGTTTATATAAAACTACTGCCTAAGGGTTATAAGAATTTGGGGGACCCTTCCCATTACCGGCCAATTTCATTTATCCACCAGGATTTCAAGCTGATTTCCAAAATTTTGGCAGATCGACTGGTAGCGATTTCGCCTAGAACTATCATGTCACACCAATCAGGTCTTACAGTTGTGGCCAAAAGTATTGACACCCCTGCAATTCTTTCAGATAATACTCAGTTTCTTCCTGAAAATGATTGCAAACACAAATTCTTTGGTATTATTATCTTCATTGAATTTGTCTTAAATGAAAAAACACAAAAAGAATTGTCCTAAAGCCAAATTGGATATAATTCCACACCAAACATAAAAAAACAGAGTGGACAAAAGTATTGGCACTGTTTGAAAAATCATGTGTTGCTTCTCTAATTTGTGTAATTAACAGCACCTGTAACTTACCTGTGGCACCTAACAGGTGTTGGCAATAACTAAATCACACTTGCAGCCAGTTGACATGGATTAAAGTTGACTCAACCTCTGTCCTGTGTCCTTGTGTGTACCACATTGAGCATGGAGAAAAGAAAGAAGACCAAAGAACTGTCTGAGGACTTGAGAAACCAAATTGTGAGGAAGCATCAGCAATCTCAAGGCTACAAGTCCATCTCCAAAGACCTGAATGGGTTTATTCGGTGGAATGAGAAGATATATACAGACACTCTACTCGAACCACCAGTGTATACACCTGGATTTTTATGAGCTGTATTTCCATTATAAAAGGGCACACACCCAGGGCTGCCCATTGTCGCCCTTAGTGTTTAATATGGCCATCGAATCCCTGTTGAGGGTCCTTAATAGCGGAGAAAGCCACGAGGGGATGAAAATAGGGAATGAGATGTTCCGATCTGCTTTGTTTACTGTTTGCATAGTGTTATATATGTTTGATCCATACAAAGATCTTATGCGAAGGTTGAAGCTCATAGAGAAGTTTGGGGAATTCTCAGGTTTTAAAGTTAACAAAAACAAATGTGAGTTATTATTTTTGCGAGGAGGGGATGGGACAAGAAACGTTAGTGAACTCACCGACAACGGGGGGGATCAGGGTAGCAAAATCCTCGGTCAAATACCTGGGTGTTCACTTGGGACGCACGGCGGATTCAGTCTATGCCCTAAATTATCCGTTGTTTTTGAAAATATAAGCACAGCTGAGAGGTTGGAGGGGTCTGCCTTTGTCACTTTTGGCCAGAGGACACCTGATTAAAATGATGAGCTTTCTGAGACTGCTGTACCCTCTTCAGACGATTCCCCTGTTACTTAAACGAGGAGATATATCTAGATTGAATGGAGCGTTCACAAGGTTTCTTTGGAGAGGGAAGAGGCCTAGAATAGGTTTGAGTACTCTTTTATGTCCCCTGTGGAGGAAGGAGGGATTGAAATCCCCAATATTAGGGGGTATAATCTGGCATGTTTGGCTAGGCACGTGATTGATTGGTTGCACAGAACGAGTCATCATTCGGATGTGTATTTGGAGAATGAGTTTTGTAAGCCTTGGGACTTGGCCTCAGTTCTACACTCCCCCCCGTCCTGTCTTGGTTCGACAGTGAGGACCTCGATGATATGTAGGGACATAATAGTATCCTGGAAGGTGGTAAGAAAAAAATTGGGAATACCGTGGAAGTTATCCAAATATCTCAATCCATGGGCCCATCCAAATTTTCAATTAGGAAGGGAGAACAGATTATTTAAAGAATGGCGAGAGAAGGGTGAACTGAGAATGAAAGATTTGATGCATGTAGATGAAAGGAGATGGATGACTGAAGCAGAGGTGACTGAGAAGTTTGCACTTAACAAGTATCATGGTATGCAATATTCACAAATACATCACTTTGTTTTGCGTGATCTGCGTGATGTTTCTAAAGAATTACTTAAAAACGAATTTGATATCCTAATTGAGTGTGATCTCCCCAGTTATCAAGAATATACGGGGTCCTGAGGGATTGGTTAACTCGGGGAAACAGACTTGCGCAAATGCGTGGATAAAGCAGTTGGGAGACATGGACAAGATTACTCAGGGGTTGTGTATATTAAGGAAAAATATCACTAAGGCTAATTTCACATTAGCGTTTTTTTCCGCAGTGCATCGTGCACAATAGAAACTCATGCAAAAAACGCATCATGCGTTTATGCATGCATTTGCATTTTTATGTGCATTCGTTCTCTAGGGGTAAAAACCAGTATCTACACATTTTTATGCCAAAAATGCATGCGCGCGAAAATGCAGACGAACGCATACCCATGCGCACGCCTGTGGTCCCATAGACTGTAATGCATTATTTTGTCGCATTCTGCGCGCAAGCATGCGCATGCATTTTTTTGATGCCTTTCGGCGGACCCAAAAATGCAACAGGTTGCGTCTGGCGCACCTAGGCAAACACCTTGAAAAATGCATGTGCATGAAAACGCATACAAACGCGTGCAAACGCAAGACCATGCGCACGCCATATTAAACATAGGTACGCATACACATGGACGCACACGATGTGTTGCGCAAAAAACGCTAATGTGAAACGAGCCTAATGAAAATTGGGGTGACACCTTGTTCAGAATTATTCATGGGGCCATATATGGTTTTAGTATCCCAATGCAATCAGATGTTATTCAGATGCGGGTCAGAACGCACGGATATGTATCACGGTTTGTGGGGATGTATAGTGATACAAAAGTTCTGTTCATCAGTTCCGGAGTTTAGCAAGGGGATGGGGGGAAAGACTGGGATCTCAATCCAATATATTATGATTGGGTCACCGAGGAGGAAAGCAAAGACCAAGCTAAGCCACAGAAAACCAGAGAGGTTGGTAACTAAGCGGATTGCAGACCCCTAATCCTATCCACACAACTAGCAGTAGCCGTGGAGCGTACCTACGATGATTCTAGACGCCTCAACACAGCCGGAGAACTAAATAAGCCTTAAGCAAGAAAGGGGAAATCTAAACTGCCCCAGAGCAGACCCCAAAGGAATAGATAGCCCCCAAACATATATTGTCAGTGAGACAAGATGAAAACACAAACGCAGATAGGAAAATAGGCTGAGCAAACGATGGGGCCCAAACTAACTACACAGGACAGGAAAGGAAAGACGCTGTCTGCAATCACTCAAAAAACCCTGCAAAAAAATGCCCAACACGTATGATAGAAAAAATACTGAAGTCACTAGACTTTGCCCACTATATCAGCACTCTGGTATATTCTGAAAACAGAACAAAGAGAGGCCAATCTAATAAGGGACAAAAACAAACTGGCACAAACAGTAACATAGATGGAAATTCAGCACAGCCCCAGCCGGGGCTGGCTGACCACAAAAAACTGAAATAGACAAAACCAAATCAAATGTGAACATTAGCAAAAGAACACTTAGCTTGAACAAGCAGGGACTGAGCTGGAAACTAAGACCTCATGAGGCAGGAAAAAATTTAGATAGAGGGAGTCGGCTGTCTTAAATCCAGTCAGAAACTCCCAATGTCCAATCGTCCTCATTATCAGGTGGCAGGCCTCTGTTAATTAGATCAGCTCCATTACCTCCTGTAACCACCAGCGGGAGCCCGGAAAGAGAACTCGTGACCCCTCTGTCAAAACAACCATCTCCACTACCTTCACCAGCAACCAGAGGTAGGCCAGAAAGTGAATTCACAACAGTACCCCCCCTTGAGGAGGGGTCACCAAACCCTCATCCACGCCACCAGGCCGATCAGGATGGGCCCGGTGAAAAGCACAAACCAATCTATCGGCATGAATGTCAGAAGCAGAGACCCAAGAATTATCCTCCTGGCCATAACCCTTCCATTTGACCAAGTACTGGAGTCTCCGTCTAGCCAAATGAGAATCCAATATTTTCTCTACCTCATATTCCACATTGCCTTTAACCAATACAGGGTCAGGAGGTGCTGCCATAGGAACTACTGGCTCCACAAACCTCTTCAACAGAGATTTATGAAACACGTTATGGATCTTAAACGTAACTGGAAGAGCCAATCGAAAAGAAACAGGATTAAGAATCTCCAAAATCTTATAAGGTCCAATGAATCTTGGCTTGAACTTTGGAGACGCAACCTTAATGGGAATATTCTTTGACGACAACCAAACCATATCACCCACTTTAAACCGGGGACCAATGGTCCTATGCCGGTTGGAAAACCGTTGGGCTTTTTCCTGAGAGAGGGACAACATATCCACCACTTGGTCCCAAATCTGCTGCATTCTCTCTACCACAGTGTCCAGACTTGGGCAGGTCGAAGATTCCACTTGCCCTGAAGATAATCGAGGATGAAACCCAAAGTTACAGAAAAAGGGCGACATCAAAGTGGCAGAACTAGCTCTATTGTTTAGAGTAAATTCGGCCAAGGGCAAAAATGAGACCCAGTCATCCTGGTCAGCAGATATAAAACATCTCAAATAGGACTCCAAAGTCTGGTTTGTTCTCTGTCTGCCCATTGGTCTGAGGATGAAACGCAGAGGAGAAAGATAACTGAACTCCCAGATTGGAACAAAAAGTTCTCCAAAATCTGGAAACAAACTGGACTCCTCTGTCCGACACAATGTTCTCAGGAATCCCATGCAACCGAACCACCTGTTGTAAAAACAAGGGCACCAACTCTGAAGAAGATGACAACTTTGGGAGTGGTACAAGATGGATCATCTTAGAAAATCTATCACAAATCACCCAGATAAGTCATTCTCTGAGAGACAGGAAGATCAGAAATAAAATCCATTGAGATATGGGTCCATGGCATCTTGGGCACCGGCAGGGGCATCAACAACCCACTAGAACGAGAACAGGGTTTAGACCGAGAACAAGCCCCACAGGACTGCACAAAATTCCTGACATCACGAGATAAGGCAGGCGACCAAAAAGACCGACTCACCAAATCTCTGGTACCAAAAATACCTGGATGACCAGCCAACACGGAGCAATGAATTTCAGACATTACTCTCTTCCTCCACTAGTCATGAACATACAATTTTCCCATAGGGCAATGCTCAGGTTTATCCTCCTGAAATTCCTCCAAGGCACATGTTAAATCGGGCGAGATGGCGGAAAGAACTACCCCCTCACCTAGAATGGCAGTAGGCTCGGTCAGAATAAGAGAATCCGCATAGAATCTCCTAGAAAGGGCATCCGCCTTAACATTCTTAGTGCCCGGAAGAAAAGAGACCACAAAATTAAAACGCGTGAAAAACAAGGCCCTCCTAGCCTGTCTAGGATTCAAGCGTTTGGCTGATTCAAGATAAATCAAATTCTTTTGGTCGGTGAGGACCACAACTTGATGTCTAGCTCCCTCCAACCAATGTCTCCACTCTTCAAATGCCCATTTCATGGCCAACAATTCCCGATTCCCCACATCATAATTACGTTCAGATGGGGAGAATTTTCTAGGAAAGAAGGCACAGGGATTCATTTTAGAAGTCACCGGATCTTTTTGGGACAAAACAGCTCCTGCACCAATCTCAGAAGCATCTACCTGAAATGGAAGTGAGACATCAGGTTGCCGTAAAACCGGAGCAGAAGTGAATCTCCGCTTAAGCTCCTGAAATGCCGAGACTGCCTCTGGAGACCAATTCACCACATCAACACCCTTTTTGGTCAGATCAGTCAGTGGTTTGACAATACCAGAAAAATTACCTATAAATTTACTATAGAAATTAACAAAACCCAAAAACTTCTGGAGAGCCTTCAAAGAAGTGGGCTGAACCCAATCATAAATGGCCTGTACCTTGGCCGGGTCCATTTCAATAGCCGACGGAGACAAAATAAATCCCAAAAATGAAATCCTCTGTACACCAAAGAGGCATTTCGATCCCTTAACATACAGGTAATTTTCCCTCAAAATCCGGAACACAGTCCGGACATGTTCCACATGAGAATCCCAATCACTGGAAAAGATCAAAATATCATCGAGATAAATGATCAAAAACGTATCCACAAAGTCCCGGAAAATATCGTTCATAAAAGATTGGAAGACAGAAGGGGCATTAGTGAGCCCAAAAGGCATTACCAAGTACTCAAAATGTCCCTCCGTATTAAACGCCGTCTTTCATTCATCCCCGTGCTTGATGCGAATAAGATTATACGCCCCCTGAGGTCAAGCTTGGTAAACCAGCAGGCACTTTTAACTCTGGAAAATAAATCAGAAATCAGGGGTAACGGGTACTGATATTTAACAGTGATTTTGTTAAGGGAACGACAGTTAATACAAGGCCTTAATGAACCATCTTTCTTGGTCACAAAAAACCCCAGCACCTAAGGGTGAAGAGGATGGTCTAATATGACCCTTCTCCAACGACTCCTTGATATAAGATCGCATAGCATCATGTTCAGGTACCGATAAGTTGAAAAGCCGACCCTTGGGAAATTTACACCCTGACATCAACTCAATTGCACAGTCAGAACTTCTATGAGGAGGCAAAGATGCAGACTTACTCTCACTGAATACATTAGAAAAATCAGCCAAATAATCAGGAATATTATGAGACTGGGGAGAAGTGGAGAAAACAGGAGTGTCACTAAGACCACACTGACAACCCCAACTCACCACAGACACAGATTTCCAATCCAAAACAGGATTATGAGTTGCAGCCAGGGAAAACCCAGAACAATAGTATCATGCAAATTGTGCAGCACCAAAAATTTACAATTTTCTTGTTGGTCTGGGGCAACCGCATTATCACCTGGGTCCAAAACTGGGGTTTATTCTCCGCCAAAGGAGTAGCATCAATACCCTCAAAGGGATAGGAGTCCGCAGGGGTATCATGGGAAAACCACAACGTTTAGCAAAGTCCAAATCCATCAGATTAAAAGCTGCTCCTGAATCCACAAAAGCCTTAGAGGAAAATGTAGATAAGGAGCAGATCAGAGTAATTGCCAAAAGGAACTTAGGTTGTACACTGCCCACAGCAAATGTGTGCGCAAAACGTTTCTTTAGTTTAGGGCAGACAGAAATAGTGTGAGAGGCGTCTCCACAGAAAAAACACAGCTTATTACGCCTTCTAAACTCCTGACATTGCGCCCTAGACAAAACCCTATCACAGACGTTTGTTCAAAAGGCGGCAACGCCTCTCGTGTAGTTTTACGTTCATGTAGACGCCGATCAATTTGAATGGCTAATGACATACTGGAGAATCATCAAGACCAGAGGGAACAGGAAATCCCACCATAACATCTTTTACGGTTTCTGATAAACCCTTCCGAAAGAGAGCTGCTAAGGCACCGTCATTCCATATAGTAAGGGCCGCCCACTTTCGGAATTTGTGACAGTATAGCTCTGCAGAATCCTGACCCTGGTTCAATGCCAATAGGGTTTTCTCAGCTTGATCAATAGCATTAGGTTCATCATACAACAACCCCAAGGCTTGAAAAAATGCATCCACATTAGTCAGAATAGGATTTCCAGTTGTCAGAGAAAAGCCCAATCCTGGGGATCGCCGCGCAGCAAGGAGATGACAATTATAACCTGCTGCACAGAGCTCCCCGATGAGTTAGGCTTCAAGGCAAGAAATAGTTTACAATTATTCTTAAAATTCAAAAATTTAGACCGATCCCCAGAAAACACATCCGGAGTAGGGATCTTTGGTTCAACAGCAGGTGATTGAGCGAGATAGGCGGAAATTCCCCGCACTTCAGCAGCGAGCTGCTCAACACGATCAGACAAATGCTTAATCTCCATCAAAGAAAAAATCCTATGGCCCAAGAGAAAAAGTGGAAAAAATATATATTAAAAAAACAATTTCTGACACTTTTTTTTACAATTCTCTCCTGCTTTTTAGTACCCTAGAATCTGCGGTTTAGGCTGGTGATTCTGTTATGATTGGGTCACCGAGGAGGAAAGCAAGACCAAGCTAAGCCATAGAAAACCAGAGAGGTTGGTAACTAAGCGGATTGCAGACCCCTAATCCTATCCACACAACTAGCAGTAGCCGTGGAGCGTACCTATTATGATTCTAGATGCCTCGACACAGCCGGAGAACTAAATAAGCCTAAAGCAAGAAAGGTGAAATCTAAACTGCCCCAGAGCAGACCCCAAAGGAATAGATAGCCCCCAAACATGTTGTCGGTGAGACAAGATGAAAACACAAACGCAGATAGGAAAATAGGCTGAGCAAACAATGGGGCCCAAACTAACTAGACAGGAAAGGAAAGACGCTGTCTGCAATCACGCAAAAAACTCTGCAAAAAAATGCCCAACACGTCTGATAGAAAAATTACTGAAGTCACTAGACTTCGCCCACTATATCAGCACTCTGTTATATTCTGAAAACAGAGCAAAGAGAGGCCAATCTAATAAGGGACTAAAACAAACTGGCACAAACAGTAACATAGATGGAAATTCAGCACAGCCCCAGCCGGGATAGAGGGAGTCGGCCGTCTTAAATCCAGTCAGAAACACCCAATGTCCAATCGTCTTCCTCATTATCAGGTGGCAGGCCTCTGTTAATTAGATCAGCTCCATTACCTCCTGTAACCACAAGAGGGAGCCCGGAAAGAGAACTCGCGACCCCTCTGTCAATACAACCATCTCCACTACCTTCACCAGCAACCAGAGGTAGGCCTGAAAGTGAATTCACAACACCGATGCTTTGGATTTTCCATTATGACTTGGACATGTAAATGGGAGGGGGGAGGAAGTCGGTATTGCATGATCTAGCAAAGAAATGCATCCTGAGGTGATGGCTCATGAGCGAGAGCCCAACTTTATTCTTTGGGTCGGTGCAATTACAGCGATACCAGATTTATGTTGAATCTGTTTTATTGAAAACAATTAGACATAACATAACATATAAGACAGCAACAAGAATTGTACACCAAACCGCACTAGGTTACAGTATAATCAGTCCCCTGTAAAGGTAAGATGTCTTCCGGCTCATATATTCGTATGCCTCGAACGAGCGGAGGTTGGCGCATATTCCTCAAAATTATCTTATGTAAGAGAATAAACAAGAATTTGTCTTCATATCTTAATAAACTCAACTGTATGAACATTCTTCATACCATAGCTACTCGTATATAATAAAACAAAATGTAAAAAGCGTCATTATGCTCTGTGTGTCCTCCAGTACATTATCAGCATCCCTAATCAAATATAAGGAGATAATAATTGCGAGCATACATAACGGCATCTTTACTTGTAACCAATGGGAGTGCACTTCTAAGACAAAGAGAGAAAGAAATTAAGAAGGGGAAAAGAAAACTCACAGGAGAGGAAGTGGGGAAAGAGGAAAGAAAGAGAGAGGGGGAGGGGGTGAGGAAAAGCGGGCCTCGGATTTCCGAACCGACCATTAAGGAGCTTCCTCGAGTAATCGAGGGAGTTCAGAAGTTTCCTTGAATAAGATCCAAGGCTGCCACGCTTGGACCAACCGAGTGTTATCACCTTCCATTTCAGCCAATAATTCCTCCATACGGAAAATGTCTGCAAATTCCGCCAACCATTCTACCATAGTTGGTGGTGTTGTCGTGTGCCAGTGGCGTGGGATTACCATCCGCGCCGCGGTAATGCAAAACCTAAGAAGGCTCTTCTTCTGAGTGGATATAGAACCTGGAAGAATCGATAGGATGGCAATCTGTGGGGATGGGGGGAACATATTTCCCGGTAATCTTTTGATAAGCCCGAAACACCTTTTCCCAGAAGGATCGTACAGCAGGGCACTGCCACCAAATATGGAGCAGTGTACCCCTTTCGGTCCCACAACGCCAGCAGACATCGTCTACTGACGGGAAAATAGATTTTAGTCTGACGGGGGACAGATACCACCTGGTCAGTATCTTAAAGTTTTTCTCTTGTGCGCCCCCAGCCAGAGACATTTTGTGCGTGAAGAGGTATGCTTTGTCAAGGTCTTCACCTGAAAATTTACATCCTATCTCATCCTCCCACGCTCGTATATAGCTCAGAGCCCTGTCCGAGTCTCTGTGGAATTCCGGAGAGATCCCCATCGGGAAACTTCTCTCGTAAGGCATCCCAGGATGGAACACTCCCCCCCCCACTAGAACCCGTCCTAGTCTTAAGTCAGAACTACTATGCCAACCCAGAAATTGGTCTCTGTGACATCCTGAGGGAAAATCCGGATTACCAAATATTGGTGTCAGTGGATTTAGGGTGCTAATACATTTCTTTTTATTTTTAAAACGATTCCATATCTGTAGGACTTCTCGAGTCAAGAAGCCAGTGGATTCCTCAGATTCGTTTGCACCCAAATCATAATGTTGGATCCATGGAAGATGGCGTAATGGGATACTAAAAGATGTTTGCTCCAATTGAATCCATTGTTTAGAGCGGTAGTTGAATTGCCAGTCAAATAAACGTGCAAGTAAGGAGGCCCTATGGTAAAGTTCCAGGTCAGGGAGACCCGCACCACCTCTGGATTTTGGAGCAGTTAAGATAGAATATTTTAAATGGGGTCTAGAAGCCTGCCAGATAAAGTGGATTATCGCAGATCTGATAGTCTGGAAGATTGTCTTCGGCGGTACAACTGGAACCGCCTGGAACAGGTATAAAAACCTGGGAAGAATGTCCATCTTAAATGAATTCATCCTACCAAACCATGACATAGATTTCCGTCCGTATTCCCTCAGACGTTTCAGACTCGATTCTAAGAGGGGCACGTAGTTTAATTTGTATAGGTCAGTCATGTCAGTAGGAATTTGAACACCCAAATATTGAATGGCCCCAGTTTTCCATCGAAAGGAGAAGTTTCCCATTATGCTTGTAAGTTCTGCCTGTCCTAAGGAAATGTTGAGGGCTTCAGTTTTCTGAAAATTGATTTTAAAGTTACTGACTGCTCCATATTTTCGAAACTCCTCCATTAGTGATGGGAGAGTGATGTGTGGTTGGGATATATACAGTAAGAGATCATCATGTATGTCAATACCTGGATAAGAATGAAGTGATTAAACAGAGTCAGCATGGGTTTGTAACTAATAAGTCATGTCAGACTAACTTAATTTCCTTCTATGACGGTATCACTGATTGGTTGGATCAAGGAAATGCTGTAGATATAGTATATCTTGACTTCAGCAAAGCATTTGACAAAGTCTCTCATACAATCCTTATTGAAAAAATGATTAAGCATGGAATGGACAAGGAAACTGTTAGGTGGATTCATAACTGGCTTAGTGATCGGACCCAAAGAGTGGTCGTAAATGGCTGCACATCCAGTTGGAAGAATGTCTCAAGTGGGGTACCACAGGGCTCTGTCCTGGGCCCTGTATTGTTCAACATCTTTATCAATGATTTAGATGAAGGAATTGAGGGTAAACTGATTAAATTTGCTGATGACACAAAGCTAGGAGGGATAGCTAATACTAGAGAAGAGAGAGAGAGGATTCAAAAAGATTTAAATAAACTGGAGAAGTGGGCAGCAACTAACAGAATGGTTTTTAACAGGGAGAAATGCAAAGTACTACATCTGGGCAATAAAAATGGAAAAAGCATATATAGAATGGGAGGAATAGGGCTAAGTGACAGCACATGTGAAAAAGACTTGGGTATACTAATAGATCACAGACTGAATATGAGTCAATAGTGTGATGCAGCAGCAAAAAAGGCAAATGCAATTCTAGGATGTATTAACAGAAGCATACAGTCTAGATCACGTGAAGTCATTATTTCCCTCTACTCCTCTTTGGTCAGACCTCATCTGGAATATTGTGTCCAGTTTTGGGCACCACATTTTAAAAAAGACATCAACAAACTGGAGCAAGTTCAGAAAAGAGCGACCAGAATGGTGACCGGTCTGCAAACCCTGTCTTATGAGGAAAGGTTGCAGGATTTGGGAATGTTTAGTTTGCAAAAGAGAAGACTGAGAGGAGACTTAATAGCTGTCTACAAATATCTAAAGGGCTGTCACATTGTAGAAGGATCAACTTTATTCTCATTTGCACAAGGAAAGACTAGAAGCAATGGGATGAAACTGAATGGGAGGAGACACAGATTAGATATTAGAAAAAACTTTTTGACAGTTAGAGTGATCAATGAGTGGAACAGGCTGCCACGAGAAGTGGTGAGTTCTCCTTCAATGGAAGTCTTCAAACAGAGGCTGGACAGACATCTGACTGGGATGATTTAGCGAATCCTGCTTTGAGCATGGGGTTGGACCAGATGGCCCAGGAGGTCCCTTCCAACTCTACGATTCTATGATTCTATGATTCTATGATCTGCATAAAGAGGGGCCTTATAATGAACGCGGTCCACCCAGAGACCGTGCACACTGGAGTTCTTCCTAATCGCCACCGCCAAATGTTCCATAACTATCGCGTATAAGAGGGGCGACAGGGGGCAACCTTGTCGGGTTCCGTTCCCAATGGAAATAGGGTCTGATAAAGCCCCGTTAACCCTAACCCTCGCTGAAGGGTCAGAGTATAGGGCTGCGATTCTGTGTAGGAAACGATTTCCCAGGCCCAGCTGTTTTAGGGCCGAGAACATAAAGCCCCAGTGTACACGGTCAAAGGCCTTCTCCGCGTCAATCGATAACAAAGCCAGTGGCTTTTAATTTAGCATGTGCAGTCAATATGAGAGTTTTACCTATGCCATCTCTCGCTTCTCTCCATCGCACAAATCCCACCTGGTCCGAATGTACTACTAAAGGTAAAAGAGGAGCCAGTCGATTTGCCAAGATTTTAGCCTATAATTTTACATCGATATTGATGAGAGATATTGGGCGGTAATTAGTTACTACTTTAGGATCTTTCCCTTGGTTTCGGTATGACTGTGATAAAAGCCTCTAAGGATTGTGGGACAAACGGGGTGTCGATTGCAATGGTATTGAACACCGACGTCATGATGGGGTTAAGTTGTTCACGAAACATCTTATAAAAATGAGGGGAAAAACCGTCCGGTCCTGGACTTTTACCAGTTGGGGTATTTCGAATGACGTCGTCAATCTCCTCTGGCGTAAAATCAGTGTCTAATGGCATTGTCAGGTCTGTGGCCAATGTCGGAAGGGCCGTGTCCCGTATATAAGACTCTATATGTGATTGGGGGTCCAAAGGCGATTGAGGGGGGTAATCTCCATTAATATTATACAATGTATGGTAATACCGCCGCATTATATCCAAAATTTCTGTCGGGTTCGATGTCGTCTGACCTCTATGTCGTTGGAGAGATGGAATGTATGTGGTTTGATTGCGTGGGTGTAGAAATCTAGCTAACAAACGCCCACATTTATTGTCCTGACCGCATAATATACTCTTAAAACGATTTCTATGGTGTCGGTATTTCTCATTTAGTAGTGACTTCAAATCGTCTCTGCATTTAATCAGGTCAGTCATTGTCTCCGCCTCCTTAGTCATCTTATGTTTCGTCTCCAACATCAAAATTTTTTCCGTCAGGTCTATAATTTCCCTACTTTTTATTTGTTTTAAGCGAGATCCATGTTTGATAAATACCCCTCTGATTACGCATTTGAGGGCTTCCCATTTGATAGGCATAGCAGTAGTGTCGTGTGCATGGTCTTGTAGGAATTCTGCTATGGTAGTCTTAATATCAGCCACGCAAGTAGCGTCCTTTAAAAGGTTATCGTTCAATCTCCACGTCCACTGTCGTACCCCTGAATCGGGAGGACTAATGTCTAGAAAGACTGGAGCATGATCCGACCATAAAAAAACTGCAGATGGATGGTTTCGGATCCCAGGCCAGTGCGCAATGACTGAGGAGGAAGAAATCTATTCTGCCATAGGAGTTATGTGGCGTGGAGAAGAACGTATAATCTTTCCCGTTAGGGTTAAGTAGTCTCCAGACATTGTGTAGGTCTTTTTTCAAAGAGGACAGTTGACGAAGAGATAGATAAGATTTTGCGGTTGTGGAGTCCAACGTCGGGTTAAGAGTCAAATTAAAGTCACCCCCTAGTATAACAACCCCTTCTGCAAAGTCAGCCATTGTCTTCAAGAAGGATCTAGCTGTCCGTATTTGGTCTCGGCTGGGGGCGTACCATCCTGCTATAGTGTATATTGTTGAAAAAATCTGAATTTTCAAAATTACGTATCTGCCCTCCGTTTTATGGAGCGCTATAGATACACCTCGGGATCGGGAGCTCAGGTTGGTACTATGAAACCAGGTTGTGTAATAACGATCGTGTATATTAGGAACATGCCCAGTTTTAAAATGTGTCTCTTGTAAAAGCAACACATTTACTCTTTTCTTATGCATGCCATATAAGATATGTGACTGTTTCTGCGGAATGTTAAAGCCTCTAGTATTTAAGGAGCCCAATATGATCTTCTGCGTGGCAGTCTTACCCGGCATTGTGGATGTAGTCCGGGGTCAAGGATGTAAATTTCACCTGCAGGGATGAGTCGGCTTCGGGGTCCAATGCCCGCTACTGAGAAGGGAGAGAAAGGCTAGGAAGAGGGGGGTGGATGCAGCAAAAGGAAAAGTAAATAAAGTTAACACAGGACAAAGAATAGAAGAAATTAACAATACGAGTGCGGATAGTCACACTCCAATAGAAAATTTAACCAAGTGGAGGAAAACGTTAATGGCTGCGTGCCTCAATGGCAAAGCAGCGTCTCCAGGGGGCACGTGTACGACAAAAGAGGAGTCGGAGATACCACCTCCCTCGATACCCGACCCCGTAATGATATAACAGTCATGTTCCTTGAAAATCAAAAATGTAATGGGTAAAGACCATATGCATCCTATCATAACTATAGCACGTATGATACTCGTAACGACTCGTGATTAGCTTCAATATCGTTGAGATGAACAGTATATAAAGATACCCCATCCTGTAACTCTGAACTAGTGTAAGTTTTAGAATCCACTTCTTTTTTCAAAAACAGGACATCCTAGACTAATAATCCAATGAAGGACAAAGGACATTGCTAATTTAAGAAATATGAGCTATTTAAGAATATGAGGGGGAAACAAGGGAAGGGAGGGGAGGGAGAAAGGAAAAAAAAGGGGGGGGGGAAGGAAAAAATAGAAGAGGAGAGTCGGTTAATAGCATGAACATACATGAACATTAATTCGGTATTACTTATGGAAGTAACCCCTAAGATTTATCCTCTTCAAAAAAAGGGGAAAGGGAGAAAAAGGCCCGAAAAATACAGGATAATCAGTTAGCTTCTCCTTCTTCCGAGTGTATGCGTCCCTGTCCATTAGGCCATCTTCCGTGACGGCGCTGTTGTTGAGGATCCAGGCCTCTGCGGGGGTCCTCCATTCGATAAAATGATGGTAAGGATGGCCAATCAGGAATGTCCACCTCAGGTATGTCGAGGGAAGCTGAAAAAGCTGGGATACCACTAGGGTGACTCAATCGATGCACTCTGCCTCTCTTCTGAACTCGAAGACAAAATGGAAATCCCCAGGTATAAAGAAGGTCACGCTGCCGCAGTTCATTCAAAAGGGGGCAAAGAGCTCTACGTCTCTGTAAGGTCCATCTGGACAGATCTGGAAAAAGCTGTATGCGAGAATCCAAATGGTGTATGGGCTTTGCTCTTCTGGCTGCTCCCATGACCGCATCTTTAAGTTGGTACTTGTGCACCCGGCATATCACATCTCTCAGTGGGTCTTGTTCTCCGGGACGTGGGCCTAGAGCCCTATGTGCACTGTCTATTTCCAATGGGGTGTCTTGAGGCCTATCTAATACCGTGTTGAAAATGCCTCTCAGAGTGGTATTCAGCTCCTGGGGAGGTATAGATTCAGGTAACCCCCGTATTCTTATATTATTCCTGCGTCCCCTGTTCTCGGAGTCATCCAGCATTTCTGCTATGGTCTGTAGTTAAGTACAAATATATCCCAAATACTGGAAAAAGTCTTCAAAAGCTCAACTCACTGAAAATACAATAGCAAAAAAATCTCATAAATGAGCTATTAAGCATCACAAGAGATCAAAATTGGAGTTTTTCAAGCTAAATAATTTATTTAGAATAATTAACAGAGCATAAATGCTAAGTGCAAGTTACAGCAGACATAAACACAATATAATTAGACCAGCACCTTGACAGTTAATAAAGTTTTTATCTGTATAAAACATGTAGTTTCTTTGCTTTCCTTTCACAAATAGAATGCATGATAAACAGAAAACTCCCCATTTACATAATATGTATGACCAGATAAGGTTTTGCATACAATAAGTGCCCAGAGTAAAATGCTGAATATAAAGTGCATAAGTGCCTTGTATCAATAAGCCTGGTAGGCGTTAAGTGTACACAGAGTAAAGACTGTCTATACAAATTCCAGAGTGGGATACAAGGGCTGCATTAGAAAGTAACACTTACATGTGCTGTGTATGTCGCTGTTAGACCTGCCGCCCCACGCGCGTTACGCCGCAGCTTCCTCAGGAGGCGTGGTTTACATGTGCCCCGGATCTAGTTTATATAGTGCGGTCAGCCAATGAACCGCTTTCCCTAATAAAGCTTGTAAAATTTAGGACCTGCGCTGTAGCATCCACGGTGACGTCAATAGTATCCAGTTCTAAACGTCCACAGCATTACCAGCGCATGCGCTGTTGAGTCCCCACTATAAACAGGGAGTCTATCATCAGCGCTCATCATCAGCATGAAAGTGGCTCGAGCTGCGAAGCAGCCAGAGACAGCCACATACCAGACTGAGCACGTCAGAAGGCTCCTAGGGAGGACAGAACTGGGCATGCGCTCATGTGAGTACATGAAAATAAAATAATTATGAAGAATAATAATCACTATTTTAAGTGATAACAAGTGTTGAAAGTGAGGGGATAAAACATAATGATGCTGAAATAATTATAGCGGTGTGTATGAACCATAAAAGTGAATATGCCTGACATAGGCACACTATGCAAGCAAAACAAAAAATCCAGTCCAGTCCTGTCACACATACAATATAGTTGCACTAAAAAGCTTAATCTGGTCCGATTTTTTGGCTAGTAGTCCGCAGTCTTTTATGCCAAGGGCTCAATCACATTTGCTTATTTTAGATTCGTTTTCATTTTTTTTAAATTTGGCAGTAGATGTTCATGATTTAATTTACATGTCACTTGCAAAAAGAGAAGAAAAAGTGACCTGTAAATATATATTTTACTTTTTCTTTATTTTATTTTTTTTCTAAAATGCCCAGCATGTGGCAACAGCTCGGTATTGGTACCATTTTTACCACATAGACGTTTATTTAAGAAAAAAAACAAAAAAAAGATTTTTAATTAGTTTAAGCATGCATTTTTTTTTGTTTTTTTTTCATTTGCTTTTCTGCAAAATTGGTTAATGCTTTAACCAAAAACAAAACTACTAGATAAAAAATGGACAACGCTGAGCAAAAGGGTTACAATATGGGGAGAAATGTGGGGGGGGGGAAATACTGCATTCGACAACACATGCCTGATCCATATTGTCAAGTGTGAGAGTAAAGCCTCAAGACATAGACAGTAGTCCCTTTGGGTGCGTCTTGCTTAGCCATTGTGCCGCCATATGGTGCTCTATAAATGGAATCCAAAAAAAATATGGATGCCATGAAAAAATCCTCCATATGAGACCTAGAGGTGCAGAATTGGCTCTAGTTTGGCTATGATTATACAACGCTTTGCTTGTATGGAGCCATAATACAGTCATGTGCACAACACCGTACTATCTAATATATAAAGCTCAATGTGGGAGTGTATGTACTGTATGTATGTATGTCCGGGATTGGCATCCGCACCGTCGCAGCTACAGCCATAAAATTTGGCACATTCAAGCAAAAAAGGAAGCACACTGTAGCGCCAAACCATGCAAACATGAAAAATGAATAATGAATTGCATTACTGCATTAGAAATATGAAAAATTGATAAAGTTTAGTGCATAAAATGGCCAAGTTTATGCGCTAAACTTTCTCAATTTTAACCCCACGTATTCCAATTCACCAAACAATTTTACCCCTATCTACAAAATGGGGAAAAAGTGTATGTATGTATTGGCATCTGCACCGTCGTAGCTACAGCCATAAAATTTAGCACAGTCACACGCCTGGGCACAGAGAGTGTCATAGGCTATGTTGTGAGGCAAAATTTTAACTCCGCACATTCCAATTCACCAAACAATTTTGCCCCTATCTACATAATGGGGAAATAGTGAAAGGAAAAGTGTTGGAGGCAAATTGACAGCTGCCAGATGTGAACAAGGGGGACTTAAAGAATGAAAGCGATGGCGCCAAACAGTATATACCGTACAGTTGCTAAGGAGGGGCCCTGACATGGGATACTCACCACACACCGGGATATGAACACACACACAAAATGCGCCACACACTACCACGTGCTTCAACACATATACCACCCTCAGCACACATTTCACCACACATAAACCAACCTCGCCACATAAAAGTCCAAACACAAAAGTCGAGAGAGCAGCCAGAAAGACAGCGGGGGACGAGAGAGCAGCCAAAGAGAGAGCGGGGGACGAGAGAGCAGCCAAAGAGAGGTATGGAGCGTATGGAGAGAGAGAAGGGGAGGGGGAGAGAGAGAGATGCGTGCCGGGCACTTGTGGGGTTAAAACTCACAGTGCCCGGGCATGCACTGTTGAAAAAGCCGGTCCGGCGCTGCAAAAAAAGTCGCAGCCTTACGGCGCATGTTTGCCGTATCCGGCAAAACCCGGAGGCCGCCGCATGTCTATCCGGCACGATGCGGCGATCATTACATTCTATGTGAAAAAACCGGATCCAATTCCGGATCCGGTTTTCACAATTTTTGGCGCATCGTGCCGGATTTAAAAAAACGGATGTGTGAAAGTAGCCTAAGCAATACTTTATTCCCACATCAGACTTGGGGGCACAACAGCAACATGGATAGTGAGCCGGGACTAGGAAGCAAGAAGTTCCCGAAGCAGGCTACAGCTGTCTGCCGTACAAGGAAAGTTCATAATAACATCGGACAGGAGGAACTCCAGTGTAACTCAGTACTGGGAGTACTTCATTTATAGGCGTTATAAGAGGAGACGTTCAGAAAGCCACATGTTGGCGGAGTGTTGGAAAGCAGTATTCCACCTGGCCTGGAGGTTGACTGAGTCCCTGACCTGGAGGACACGGCACGGAGGCAGGCACCTCTTTGCACAACAGACTGTAAGTAAAGCTTTGGAACTACATGCCCTGGTGTCCTCCACTTATTCCGGCGCCAACACACCCGACCCTGCTACATCTTGGTGCCCAACACCGACTGACCTACATCTCCCCTTGACCTCCACATCTACACTGCCCTGGGACTACAGCTTCAACTGTGGGGAGCTTTTATATCTTTGCTACACTATACCATCAGTCCCAGAGGATCTGCATGCAGCGTCGGCTTAACACCTCCCTTGCCGAACACCGCAGGTGGTGTCACGAACTATTCATTTAATCAACTACAATCCACCATTCAATCTCCTTTTTACTTGGGCGCGCAGGGCCATGGACCGGGTCACCGCTGCTGTGACACCTTTCCCCCTGAGTGACCGGCTTGGTACCGAGTACCCCACAGCCCTGGGAGGGCGACCCAACTTGGCGTCACGAACAGGATGACGAGACCCGATGCCATCGGGTTCTGTGTGCCTAAGACTCAAAGTTTTTGAAAATGTGCAGAAGACCCAATTTAATAGACTGTAAAATGAATGCTAAAAATGGCCGCTGGCGCGGTGAAGAAGAGCGTGACAACATGGGAGGTCCTAAGAAAAGACCGGGAACTGTCCTGGGCCTCCCCTGCCTGAATTACTATGCGACAGCGACATGGCCCACCCCCCGAGGGGTTCGTATACTGGCCTGGTATGGAGGAGTTGGAAGAAGACGCCGCCCCCAGAAGGAGGAGCGGAAGCCAGTGGCGGAAAAAGAGCCCAGACAGGAAGAAGAACGCCAGAACGCCATATTGGAAGGAGAGGGGAGGAGACGGGAGGAGGCCTGCGGATTTCAAGGAGTTTAAGCTGAATCTCCTCGGCGCCATGGCTGAAGGCTCCAAGCCAGTTTCCGAGATGAACCGCCAGCAGCTGGAGGACGAAATAGCCCAGCTGACGCGCCATCTGCAACTGAGGCAGGAGGCGCTATGGACTTTGAACCTGCAGTGCGCCCAGGAGGGGGTCTACACCTGCGGTACCCGCTACACCGGTACCCGTCGCTGCTGCACCGGATCTCATCCAGGCAGACTCTGGAGCCTGCGACCGCTGCCATACCACCGGCAGCCTCCATTGTCCCCTCTCTGCCGTCACCACGGGAGGAGTTGTACGAGGCCTTGGGAGCCGAAGCGGAGGAAGAAGAGCTCCCGCCTGGACCTGACGCGGCCGCGCAGGTCCCGCCGGAGCCCCCCGTGGATCGGGAGTCGCCATCTGCTACCACTACTGCCACCGGGAGCCGCACCATGCCTGTACCGGACCCGAGACTACACCACCAGGATGTACCAGGTATATATCCCGGCCCTCCTAACGGGTTAGCCCCTGAATTCACATTGTCAGAGGCTGGCTTGCTGGAGCTCGAAATGGGGATGTTGGATGAGTCATCCGGGGGCACTAGGCTGTCGGAGATGGGGAGGTGGAAGAGGTCCCTACTGAGGAGGATACGGCTGGAACAGGCACGCATGATTCGGCGCCTTGAGGGCTGGGACGAGTCTAGGTCACTTTGGGATAGTGAAAGGCGCCATGAGATCCCTTGGCTACTGAATCCCTGTGTAGCCGCCTACCAACGCCAACAGGCCGCAGCCTCCCCAGATGTCAGGCCATACACCAGAGCAGCAGGACCACCCGCCAATGAGGAACAGCATCCATTGGTACCAGTTGCTACTCCTGCTGAATCACTGGTAGCCGAAACATCACCAGCAACCACTGCTATACCACCCCTGCTGTACCTCAGGCAGCAGCCATGCCAGATGAATACTGGCAATTCACCAACCTGTCAGGACACCCAGAGTATCTCCCCTGGAAGCAGCCCAAGCAACCAGCTTCCAGAACCCAGGAGGGGATAACTAGCTCTAATGTTGATTCAAACTAACTCTCACTACCCAGGAGGGTATTAACCAAGTTTTCTATTTTTTTTCTATTGTTCAATTTTTCTATTTTGATTATGTTTACCCAGTTGTTGCCTAGTTCCATTGGCAGCCTTTACACTTGAACTGTGGAGATCATGGACGCTGAGTGATCCAGAACTGTTATGTAAATAGTTTGCACCTCTTTAGGTGCTCTCTCTTGGTTTTACATAGGAACCTCTCTTTGAAAAAAAAGGGAACTACCTCATTATAGGGACATTTCAAGACATGATGGCCGGACCAGTGTCTACAATTGCACTTATTGAAAACCAGCTGAATAGCCCGGCGTTGCCTGGGCATATTAACCAACTGTGGTTAGTTATAACAAATTATAATGATTATATTGCACATAAAAACCGTGCATCTAATCCTATACTGTGTGATACTGACTGCTGAGCCGTGTATCTAATCCTATTCTGTGTGATACTGTCTGCTGAGCCGTGTATCTAATCCTATCCTGTGATACTGACTGCTGAGCTGTGTATCTAATCCTTTCCTGTGTGATACTGCCTGCTGAGCCATGTGTCTAATCCTCTCCTGTGTGATACTGACTGCTGAACTGTGTATCTAATCCTATCCTGTTTGATACTGACTGCTGAGCCGTGTATCAAATCCTATCCTGTGTGATACTGACTGCTGAGCCGTGTATCTAATCCTATCCTGTGTGATACTGGGCTCCCCCTGCAGTCTGTGTCAGAGGGTGGTTTGTGTTGGCACGGTAATAAATTGTGTTATTTCCAGCTTTTCAGAAGGACGATAACACCATAGAAATGATAAGAATAACACAGGTCTGCAAAAAAAAATTTTTCAAGAGCTGTTTTGGTTATTCCACGTAATTTTTATGTTTTTGAGTGCGCTGAATCCGATAATGACCTCCGTTTTGTCATAGGGCATCACGTTTTCTGACAATTTAAGTAACTATGTTAAATAAGACAATACCTCAAAATAAATGAAAATAGACTCATAAAATTAATTTTTTATTACAAGAGTTTCATGAAAATCATTTTTTTAACTGCAATGAGCTCACTAACACACACTTCTTCCCTGTGAGGCTTCTCTTGGTACATTTACACTTGTGAGTAGCATCTGTAATGTCTCTCTGAAGCGTCCAACAGTAGTCTGCCATCATTGTAATGCTCCATCTTCCCTGGTATCTTCTTTCCATCTCTTTAAAGTCCCGGTGGAATCGTTCACCTTGCTCTTCACTCACAGCTCCCAAATTTTCAGGAAAGTTGTCAAGGTGGGAATGGAGGAAATGCACTTTCAAACTCATCAGGCAACCTAAAGCTTGAAATGCTTTCAGCATTCGTCTGATGATTTTTTTGTAGTCAGAGTCTATGCTACTGCCTAAAAATTTCTCTACGACCTCTTTAAATGCAATCCACCCTTCTTTTTGATGATGCGTCATGGTATTGATAAACTCTTGATCAGCTATAAGCCTTCTAATGTCTGGTCCGACGAACACACCTTCCTTCAATTTTGCCTCCGAGAGGCTTGGAAACTTGGTGACCAAGTATTTCAAGCATTCTCCATCTTTTGGAAGTGATTTTCCGAATTGCTTCATCAATCCCAATTTGATGTGAAGAGGTGGTAGAAGAGCTTTATGGGGAGGAACCAAAGTTTCTCAGAGGACATTTTTTTCACCAACTGTGAGCACCATCGGCTGCCAATTCTTCTTGGTCCAGTGGTTTTGTCAGTCTCGACTGCCCCATAGACACAGAAAACAAGGGTATTTAGTATACCCAGCTTGTTGCCCGAGCAGCATGCACAAGACTTTCAAATCCCCGCACACTTGCCAACCGTGGTCTTCATAGTTAAGTTTACGAAGAACCAATTCTCGTAGGTTTCCTTGAGTTGTACGGAATGACCTACAGGGATGGAAGCATAAAAAACCGCCGTTGTGGAGTAAAACTGCTTTGAGACTTCTTTTTGAAGAATCTATAAAAAGACGCCATTGCGCTGAATCATATTGGATTTTGAATTGACCCATCAAACCTTCGACATCAATGCAATAAACCAACTTTTCTTCCTGGGCAAAGTAAGGAATGAACTCGTCTTCACGATGTCTGAACCATGAGAAAGACACTCCTGGCAACAATAAATTCTTGCTTTTGAGCCTCGATCTGAGTAACTTAGTGGCATCTTTGGGAAGATTCAAGTCTCTTACCAAATCATTCATCTCCTCCTGGGAAAACAATTTTGTTCTTGTATCATCTTCAAAGTCAGAACTTGATTCATCATCTGGTTCAGGTATGACTCCACCTTCATCGGAGCTAGTTATCTCTTCCAAGGTAGCAGGGGCCTTGGGTACTGGTATATCTGTGCCATGGGGGATGGGATGAATTGCTGAGTGAATATTGGGGTATGAAATGGAATGCTTCCATTTTGAATTATACCCTTTCACATCGCATGAACAAAAGTAGCAATCGTCACTATGGTTCTTTTGCTCTCGCCATACCATAGGAATCCCATAACGGAAAGCTTTTTTCTTAGGCCTGTTTCACACTTCCGTTTGTGACCATCAGTCAAGATCCGCCGATTTGGAAAAAAAACATATCCGCCATTTTTCTTGGCAAATCCTTTTTTTCCTCATAGACATGCATTATCGGTGGATCTTGACGAATGGTCGTCCGTTTGATCCATTTTTGTACGGATCCGCCAAGATTTTGGCATCCGCTCAGCGGCCCGAACGGAGCATGTAACTTTTTTTTGTGTCCGGATCCGCTATTTGCAGATTTAACCCACGTTTCTGTCTGGCTGCTGGAGAAAATTCTCTCTCTCTCTCTCCTTTTCCCCAGGCGCGGTTCCTTTAAATTTTTACCTTCGGCGGATCCGTTCATCCGCCGATCCGCTGACCCCCGTTTCAGTCAGTCCGCCTGCGGATCCGTTTTCCGCTATTTTGGCGGATTTTAGCTGACAGAAAAAACTGAAGATGCCCAAGCTTTATCTTGATCTCCAAGCTTTAGTCCGAAATATGCGAAGTATATTTTTTTCACAAAGTCTGTAATATTCAGCTGTTGCTTCAACACTGTATATTCACCACAAATGTAACAGAAACTGTCAGGCGAATTAATACACTTCCGCTGAGTCATAATGCTAATTTTGGGAAACACGGTTGAATGTGACGAGCTAACACGAACTGAGATTAAAAAGTGTGAACAGGCGAGAAGCAAGATAAAACAATTGAAACAAGCCGGGGCATGTCAGAGCCCGCTCGTTCAGCTTGCAACATGTTGATGCTGGTTTCATTAGCTCACTCTGCAAGTTCTTTTCTTTGAAAGTTATATTTTTTTGGCATTGTATATCTTCAATGCATTGATGTGAATTAATTAATAGTAATTTTGACTTTTTCAAAACCCTAAGATAAAAAAAAACCAAAAATTGAGAAAAATTTACTAAATTTGAAGAGAATTTTGCATTTTGTGGCAATCCTGACGTCCAGGATTTTTTTCAATATTTCTTTTGTTTTCAGCACACCAAAATACATGGAAATTAGATGAAAATAATCAAACAGCTTTTTAGTCGCAGACCTGTGTAATAGGTCTCAGTTACCACAACTGTCTACAAAGAAAACTGTTGCTGATAGCAACCAATCACAGCTCACTTTTCATCTTTTAAACAGCTCTGGGACAGCGTGGCGAGTTTTGAGTGGCGACTTTTGTGTTTGGACTTTTATATGGTGAGATTGGTGTATGTGTGGTGAAATGTGTGCTGAGGGTGGTATATGTGTTGGAGCATGTGGTAGTGTGTGGCGCATTTTGTGTGTGTGTTTATATCAACGTGTGTGGTGAGTATACCATGTCAGGGCCCCACCTTAGCAACTGTACGGTATATACTCTTTGGCGCCATCGCTCTCATTCTTTAAGTCCCCCTTGTTCACATCTGGCAGCTGTCAATTTGCCTCCAACACTTTTCCTTTCACTTTTTCCCCATTATGTAGATAGGGGCAAAATTGTTTGGTGAATTGGAACACGCAAGGTTAAAATTTCACCCCACAACATAGCCTATGACGCTCTCGGGGTCCAGATGTGTGACTGTGCAAAATTTTGTGGCTGTAGCTACGACGGTGCAGATGCCAATACATACACTTTTTCCCCATTATGTAGATAGGGGCAAAATTGTTTGGTGAATTGGAATGCGCAGGGTTAAAATTTTGCCTCACAACATAGCCTATGACGCTCTCGGGGTTCAGATGTGTGACTGTGCCAAATTTTGTGGCTGTAGCTGCGACGGTGTGGATGCCATTCCTGGACATACACACATACATACATACATACATACATACATACACGCCCACATTTAGCTTTATATATTAGATGTTTGATATTTTTGAACAAAAAGCTATAAAGTGATAGTGTGTAGTGAAAGTACTAATGACAGATTTTATAAGGTTTAATTGAGGAAGAAATACAGTGAATGTTTTACAAAGTTTGAATAAAGATGTGAGAATGGAATAAAAATGTGGAGAAGATGAACCAGGCAATAGCGTTTGTCACTCAGTAAAGAAGAAAGTAGCAAATGTGAGAGATGGCAGAAAAAGAAATGTGTTGCTAGCAAATGTGATACTCAAGTTAATAGTGAATTTGTTGCCATAGCACTTTGAATTAGGTAGCATAACTTTAAATATAGATAGGCAGTTAAATTGTTTGTAACATTCAAGAAACTGTGCCTCCCACATTGGGAAGTTTAGTATAAGAAATGTTCATTATGCAATATAAAATTTTTGTATGTTCCTGTATTGTCAACTTTGTTTAACTTGCAGCCTGCGAACGTGCTGTGTTTAACGGGGGGTATGTGGCGCCCCTGAAGCTCGGTCGCCACAGAGGTACTGCACCTCCTCCTGAGGTGTGGTGCCCCACCATCCAGGTAAGGTGGGAAGCTCCTGACCACACTCCAACACCTGCACCCGACACCACAAAGTAGTGTAGCAAAGCACCTTCGGCGGCTCCCTGCTTGGAGTATAGCAAAGCACCCATTGGTGGCTCCCTGCTTGGAACACGAAACGTGCTGGGAGGTGGGTGGAGTTGAGTTTACATTAAAAGAGCGGGAAGAGTTTAGGATTCAGCAGTTACTAGTCAGTCATTCAGTCATAGTCATTCAGTCAGTCACTGAGAGTGAGTGAGGATGCAGAAGGACAGAGAGTAAGACAGAGAGGATCCCCGGGAGAGGGATGGATGAAGTAAGTGCTGCAGCAGGCCACAGTGACCTGGGTCTGCTAGCACAAGAAAGAGACATAGAAAGGACACCTGATAGTTCCATAGAAAAAAAGGATTAGTGCGGAACGTGAGGAGTAAAAGAGAGAACATGATGTGGGTTAGAGAAGAACCCTGCCTAGGATTTCTAAGCGCAAGGCCGGGGCCCGGTCCCCGAGGTTGTATGGATACTAATGATCCTGCAGCAGACACCGGAGGAATAGAAGTTAGCAATACTTTATTCCCACGTCAGACTAGGGGGCACAACAGCAACATTGATAGTGAGCCGGGACTAAGAAGCAAGAAGTCCCGAAGCAGGCTACAACTATCTGCCGTACAAGGAAAGTTCATAAGAACATCGGACAGGAGGAACTCCAGTGTAACTCAGTACTGGGAGTACTTCATTTATAGGCGTTATAAGAGGAGACGTTCAGAAAGGTACATGTTGGCGGAGTGTTGGAAAGCAGTATTCCACCTGGCCTGGAGGTTGACTGAGTCCCTGACCTGGAGGACACGGCACGGAGGCAGGCACCTCTTTGCACAACAGACTGTAAGTAAAGCTTTGAAACTACATGCCCTGGTGTCCTCCACTTATTCCTGCGCCAACACACCCGGCACTGCTACATCTTGGTGCCCAACACCGCCTGACCTACATCTCCCCTTGGCCTCCACATCTACACTGCCCTGGGACTACAGCTTCACGTGTGGGGAGCTTTTACATCTTTGCTGCACCATACCATCAGTCCCAGAGGATCTGCATGCAGTGTCGGCTTAACACCTCCCTTGCCAAACAACACAGGTGGCATCACGATCTATTAATTTAATCAACTACAATCCACCATTCAATCTTCCTTTTACTTGGGCGCTCAGGGCCAAGGACCGGGTCACCGCTGCTGTGACACCTTTCCCCCTGAGTGACCGGCTTGGTACCGAGTACCCCACAGCCCTGGGAGGGCGACCCAGATACACGGCTCAGCAGTCAGTATCACACAGGATAGGATTAGATACATGGCTCAGCAGTCAATATCACACAGGATAGGATTAGATGCACGGTTTTTATGTGCAATATAATCATTATAATTTGTTATAACTAACCACAGTTGGTTACTATGCCCAGGCAACACCGGGCTCTTCAGCTAGTATAATATAAACACCAGCAAATCTAATAAATGGATAATTAGATACTCGTGTCCATGGGATTAGCTCAGTATTGTAGCTTCATTGATGTAAAATGGGATAAGCTGCAATAAAAAGTGCCGTCCTATGAACAGTGTCTCGGTTTCTTCACACCGATTGCTGTTTTGCACATCGGCAGCAAATAAAATGTTCTTACCACCGACATTTGGTTTAAGTCCGGGATCACACATGCGAGAAACTCGGACGAATCTCGCATGTTAATACCCGGCATTGCCGCCTGCACTCGGGAGCGGAGCGTGCGGCTGCATAGCAATGTGTGATCCTGGCCTAATTTGAAAACTCCCACATCAGGTGTCTGACAGGTTCACTGCCAAAAGGGTTTCTGGGGATTCAAATCAGCAATAATTTCTTTAATGGGAAAAATAGGTATGCATTTATTTTTTGTATTTCTGAATACTCCATTTATTATCAACATTGTGAAGGTTTCTTTGTTTTTTTTTTTGTTGTTTGTGAAGTTGCCTTTTTCATATTTTACTTTATAAATAAAAATGACAGACCACAAGGCTGAAACAGTATAACATCATATATTACATGTGGGTGCAGATGAAAAGAAAACCAACACAATCAGCCCATGGAAAATCAGTGTAGGACACACTGTAATCAATAAGAAGCCGCAAAAGGAAATCAGTGCATAGATGTCCAAGGTATGATAAAATCACAAATCTTTATTAGATAACACAGGTAGAAAAGCACAAACAATGACAAACAAAGGGTGACACAAACAGAAGCAGAGCAAGAGGGCATACAGTGTCAAAAACCTCACTCTGACCCTTATCGTGAGTAAACACCTGGTGGTAAAGATAAATAAGTATCTAAGTATAAACACCCAATATATAGCAGGCAGACCAGTGAAAAGCAGTAAGGGGTAAAATCCCCAGCTGGACAGCCATATAATCAGGGGTGAAGATACAAAGACACAAAAGCAAGGTACATACCAGGAGGGGAGAGGTGAGAGACACTGAATCCAAAGCTCAGCTGACCCCGACGTACGTTTCGGAAATGATCTTCCTTCCTCAGGGGGCGTGTCAATAGGGTGTTAATTGCGGGTTAAATAGGGGAAGTAAAAACAAGCACCAATCATGAGGGGTGACGCTGACCAATCCCCCCACATCCCCCATCACTGCCTTAGCTGGCGCTGATCAGCACGGGGCCCCATGACGTCAGACGCCAGACCACAGGCAGACGGGGGCGGGACAGGAAGCGTGTCCACCCACACATGTACAGGAACAGGAAAGACGGCCGCCACCATCTTGGATATGGGCAAAAGGCAGGAAATCTGCCAGAACTGTGAAGGGGAATAGTGAACGTCCCTGAAAAGACCTTACAAGATAGAAGCGGGCTGAATAGCGCTACAACTAATTTAGTACCCTAATATAACAATGTAGTAATGCATCACCAATGATATACAAATTAATTAATATATAGGGGAGCGCAAATAGGGCATTAGCAAGAAATGGAAATGTAAACTAAGTGTATAAATTACATCTAGGCAGCAAGAATAATCGGTAAGATGAGAGGCAAAGCACATAATATTACAGAGTTAATAACAATAACCAGTGTTCAGTGCCCATACCTATCATATATAATCGAATACATGATTTTAAATACATAAAGCTCCACAAAAGCTGTATACGTGTCAATATATACATCAGTATACACATCCATAATATTGAGCCATAAAATACACCTATATATGGATACAGCAACATCATTAGTCCAGCATTCATAATAATGAGATGGAGAAAAAAAAAAAAAGGACTAGGGCACCACCATATTCTCCATGAAAATGTGCCATAAATTAAACTTGCACATAAATACAGAGACATTATTAAACCAACATTCATAGTATTGTGATGAAAAAAAGATGATGAGGCCTTGAAACCGCCAAATTCTCCATTCAAAATGTGCCATAGAGTAAACTGGCACATAAATACAGAGGCATTATTAGTCCAGCATTCATAGTATTGCGATGAGGGAAAAATGAGGCCTTGAAACCGCCATATTCTCCATACAACAATGGAGGAGTAGATGTATCTTCATCTTCCCAAGTAGGATATCCATCCAACCCAGCAAGGAAAGCCACAAGAAAACCATCAGACAGGTGCCTGCAATTAAAACTAAAATAAAAACAAATGTTAAAACCAAAGACACAAAGAGTCACCCAACTGGCAGCAGCAGAAAAGGGGATAGAGAGGATAATCATAAAAATGGAGCAAATGACAGACACTCATTAAGACACCTCGGATGAACCGTTTGCAACTTCCAGATCCACCTGGTTTCCAATTGACCCAGCCTTTTAGATAGGCCCCCACCTCTGATATCTATTCTCAGAGCCTCGATGCCACGCACTTTAAATAAAGATGCGTCACATTTATGATGATCTTTGAAGTGCTTGGGAATAGTTCTCAGGGTGGAGTCATCCATGTGGTCCCGTGCCGCCTGGATCCCCAACACATGCTCCCGCACACGGACCTTTAGTTGGCGTGTTGTAAGGCCAACATAAATAAGATCAGCGCCAGCTAAGGCAGTGATGGGGATGTGGGGGGATTGGTCAGCGTCACCCCTCATGATTGGTGCTTGTTTTTACTTCCCCTATTTAACCCGCAATTAACACCCTATTGACACGCCCCCTGAGGAAGGAAGATCATTTCCGAAAGGTACGTCGGGGTCAGCTGAGCTTTGGATTCAGTGTCTCTCCCCTCTCCCCTCCTGGTATGTACCTTGCTTTTGTGTCTTTGTATCTTCACCCCTGATTATATGGCTGTCCAGCTGGGGATTTTACCCCTTACTGCTTTTCATTGGTCTGCCTGCTATATATTGGGTGTTTATACTTGGATACTTATTTATCTTTACCACCAGGTGTTTACTCACGATATGGGTCAGAGTGAGGTTTTTGACACTGTATACCCTTTTGCTCTGTTTCTGTTTGTGTCACCCTTTGTTTGTCATTGTTTGTGCTTTTCTACCTGTGTTATCTAATAAAGATTTGTGATTTTATCATACCTTGGACATCTATGCACTGATTTCCTTTTGCGGCTTCATATTTTACTTTATGCAAATAAATTTTGGTTTGAATTCTTGCTGCAAGATGGTTTGTATTCTTGTGTTACCTGGCATTAAAATTCTGGTAATGTCTATTATAAAAATGTATCCCTATCGTATAGCTATCAATGTAGTGTTGGGAGTAAGCAATGCCACAGGAGATAGGGGTTGTGACAAGAGTTGAGCGAATTTTGCAAAATTTGGTTCGGATTACGATCGCCGGCGAATATTGTATTTACAGTATTCACCAAACGTCAATGGGTCTAGAGTTGAGCGAATATGTTCGGGACTGATCGTCAAACATAAATTCTGCACGAATAGAGTACAAAAAAGCCATGAATATGGCAAACTCGGATTTGAGGATGGTTTCATATTCTCCAGTTGTAAGGCTACACGAGATGGAAAAAGCTGACCATACACATTGGGTAGCCGTGTGCTGAATGTTCGGCCAAAGGCTATCACTCCCGACTCCACATACTTGTGAGTGCTGGGGATTTTGAGATTATCTCCCCTGAGAACAAAAGTATCAGACATTGCCGCTCCACCTGCCCGGTCCTTCTCTCTCCTATCGGGGAAGAGCCGGGAGGTGCCCCTACACATCAGATGGCCGAGCGATCCTCCCAAAATCTGTGGCTTTGACCGGCTTTCAACTAACATGTATTGGGGCTGTTATTCTGACTGTCCCAAAAAAGGTAATGGTAAACTGTACCTCCCTTCTAATGGGATGTTGTCCCTTTACCTCTATGTAGTCCACCTGTAATTGGCAAGTAACAGTTCGGTGCTCATATTCTGCTACATGTGTAAGCTATTAAAATGAGCCTTTATTAGATTTTAATAACTTCATTATTCACTATTTTGAAGTCTTTTGGGTCCTGATTTATTAAGCTGATTTCAGCAGAATTCTGGTGAAGTTGCGCAAAAATATTGCAACATTTGGAGTTTACTTTACAAGCCAGCTATGCCAATATGGACAGGGCATGGCTGCACCCACCTGCATAAAGAGTCTGACTGGGGTACATTGACGGCACCAGAATTGGGTGTACTCCAGCAATCCTCTTCTTAAACTGGCCTGCACAGCACAGTCTTAATGAATCGTGCCTTCTATTTCATTATTAAAAAAAAAAATTGTATATAATTATTTTTTTTTCCCCAAGCCAAATCTAACCACTATTATTTCAGTTGCCAATACTTGCAGCAGGTCTTTGAAACCAAAATCGGCCAAGATATAAAAGTACATGCGAATAATTGCACTATGCTGGACTATGGATACACAAACACTGTATTTTTCCAGTTAATGATCTTCACTTGTAGGCTTTCCGTGAATGCTTTATATGTGTATCAATTTTTTTTATTAAAGTTGTGGATCATTTGAATCTTTTGTTTGTTGCAATGTAGCAACAAAACTGTTTGGGTATGACACTTGCGCACCGCAAATACTGCAGCCATAGGAGACTAGAGACGCACAGACCACAATCTCCTATATTGTGTCTGCCTCAGCTGTGGACTGTGTATTCCCCATGGGGTGTCCAGTTCAACGCTGCAGGGGAGTCAGGTGCCATTTTATTGTAGTCCAGAACTGTGCTCTTCGCTACAATTTACACCCCAATATCAACAGTTCACGTAGCTGTCGGTGACAGGAGGTCTGCGCAGTGGTTGTGAGATGTGGTGAGCACAGATCAGGAGCCTGACGCTGTACTAATATCAGGCTATTGAGCAGCTCGGTGGCCTGGGATTAGTCGTACAATGTCAGCCTGCCGACCTGTACTCACTTCAGTATTCAGAGTTCATCATCACGTTGCTGTGCTCTGAACACTGACTCATCTCTGCTCAGTCAGTGTAAAGCCTCATTCAGATGTCCCTACATGATACATCTGAGTGAGGCTTTACACTGAGCACAGCCATGTATCTAGTCCCATCATGTGTGACGGTCTGCTGAGCCATGTATCTCATGCGGTCACTGAAACGGTGAGCAGCGCAGCTTCAACTAACAGAATCGGTGCTAACGACCGACCTCTGTGTCACTGTCCACTTGTCAATATCACTTTGCCGCCACTAACAAAATGGCTCCTATGCTTCATCCTGCCTTATCCTTTGGCAAACATCTAGAAGGCGAGGAGTGACGTCTCACACATGGAGCAGATCCCACCAATGTGTACTGCAGTTGCACTATCTCACATTACATTAAATTTTTATGGCAAATATCAGCAGTTGCCCCCCACTCCCTCCAGTTTTTCAAGTTGAAAATATGAACAAAAATTGCTATTTTATACCATTAAAAAATATACGTTTTTGCATTTTTTTTCCAATTGTTGAGAAAAAAATGGGCACATTCCCTTTAAATCTTCCAGATCCATTTATCATGTACTGTAGATTATAAAGGGAATGTTGCTGATTAAATGTAGCCATTAAAATGAACTGTTATGCTCTGACTGGAACTAATTGTTTTTTGTTCTGGCTCTGACCGCCGTGAAGCCTAAATGCCTGTAGGTCCACTCTGATTGTCACTCGGGATCAGGAAAAAACTTTATTTTTTTAATAAAGCCAATCGGTTCATGTTTTGTACTCCGTTAAGTGAATAAGGTAAAGCAAAGTTCTATGATCAACCTCCGACCCTTCCTTCTGATGTCTGCTCCTTCTGACATGGATATATTCTCAAGGTCCATACAAGAAGATGTCATAACTAGTGTTGAGCATTCCGATACCACAAGTATCGGGTATCGGCCGATACTTGCTGTATCGGAATTCCGATACCGACTTCCGATATTTTTTCAATATCGGAATTCGGCATCGGAATCGGAAGTTCAAAGTTGATTGACAGACTGACGTCATCATGATGCGCGGTGTGTGCGCATCATGATGCTCCGTCATTTCGGGCCTTCCGGGGGTCTCTGCCGGCCTGCCGGGGGGCTGTGCCGGCCTGCCGGGGGGCTGTGTGGACTGCCCGGGGTCTGTACCGGCCTGCCGAGGGCTGTGCCGGCCTGCCGGTGGTCTGTGCACCCTGTGGGGGTCTGTACCGGCCTGCCGGGGGGCTGTGCCGGCCTGCCGGTGGTCTGTGCACCCTGTGGGGGTCTGTACCGGCCTGCCGGGGGGCTGTGCCGGCCTGCCGGGGGGCTGTGCTGATGTCCGGGGGTCTGTGCAAGCATCGTCCGATGGGACTACAAGTCCCATCGGGCGATGCCTGCTACCATGACAGTGATTGACACATTAGCCAATGATGGGACAGTAGTAGTCCCATCATCCGGCTAATGTGTTAAATGTTAAAAAAAAAAAAAAATACTACATACATACTACATACATACTACATGCTACATACATACTACATATATACTACATACATGCTACATACATGCTACATACATACTGCATGCTACATACATACTACATACATACTACATACATACTACATGCATGCTACATACATACTACATGCATGCTACATACATACTACATGCATGCTACATGCATGCTACATACATACTACATGCTACATACATACCACATACATACTACATACATACTACATACTACATATATACTACATGCATGCTACATACATACTACATGCTACATACATACCACATACATACTACATACATGCTACATACTACATACATACTACATACATACTATATACATACTACATGCATGCTACATACATACTACATGCATGCTACATACATACTACATGCATGCTACATACATACTACATGCTACATACATACCACATACATACTACATACATACTACATGCTACATACATACTACATATATACTACATGCATGCTACATACATACTACATGCTACATACATACCACATACATACTACATACATGCTACATACATACTACATATATACTACATGCATGCTACATACATACTACATATATACTACATGCATGCTACATACATACTACATGCTACATGCATGCTACATACATACTACATACATACTACATGCTACATACATACCACATATATACTACATACATACAATACATTCATACAATACATACATAGACATACAGTACATATAACATAGAGTAACATACTTACCAATACTTGTCACATTGTTCCCCGAAGCCATTGTCTTTTCTGGAATAAATATTAACATAACAAACCACAAAAATACTCACCCACGATCCGAAGCAGTCCACGAGTGTGTCCCACGACGATCTTGGGTAGAGAACTGCAGCATCAGATGATGCTGCCGTTCTCTACGGGCTGCAGGAATCCAATGACGGAAGGTAGGTATCCTTCCGCACTGTATTCCTCCGCCACTTGAAAAAAAAAAGTCCCTAGTCTCACTTTATGCCATTGCTGCGTGGGAAATTCCCACACAGCAATGGCATAAAGTGAGACTAGGGACTTTTTTTTTTTTTAAGTGGCGGAGGAATACAGTGCGGAAGGATACCTACCTTCCGTCATTGGATTCCTGCAGCCCGTAGTGAACGGCAGCATCAGCTGATGCTGCCGTTCTCTACCCAAGATCGTCGTGGGACACACTCGTGGACTGCTTCGGATCGTGGGTGAGTATTTTTGTGGTTTGTTATGTTAATATTTATTCCGGAAAAGACAATGGCTTCGGGGAACAATGTGACAAGTATTGGTAAGTATGTTACTCTATGTTATATGTACTGTATGTCTATGTATGTATTGTATGAATGTATTGTATGTATGTAGTATATATGTGGTATGTATGTAGCATGTAGTATGTATGTAGTATGTATGTAGCATGCATGTAGCATGTAGTATGTATGTAGCATGCATGTAGTATATATGTAGTATGTATGTAGCATGCATGTAGTATATATGTAGTATGTATGTAGCATGTATGTAGTATGTATGTGGTATGTATGTAGCATGTAGTATGTATGTAGCATGCATGTAGTATATATGTAGTATGTATGTAGCATGTAGTATGTATGTAGTATGTATGTGGTATGTATGTAGCATGTAGTATGTATGTAGCATGCATGTAGTATGTATGTAGCATGCATGTAGTATGTATGTAGCATGCATGTAGTATGTATGTAGTATGTATGTAGTATGTAGCATGTATGTAGTATGTATGTGGTATGTATGTAGCATGTAGTATGTATGTAGCATGCATGTAGTATATATGTAGTATGTAGCATGTAGTATGTATGTAGCATGCATGTAGTATATATGTAGTATGTAGCATGTAGTATGTATGTAGCATGCATGTAGTATGTATGTAGCATGCATGTAGTATGTATGTGGTATGTATGTAGCATGTAGTATGTATGTAGCATGCATGTAGTATATATGTGTTATGTATGTAGCATGTAGCATGCATGTAGCATGCATGTAGTATATATGTGTTATGTATGTAGCATGTAGCATGCATGTAGCATGCATGTAGTATGTATGTAGTATGTATGTAGTATATATGTGGTATGTATGTAGCATGTAGTATGTATGTAGCATGCAGTATGTATGTAGCATGTAGTATATATGTAGCATGCAGCATGTATGTAGCATGCATGTAGTATATATGTAGTATGTATGTAGTATATATGTAGTATGTATGTTGCATGTAGTATTTATGTAGTATGAATGTAGCATGTATGTAGTATGTAGTATGAATGTAGCATGTATGTAGCATGTATGTAGTATGTAGTATGAATGTAGCATGTATGTAGTATGCATGTTGTATGTATGTAGCATGTAATTTTTTTTTTTTTTTTTACATTTAACACATTAGCCGGATGATGGGACTACTACTGTCCCATCATTGGCTAATGTGTCAATCACTGTCATGGTAGCAGGCATCGCCCGATGGGACTTGTAGTCCCATCGGACGATGCCTGCACAGACCCCCGAAGCCTGCACAGCCCCCCGGCAGGCCGGCACAGCCCCCCGGAGCCTGCACAGCCCCCCGGCAGGCCGGCACTGCCCCCCGGCAGGCCGGCACAGCCCCCCGGCAGGCCGGCACAGCCCACCAGAGCCTGCACAGACCACCGGCAGGCCGGCACAGCCCCCCGGCAGGCCGGCACAGACCACCGGAGCCTGCACAGACCCCCTGTCAGGCCGGCACAGGCCCCCGAAAGGCCCGTACAGACCCCAGAGAGGCTGTACAAGGGCAGGAAAGGGTTTTTCTTATTCCGATACCGGAAGTCCCATAGACTTGAATGGGACTTACGGTATCGGAATCGGCGATACCGATACTTTTTTTAAAGATCGGCCGATACCATCCGATACGATACTTTGAAGTATCGGACGGTATCGCTCAACTCTAGTCATAACTATTATTGGCATAGTGTGTTTTTTTAACCTATGCATTGTCTTAAGCGTTCTGGGTTGACAAATAACCTGAATAAATGTTCGGCACTCCTCACTAAGGAATTTGGCAGGAGATAGCAGTAATTACATATACTACTACTACTACTTTTTGAAGCTATTTGACTATGGAGCCAGCCTGGTATGTATCTCGACCCGTGTGCCCGACCACAGACTATTTAAAAGTTATTTTTTAGCATCTCCATTTGGACTACAAGCAGTGAGCTGAATCCATTTTTTTTCTTTCTTCTTGATGGCTATAGCTTAATTACTTAATCAAAGTTCACATTGTGTCTTTGTCTACGGTTTAGGGCTTGCAGCTGAAGCCCTAGAAAAACGTTTTCCGATGTTTGTGTTAATGGAGCCATCTACTATATAATAATTCTGTCTGTCTGTTTGCAACGGAAATCCCGCGTCGCTGATTGGTCGCGGCCGGCCGGCCGCGACCAATCAGCGACAGGCGCAGTCCGGCCACAAATTGGCGCAGAATTCGAACGACGCATGCTACCGCTACCATCGGGAGATCTGCGGCTCCTGCCGCACGGATTTGTCGCAATCAGCGATATTGGCGTGGAATTTAAAGGGGATCTGTCACCCCATTTTTGTCCTATCAGCTGCAGCCACTGCCATCAGGGGCTTATCTACAGCTTTCTGTAATGCTGTAGATAAGCCCCCGATGAAACCTGAAAGATAAGAAAAAAGAGTTAGCTTATACTCACCCCGGCGTTTGGTCCGGTCCGATGGGTGTTGCTGTCCCATCTGACACCTCCCATCTTCATATGATGATGCCCTCCTCCTTGCTTCTCCCTCAGTTCCTGCGCACGCATACTTTATTGGCCCTGTTGAGGGCAGTGCAGAGTACTGCAGTACGCAGGCGCCTGACCTCTGATCTTTCCCGGCGCCTGTGCACTGCAGTACTTTACTCTGTCCTCAACAAGGCAGATAAAGTACATGTGCGCAGGAGCCGAGGGAGAAGCAAGGAGGAGGACATCATTGTATGAAGATGGGAGGCACCGGACAGCGACGAACCACTGCCCCCGCCCCCGGTGAGTATAATCTAACGTGATTTTCTTATTTTTCAGGCTTCATCGGGGGCTTATCTACAGTATTACAGAATACTGTAGATAAGCCCCTGATTGCGGTGGCCCCTGCTTATGGGGTGACAGATTCCCTTTAAATAAACTACATACATATTCTAGAATACCCGATGCGTTAGAATCGGGCCACCATCTTGTTGATTATAATGATGTAGATGGAGTCATTGTGTGCTCTATAGGTCATAATTTTTGGCCTCGTATGCCTTTTTGAGGCAGACACCAAGATGGCGTCTTGGTGCCTGCCTCAAATAGGCATATAATAATGCTAACATAGAACACTGACTCTGCCTGCATCATTATATTCAATGTTCCTGTTGGTGCGAACATCTGAATCCCATTCTATGGGGCTTCAGACACAAATACCGACAGGGCCACTGATCATAGTCCAACGTGAACAGTCTGAGAGGCACGGCACCGTATAGGGAATGTGTGTCTGACTGCAGAGCCCCCATAGATAGGTTAAGCTATAAAGGAACTTTGGGCAGTGCTTCCCCCCTCCCACTACTTCTCAGGTGATGCCATATATTAGAACGCCCACTGACCAACGGGAGAAAGGGGAAGGGGCGTCCGGCCACACCCTCAGGGGTTAAATTCTTGTGCTGGGCCGGATAATTCCTCTTCCTCCCCTGGCTGACCATTCGAAGTTTTGTCCCACCCTCCCTCCCTTATAAATTCGCAATTGTGCTGTGCGGCTATTGTATATAATGTTTATTTAAAAAAAAAAAAATTTTGGACTATGTTTTCATTACTTACATGATTTTGTTGTATCCAATGTCACAGCGGTAGTATGGGGGGGGCAAAGGTTCGTAACCTCTCATCAGCTTCCTTACCCACTGTCAGTTATGGGGGGTTTTCGGCTCTGAGTCTGTTGAGAATTTGTATTTGCCTCTCTCGGTTTAGAATTCAATAAACTGTGACCGACCTGTTCAACCCATCCAGGCCTTTTTGTTGTTTCGTTATTATGGGATTGGTGGGAGGCGGGGAGGCACCGTTTACGTCATACGGGTCTCTGCAGTCTAAGCAGGACTGTCTTAGGATGCCCAAGTCCTACTAGTTAATGAATGTCTCTAGAACCTTTTATAAGGGAATAATTGTCATGGCTAGATGATGACAAGGTCACAACATCTCCCACATCGGCAAGTATGTAGTCAGTAAAGGGAAACCTGTCACCTCGTTTTTCAGCTATAAGCTGCGGCCACTGCCTTTCTACTGCATTCTAGAATGCTGTCGATAAGCCCTGAAAGGCAGTGGCCGCAGCTTATAGCTGAAAAACGAGGTAACAGGTTGCCTTTATCAATGTAAGCCTATGGAGCATCAGAACAAGGCCCCATAGGCTAGTATAATAGAAGAGACTTCTCGCTCACACCGAGAGCATAGAGTGAGCTGAAGAGTCTGGAGAGCGATGAAAGGCGATTCCGACAGCTAAATAGGAAAGGGTTATTTACAGTTAGAGCAGTCACACTGTGGAATGCCGACCACAAGAACTAGTAATAGCAGACACTACAACAGCTTTTAAAAAGGGCTGGATGATTTCTTCAATACACATAACATTGTGGGTTATATTTAATTTAGTGACAAAATGGACAATTGGTGGAGAAAGGTTAAACTTGATGGACCTAAGTCTTTTTTCAACCTTTGTATGTAACTATGTATCTATGACATCACATAAAAGTGGAGCTGGACAGAGCTTGATCTCAGAGAAGACAGCAGTTGGGAAGTATATTACCCTACCACACTACAGTACATACACGTTTAGTGAAAAAAACAAAACTTCATGAGGATTCTTCAAACATGTACGACGTACAGTATTGGTATGCCATATATTTCAGAAATATTCTATTACAAAGGAATATTAATTAATTCAGAATTTTTATTTCATTTTTTTAAATTAGGAATTCCCTATCAGTATGTCTTTGGAGTGTGGGAGGAAACCGGAGTACCCGGAGGAAACCCACGCAAACACGGGGAGAACATACAAACTCCTTGCAGATGTTTTCCTTAGTGACATTTAAACCCAGGATCCCAGTGCTGCAAAGCAACAGTGCTAACCACTGAGCCACCGTGCTGCCCAAGTACAGCTTTGATGATGGACTTGCTGTAATAGATGTATATGGTGCCCTAAAGACAAATTGGACAAATGCATCTTCTGATGCTGCGAGCGGCCCTGGATAATCCACGCCGACAGGATGATATAATCCGGCGGAAGATGGACCCTAGGAGAAGAGATATAAAACTAATTTAAGTAATGGGACTCCGTATTAGAGGATACTGCTTTGGTGTCATTGTGGCAGGACGGTAGAGAAATCTTATCCGTGCAGAGGAACAGGATCATTGTCACTCATCATACATGTGACAATCCCACCACTGACAGAAAACATCTCCACATGAATTATTCTCACTGGCCAACATCAAACAACATAGACTTTATTATCACACTTACGTCTTCTAGGTTCTCGCTCTTCTACTATTTTGGCATTTTGCTCTTCTACCAGTTTTATTGCAGAGTTATTTTTCTTCTCAACTAGAAATTCATATAAAAAGTGAAAAAACAAGTCAATGATCATTGTCAGTCATCATACATGTGACAATCGTACCCACTGGGAGTTAACATCTCCTCCTCGTGACTAATTCTTAATCGGCGACATCAGACAACATAGACCTTATTGTCACACTTACCACTGCTAGGTTCTGTCTCTGGGACTATTTCTGGGTCTTGATCTTCTCCCAGTCTTAGTGCAGATGTATTTATTGTCTCAACTGGAAATTCATGTAAAAAAGTAAGAAAAACAAGTCAATGATCATTGTTAGTCATAGATGTGAAAATCCCACCACTGACATATAGCGATGAGCGAGTGTGCTCGTTACTGGAGTTTTCCGAGCATGCTCGGGTGTTCTCCACATGTATTCAGGTTCTCTAGCAGTCTCAAATCATGCAGCTGCGGGGACTAAAAGTTGATTTCCGAGCACGCCCAAACTACTCAGAGAACACCCGAGCATGTTCGGAAAACTCGAGTAAAGAGCACACTCACTTATCACTACATATAATATATCCTCCTCATGAATTATTCTCAGTTGCCGACATCATACAACATAGACCTTATTGTCACACTTACCTCTGCTAGGCTCTGTCTCTGCAACTATTTCTGGGTCTTGTTCTTCTCCCAGTTTTAATGCAGATGTATTATTGGCCTCAACTGGAAATTCATATATAAAAGTAAGAAAAACAAGTCAATGATTATTGTCAGTCATAGATGTGAAAATCCCACCATTGACATATAGTGATGAGCGAGTGTGTTCGTTACTCGAGTTCTCCGAGCATTTTGAGGGTGCTCATGAATTAAGTTTTAGTCCCCGCAGCTGCATGATTTGCAGCTTCTAGACAGCCTGAATACATGTGCGGATTGCCCGTTTTTTTGGAAATCCTCACATGAATTCAGGTTCTCTAGCAGTCTCAAATCATGCAGCTGCGGGGACTAAAGCTTGATTTCCGAGCACGCCGAAACTACTCAGAGAACACCCAAGCACGTTCAGAAAACTCGAGTAAAGAGCACATTCGCTTATCACTACATATAATATCTCCTCCTTGTGAATAATTCTCAATCGCCGACATCAGACCACATAGACCTTATTGTCACACTTACGTCTGCTAGGCTCTGTCTCTGCCACTATTTCTGGGTCTTGCTCTTCTCCCAGTTTTAATGCAGATGTATTTTTTGCCTCAACTGGAAAATTATATAAAAAAGTAAGAAAAACAAGTCAATGATAATTGTCAGTCATAGATGTGAAAATCCCACCACTGACATATATAGCGATGAGCGAGTGTGCTCGTTACTGGAGTTTTCCGAGCATGCTCGGGTGTTCTCCACATGTATTCAGGTTCTCTAGCAGTCTCAAATCATGCAGCTGCGGGGACTAAAAGTTGATTTCCGAGCACGCCCAAACTACTCAGAGAACACACGAGCATGTTCGGAAAACTCGAGTAAAGAGCACACTCACTTATCACTACATATAATACACTCACTGGCCACTTTATTAGGTACACCATGCTAGTAAGGGGTTGGACCCCCTTTTGCCTTCAGAACTGCCTCAATTCTTCGTGGCAGAGATTCAACAAGGTGCTGGAAGCATTCCTCAGAGATTTTGGACCATATTGACATGATGGCATCACACAGTTGGCGCAGATTTGTCGGCTGCACATCCCTGATGCGAATCTCCCGTTCCACCACATCCCAAAGATGCTCTATTGGATTGAGATCTGGTGACTGAGGAGGCCATTTGAGTACAGTAAACTCATTGTCATGTTCAAGAAACCAATCTGAGATGATTCGAGCTTTATGACATGGCGCATTATCCTGCTGAAAGTAGCCATCAGATGTTGGGTACATTGTGGTCATAAAGGGATGGACATGGTCAGCAACAATACTCAGGTAGGCTGTGGCGTTGCAACGACGCTCAATTGGTACCAAGGGGCCCAAAGAGTGCCCAGAAAAAATTCCCCACACCATGACACCACCACCACCAGCCTGAACCGTTGATACAAGGCAGGATGGATCCATGCTTTCATGTTGTTTTCGCCAAATTCTGACCCTACCATCCCAATGTCGCAGCAGAAATCGAGACTCATCAGACCAGGCAACGTTTTTCCAATCTTCTACTGTCCAATTTCGATGAGCTTGTGCAAATTGTAGCCTCAGTTTCCTGTTCTTAGCTGAGAGGAGTGGTACCCAGTGTGGTCTTCTGCTGCTGTAGCCCATCTGCCTCAAAGTTCGACGCACTGTGCGTTCAGAGATGCTCTTCTGCCTACCTTGGTTGTAACAGGTGGCAATTTGAGTCACTGTTGCCTTTCTATCAGCTCGAACCAGTCTGCCCATTCTCCTCTGACCTCTGGCATCAACATGGCATTTCCGGCCACAGAACTGCCGCTCACTGGATTTTTTTTCTTTTTCGGACCATTCTCTGTAAACCCTAGAGATGGTTGTGCGTGAAAATCACCGTAGATCAGCAGTTTCTGAAATTCTCAGACCAGCCCTTCTGGCACCAACAATCATGCCACGTTCAAAGGCACTCAAATCACCTTTCTTCCCCATACTGATGCTCGGTTTGAACTGCAGGAGATTGTCTTGACCATGTCTACATGCCTAAATGCACTGAGTTGCCGCCATGTGATTGGCTGATTAGAAATTAAGTCTTAACACACAGTTGGACAGGTGTACCTAATAAAGTGGCCAGTGAGTGTATATCCTCCTCATGAATTATTCTCAGTTGCCGACATCAGACAACATAGACCTTATTGTCACACTTACCTCTGCTAGGCTCTGTCTCTGCAACTATTTCTGGGTCTTGTTCTCCCAGTTTTAATGCAGATGTATTATTGGCCTCAACTGGAAATTCATGTATAAAAGTAAGAAAAACAAGTCAATGATTATTGTCAGTCATAGATGTGAAAATCCCACCATTGACATATAGTGATGAGCGAGTGTGTTCGTTACTCGAGTTTTCCGAGCATTTTGAGGGTGCTCATGAATTAAGTTTTAGTCCCCGCAGCTGCATGATTTGCAGCTTCTAGGCAGCCTGAATAAATGTGGGGATTGCCCGTTTTTTTGGAAATCCTCACATAAATTCAGGTTCTCTAGCAGTCTCAAATCATGCAGCTGCGGGGACTAAAGCTTGATTTCTGAGCACGCCGAAACTACTCAGAGAACACCCAAGCATGTTCAGAAAACTCGAGTAAAGAGCACATTCACTTATCACTACATATAATATCTCCTCCTTGTGAATTATTCTCAATCGCCGACATCAGACCACATAGACCTTATTGTCACACTTACGTCTGCTAGGCTCTGTCTCTGCCACTATTTCTGGGTCTTGCTCTTCTCCCAGTTTTAATGCAGATGTATTTTTTGCCTCAACTGGAAAATTATATAAAAAAGTAAGAAAAACAAGTCAATGATAATTGTCAGTCATAGATGTGAAAATCCCACATTGACATATAATATATCCTCCTCCTCAATTATTCTCAGTCTCCGACATCAGACCACATAGACCTTATTGTCACACTTACCTCTGCTAGGCTCTGTCTCTGCGACTATTTCTGGGTCTTGATCTTCTCCCAGTTTTAATGCAGAGGTATTTTTTGTCTCATCTTGAAATTCAGATAAAAAAGTAAGAAAAACAAGTCAGTGATCATTGTCAGTCATAGATGTGAAAATCCCACCATTGACATATAATATATCCTCCTCCTCAATTATTCTGTCTCCGACATTAGACAACATAGACCTTATTGTCACACTTACCTCTGCTAGGCTCTGTCTCTGCGACTATTTCAGGGTCTTGATCTTCTCCCAGTTTTAATGCAGAGGTATTTTTTGTCTCATCTTGAAATTCATACAAAATAAGTAAGAAAAACAAGTCAGTGATCATTGTCAGTCATAGATGTGAAAATCCCACCATTGACATATAATATATCCTGCTCGTGAATTATTCTGTCGCCGACATCAGACATCAAAAACCTTATTGTCACACTTACCTCTGCTCGGTTCTGTCTCTGGGACTATTTTTGGGTCTTCATCTTCTCCCAGTTTTAATGCAGATGTATTTATTGTCTCAACTGGAAATTCATGTAAAAAAGTAACATATAATATATCCTCCTTGTGAATTATTCTCAGTCGCTGACATCAGACCACATAGACATTATTGTCACACTTACCTCTGCTAGGTTCTGTCTTTACTACTATTTCTGGTTTTTGCTCTTCCAGTTTTAGTGCAGATGTATTTTTCATATGAACTGGAAAATCATACATAAAATGAAGAAAAACAGGTCAATGATAAACTCCTATAAGATTAGAGTCTTATCTTTATGGTTGCTGCTGCCGGATTGCTATGAGCGCAACCCTGTGGTCGGCGTTCATAGCACACCTATAATTCTGCTACATAGAGGTGATCTATGCATCTCTTCTATGTAGCAGAGACGATCGATTTATGGCAGTTTCTAGCCTCCCACGGAGGCTATTGAAGCATGCCAAAATAAAAAAATTGTTTTAAAAATATTAAAAAATGTAAAAAAACAAAAGTTTAAATCACCCCTCTTTCGCCCCATTCAAAATTAAATAATAAAAAAAATCAAACCTACACATATTTGGTATTGCAGTGTTCAGAATCACCCGATCTATCAATAAAAAAAGGATTAACCCTATCGCTAAACGGCTGAGCGAGAGAACAAATCGAAACGCCATAATTAAGTTTTTTTTGCCACCGCAATATTGCATTAATATGAAATAACAAGCGATCAAAAGAACGCATCTGCATAAAAGTGTTATCATTAAAAACGTCAGCTCGGCGCGCAAAAACTAAATCCTCGCCCAACCAGAGATCCCAAAAAGTGGAGACGCTACGGGTCTCAGAAAAGGGCGCAATTTATTTTTTTTTTTTGCAAAGTCTGGAATTTTTTTTCACCACTTAGATAAAAAAGAACCTAGACATGTTTGGTGTCTATGAACTCGTAATGACTTGTAGAATCAAAGTCACAGGTCAGTTTTAGCATTTAGTGAACCTAGCAAAAAAGCCAATCAAAAATTAAGTGTGGGATTGCATTTATTTTGCAATTTTACTGCACTTGGAATTTTTTATCCTGTTTTCTGTTACATGACATGGTAAAACCAAAGATATTGTTCAAAAGTACAACTCGTCCCACAAAAAATAAGCCCTCATACGGCAATATTGACCTAAAAATAAAAAACTTATGGCTCTGGAAAGAAGGGGAAAGAAAAACGAAAACGCAAAATCGAAAAAAAGATTCGGGCGTTAAGGGGTTAAAACATCTGTGGCACATTAAGGGTATATATAGGGTTAGTTTGGGGCCTGATTGAGCCATGGGCAGAGTATTCGTGATCAGTATCAGGCACCAGACTGTATGGCCCCTTATACCTTTTAATGCGCAGCACATAAGAGTGAGAATTTTATACAGTAAAGTGTTGGATTGTTGATTATTTTAAAGGCACAAAAAAGCAGTGATTTTCTGAGCCCTCATGTAACATTTACATTACACCTTATGATCAGTGGCGACAACAAGATGTCCTATAGACCTGCACATACCTGGCAATATGGGAGAGGGTGACTTGTTGTTTTCAGTAGTGAAGCACTGATTATCACCATCATTTCCAGTTGGAGAAGATTCTTTCTGCCTGTTTAGTAGAAAAAAAAAATAAATTACATGTGAAAGCAATGAAAAATAAAAAGACTCCTTTTTTATGGGCAATTAGGACACTTGGACAAAATGAAGGGTATACCTTGCACAGGACTGCCTTCTGTCAGCAAGAATGAAGAATAACTAGTAATAAAGGGCTTTAATGAAATGGAAATGAAAGGCTGGTCATAATGATCAACTGTTATCACCAGCGTTATCACAAGCCAGACATTACAGTGATGATCAATCATGGGGGCGGTGAGTTCTGGATTTAGTATTGTGTCATATGCGTCTTGTATTTGGTATTCTGAAGATATGTCAGTACTATACCCTGTAATAATCTACTCACACGTCTGAGTGTTTTGTGCTGGTCTCTAGAGAGCTATCTGGAGATGGCTCATGATGTTCATCTCTCATCATCATGGTATTGGGGTCATATAGCTAAAATACACAGAGTAAAATTAATTATATATATATAGTATTTTCATACTATTATAGTTATAGTTTTGTGGATTTGCTGATCATATACATACCTTAGAAAGTCTTTGAGAAGATGATACATAGTTTAAACTTTCTGGCCAATCACTGACCTCCTCACTTGTGTCATCCTCATCTGAATCCATATGTTTGGGTCTCTCAATGCCAGCTACAAAGTACAAGTATTATCAAAGATTATTAATATAATCACAGACAGTCACCAAGTTATTACTAATAATGATGGGAACATATTGTCACATAAAATGAAAGACAAGACAAATGGCAACTTTAACCAGATGACGTCTCATTCTACTTACTGAGAAAGTAGCGGGTGTCCTCCTCTGATGTAATATCTGGCCTTAACGTTGGCATATTTTGAAGGTTCTCAAAGTCTAACTCACTCAGGAATGGATGACTCTTGATTTCATTTGCTCCTCCTGGAAACGGAAGACAAGAAAAAAGTGATCCAGACAATGTTAGGAAGACTGTACATTTTAAGTTAATCTAAACTGAAGATATAGCAGATCCAAAATATACTGTAAGTCATGGCATGAAGAATGGGGAATGGACAAGACGATAACGCAGAGACCTCAGTGTTTATCCTCATGGAAATGATCTATTTGTCAGGTCACAGAGGAGCTATAAGTCATTATTAATACTACTATATATATTACCTGTCCCGAGTCTATGTGTTGGATCTTTTATGAGTAGCTGAGTAATGATGCTTTGAGCTTTGGGATGAATAGCATGCTTTTTAAATTTCAAAGTGATGTCATCTGTTATGTAAAAAGTAAATATTACAGAAAAGAAAGTCTCTACATTTACTATCATTTAAAAAAACTCATCAAAAGCAACAAGTAACTAAATCAAAGAATGAACATAGCAACTGAACCAAATTACTGTGGCATCACACAGCATCAGAATATTTTACTTACCTGTGGTGATACTGTTAAAAATAATACTTTTGTATCTTCCTTTAAATGGCACATCACCAGTAAGAAATTTATACATGATGATCCCTAGTGACCACCAGTCAATAGGCCTTCCGTAGCGCTCCCCTAAGATGACTTCTGGGGCTATATAATGCAAGGTGCCAATCTTCTGAAAACCAACAGAACAATAAGAAGATGATCAATGAAAATAACTGTGACAAATAATATCAGTGGAAAAGTTTTCTATGTGAGAAAATATCAGAGAAGCAGAAATAGATCAGATCTGTAAAGAATAAGTTTTTTATGTATAGCTAACCCCATCATCAGGAAACTCTCTGGTGATGTCTTCAGTTTGAGCCTTGTAAATGTCTGATGTTGGTCTCATGAGTCCGAGTTTTGAAAGCCCAAAATCGGTGACTTTGATATGTCCAGTTGATGATATCATGAGGCTGTAAAAGAAAAGATATTGTCAGCCCTAAGTAATAACCCATAGACTGTATACCAAACTATAACTGTCTCCCTTTATTATACTGCAGCGTTCACTTACTTTCCAGGCTTCAGGTCTCGGTGAACCACACCATAGCTGTGCAGATATTCCACAGCAACAACCGTTTCTGCAAGGTACCTGCGGGCCCAGGCGAGGGATAAATGACCATATAACTTTAAGAGACTGCCACAGTCTCCTCCTAGAGCAGAAAGCAAATATGACAGGTGAGGGTTTGTTACAATGTAAGTTACACATGATGAGTGTGAATGAGAAATAAGCTGAGACATTGGGGCAGGGAGTCAATCATAGAGATACACTGTGTACTGTAGAGCGTATACTGTATACTGCAGAGTAATCCTATACAAAAAGAGAGCTGAGATCTGCCCCCTGCTGGTAAACTCTTACATTGCACTGTCAATCTCTGACAGCGGCATTTACAGCAGGTGACCTGGAGGTGAGCTGCTCTAAGCACTCATCGCCCCCATTCCATGTCAGTGGTTTGCTATGGCTGCTGAGTGTCTGCGGAAGACTACTATCCTTGCCACTATGGTACTTCTGTGAAGGTCAGTGTGTAGCTTGGCTTCATAGTGGACCAAGATTTTTACCATATTCTGCAATGCCCATATTGCAGTACATAGTAATTACGATTATATAATCGCAAGTTCAGGTCCCTTATGGAGACTAAAAAATAAAATAACAAAAATATTTGGGGAAAGAAAATTTTATATAAACATCACTTTTTCTCCATTCAAAATAAATAATAAAAAAACAAACTCAGATGGAATTGCAGTGTTTTTGTTGCCCCAACATCAGAAAAAAATGCAATAAGAAGCAATGAAAATTATTATCTGTCAGAAAGATGTAACCTTCCTAATCTGTTCTTCTGAGCATGTAGAATAATGAAATATAAATACATTGGTAGCTTTATATGTTTAAGCAGAAATGGGCTGATTATAGATACAATGGATAAGTTTACCTGCTTCAAAGTCCATGACCATACACAGATGTTGTTTAGTTGGGAAGGAACAAAGCGTGGAGACAACAAAGGGACAATCAGCGAATATTGCGATGTCCCTTTCCTGATAGGCCATTTCAAGATACTCTGGATCCTCCAGGTTACTCCTTGCTTGTTTCTTCATGGCGAATACCTTGTTTGTGTCTTTATGACGCACTAAGTAGACGGCCCTGTAGAGGAGAAAAATCCATAATTTATACAGAATTCTTACTAACAGTCTGTCTATACTGTATGTCAAATGATCTTCTGTCCTAATAGTTAATAGTGATTAATAGTGATGAGCGAGTATCCTCGTTACTTGAGTTTTCCGAGCATGCTCGGGTGTTCTCTGAGTATTTTGGCGTGCTCGGAGATTTCGTTTGTGTCGCCGCAGCTGCATGGTTTGCGACTGCTAGACAGCCTGAATACACGTGAGGAGGAATGCCTGTTTGTTAGGAAATCCCCACATGTATTCAGGCTGTCTAGGAGCCGCAAATCATGCAGCTACGGCGACACAAACTAAATCTCCGAGCATGCCAAAATACTCAGAGAACACCCGAGCATGCTCGGAAATCACGAGTAACAAGTATACTCACTCATCACTAATAGTTAATACTAGATGTATGGCCGTCACTAGAAACCAATGTCTGGAAATACACAAAATTACTCAGCATAAATGATCACTTAGGGCTCATACTCACTTACGAGAGACTCGCATGATTCTCGTGCTAGTCTCTCGCATGAAAACTCGGCACTACCACTAGCACTGGGACCGGAGCGTGCGGCTGCATAGAGATACATGTAGCCGCACACTCCAGTCCCAGTGCCGGCAGCTGTGCCAGGTTTCCATGTGAGACTGGCACCAGAATAGTGCGAGTCTCTCGCAAGTGAGTATGAGTCCTTATGGGAGGTTTTCATACATATCACATCATAACTGAGGTGAATCGGGACAAATAGATGTGGAGTAGATGACTAGATGTAGATTAGATCTAGTGCAAAGTGGTACCGATAACAACAGCTCAACACACAAAAAACAAGTCCTTACAAAGCTCTATGGGATGAAAAAATAAAAATGTTACAGATCTTGGAATACAGTAACATTTAGATGTGGACTCATATACAGGAATTTCCGTAAGGCAGGACATATAGACTGAGGCATCATCATAAGGAGTTTGGGAAAAATGAAGATTATACATAACGCTCACCCAAAACCTCCACTGCTGATCTCTTTGATCTGGGTATAGTCGCTCTTACTTGGTTTTCTCATAGGGGTCAGTGATCTGATCACGGCCTAGAAGAATAAGAAATGACAATAAGACATATAAGTTGCAGGAAGATAAAAGCTGCAGATGCAGGAACTTCTCTACATTATGTCCCCGCTGATTACACTGCAGCAGATGTAGAGGACATGATACCAGCAGGACGCGCCACAGACACTATTATATTATAGGGATATCCTCCATACACATGTATCATTGTACTGGAGGGGATGGTAAGGGACATCACACAGAGGAGACAGGAATAATAATAGGTCAAATCTACATTCATTAAGAATAGAGTTAACCCACTGTACTCTGGGGTGTAACATGTGATGTGTAATTCATACCCTGTTATCTGATGATATACAGATGTTTTCTCTGATACTTACACTGGCAGATTCGGGGATCTCTGGTGTCTCAGATATTCCACCGTCAGCAGTTGCCGGCTCAGTTGTCTCTAATATAATGATAAAATAATGAGACATCATGTATTAGACTATATCAGAACTTAATATATAACACATTGATATAAGGAAGGAAAGACAAGTAAATGGTATAATACTAGTTATATGGATATTCTGCACATACTGTATATACTTATGGCACATCCATAGATAGATATACTCTGCCATAAATGTGTGATTGTTCGGGATCTGACAGTGACTTGGATGGGGACCTTGTGAGGTCCTCTGTGCATTTTGGGGCTGAGAAGATCCCAGAAGAGAGAACCAGAGGGGTTTTCAGAATTGCATGAGCCCTCTCCATTACAGTCTACAGGAGGTTCAGGAGCCGTCACCGGCCTCATACAGAGGATGAAGAGTAAATTTATATATTCTCTGGTGTCTCCATAATATTAATGTTTGTAGGAATGCGAGATGATCAGCTTACCTTCAATCAGATCACTTTTTAGCCCTGGCTCACTGGTATTGGGGTCAGCGATATTTCGGTGTTGCCCCTCTTTGGAGTCACCGGCCGGTGTTTCCTGATGGATATAATATGTGCAATTAATATAACAACTCACAAATACTAAATTACAGTACACAAAAGACAGAGGGACTAAACCTGGATTTACATAATTGCGGGGAATATACACGGCCGCTCCGTCCAGTAAATCCACATTAATATATAAGGGACTTGTATATACAACAGTTTTCCAATAACATCTATTACCAGAACTGCAGCATTTACAAGAAGGAAGATTGTGAAGATAAAGCGAGACCGATGTGATATGAAAGGTCAGCACCACTGAGCACAGTACAGACTGTCACCACAGAGGATGGAGCAGAGACAGGCTGCCATAAAAGATCCTGTATCTGCCTGGAGCGGACAGGGGGCTTCTATAATGAGAAATATGACAATCTGCTATATGACTAGTAATCTGGAGAAGATCAGACAAGAAAGACATGAGATATAGAAGATGACGGATTCTTACCAAATGCTTCAGTGGGCGGGCAATAAACTCTAGTACATACAGGAAATGTTGGGCCAATTGTTTAAAAAAGGCCAAATCTCCACATTGGGATTTTTCTTCAGCCTATAAAAATGGAAATAAACAAAAAAGGAAAATCATGAGAGAAAGTAGAGAATATAGGACGCTATTTATGTCACCATTTTACTAGTGCAATCTACAGCTACAATTAATACATATATGGATATTTCTTATAAGCTATAAATTATATTGCTCTTGGCCAAACTACATGTTTCATGTAAATAAACTTGTATTTTATAAATATTATTCATTATTGTTTCATGTGCTGTGAATATCATTTATTACTATTGTTATATGCTTTGCCCAGATTGTCTGCTACCTGTTGTACTAATGTCCTGATGTTCATCTGTAAATGCTCAAGATATTCTGAGCTTATATGACCTTGTTGGTGTTTGGTCAGGCAGTCTCTCACTTGCTTCACAACTAGCCGGTAAGTGAAGCTGAGGACGCCATCGGGTACTGGTAGCACATGGGCAGGGGCATAGATGGTAAGAATCCCCTGGAGTAGTGCCAACTCCTCAAGTTTATCTGAAGAAATTCCAGACATTTCAAAAAAATCCAAGTACAGTCAGTATATCACCAGCTTCATAGCCAATCACTGACAACAATGACACCTGGGCAGTAAGCACTTGGGTAGGTAGTGGTGGTGCATTATGATGTCATAATGGAATCTTGTGGTGGAATGTTAACATGCCATCAGTGATGTCATCATGGAATCCGGGGATGGAATCTTAACCCAGTTACAAGTTTGAAAGTATAGTTACATCCATGGTTGTGTCTCTGTCTTTTTTTAGGCAGCACCAGAGCCCGCATCTCTACCCATACATGACAGCTGATGTGATCAGCTGTCATGTCCTGCAAATAGATGCAGATGGATTTTGGCTGTCAACCACTTAAATGCTGCTGTCAATCACTGACAACTGCATATCAGACGTGCTATCCGAAACCGTGTCACAAGTCTCGCTCAACAGCGCCCTTGTCACATGATTCTGGGGTTGCGATGGGTTATCATAAAAGCCGGGGGTCTGCAGAAGACCAGTGTGCCTGTCCATTGATCTTCTTTTAGGAACACCGACTCATGGCCGGCGTTCAGATGTTTTTCCCACCACTTAATTAAAAAAAGGACCTATACATGTTTGGTATCTGCATTCTCGTACTGTCCTGTAGAATCATATTACCAGGTCAGTTTTAGCATTTAGTAAACATTTTAAATTAAAAAAATTTGTGGAATTGCACTGTTTTGCAATTTCACAGCACTTGAAATTTTTTCCCCGTTTTCAAGTACAATATATGTAATCTATGGTGATATTTAAAACTACAACTCAGCCTGCAATAAACAAGCCCTCATAGGCTATATTGATGGTAAAAAATGTTCTGGCTCTGAGAAGAAGGGGAGCAAAAAAATGAAAGCACATAAAATGGAAAATCGTAAGGTGGTGGTTAAAGGGGCATCTCACCATAAAGGGAAGTTGCCTAGAAACATTCTAGTAACAATTAAAGTGGCAACATAATTTGTTGAGCATCAGAACCAGAATCAAGGATAGAGGGAAAATCATGGCTTTGCTCTTCTTATCAGGCTTTTACATCCGTCTTTCCCCCCAAAAATTATTTAAACCAGGTTTTGGATGCTAAATATTCTTTACATGTGTAAACATTTACTTTTTCTTCATATTGTGACCAGGGTGGACTGGGAGTAAAATTCAGCCCTGGCATTGTAGAGCACGCGGGCCCACGCTATCACCGCCCCTCCCAAGCTTGTATTTTATGAATATTATCCATTATTTCTTTATATGCTTTGCCCAGATTGTCTGTTACCTGTTGTACTAATGTCCTGATGTTCATCTGTAAATGCTCAAGATATTCTGAGCTTATACGACCTTGTTGGTGTTTGGTCAGGCAGTCTCTCACTTGCTTCATAACCAGCCGGTAAGTGAAGCTGAGGACGCCATCGGGTATTGGTAGCACATTGTCAGGGGCATAGGTGGTAAGAATCCCCTGGAGTAGTGCCAACTCCTCAAGTTTATCTGAAGAAATGTCAGACATTTCAAACAAATCCAAGCGCAGTCAGTATATCACCAGCTTCGCAGCCAATCACTGACAATAATGACACCTGGGCAGTAAGCACTTGGTTAAGTAGTGGCGGAGCATTATGATGTCATAATGGAATCTTGGGGTGGAATGTTAACTTGTCATCAGTGATGTCATAAGGGAATCTGGTGATGGAATCTTAAAGGGACATCTCACCATAAAAGGAAGTTGCCTAGCAATAATTATTGTGGCAATACCATAGGCTGAGCATCAGTTTCAAACTCAGGCATGGAGGGAAGAACCAGATTTCATAATAATAATATTGCGATATATAGTTAAGTTCTCACATTGAATATTTTCACTGCAAAGAAAACACATTTTCTTACAGTCCCCACAAAGTTGATGGGATTTCTAGAAATCTCATGCCCACTGTGATTTTTTATACCCTGTATAAAATGACCTGCGGTGCGTGTGTTTGAAATCCACAATATACAGGATACATTTTTCTTGTGATTACGCTGAGATTTATATGCAGATTTTATCTATAGAATTGCATTAGATGAGGAAAATACGTAGGTAAAAAACGCAAAATTCATAAAATCCACACATGACTCTTTCAGTAAACCTTTGTTAAAGCCGAGTACCAGGAAGTATCAAAATTAAAGCAGATTTATTCAACACATAACATAGCAAATAAACAAAAAATCACAGTCAAAAAGATACAAAAATAGGTGGAAAATGCAGCAGAAAATCTGCGACATCAAAAACTCACCAACTACTCTTCACGGTAACTTAGCCTACCAAACAAATAGCACCAGAGCAGATCAAAATATTACCAGCATATACAGTAGTGATAATACCGCCATACGGATCTTGTCCCGCAAAAAACAAGCCACATACAGCATCATCAGCAAAAAATAAAAGTTATAGCTCGCAGAATAAAGCGATGCAAAAATAATTATGCTTTATGTAAAATTGTTTTCATTGCATAAAACCGACAAAGCATAAAAAAACTACCTAAATGAGGTATCGCTGTAACCGTACTGACCCGAAGAATAAAACCGCCTTATCAATTTTACCGCAGATGGAACGGTGTAAACGCACCCCCCCAAAAGAAATTCATGAAATGCTGATTTTTGTTCAATCTGCGTCACAAAAATCGGAATAAAAAGCGATCAAAAGATGTCACGTACCCGAAAATGGTACCAATAAAAACGTCAACTCGTCCCGCAAAAAATAAGACCTAACATGACTTGGTGGGTTAAAATATACAAAAATTAAAGCTCTCAATATGTGGTGATGCAAAAACTATTTTTACAATAAAAAGCGTCTTTTAGCGTGCGACAGCTGGCAAACATAAAAACCACCATAAATAGTAAATGAACCCCCCGTTATCACCCCCTTAGTTAGGGAAAAATAATAAAATTAAAAGAAAATGTATTTATTTCCATTTTCCCGCTAGGGTTAGGGCTAGGGCTAGAGTTAGGGCTGAGATTACGGTTAGGGGTGTGTTGGGGTTAGGGTTGGAGTTATAATTGGGTGGTTTCCACTGTTTGGGCACATCAGGTGCTCTCCAAATGCAGCATGGCGTCTGATCTCAATTCCAGCCAATTCTGCGTTGAAAAAGTCAAATGGTGCTCCTTCCGTTCCAAGCTCTGCCATGTGCCCAGTGTTTTACCCCCACATATGGGGTATCAGCCTACTCAGGACAAATTGCAAAACAACTTTTGGGGTCCAATTTCTCCTGTTACCCTTAGGAAAATAAAAAATTGGGGGCAAAAATATGATTTTTGTGGAAAAAAATGATTTTTTTATTTTCACGCCCGGGCGTTATAAACTTCTGTGAAGCACTTGGGGGTTCAACGTGCTCACCACACATCTAGATAAGTTCTGTGGGGGGTCTAGTTTCCAAAATGGGGTCACTTGTGGGGAGTTTCAATAGTTTAGGTACATCAGGGGCTCTCCAAATGCACATGACACCCGCAGACCATTCCATCAAAGTCTGCATTCCAAAACGTCACTACTTCCCTCCTGAGCCCCGACGTGTGCCCATATAGTCGTTTTCTCCCACATATGAGGTATCAGCGTACTCAGGACAAATTGGATAACAACTTTAGGCGTCCAATTTCTCCTGTTACCCTTGGGAAAATGAAAAAATTGGGGACTAAAATGATCTTGTTTGTGGAAAAAATGCGATTTTTTTATTTTCATGACCGGGCATTATAAACTTCTGTGAAGCCCTTGGGGGGTTCAAAGTGCTCACCACAATCTAGATAAGTTCCTTAGGGGGTCTAGTTTCCAAAATGGGGTCATTTGTGGGGGGTTTCCACTGTTTAGGTACATTAGGGGCTCTCCAAAGGCAACATGACACCCGCAGACCATTCCATCAAAGTCTGCATTCCAAAACGTCACTGCTTCCCTTCCGAGCCCCGACGTATGCCCATACAGTAGTTTTCTCCCACATATGGGGTATCAGCGTACTCAGGACAAATTGGACAACAACTTTTCAGATCCAATTTCTCCTGTTACCCTTGGGAAAATAAAAAATGGGGACTAAAAGATCATGTTTGTTGAAAAAATAAGATTTTTTTATTTTCACACCCGGTCGTTATAAACTTCTGTGAAGCACTGGGGGGTTCAAAGTGCTCACCACACATCTAGATAAGTTCCTTGGTGGGTCTAGTTTCCAAAATGGTGTCATTTGTGGGGGGGTTTTTCACTGTTTTGGTACATCAGGGGTTTTCCAAACGCGACATGGTGTCCGATCTCAATTCCAGCCAAAAACGTCAAATGGCGCTGCTTCCCTTCCAAGCTCTGCCATGCGCCCAAATAGTGGTTCACCCCCACATGTGGGGTATCAGCGTACTCAGGACAAATTGCACAATAACTTTTAGGGTCCTGTTACCCTTGGAAAAATAAGAATTGAGGGCGAAAAGATCATTTTTGTGGAAAAAATATGATTTTTTAATTGTACGGCTGTACGTTATAAACTTCTGTGAAGCCCTTGGGGGTTCAAAGTTAACACCACACATCTAGATAAGTTCCTTGGGGGGTCTAGTTTCCAAAATGGTGTCATTTGTGGGGGGTTTCCACTGTTTTGGTACATCAGGGGTTATATATATACTACATTCATACAACATACATGCATACTACATACATTCTACATGTATACTACATTCATGCAACATACATACATACTACATACATGCTACATATATACTACATTCATACAACATACATACTACATACATGCTTCATATATACTACATTCATACAACATACATACATAGTACATACATACTACATACATACATACTGCATACATACTACATACATACTGCATACAATACATTCATACAATACATACATATAGACATACAGTACATATAACATAGAGTACATACTCACCATCACTTGTCACTTTGATCCCCGAAGCCAGTGTCATCTATGAAAAAATATGAAAATAACAAACAAGCCATATACTCCCTGATCCGCAGAAATCCACGAAGGTCCCATGCCGATCTCCCGTGGAGAACAGCAGCATCAGCTGATGCGACCGCTCTCTAGGGGCTTCACTAATCCAATGACGGGAGGTAGGTATCCTTCAGCACTGTATTCCTCCGCCACCGTAAAAAAATAGTCCCTAGTCTCACTTTTGGCATTGCTGTGTGAGAAAGTTCCCATGCAGTTTTTGCCATAAAGTGAGACCAGGGACTATTTTTTTACAGTGGCGGAGGAATACAGTGCAGAAGGATACCTACCTCCCGTCACTGGATTCCTGGAGCCCCGTAGAGAGCAGTCGCATCAGCTGATGCTGCTGTACTCCACGGGAGATCGGCGTGGGACACGCGTGTGTTATGACTGAGTCACCGTAGGAGGCAGACACAAAAATAGAAGCTACGTCCAGAAAACCAGAGAAGTTGGCAACTATCAGATTGCAGACCCCTGAACCTATCAACACAACTAGCAGTAGCCGTGGGGGGTTCCTACGATGCCCTAGACCCCTCGATCACAGCCGGAGAGCTAAATAGCCTAAAGACAGAAAAGGAAATCTAAACTGCCCCAGAGCAGACCCCAAAGTAAAAGGCAGCCCCCAACATATAATGACGGTGAAGCAAGATGAAAAAACACTCACACAGATAGAAAGATAGGCTGAGCAAATGATGGGGCCCAAGCCAACCAAACAGAACAGGAAGGTTGCTGTCTGCAATCTGCCAAAACCCTATCAAACACATAAGCCAACAAGCTGATATGGAAAAAGACCCTGAAGCAGCTAGGCTTCAAAAACTAAATCAGCACTCAGGTATTTTCAGAAGACAGAGCTAAAGGAATTCAGCACACCCCAGCAGGGAATGGCAGAAATCCAGAAAAACAAAGCAAAACAAAGTCAAAGCACAAATGCAAAAAGCCGAGCAGAAAACTTAGCTTTAGAAGAGCAGGAATTCAGACTGGTCTTCAAGGATCCCACAGAGAAATCACCCGCAGGGCAGAAGGGCGTCGGCAGCCTTATATCCAGTCAGTAACTCCACTCAGCCAGTCATCATCATCAGGCTCAGGTGTTTGATAATCAGGCTCACTACCTTTCTTTACCAGAAGAGGGAGTTCCTCGGGCCTCGGTAGTGAAGGGGAAAATGAACTCACAACACGCGTGGATTTCTGCGGATCAGGGAGTATATTGTTTGTTTGTTATTTTCATATTTTTCCACAGATGACACTGGCTTCGGGGATCAAAGTGACAAGTGATGGTGAGTATGTACTCTGTTATATGTACTGTATGTCTTTATGTATGTATTGTATGAATGTATTGTATGTATGTAGTATGTATGTATGTATGTACTATGTATGTATGTTGTATGAATGTAGTATATATGAAGCATGTATGTAGTATGTATGTATGTTGTATGAATGCAGTATATATGTAGCATGTATGTAGTATGTATGTATGTTGCATGAATGTAGTATACATGTAGAATGTATGTAGTATGTATGTATGTTGTATGAATGTAGTATATATGTAGCATGTACTGTATGTAGTATGTTGTATGAATATAGTATATATGTAGCATGTATGTAGTATGTAGTATGTATGTATGTTGTATGAATGTAGTATATATGTAGTATGTATGTATGTTGTATGAATGCAGTATATATGTAGCATGTATGTAGTATGTATGTATGTTGTATGAATATAGTATATATGTAGCATGTATGTAGTATGTATGTATGTTGTATGAATGTAGTATATATGTAGCATGTATGTAGTATGTATGCTGTATGAATGTAGTATATATGTAGTATGTATGTTGTATGAATGTAGTATATATGTAGTATGTATGTAGTATGTTTTTTTTTTTTACATTCAACACATTAGCCAGATGATGGAACTACTACTGTCCCATCATTGGCCAATGTGTCAATCACTGTCATTGTAGCAGGCATCGCCCGATGGGACTTGTAGTCCCATCGGACGATGCCTGCACACACAAGACCCCCTGCAGGCCCGCACAGACCACCGACAGCCGGCACAGGCCCCCGAGAGGCCCGCACAGACCACCGGCAGCCGGCACAGGCCCACGGCAGCCGGCACAGACCACAGACAGCCGGCACAGGCCCCCGAGAGGCCCGTACAGACCACCGGCAGCCGGCACAGGCCCCCAACAGGCCTGTACAGACCCCCGAGAGGCCCGTACAGGCCCCCGACAGTCGGCACAGACCCCCGAGAGGCCCGCACAGGCCCCGCCGCACACACAGACACGCACAGTGTCCGCCCACACACCGCCCACACTCTTCCCCCTTCCCAAACAGGATGTACAAGGCAAGAAAGGGTTTTTTTTAATTACGATATTTCTGTCCCATTGACTTGAATGGGACTTCCGGTATCGGAATCGGCGATACCTGATACTTTTTGTGTATCGGGCCGATCCAATCCGATCCGATATTTCTGAATATTGGATGGTATCGCTCAACACTAGTTACTATGGACGCTGTATATCTATGAGTAGCGGTGGCCATGTTTTAACTGTAATGCGCAGTATGCCTGTCATTATGTTACCAGGGATGCTTTGTATTTATGAGCGGTGATGATTACTTCTTGTTTGTCACGCGCTATTAGGGCCTGGTCTCCTGTTTTCACACATATTGCAACGATTCACAGCTTATAATGATATGGTTTTGATTAAATGACGTATGAGGTAGAATAGGATGGGAGGTTCATCATGGTGATTGTTAAACACACCCTTCCGCTTTGATTGGCCAGTTTTGCTATATCCGATGTGCGATTGGTTGAGTTTGGGTATATATACTTACCTGTCTCCTATAGGCGCCACCCCCTGATGAAGGCTAAGGGTCGAAACACGTGTTGGGGAGGGCGGCTGTCCAGATCAGGTGCAGTGTAGCTTGTAAGTTATACCTTATACTTACCATACTCTTTGATGTCTAACGCTGTTTTCAGAAATTTTCCTGGTCCATGACATAAACTATGCATATACTGACACCTATTGGTGCTATTGGGTATTATTCCCATTATTCACATGGTATATCTATGCAGTGACACATATGGTGTTCACTATTTTTGCACTAATATTGCATTTTAATACCTATATATTTTTTGCACTTTATATACGTTTTCTTATTTGTATAATTATGATGTACACCTATAGGGAATTGATATAAAATTTTTACTAATTTGTATGCACCTTACTTATGAATATATATTATCATTTTGGTTTTTAAAAAATTTTTTTCACTGTTGAGATATATATATATTTGTTAGCACCATTTACTGCAATAATATGTCCTTATGAAATGGATAGTACTGCCCTCTTATGTATATTTTTATATTATAAAACACTGATGCTTTGCCACTTTTAAAATACCTCAAGTACCTTTATTTATAAAATAATAAAGAATGTATATATTTACATTCAGGACTTATGGTCAGTGTGTTCTTGTGTGTTGTGCTGGCTCACACCTTGAACCTGGTGGTGCAGTGCTTCCTAAACAATTATCCAGAGTTAACATCCCTGCTCCATAAGATGCGAAGACTGTGCTTGCATATCCGTCGCTCGCCCGTAGACTCCAGTCGTATGCAGAGGCTGCAGCGATCGCTCCACCTCCCCAAGCACTGCCTAATCAGACGTTGCAACAAGGTGGAACTCCACCATGCACATGGTGGAGAGGCTGTGCGAACAGAGGCAGGCTATAATGCATTTGTTGGAGGATACACGGGCAGGCAGTTTGAGGGCAGACATGGAGTTGTCGGGTTTGCAATGGTCCAAGCTGAAAGACCTCTGTAAAGTCCTTCAGTGTTTTGAGGAATGCACACGGCTGGTAAGCGCAGACGACGCCATCATAAGCATGAGCATACCACTTATGCATCTGCTCATGCAAACTTTGACGCACATTAAGGATCAGGCGTCTGCAGGAGGAGGAAAAGGAGGAGGAGGAGGAGGAGGGAAGCCTTGATGACAGTCAGCCATTGTCTGCTCAGGGAACTGTCCTGGACGAGGTGGAGGAAGAAGAGGAGGAGGAGGAGGATGAGGGGGATGATTATTTTGGGGAGGAGGATGCTTCTCGGGGGGGCAAGAGAAAATGTTGGCTTGCCCAGGTCATGTACAGGGTTTGTGCGTGACTGGAGGGATGTGGATTTGGCAGAAAGTGCTTCTCCACCCACCACTGTCAGTGCATCATTGACACCTGGAACATTGGCCCATATGTGTGATTATCTCTTGCGGATCCTAAAAAGGGACCCCCGCATTGTCAAAATTATGAAGGATGACGACTATTGGTTGACCAGCATCCTCGATCCATGCTATAAAGGCAAATTACAGAACATCATGCCACAGGAGAACCTAGAGCTAATATTGGCGAACAAACAAGCAACTCTGGTAAACCGTTTGTAAGAGGCATTCTCAGCACACAGCAGCGGTGCAGGTTCTACCACGAGCCGTACTGGGCCAAATAGAAGAGGTGTTCGTGGTGCACACAGCCGAACTGGCGTTGGAGACAGGGGTTTCATGACCATGTTGTGGACTGATTTCTCGAGGACCGCTCACATGACTGTTAATACTGAATCGATTGCAACAGACAGGAGACAGCAGTTGTCAACTATGGTTCAAAATTACCTCTCCTCCCCTATCGATGTTCTCCCTCACAGTTCATTCCCCTTTGACTACTGGCCCTCTAAACTGGACACCTGGCCTGAATTGGCACAATATGCCTTACAGGAGCTCGCTTGCCCTGCTGGTAGTGTGCTATCAGAAAGAGTCTTCAGTGCTGCTGGATCAATCCTGACAGAAAGAAGGACCCGGCTGTTGACCCAAAATGTTGGTGATCTCACCTTCATTAAAATGAACCATGCCTGGGTTTCAAAGGATTTTGTACCACCTTCCCCTGATGAATTGAAAAAGCAGGTAGTCATATACAGGATATTTCCCAAAGAGTGTATTACATAAACACAATAGAACCTCACAAAAATCCCTCCCAACTCACCCCCCACCCTCACCCGAAAAAACACCTCTCGTCTCTCCCGATGCATTTGATCTCTCATAGCTACAATTTTTGGGTTATATCCTCCTCAATGCTCTCATCCATGTTAATCTAGGAGGTGCCAACCCGGGTGTGTCCAACCAAGGTGCCCACATATCTTCCCATTTCTTAGTTGTTCTTCTCTTTTGATACACATATTTTTCCATATCCATATTATTATTAACTGCATCAGTAACTTCCATGATTGTGGGTATGGAAGATCTCTTCCAGTGAGCCACCACCCTTTTACGAGCTTGATATAATATTCGTGAGACTGCCTGCTGGTGCTCCTCCGAAAGCGGCAAAGTCTCCACCCGCCCCAGAAGAGCCATTTTGGGGTCTAGTACCATTTGACATTGATAGACAGTATTAAGTAAATCATTCACACCTCCCCAAAACCTACGTAACCGAGGACAGTTCCAGGTCATGTGTATCAGATCAGCTTTAGGCGTTCCACATTTCCAACAATCTGCCTCTCTAGCATAGCCCATTTTCAACAGCCATACAGGGGTTCGATAAACTCGATGAAACAAATAAAGATGCGACACTCTGAGCCTCGCTAACCGAGACTTTCGTGACTTCTTGCAATGCATTCTCCCATTCATCATCTGTTAAATCACCTACATCAACTTGCCACTTATTCTTCAGTGTCTCCAAACTTACCACTCTCTTTTCCAACATGGTTGCATATATCATGGATATAATACCTCTTGATCCTCCTCCCATCACTACTCTATCCAACAGCGGAGTTTTAGCTGGATTACCTAGTGGAGCGAGTCACTGTTGTGCTTCACAAGTATGTCTCAGCTGGAGATATTGAAAAAATCTTTTATTAGGGATGGAAAATGTCTGTTTGAGATCCTCAAAAGATCGAAACTAACCTTCCGAATAAAGCTGTGATACTAGTTTAACCCCTTCATGACCCAGCCTATTTTGACCTTAATGACCTGGCCATTTTTTGCAATTCTGACCAGTGTCCCTTTATGAGGTAATAACTCTGGAACGCTTCAACGCATCCTAGCGATTCTGAGATTGTTTTTTCGTGACATATTGGGCTTCATGTTAGTGGTAAATTTAGATCGATAATTTTTGCGTTTATTTGTGAAAAAATCAGAAATTTGGCGAAAATTGTGAAAATTTCGCAATTTTCAAATTTTGAATTTTTATTCTGTTAAACTAGAGAGTTATGTGACACAAAATAGTTACTAAATAACATTTCCCACATGTCTACTTTACATCAGCACAATTTTGGAAGCAAAACTTTTTTGTTAGGAAGTTATAAGTGTTATAAGTTGACCAGCGATTTCTCATTTTTACAACAAAATTTACAAAACCATTTTTTTAGGGACCACCTCACATTTGAAGTTACTTTGAGGGGTCTATATGGTAGAAAATACCCAAAAGTGACACCATTCTAAAAACTGCACCCCTCAAGCTACTCAAAACTACATTCAAGAAGATTATTAACCCTTTAGGTGTTTCACAGGAACTAAAGCAACATGGAAGGAAAAAAAGGACATTTTAATTTTTCCAACAAAAATTTTCTTTCAGCATCAATTTTTTCATTTTTCACATGGGCAACAGGATAAAATGGATCATAAAATTTGTTGGGCAATTTCCCCTGAGTACACCGATACCTCATATGTGGTCAAAAACCACTGTTTGGGCGCACGGCAGGGCTCAGAAGGGAAGGAGCGCCATTTGACTTTTTGAATGGAAAATATGCTGGAATATTTAGCGCTTGCCATGTCGCGTTTGGAGAGTCGCTGTGTGCCTAAACACTGGAGCTCCCCCACAAGTGACCCTATTTTGGAAACTAGACCCCCCAAGGAACTTATCTAGATGCATAGTGATCACTTTGAACCCCCAGGTGCTTCTCAAATTGATCCGTAAAAAAAAAAAGTACTTTTTTTCACAAAAATTACCTTTTAGCCTCAGTTTTTTCATTTTCACATAGGCAACAGGATAAAATGGATCCTAAAATTTGTTGGGCAATTTCTCCTGAGTACACCGATACCTCATATATGGTCATAAACCACTGTTTGGGTGCACGGCAGGGCCCGGAAGGGAAGGAGCGCCATTTGACTTTTTGAATGGAAAATTAGCTCCAATCGTTATCGGACACCATGTCGCGTTTGGAGAGCCCCTGTGTACCTAAACATTGGAGCTCCCCCACAAGTGACACAATTTTGGAACCTAGACCCCTTAAGGAACTTATCTAGATGTGTAGTGAGCACTTTGAACCCCCAAGTGCTTCACAAAAGTTTATAACATAGAGCAGTGAAAATAAAAAATCATTTTTTTTCCTCAAAAATGATTTTTTAGCACGCTATTTTTTATTTTCACAAGGGTAACAGGAGAAATTGAACCAAAAAAGTTGTTGTCCAGATTGTCCTAGTACGCTGGTACCCCATATGTGGGGGGGGGCCACTGTTTGGGTGCACGGCAGGGCGCAGAAGGGAATGAGCGCCATTTGACTTTTTGAAATGAAAATTAGCTTCAATCGTTAGCGGACACCATGTCGTGTTTGGAGAGCCCCTGTGTGCCTAAACTTTGGAGCTCCCCCACAAATGACCCCATTTTGGAAACTAGACCCCCTAAGGAACTTATCTAGATGCATAGTGAGCACTTTGAACCCCCAGGTGATTCACAGAAGTTTATAATGCAGAGCAGTGAAAATAAAAAATCTTTTTTTTTCCTAAAAAAAATTTTTTTAGTTGGCAATTTTTTATTTTCACAAGGGTACTAGGATAAATTGGACCCCAAAAGTTGTTGTCCAGTTTGTCCTGAGTACGCTGGTACCCCATATGTGGGGGGGAACCACTGTTTGGGCACACGTTGGGGCTCAGCAGGGAAGTAGTGACATTTTGAAATGCTGACTTTGATGGAATGGTCTGCGGGCGTCATGTTACATTTGCTGAGCCCCTGTGTGCCTAAACAGTAGAAACCCCCACAAGTGACCCCATTTTGGAAACTAGACCCCCCCAAGGAACTTATCTAGATGTGTGGTGAGCACCTTGAACCCCCAAGTGCTTCACAGAAGTTTATAATGCAGAGCCGTGAAAATAAAAAATCATTTTTTTTCCCTAAAAAAAAATGAATTTTAGCACGCAATTTTTTTTTCACAAGGGTAACAGGAGAAATTGGACCCCAAAAGTTGTTGTCCAGTTTGTCCTGAGGACGCTGATACCCCATATGTGGGGGATGACCACTGTATGGGCACACGTCAGGGCTCGGAAGGGAAGTAGTGACGTTTTGGTATGCAGACTTTGATGGAATGGTCTGCGGGCATCATGTTACATTTGCAGAGCCCTTGATGTACCTAAACTGTGGAAACCCCCCACAAGTGACCCCATTTTGGAAACTAGACCCCCCAAGGAACTTATCTAGATGTGTGGTGAGCACCTTGAACCCCGAAGAGCTTCACAGAAGATTGTAACGCAGAGCCATGAAAATAAAAAATCTTTTTTTTTCCTCAAAAAATGAATTTTTAGCTCGCAATTTTTTATTTTCACAAGGGTAACAGGAGAAATTGGACCCCAAAAGTTGGTGTCCAGTTTGCCCTGAGTATGCTGATACCCCATATGTGGGGTGGGACCATTGTTTGGGCACACGTCGGGGCTCGGAAGGGAAGTAGTGACGTTTTGAAATACCGACTTGATCGAATGGTCTGCGGGCATCATGTTAAGTTTGCAGAGCCTCTGATGTGCCTAAACAGTGGAAACCCCCCACAAGTGACCCCATTTTGGAAACTAGACCACCAAGGAACTTATCTAGATGTGTGGTGAGCAGCACTTTGAACCCCCAAGTGCTTCACAGAAGTTTATAATGCAGAACCGTGAAAATAAAAAATCTTTTTTTTACTCAAAAAAGGATTTTTTAGCCCGCAATTTTTTATTTTCACAAGGGTAACAGGAGAAATTGGACCCCAAAAGTTGTTGTCCAGTTTGTCCTGAGTACACTGGTACCCCATATGTGGGGGGGAACCATTGTTTGGGCACACGTCAAGGCTCGGAATGGAAGTAGTGACGTTTTGAAATGCAGACTTTGATGGAATAGTCTGCGGTCGTCATTATGTTTGCAGAGCCCCTGCTGTGCCTAAACAGTGGAAACCCCACACAAGTGACCCCATTTTGGAAACTAGACCTTCCAAGGAACGTATGTAAGATGTGTTGTGAGCACTTTGAACCCCCAAGTGCTTCACAGAAGTTTATAATGCAGAGACGTGAAAATGAAAAAATCATTTTTTTCCACAAAAATAATTTTTTAGCCCCCAATTTTTTATTTTCCCAAGGGTAGCACGAGAAATTAGTCCCCAAAAGTTGTTGTGCAATTTTTCCTGAGTACGCTGATACCTCATATGTTGGGGAAAACCACTGTTTGGGCACACGTCAGGGCTTGGAAGGGAGGGAGCACCGTTTGACTTTTTGAACGCAAAATTTGCTGGAATCAATGGTTGCACCATGTCGCGTTTGGCGACCCCCTGATGTGCCTAAACAGTGGAAACCCCTCAATTCTAACTCCAACCCTAACCCCAACACACCCCTAACCACAGCCCTAACCCTAACACATCCCTAACCACAAGCCTAACCCTAATTCCAACGCTAACCCTAATTCCAACCCTAACCCTAACCCTCTTTCCAACCCTAACCCTCTTTCCAATCCTAACCCTAACCCTCTTTCCAACCCTAACCCTCTTTCCAACCCTAACCCTCTTTCCAACCCTAACCCTAACCCTCTTTCCAACCCTAACCCTAACCCTCTTTCCAACCCTAACCCTCTTTCCAACCCTAACCCTAACCCTCTTTTCAACCCTAACCTTCTTTTCAACCCTAACCCTCTTTTCAACCCTAACCCTAACCCTCTTTTCAACCCTAACCCTAACCCTAATGGAAAAATAAAAATAAAAATATTTTCTTTATTTTATTAGTTGTGGGGTGATAATCGGGGGGTTTATTTACTTTTTCTTTCATTTTGATCACTGTGAGAGTGATCAAAATGAAAGAATTGAATCTGCAGCCGGCAGATTCGGGCGGGCGCACTGCGCATGCGCCCGCCATTTTCTAAGATGGCGGCGCCCATGAACTGGACCCGCCGGACACCGGGAGCGACACGGGGACTTAGAAGGTGCCGGGGGAGGTGAGATGCGGTGAGGGGGTTATCGGAAGCTGGCGGGGAGCAGAGGGAATGGGAGGGGGGCAGATCATGACAGCGGCGGCAGATCGCCGCTGTCATTCAGTTGCGGGGGGGGCGATCGCCGGTGGGGGGGGTGGAATCGGTGTCTCCAGCCATGTCCGATGCTACAGCAGCATCGGCCATGGCTGGATTGTAATATTTCATCAATTTTCATTGATGAAATATTACTATCGCTCTGATTGGCTGTTTAACTTTTAACAGCCAATCAGAGCGATCGTAGCCACGTGGGGGCGAAGCCACGCCCCCTGTGGAGAAGAACAAAGCCCCCTGTATCTGCGGGTCGGGTGACCTTTCAGTGACCTAGGTCACCCGACCCGCAGGGGGGCTTTAAAGTCATGACGCCACATAGGCGTCATGGGTCGTTCTGGCACGACTTTTCATGACGCCTACGTGGCGTCAAAGGTCGTGAAGGGGTTAAGCCCTCTCCTCTCCCATAGTTCAAACCCTCTAATTTATTTAGCTCTGTACATGTCAAGTTTCTCCAGATCAGGGAATGCGCCGTGACTCCCTGTATACCCAATATTTCTTTGACCGTGTTCCATACCTTATCCATGTACTTCATTATCGGAGTATTGATAGCTTGACCCTGACGGAACTGCACTGAGTCTAGCGCCTGCAGCAGTAAGTCCCTTCCCACTACGCATGTAAGCATACATCACGAGGAACTTCACATGAAGGAATCCTCCTCCCCCATCCTCTAAAATGTTGCAACTGCGCTGCAAGATAATACAGAAATGGGTCAGGAACCGCTAACCCCCCCAGTTCTTTAGATGTACGCAAAACCTCCAACCGAATTCTAGGAACACTCCTCTTCCAGATAAGCTCTCTAAATATTCTGTTTATCTGATAAAAGATTCGACCAGGAATCCAAATGGGCGCATTGTGGAGGGCATACAAAGCTTGTGGCATGAGAACCATTTTTACCAGGTTTGCCCTTCCCACCATACTCAGTGGTAACTTGCACCAGTCATTTATTTTTTTTTTAAATTTAGCAAGTAGCGGGGTAATATTTAAATGCTCAAAATCTTGTATATTATATCCAAGATGAATAATGGAGAATTGGGCTGAAAAATGGCAAATGAGGTTTAACACAGATAAGTGTAAGGTTATGCACATGGGAAGGAGAAACAGATGCTACAATTACTTACTAAATGGGAAACTGCTTGGGAAATCAGACATGGAAAAAGACTTAGGCATCTTAGTCAATAAGAAGCTAAATTGGAGTGCCCAGTGTCAGGCAGCTGCCACCAAAGCAAATAGGGTCATGGGATGCATTAGAAGAGGTCTGGGGACACGAGATGAAAACATAATTCTCCCTCTGTACAAATCACTCGTCAGACCACCCTTGGAGTATTGTGTGTAATTTTGGATGCCGGTGCTCAAGAAAGACATTACTGAACTTGAAAGGGTTCAAAGGCGGGCTACTAAAATGATAAATGGAGTTGGTTCACTACAAAACCCAGAAAGGTTATCAAAATTAGGTCTATTTACTCTAGAAAAGAGAAGACTTACTGGAGACCTAATATATATGTGCAAGTATATCAGAGGGCAATACAGAGATCTCTCCAATGAACTGTTTGTACCAAGGACTGTGACAAGAACAAGGGGGCATTCTCTTCGTTTGGAGGGAAGACAATTTCTGCACCAGCATAGAAGAGCGTTCTTCACGGAAAGAGCAGTGAGGCTCTGGAATTCTCTTCCTGAGGAAGTGGTGATGGCCAACTCACTGAATGAATTTAAGAAAGGAATGGATGTTTTTCTTGTGAGTAACAGTATAGAAGGTTACGAATAACATAATATTATAGGTAGATGGTTGACCCAACTTAGGGGAAGGGATTTTTTTCCCTATGGAGAAAATTGGCTTCTACTCTGTGGGTTTTTTGCCTTCCCCAGGATCAACAATGCAGAACAGCTGCACTAAAAATAGGCTGAACTAGATGGACATAAGGTCTTCCTTCAGCCTTCAAAACTATGTTAGGCTGGTTTCACATTTGCGTTTTTTTTCGCGGTAATTTAGCGCTAAATAGCGCATGCGTTTTTTTTCCTATACTTTGCATGGGATGCGCTTATGTGCGCATACACATGCGTTTGTACGCGTTTTACCGCGCATGCGTTTTTTTGTGGTATGCGCTCGGGCACACAAAATGCAACCTGTTGCATTTTTTGGTGCGTCCGACTTGCCTCAAAAAAACGCATGCGCGCGCAATGCGTTTTTTTTACAGCAAGACACCCATTATAGTCTATGGGTGCGCATATGTGCGCATTGGCATGCTTATGTATGCGTTTTTTTGCACATGCGTTTTTTTTGTTAACCATGGAATTTAGGGGTTTGGGTTAGAGTTAGGGTTAGTTAAGGGGGTTTAGGGTTAGGGTTAGGGTCAGGGTCAGGGTTAGGGTTAGGTTTAGGGTCAGGGTTAGGGTTAGTTATGGTTTAGGGTTTGGGTTAGGGTTAAGTATGGTTTGGTTAAGGGTTAAGGTCAGGGTTAGGGTTAGGGTTAGGGTAAGGGTTAGGGTTAGGTTTAGGGTCAGGGTTAGGGTCAGGGTTAGGGTTAGTTAGGGTTTAGGGTTTGGGTTAGGGTTAAGTATGGTTTGGTTAAGGGTTAGGGTCAGGGTTAGGGTTAGGGTTAGGGTCAGGGTTAGGGTTAGGGTTAGGTTTAAAGTCAGGGTTAGGGTTAGTTAGGGTTTAGGGTTTGGGTTAGGGTTAAGTATGGTTTGGTTAAGGGTTAGGGTCAGGGTTAGGGTTAGGGTTAGGGTTAGGGTCAGGGTTAGGGTTAGGGTTAGGGTTAGGGTTAAGTATGGTTTGTTTAAGGGTTAGGGTCAGGGTTAGGGTTAGGGTTAGGGTCAGGGTTAGGGTTAGGGTTAGGGTTAGGTTTAGGGTCAGGGTTAGGGTTAGTTAGGGTTTAGGGTTTGGGTTAGGGTTAAGTATGGTTTGGTTAAGGGTTAGGGTTAGGGTTAGGGTTAGGGTCAAAGTTAGGGTTAGGGTTAGGGTTAGGGTCATGGTTAGGTTTAGTAAAGTCATGGTTTGGGTTAGTGTGAGGGGCCACCTAATGTTGGAAAAAACGCAAACGCGGTAAAAACGCACTAAAAATGCATACAAACGCATAAAAACGCTGCGTTTTTTTCATGCATGCTCATAAAAATGCTTGAAAAAAACGCAGCAGTTGTATGCTTTTGTATGCGTTTTTTCAATGCGTTTTTTTGCGGGAAAAACGCGCTGCAAAAAAAAGCAAGTGTGAAACTAGCCTTACTATGAATTCCCAATTATTTAAACTCTTTGACTACATTTAATCGTCTGGCCAATTCCAAGGAGTTCTCGGGAGCATCTCCCACCGGCATAATTGAAGATTTCTCCCAGTTAATACATAAACCAGAGATCACTGCGAAGGATCCAAAGACTTACATTGCCACCCTCAGAGAAGATGGCCACTCTCCCAAAAACAAAAGCATGTCATCAGCATACAACACTAGTTTTTCTTGCAAAGACTCATACCAAAACCCCTTAATTTCAGGTGTCGCCTGAATTACTACTGCCAAGGGCTCAATGCCAGATCAAACAGTAGAGGAGACAGGGGGCACCCCTGTCTGGTCCCTATGTATAAGTTAATTGTATTTGAGATCTCCCCATTAATTCTAATTTTGGCCTCTGGACTCGAATTGAGCAGCTGTATCCAGGCAATACAATTTTTACAGAAACCCATCTTGGCTAATATAGCCCAGAGATATGGGTATTCGACGCAGTCAAATGCTTTAGCAGCATCCAAAAATGCAACAGCCCTAGGTTCCTATCCCTTAGATGGGATCTGTAAATTTAGATATAACCGCCGGATATTAATTGCAGTTGATTTCTCTGGCATAAAACCAGTTTTATCTGGATGAATAATACTAGATATTACTCCAGACAGCCGCATCGCCAGAATCTTTGCAAAAATCTTGACATCAATGTTTAAAAGGGAGATAGGCCTGTATGACTCTGGAAGACAAGGATCCTTATCAGCATTGGGGATCACCACTATGATTGCTTCATTCAAGGACCGGGGCAAGTGCCCATCTTCCCTAGCTGCCTCAAACACCTTCAACAGCTGTGGAGGCATTATATTTGAGTACTGTTTATATACCTCCACAGGCAGCCCATCAGACCCCGGTGTCTTGTTCCCTGCCATAGAATCTAGAGCAGTGATGGTGAACCTTGGCACTCCAGCTGTTGGAGAACTACAACTCCCAGCATGCCTCAACTGCTGCCTCAACTGCTGCAGGTTGCAAGGGCATGCTGTGAGTTGTAGTTTTACAACAGGTGGAGTGCCAAGGTTAACCATCACTGATCTAGAGCCTCCTCTAAAGCCCCCGTTACACACTGCGATATCGCTAGCAATATCGCTGTAAAGTCACCGATTTTGTGACGTTGCAGCGATATTGCTAGCGATATCGCTGCATGTGATACTTACCTCCGACCGGCTCATCGCTGATCGCGCGAGAAGCTCCTGGACCATTCCTTGTCGGTCACTTCCTGCGGCGCTTCCTGCTGTGACGACGAGCGACGCGTGGACGTGGGCGGGAGGACGCAGGATCGCCGCGTCTGACAGGTAAGTAGCGATCCCCGTCCCCTGCGATGTCGCTGGTGAGATCTGCCTGAGTGGCAGCTCACTAGCGACCACCTAGCGATGCACCAGCGATCCTGACTGCGTCATATTCGCTAGTCGGGATCGCTGGTGCATCGCTAGGTGTAACGGTACCCTTATTCCTCCAGACTAATTGGTGCCTCCAGCCCAACAGCTTCCGATTCCGACAGAGAAGGCAGACCAGCAGTCCCCAAAAAGCTACTGAGCAACTCGTCAGAGAACCCGCCCTGCGAATTATATAATGTCTCAAAAAACTCGCTAAAAGTTGCTAGAATTGCCCCAGAAGATCTTTCTAGTTCCCCATTTTTGTTTTTTATCTCCGCTACCATTGCAGGGCCAGATTGAGTCTTGATCAGGGTAGCTAGTAGATGTCCAGTTCCCTCCCCCTCCCCGAAATAGACCTGCCGCCGGAAGTATTGTTTATCTGCAGCTTTTGAAAGCTTATGTTGGGTTGATTGTTTTTCCCCATCTTTTAATGCGTTAAAATGTATATCCGACTGAGTTTTCAAATATTGCAATTCTGCAGAGATAGCTTCCTTCTGTAAAAGTTCCTCATATTCTCTAGACCAGTGGTCCCCAACCTTTTTTGCACCGGGGACCGGTTTCAAGCAAGACCATTCTTCCATGGCCCGGCAGGGCGGGGATGGAGGTGTGGCAGGGGCGGGGCTTTGGTCATAAGGGGGCGGGGCTATGGACACGGTTGTAGTGTAGCAGTGCATACTTATAATTAAATAACATTTATAATGTGACTCAACTCACCATAGGTTTTGAATAAGTGCTCCATCACCCCCTTCTCCCCATCATTGCCTTCACCCCATCACTCCCTTCTCCCCATCATTGCCTTCTCCCCATCACTGCTGTCTCCCCATCATTGCCTTCACCCCATCATTCCCCTCTCCCCATCATTGCCTTCACCCCATCACTGCCATCTCTCCATCATTGCCTTCACCCCATCACTGCCATCTCTCCATCATTGCCTTCACCCCATCACTGCTGTCTCCCCATCATTGCCTTCACCCCATCACTGCTGTCTCCCCATCATTGCCTTCACCCCATCACTGCTGTCTCCCCATCATTGCCTTCACCCCATCACTGCTGTCTCTCCATCATTGCCTTCACCCCATCACTGCCGTCTCTCCATCATTGCCTTCACCCCATCACTCCCCTCTCCCCATCATTGCTTTCACCCCATCACTGCTGTCTCCCCATCATTGCCTTCACCCCATCACTGCCGTCTCTCCATCATTGCCTTCACCCCATCACTGCCGTCTCTCCATCATTGCCTTCACCCCATCACTGCCCTCTCCATCATTGCCTTCACCCCATCACTCCCTTCTCCCCATCATTGCTTTCACCCCATCACTCCCTTCTCCCCATCATTGCTTTCACCCCATCACTCCCCTCTCCCCATCATTGCTTTCACCCCATCACTGCCGTCTCTCCATCATTGCCTTCACCCCATCACTCCCTTCTCCCCATCATTGCTTTCACCCCATCACTCCCCTCTCCCCATCATTGCTTTCACCCCATCACTGCTGTCTCCCCATCATTGCCTTCACCCCATCACTGCCGTCTCTCCATCATTGCCTTCACCCCATCACTGCCCTCTCCATCATTGCCTTCACCCCATCACTCCCTTCTCCCCATCATTGCTTTCACCCCATCACTCCCTTCTCCCCATCATTGCCTTCACCCCATCACTGCCGTCTCTCCATCATTGCCTTCACCCCATCACTCCCCTCTCCCCATCATTGCCTTCACCCCATCACTGCTGTCTCCCCTTCATTGCCTTCACCCCATCACTCCCCTCTCCCATCATTGCCTTCACCCCATCACTCCCCTCTCCCCATCATTGCCTTCACCCCATCACTACCTTCTCCCCATCACTGCCTTCACCCCATCACTCCCCTCTCCCCATCATTGCCTTCACCCCATCACCCCCTTCTCCCCATCATTGCTTTCACCCCATCACTCCCTTCTCCCCATCATTGCCTTCACCCCATCACTGCCGTCTCTCCATCATTGCCTTCACCCCATCACTCCCCTCTCCCCATCATTGCCTTCACCCCATCACTGCTGTCTCCCCTTCATTGCCTTCACCCCATCACTCCCCTCTCCCATCATTGCCTTCACCCCATCACTCCCCTCTCCCCATCATTGCCTTCACCCCATCACTCCCTTCTCCCCATCACTGCTGTCTCTCCATCATTGCCTTCACCCCATCATTCCCCTCATGGCCTTCTCCTCATGTCCCCATCTCCTCCAGGGCCAGGCTACACAAACACAGACCAACACACACACACACACACACACACACACACACAGACATACATGTACACACATTATACACACACACACACACACAGACATACATGTACACACATTATACACACACACAAAGACAGACATACATGTACACACAGACACCACCTCTCTCCTCTCACCTGGCCGCCGCCCGCGCTTCCTCGCACTGACACAGCAGCGGCCGCGCTCTCCTCTCTGTGTCAGTCAGAGACAGGAAGCGCGGGCGGCAGGCAGGAAGCTGGACGGGTCCTTGCAGCTCCGCTCCTGCTATTCCCTCTTGCAGGCAGCGGAGCTGCTTGATCGCTCCCTGCCCGCCGCTAAGAGCTGCTGCGTGCCGCCCCAGCCCCCGCTATGCCACTGACCGCCCCTGGCTCCCCTTGTGTCCGCGGACCGGCAAGGGCACTGCAGCGGCCCGGTGCTGGGCCGCGGACCGGCGGTTGGGGACCCCTGCTCTAGACTTAATTCTAACTCTATTCACTTCCGAGATCAACAGTCCTCTCAGATAAGCTTTAGACGCATCCCATATTATTTCCCTGGGGGCTGCACCCTCATTAATAGCAAAAAATGATTTTAGCAATCAGGGATCCTAGCATCTGCTTGAATAATAGGTAACCAGAATGCGTTAAACGACCATGGTGCCCGTTCCCCTCTCCCGCCATTTTCCCAATTAAATGTCGCCATAACAGGGGAGTGATCTGACAAGGCTCTAGGTTGATACTTGTTTGCATAATTATTACTAGGCAAGTTGTATTTGAGAGGATTCTTTTTATTATTGAACAACAACTATGTTCTCAATCAACCGAAAAGACTCATAAATATCAAACCTTAATATTTTTGGAAGTTGGAGTGGGTTTTTTTTAGATTTGGCTATCTTAGGAGGATATCTGTTTGTGCAGGTAACTATTACTGTGCAGTATAAACCCATCTCACTTGTTTATTTTCACCAGGTAAACCAATATAACAACACAAAATGTAGAAATAAACATTTCTGACATTCAAAACAAAAAAAAGGACCAACATAGCCACCTTTCTTTACGATGACACTCAAAAGCCTTCCATCCATACATTCTGTCAGTTGCTTGATCTGTTTACGATCAACATTGCGTGCAGCAGCCACCACAGCCTCCCTGACACTGTTCCCAGAGGTGTAATGTTTTGACTCCCCAGGTTCTCTGTGGGGTTCAGATTAGGTGAACAAGGGGGCCATGTCATTATTTTTTCTTCTTTTAGACCTTTACTGGGCAGCCACGCTGTGGAGTATTTGGATGCATGTGATGGAGCATTGGCCTGCATAAAAATCATGATTTTCTTGAACAATACTGACTTCTTCCTGTACCACTGGTTGAAGAAGGTGTCTTCCAGAAATTAGCAGTAGGTCTGGGAGTTGAGCTTCCCTCCATCCTCAACCCGAATAAGTCCCACAAGTTTATCTTTGATGATACCAGCCCATACCAGTACCCCACCTCCACCTTGCTGGCGTCTGAGTCAGAGTGGAGCTCTACAGCATTTACTGATCCAGCCTCGGGCCCATCCATCTGGCCCATCAAGAGTCACTCTCATTTCATCAGTCCATAAAACCTTACAAAAAACTGTCTTAGGCTAGTTTCACACTTGCTTTTTTTTGCAGCGCGTTTTTCCCGCAAAAAAACGCATTGAAAAAACGCATACAAAAGCATACAACTGCTGCGTTTTTTTCAAGCATTTTTATGAGCATGCATGAAAAAAACGCAGCGTTTTTATGCGTTTGTATGCGTTTTTAGTGCGTTTTTACCGCGTTTGCGTTTTTTTCCAACATTAGGTGGCCCCTCACACTAACCCAAACCATGACTTTACTAACCCTAACCCTGACCCTAACCCTTAACCCTAACCCTGACCCTAACCCTAACCCTAACCCTGACCCTAACCCTTAACCAAACCATACTTAACCCTAACCCAAACCCTAAACCCTAACTAACCCTAACCCTGACCTTAACCCTGACCCTAACACTAACCCTAACCCTGACCCTAACCCTAACCCTGACCCTAACCCTTAACCAAACCATACTTAACCCTAACCCTGACCCTAACCCTGACCCTAACCCTTAACCAAACCATACTTAACCCTAACCCAAACCCTAAACCCTAACTAACCCTAACCCTGACCTTAACCCTGACCCTAACACTAACCCTAACCCTGACCCTAACCCTAACCCTAACCCTAACCCTGACCCTAACCCTTAACCAAACCATACTTAACCCTAACCCTGACCCTAACCCTGACCCTAACCCTGACCCTAACCCTTAACCAAACCATACTTAACCCTAACCCTGACCCTAACCCTGACCCTAACCCTAACCCTAACCCTAACCCTGACCCTAACCCTAACCCTAACCCTGACCCTAACCCTAACCCTTAACCAAACCATACTTAACCCTAACCCTGACCCTAACCCTTAACCAAACCATACTTAACCCTAACCCTGACCCTAACCCTTAACCAAACCATACTTAACCCTAACCCTGACCCTAACCCTAACCCTAACCCTTAACCAAACCATACTTAACCCTAACCCTGACCCTAACCCTAACCCTAACCCTGACCCTAACCCTTAACCAAACCATACTTAACCCTAACCCTGACCCTAACCCTAACCCTAACCCTAACCCTGACCCTAACCCTAACCCTAAACCCCCTTAACTAACCCTAACTTTACCCAAACCCCTAAATTCCATTGTCTAAACTAATGGTAAAAAAAAAAAACGCATGTGCAAAAAAACGCATACATGAGCATGCCAGTGCGCACATATGCGCATCCATAGGCTATAATGGCCAATTTTAGCGCAAAACGTGCGCATACGTGCGCATGCGCTTTTTTGCAGGGCCAAAAAATGCAACATGCTGCGTCTGGAAAATACAAACGCACACCCCAAAAAAACGCAGCGCATGAAAATCGCATACGCGCGCTTACCAGCGCGCAGGTATGCGCACCCATGTTAAATATAGGGGAAAAAACGCATGCGCACGTATGCGTTTTTTTCCAGCGCAAAAAAACGCAAATGTGAAACCAGCCTTAACATATTTCTTGGCCCAGTCTTGACATTTCATCTTATGTTTCTTGTTCAAAGGTGGTCGTTTTCCAGCCTTCCTTACCTTGGTCATGTCCCAGAGTATGGCACACCTTGTGCTTTTTGGTACTCCAGTAACGTTGCAGTTCTGAAATACGGCAAAACTGGTGGCAAATGGCATCTTGGCAGCTTCACACTTGATTTTCCTCTATTCATGGACAGTTATTTTGAGCCTTTTTTTATCAACACGCTTCTTATGACCCTGTTGGCTATTTGCCATGAATTGCCTGATTGTTCAGTGATCACGCTTCAAAAGTTTGGCAATTTCAAGACTGCTGCATCCCTCTGCAAGACATCTCACAATTTTTGACTTTTCAGAGTCCGTCAAATCTCTCTTCTGACCCATTTTGCCAAAGGAAAGGAAGTTACCTAATAATTAAGCACACCTTATATAGGGTGTTGATGTCATTAGACCACACCCCTCCTCATTACAGAGATGCAAATCACCTGATTTACATAATTGGCAGTTGACTTTCAAGCCTATATAGCTTGGAGTAGGACAACATGTATGAAAAGGATGATGTGCTCAAAATACTCATTTGCCTTATAATTCTGCATGCAGTGTATAGGCCCATCATACACTGGAGCATCATCCATGGGGCCCTTCATATAATGGAGCATCATATGGGGCCCATCATATTCTAGAGCATCATATGGGGCCCATTATATATGGAGCATAATATAGGCCCATCATACAATGGAGCATCATCCATGGGGCCCATCATATACTGGAGCGTCATATGGGGCCCATCATATACTAAAGCATCATATGGGGCCCATTATATATGGAGCAATATATAGGCCCATCATACAATGGAGAACCATCCATGGTGCCCATCATATACTGGAGCATCATATGGGGTTCATTATTTATGGGGCTGGAGCCCATTCTGTATGGAGCAATATATGGGGCTCATCATATACTGTATGGAGCTTTATATGCGACTCATTATACTGCATGGAGCAATATGTGGGGCTCATTCTATTCTATGGGGACCGTCCTATACTGTATGGCACATTATATGGGGACCATCATATATTGTAGCATTATGTGGAGCTCATCATATACTGTATGGAACATTATATGGGACCGATTATTCTGTATGGAGCAATATATGGGGCTCATTATTCTGTATGGTGCACTATGTGGTGGACATAATACTGTATGGAGGAATATACTGTCCGGTTTTTGAGCTATTGTAGAATTTAAAATAGATATCAGTCATGTAATGTAAGAAGTGAAGTATTTCTCATTGCACTATACCAATATTTCTCTGCTGTATCGGAGCATCATGAATTGTGGTATGTGTTAAAGGGGCCCACTGACACTCTTTCGCCCGGGGCACACGAAAACCTGGCGCCAGCCCTTCCCCCCCACAACTTTAGCCAAATAACCCCCAGTTTTCAATGCGTAACTATTATTATAAAGTAAATTAAGCTTGACAAGCTTAAGTAATAAGAATTGATGTCGTTGGCATTGAAATGGGCACTATAGGTGTGTTTACTGTCCTCCTCTCCCTGACGACTTTGCTTCCCCATTGACTTGCATTGGGTTTCGTGTTTCAGTCGGACCTCCGACTTTTCCGGATAGTCGGCCTATTTCGTTCAACTTGACTTTTGAGAAAGTCGGGTTTCATGAAACCCGACTTGACCCTAAACAAGGCAAAGTCGCTCATCTCTACCCAAAAATATTTCTCGGATCCGTACATTCCTCAACCAAGAATCTGCAAAAACCCTAATCCATGCCCTCTTCATCTCCCACCTTGACTACTGCAACCTCCTGCTCTATGGCCTCCCCGCTAACACTCTCGCACCCCTCCAATCTATTCTAAACTCCGCTGCCTGACTAATCCACCTGTTTCCCCGCTCTTCCCCAGCCTCCCTCCTCTGTCAATCCCTGCACTGGCTCCGTATTACCCAAAGACTCCAGCTCAAAACCCTAACCATGATATACAAAGCCATCCACAACCTGTGCCCACCATACATCTGTGACCTCGTCTCCCGGTACTTACTTGCATGCAACATCCGATCCTCACAAGATCTTCTCGACTCCCCTCTTATCTCCTCTTCCCACAAACGCATACAAGATTTCTCCGGTGCATCCGCCCTACTCTCGAACTCTACCACAACATATCAGACTCTCACCTACTGTGGAAACCTTCAAAAGGAACCTGAAGACCTACCTCTTCCAACACGCCTATAACCTGCAGTAACCACCGATCCACCAAACCACTGCATGACCAGCTCGGCCCTCAGCTATTGTATCCTCACCCAGCCCTTGTAGATTGTGAGCCCTCGTGGGCAGGGTCCTCTCTCCTCCTGTACCTATTGGGACCTGTGTTGTTTAAGATTACTGTACTGCGACATCGAATAGCTAAATCAGTCCTCACCTCTCCAAAAACGCAGGGGGTATTACCTTTCCAGACATCTGGAGATATAACTTGGCCGTGCACCTTAGAAGGATACCAGCTTGGGCCTCCTTGCGGGCTTATAGCAAATGGGTAGAAATCGATAAACTTTGGATGGCTCCAGCGTATCCCAATTCATTGTTATGGAGAGATGGGAGTACATGCCCCTCAGTTCCTCTGCTGGGCTCTATGGCATTTACAATGAAAATTTGGAGGATAAGCAACAGGGCCTTTCCATTGATCTCCCCCAGGTACCCATATGATCTCCTTCTTTTTTACACTCTCCATACTTTATAGTATTCCTGCAGCTATGGCAGAACCATGGCTTCAATCACAATTATTTTATTATGCAGATATTGTAGACCCCTTTAACATAAATATTCTTCCTTTCCAGACTCTTAGAGAGCGGTTTAATCTCCCACTTAGGACCTACTTCTCATACTTACAAATTCGCCATCTGGCCTTATCTTTATATAAAAACACAACGTTCTCTACCCCCACTCCCTTTGAGCGACTCTGTAAAGGGAACCCCTCTACAAAGGGTTTGATCACAGACTTTTATAATATACTGTTCACTCTGCCATTAGACCCCCTCCTAAACATACTTACATGATTAAGTGGGAGAGATACCTGGGGAGGGAACTTCCGCTTCCTATCTGGCAGGTCATATGGTCTAAAGCCCCCGTTACACACTGCGATATCGCTAGCAATATCACTGTAAAGTCACCGATTTTGTGACGTAGCAGCGATATTGCTAGCGATATCGCTGCATGTGATACTTACCTCCGACCGGCTCCCCCGCTGGTTATCGCTGATCGCGCGAGAAGCTGCTGGACCATTCCTCGTCGTCCACTTCCTGCGGCGCTTCCTGTGGCGCCGACGAGCGACGCGTGGAGCCGGGCGGGAAGACGCAGGATCGCCGCGTCTGACAGGTAAGTAGCGACCCCCGACCCCTGCGATGTCGCTGGTGAGATCTGCCTGTGTGGCAGCTCACTAGCGACCACCTAGCGATTCACCAGCGATCCTGACCGCGTCATATCGCTGGTCGGGATCGCTGGTGAGTTGCTAGGTGTAACGGTACCCTTAGGCAGCTAAATCATCACCATGCACAATACAGAAGGAAAATCAGTAGAAGATACTGATGTATTGGTATCATACGCAGGAGGTTTTACATAATATTTACCCTGCCATGTCAGATAGATGCTGGAGATGCCTGGGGGCTGAGGGCTCATTGCCACATATATTCTGGGATTGCCAGAATATACCCCCCTTCTGGAAGAGAGTACAGGGGTTGATTTCTTAGGTGTTGGATGTAGAGATACCTCTGGATCCTGTGGCTTATTTACTTAATGTTCCACCCGTATCTATGAGCAAGGGTCCTGCCAGGCTGCTCCTCGATATTCTAACATCGTCAAAGTGTCTAATAGCCTCATACTGGAAGAAAAGATCAGCTCCTTCCATGAAAAAACTCAGCTTGAAGATTAAAGAAATGAAGACGTATGGAGATTCTTACGGCCTGTATTAATAATGAACTTGATTTGTTTAACCCCTTCATGACCCAGCCTATTTTGACCTTAATGACCAGGCCATTTTTTGCAATTCTGACCAGTGTCCCTTTATGAGGTAATAACTCAGGAACGCTTCAACGGGTCCTTGCGATTCTGAGACTGTATTTTGTGACATATTGGGCTTCATGATAGTGGTAAATTTAGGTTGATAATTTTTGCATTTATTTGTGAAAAAACGGAAATTTGGTGAAAATTTTGTAAATTTCGCAATTTTCATATTTTGATTTTTTATTCTGTTAGACCAGAGAGTTATGTGACACAAAATAGTCAATAAATAACATTTCCCACATGTTTACTTTACATCAGCACAATTTTTTTGGAAACAAAATTTTGTTTTGTTAGGAAGTTATAAGGGTTAAAAGTTGACCAGCGATTTCTCATTTTTACAACAAAATATACAAAACCATTTTTTTAGGGGCCACCTCACATTTGAAATCACTTTGAGGGGTCTATATGGCAGAAAATACCCAAAAGTGACATAATTCTAAAAACTACACCCCTCAAGCTACTCAAAACTACATTCAAGAAGATTATTAACACTTCTGGTGCCTAACAGGAACTAAAGCAATATGGAAGGAAAAAATGGACATTTTAATTTTTCTGACAAAAAATTTAATTTAGCATCAATTTTTTCATTTTCACATGGGTAACAGGATAAATTGGATCCTAAATTTGTTGGGCAATTTCTCCTGAGTACAACGATACCTCATGTGTGGTCATAAACCACTGTTTGAGCGCACGGCAGGGCTCAGAAGGGAAGGAGTGCCATTTGACTTTTTGAATGGAAAATATGCCAGAATATTTAGCGGTTGCCATGTCACATTTGGAGAGTCTCTGTGTGCCTAAACATTGGAGCTCCCCCACAAGTGACCCCATTTTGGAAACTAGACCACCCAAGGAACTTATCTAGATGCATAGTGAGCACTTTGAACCCCCAGGTGCTTCACAAATTGATCTGTAAAAAAAAGAAAGTACTTTTTTTCACAAAAATTATCTTCTAGCCTCAGTTTTTTATTTTCACATGGACAACAGGATAAAGTGGATCCTAAAATTTCCTGGCCAATTTCTCCTGAGTAAACCGATACCTCATATGTGGTTATAAACCACTGTTTGGGCGCACGGCAGGGCCCAGAAGGAAAGGAGCACCATTTGACTTTTCAAATACAAAAATTAGCTCCAATCGTTAGCGGACATCATGACGCATTTGGAGAGCCTCTGTGTACCTAAACAGTGAAAAAAACACAAGTGACACCATTTTGAAAAGTAGACCCTTTAAGGAACTTATCTAGATGTGATGTGAGCACTCTGAACCCCCCAAGTGCTTCACAGAAGTTTATAACGCAGAGCAGTGAAAATAAAAAATCATTTTTTTTCCTCAAAAATGATATTTTAGCCCACAATTTTTTATTTTGACAAGGGTAACAGGAGAAATTGGACCACAAAAGTTGTTGTGCAATTTGTCCTGAGTACGCTGGTATCCCATATATGGGGGGGAACCACTGTTTGGGCACACGTCGGGGCTCGGAAGAGAAGTAGTGACGTTTTGAAATGCCGACTTGATGGAATGGTCTGCGGGCGTCATGTTACGTTTGCAGAGCCCATGATGTGCCTAGAAAGTAGAAACCCCCCACAAGTGACCCCATTTTGGAAACTAGATCCCCCAAGGAACTCATCTAGATGTGTGGTGAGCACTTTGAATCCCCAAGTTCTTCACAGAAGTTTATAGCGCTGAGCCTTGAAAATAAAAAAATCATTTTTTTCCACAAAAATCATTTTTTTAGTATTTTCCCAAGGGTAACAGGAGAAATTAGACCCCCAAAGATGTTGTGCAATTTTTCCTGAGTACGCTGATACCCCATATGTTGGGGTAAACCACTGTTTGGGCACACGTCAGGGCTCGGAATGGAGGGAGCACTGTTTGACATTTTGAAAGCAAAATTGGCTGGAATCAATGGTGGCACCATGCCGCGTTTGGAGACACCCTGATGTGCCTAAATAGTGTAAACCCCCCATTCTAACTCCAACCCAAACCCCAACACACTCCTAACCCTAATCCCAACCCTATCCATAACCACAACCCTAACCTCAACACACCCCTAACCCTAATCCCAACTCTAACCCTAAACACAAGCCTAACCCTAATCTTAACCCTAATTCCAACCCTAGCCCTAATCCCAACCCTAATTCCAACCCTAACCCTAATTCCAACCCTAACCATAATTCTAACCCTAATTCCAACCCTAACACTAATTCCAACCCTAAACCTAATTCCATCCCTAACCCTAATTTCAACCCTAACCCTAATTCCAACCCTAACCCTAATTCTAACCCTAATGGAAAAATAAAAAATATTTTCTTTATTTTATTATTTTCCCCTACCTAAGGGGGTGATAAAGGGGGGGTTTATTTACTTTTTTTTATTTTGATCACTGTGAGAGTTTATCACAGTGATCAAAATAAATGAATGGAATCTGCCGGCCGGCGGGCGCACTGCGCATGCGCCCACCATTTTGCAGGATGGCAGCGCCCATGAAGGATTCTGGAGGGACACCGGGATGGACACAGGGGCATCTGAGATACTGGGACAGGTGAGGGGGGATCAGAAGGCGGGGGAAGTGGAGGGAAGGGGGAGGGGAGCAGATGGTTACGGTGGCGGCAGATCGACGCCGTTAGTCAGTGGCGGGGGCTGATCGTCCCCATCATTTGGTGTGGGGGGGTCGGATCTTGGTCTCCAGCCATGACATATGCTATTGCAGCATCAGCCATGGCTGGATTGTAATATTTCACCAAATTTCATTGATGAAATATTACAAATCGCTCTGATTGGCTGTTAAAAGTGAAACAGCCAATCAGAGCGATCGTAGCCATGGGGGGGCTAACCCACCCCCCGAGGTGAAGTACAAAGGGTCTTGTGCCTTCGGGACAGGTGACCTTTCAGTGACCCCAGTCACCCGACCCGCAGGAACGCGATCCTTCCATGACACAGCGTATGCGTCACAGGTCGGATTGGCACTGGCTTTCATGATGCATACACTGTGTCAAAGGTCGGGAAGGGGTTAATCGCATATTGAATCCATGGGATGACTATGTAACTAAGCTAACCAATTGATGTTACGTGCTTCTTTTCTTTCTTTTTTTTCCCCCCTCCCTGACTTTTTCCCTATGTCTTCCCTGTACCATACCTACTCTTAGATGATGTATTAGATGTTTGACCTAATGTTAGTAGGAGCAGAAGTGCTGAGTACTGTACCACTGGAAGAAACTTCTAAAATGTTTTGCAGAATTTTGCTACAAGTATACTTGTGTTTATGATGTTATTTGTACAAGAAAATAGAAAATATTTAAAAAATAAACAGTTTAACCCCTTAACGACCACCAATACGCTTTTTAATTGCAGTAGTTAAGGGTACTTAAACCACATCGCCGTTAATGAACAGCGCTGTGGAGAAAGTGTATAGCAACCCCCAGAGTCGGATTTTCTCCGGGGTCTCAGCTGCCGGAGGTAGCCGAGACTCCAAAGAACATGATTTGGGTTGATTTTTACTGACCCCGCTTTTGCCATCGCCGTTATTAACCGTATAACGGCGACCGAAAAAAAAGTCCAATGTGCCATTCAATTTCTCTCTCCTATGATGTGATCGCACATCAGAGGAGAGAGAAATAGGATCCCCAACCCCCCGGTACCTCCCGGTGGTCCTCGGCCCTCGTACTTACCCTCCATGGGTGACGCCATCTTCTTCTGGGAAGAAAATGGTGGGCGCATGCGCAGTGCGCCCGCCGAGATCTGCCGGCCGGTACCCGGCAACAATAGGAAGATTTTTTATATGTATATAGGTGGGCACCACGGAAAATATGACATGAATATGATAACTGGGTGCAACACTGTGCCAAATAGATCAAATGAAAAAAAGGGAGAAAAGAGACACAGGATAACATGCACACAACAGCAGAATGTCCATGTGAAAAAAGGCTTTTATTGACATACAATAGCCAGAGAGATCCAAGTGTACAATAAAAACAATTAAAAACCACAAATGAAACAAAAGTGGGCAGGTGGAGAACACATGCAGTATACAAAGGAAGAAATGTTTCTATAAATAAGTGTTTCAAAAAAATGCATTCACAACAATGCCCTCTATCGCCATATAATATGCATAAATTGTTTAGTATAAACATATGGACAATTTGCAGCAATGAAGTCCGATCAGTCTAATAGTCACTTGTAGGTATATGAATAATCCAAATGATTACCATGCAAGTCCACAGATGAGGGAAGGCAATTGCTGGATCACATGAAAATTGCCTAAGCATACTCACACTGCCCACAGAACCCAACGCGTGTCGCTACTAACCTGCAGTTTTGTCAGGGGAAGTAAGGAACACTTATTTATATAAACATTTCTTCCTTTGTATACTGCATGTGTTCTCCACCTGCCCACTTTTGTTTCATTTGTGGTTTTTAATTGTTTTTATTGTACACTTGGATCTCTCTGGCTATTGTATGTCAATAAAAGCCTTTTTTCACATGGACATTCTGCTGTTGTGTGCATGTTATCCTGTGTCTCTTTTCTCCCTTTTTTTCAATAGGAAGATTTTTCCTATTGGTTCATTTTGGTCACTGTGATAGACCCTATCACAGTGATCAAAATTAAAAAATAGTAAATAAACCCCCACTTTATCACCCCATAGGTGGGGAAAAATAATGAAATAAAGAAAATATTTTTATTTTCATTTTTCCATTAGGGTTAGGGTTAGCATTAGGGTGGGAATTAGGGTTAGGGTTGGGATTGGCGTTAGGATTAGGGTTAGGTTTGGCATTAGGGTTAGGGTTGGGACTAGGGTTAAGAATTAGGGCTAGGGGTGTGTTGATGTTAGGTTTGTGGTTAGGATTGTGGTTAGGGTTAGGGTTGTGTTGGGGTTAGGGTTATGGTTAGGGTTGGGATTAGAGTTAGGGGTGTGTTGGGGTTAGGTTTGTGGTTAGAGTTATGATTAGGGTTGGGATTAAGGTTACGGGTGTGTTGGGGTTAGGGTTGAAGAATTGATGGGTTTCCACTACTTAGGCACATCACAGGGTCTTCAAACGCGACATGGTGCCACCATTGATTCCAACCAATTTTGCGTTGAAAAAGTCAAATGATGCTCCCTCCCTTCCAAGCCCCGACGTGTGCCCAAACAGTGGTTCACCCCAACATATGGGGCATCAGCGTACTCAAGACAAATTGCACAACAACTTTGGGAGTCTAATTTCTACAGTTACCCTTGGGAAAATTAAAAATCTGGTGGCTAAAAAATCATTTTTGTGGAAAAAAAATGATTTTTTATTTTCACGACTCTGCGTTATAAACTTCTGTGAAGCACTTGGGGGTTCAAAGTGCTCACCACACACCTAGATAAACTCCTTGGGGGGTCTAGTTTCCAAAATGGTGTCACTTGTAGGGGGTTTCCACTGTTTAGGCACATCAAGGGGTCTCCAAACGCGACATGGCGTTTGACCTCAATTCCAGCCAATTCTGCATTGAAAAAGTCAAATGACGTTCCTTCACTTCTGAGCTCTACCGTGCCCCCTAACAGTCAGTTACCACCACATAAGGGGTATCGGCGCACTCAGGACAAATTGCACAACTTTGGGGGTCTAATTTCTCCTGTTACCTTTGTGAAAATAAAAATTCGGGGACAAAAAGATAATTTTTGTGAAAAAAATATGATTTTTTATTTTCACGGCTCTACGTTATAAACTTCTGTGAAGCACTTGGAGGTTCAAAGTGCTCACCACACATCTAGTTAAGTTCCTTAAGGGGTATAGTTTCCAAAATGGTGTCAATTGTTGGGGGTTTCCACTGTTTAGGCACATCAGGGACTCTACAAACGCGGCATGGCATCCGATTTCAATTCCATCCAATTCTGCATTGAAAAAGTCAAACGGCGCTCCTTCCATTCCAAGCCCTGCCGTGCGCCCAAACAGTGGTTTACCCCCACATATGGGGTATCACCGTATTCAGGAAAAATTGCACAACAAATTTTGTGTTTTATTTTCTCTTTTTACGCTTGTGAAAATAAAAAAATTGGTTCTGAAGTAAAATGTTTGTAAAAAAAAGTTAAATGTTAAATTTTTTCTTCCACGTTGTTCAGTTCCTGTGCAGCACGTAAAGGGTTAATAAACTTCTTGAATGTGGTTTTGAGCACCTTGAGGGGTGCAGTTTTTAGAATGGTGTCACTTTTGTGTATTTTCTGTCATATTGACCTCTCAAAGTGACTTCAAATGTGAGGTGGTCCCTAAAAAAATGGTTTTGCAAATTTTGTTGTGAAAATGTGAAATCGCTGGTCAACTTTTAACCCTTATAACGTCCTAACAAAAAAATTATGCTACTGTAAAGCAGGCATGTGGGAAATGTTATTTATTAAGTATTTTGTGTAACATATCTCTCTGATTTAAGGGCATAAAAATTCAAAATTTGAAAATTGCAAAATTTTAAAATTTTTTGCCATATTTCCGTTTTTTTCATAAATAAACACAAGTCATTTCGAAGAACGTTTACCACTAACATAAAGTAAAATATGTCATGAAAAAACAGTCTCAGAATCGCGGGATCTGTTAAAGTGTTCCAAAGTTATAACCTCAAAGTGACAGTCGTCAGAATTGTAAAAATTGGCCTGGTCAGTAAGCTGCAAATTGGCTCAGTCACTAAGGAGTTAAAAAAAGATTACTGTACTTGTCTTTTATTATGTACACCCCTCCTCACATGTAAAGCGCCATGGATTAAATGTCGCTATAATAATAATAATAATAAATAATAATAAGACTTTTGGTTTGGCGTTCCAGTGATTTCTACGTATGCTCCTGCTCAGGGGCATTACTATCAAGAGGCAGAATGCAAAATCAGTATCATTACAGGGAGAGAACAGGAGACATATTATTATAATCAATCATGGGGGTAAGACGGTACGGGGTCAATATTATTACTATAAAGGGTGAAGGAGAATTATTATAAGGAGGCATGGGGGCATTATTTCTATATGCTGCTGTACTTAGATATAAGGAAATATTGTATATGAAAGACATTAGAATGTCTGGGGTAACAATGGACCAAAAGGAATATATGAATGGATAATATCCAAATGTATATATCTAATATATAAAGCTCAAAGTGTGTGTGTATGTGTGTATGTATGTATGTGTGTGTGTGTGTGTATGTGTGTATGTCCGGGATAGGCATCCGCACCGTCGCAGCTACAGCCACAAAATTTGGCACAGTCACACGTCTGGACCCCGAGAGCGTCCTAAGCTATGTTGTGAGGCAAAATTTTAACCCCGCGCGTTCCAATTCACCAAACAATTTTGCCCCCATCTACATACTGAGGGAAAAAGTGTGTGCGCGTCAAGCCCCGCCCCTCATTATGATGTCATAATGCCCCTATTTGCATACTGGGGAAGCAGTGTGTGCGTATCAAGCCCCGCCCCTCATTATGATGTCACAATGGTTGCCATGGCGACGCTGATGTCATCATAGGTTGCAAGCCCTGCCGCCGCTCATTATGATGTCATAATGGTTGACTATGAGATGGAGGATGTGTGATGGGTATATGGGCACTGGACTATGGGATGGAGGATATGTATGACGGGTATATGGGCTCGGGACTATGGTATGGCGGATGTGTATGACGGGTATATGGGCACTGGACTGTGGGATGGAGGATATGTATGACGGGTATATGGGCACGGGACTATGGGATGGAGGATATGTATGACGGGTATATGGGCACGGAACTATGGTATGGAGGATATGCATGATGGGTATATGGGCACGGGACTATGGTATGGAGGATATGTATGACGGGTATATGGGCACGGGACTATGGGATGGAGGATATGTATGATGGGTATATGGGCACGGGACTGTGGGATGGAGGATATGTATGACGAGTATATGGGCACGGGACTATGGGATGGAGGATATGTATGATGAGTATATGGGCACGGGACTATGGGATGGAGGCTATGTATGATGGGTATATGGGCACGGGACTATGGGATGGAGGATGTGTGATGGGTATATGGGCACTCGACTATGGGATGGAGGATGTATGATGGGTATATGGGCACTCGACTATGGGATGGAGGATATGTATGATGGGTATATGGGCATGGGACTATGGGATGGAGAATATGTATGATGGGTATATGGGCATGGGACTATTGGATGGAGGATGGGTATATGGGCACTCGACTATGGGATGGAGGATATGTATGATGGGTATATGGGCATGGGCCTATGGGATCGTGGATGTGTGATGGGTATATGGGCACGGGACTATGGGATGGAGGATTATTATAATTTGTTATAACTAACCACAGTTAGTTACTATGCCCGGGCAGCGCCGGGCTCTTCAGCTAGTTATATATAAATCTCACAAAATCATATAAATATGACTGGCCATAGATCCCCAAACAATGCATAGGACTGGTAAGAACAGATTGCCAATAATCATACAAAGGAGGGAAGGAAACCAACAAAAATTGCAATCACAAGAGTCCATGTAATGCAAAAAATATATAATTTTTATTAGTCAAGATGAGCAGACAAAGATAGAAGGAGTTAAAAACATCAGTGGATATAACACCCTGCACTGCAGCCCTGATTCATATTGCACAGTGCCCAGCTATATCAGCCATAGAGATAAAGCAGTCACTGCATACATGTATGCCCATCACTCTCACTTCTATACACAGAAGTATATGGGCTCAAACAGCAGAATGTATACATGAACAAATGTCCAACATACTGTATGTATAATAAAGTGCATAAAGTCTTACAATAATTACCCGTTGGTGATAAGTGGTGATGGATGGCAGCAGGGTCTACAAGAGGCCAGCCCGCCCTCCCCTACACACGTTTAGGATTACTCCTTTATCAGGGGGCGTGGTAAAGGTTGACCTAAGTGATGTTATAAAGGCAGGAGGCCGGAAATAATGTAATACCTAATAAGGGAAGAGGTGGTGCATCGCCATGGTGTCCAAGATGCCAGCATCCGACACAGGAACCCCCAGCATCGGAAACACATTATCATGTGACCAGACGCCGGAGGCACCACGTGTCGGGGACCGACGCGATGAACCAAGAAGGCGTCGCATGTGCAGAGGAGGGGGAGTGGGAACAAGTGACACGCTACCAGGGAGGTGAAATAGTGTATATGTACAAGGCATGGCAGCCCACACCCAAACCACGGTGTCCCTGAGGTCTGGCGTGGGATGCACCGCCGACACAAGATATGCAGAAGGGCAACATAATACAATAGAAAGCAGAGTAATACAGAATAGTACAAATACATAAGAAGCAGCACCACCGCACATGCAGCAGTGCCAACAATCAAAAAACACCCTATATGTATCCCACAAGTTTTTATAATAGAAATAGACACATACCCTTCACTGCATAATATTTAAAGGAGAATGCCATATATATTTTTTGATAGATAATATAAAAAAAGATAAGAATTCATATTATATTCACAATTTCCAAGCAATATCAAAATTGATATACAATCATATCACAAAGAAAGATATAATAATATTATATTTCATTATTGCCCACAAAATATATAGAACAGCATTACCAAGATATGATTATATAAAAGACATTATCATACAGTCCTAATTATATATCATTGAAAAAAATAGAAAAATAAATAAAATAAAATAAACAAAATAAAGATATCCACAAGACATCCCCCCGACTCATCTTCAACCTCGTCAAAGGATCTTCTTCAAACATAGGTATAGGATGGACACAGAAAACAGTAGAAATTAGTCCATCTGTACAAGGTACCGCCACTATCCTGGACTCCGTCCAATGATCTTCATAGATCCACAAAATATCATAAAAATACCTAATACATGAAAAACACACAATTAAAAATATAATAAAAACAATAAAAAATAGCAAGGATTAGATCCACCCAATGTCCACCTGGAACAGTAAGGTGGTCACAGGAACGGATCGAAACTCAAATTCTCGTTTAGTCCTTGTGGATATACCATATTAAGCGTCCAGATCCAGCGAGTCTCAAGTTTACCCAATCTTTGAAACAGATTGCCACCACGAATTCCAATATTTAAGGCATCGATACCCCTCACCTGTAGCACCGTACTGTCACAGTCATGAAAGTTTTTAAAGTGACGGGGTAACGTTTTAAGAGTGGATGCATCCATGTGGCCAGCCGCCGCCTGAATATCCAACACATACTCGCGCACGCAAACCTTGAATTGTCTAGTTGTTAAACCGACATAAATTAATCCACATGGACAGGTGGCGTAATAAATAACATATCTCGTAGCACAAGTATGTGTTTATTGATCTTAAAATTTTTAACGCCAACTGAATCGGAAAAAGAATCACACTTTTCAATGTTGGGACAGGCAACTCAATGTCCACACGGAACACACCCACTCCTATGTGTGAAATTATCCAAAAATGTACCCTTTCTCTCACTTGTATAATGACTATGGGTGAGGTGATTGCGCAGATTCTTAGCATGCCTAAATGTAATGACTGGTATATCCAGAATAAATTTGCCAATTATTGGGTCAATTTTCAATATAGGACATGCTTTAGACAAAGCCTGCCTGACCTGCCTAGAATGGGAATGATAATTTGCAATGAAGCGTAACTTCCAGGTCCCTCCATCTTCCTAGCTGATTCCCTATTGTACAGCAGGCCATTTTGGGAAGAATAATTAGCCCTGTTATAGGCTCTTTTGAGTAGATGCCGACTATAGCCACGTTCCAAGAATCTCATTTTTAGCTCCTCTGCTCTTCTCTCAAAATCCTCATTAATAGAGCAAATCCGACAAAGTTGGAGGAACTGACCAATGGGAACAGGCCTGACCATGTGATCAGGATGACATAGCGAAGCATGTAACAACATATTTGTAGAAGTCATCTTCCTAAAAATATCGGGCTGCCCCAGACCATCAGTATCCTTTTAAACAATGACATAGAGGAACTCAATCTTATCAGCATCGCATGTGAATGTTTAACGTATATTTTGGTCGTTGCTATTCAGGCGACCAATAAACTCCTGTAGTTCCAGAGTAGTACAGAGTAGTACCCTGCCAGACCAAAAATATATCGTGGATGTAGACAGAGAGGGCAAAATGGAGGAAATATACACTCCCTGATCGCCTCCCTCCACACGACCAGGGGGACGCAGCTTCTTAGATGGCACAGAAGATTTGGCGCACGCTGGGCAGACCCTGAAAACATGACCAGTTTGCCCATAGCTAAAACATGCCCCCACACCACGACGAACTGGAGGAAACACCGCTGGGGAACCACCTCTTCCCACCTGCCTGGGCTCGTCTTCCTGCACCAGTGTGTCCTCCTCCCTAGCAAGGACTACATTGGACATATTCGCCAAAGCCACAAAAAACTCATCTACCGACCGTAGAGATGGTGAATCGGCCGGCAAGGAGAAGGCCCAGGATTGGGGTTCACCCTCAGGGAGGGCTATAGTGGATCCCACCTGCTGTTCCTCACTCCCTAATGAGCGATTGTGGAGCCTGAAGTGTAGCTTGTAGGCCTCCTTAAAAAACAAAAAATTCTCTCTCCCTCCAGAAAACCTGTCTGGGAGAGGTAACTTGGGCTCTGGTTGAGCCTGCATCTGAGCTGAAGCCCCGTACCCCACCAACTGCTGTAGCTGCTGCTCCACCACACCACGCAGCACCCCACACTCCTCAGTGAGGGTCTGCAGCAATTGGAAACAGGTCTGCATTAGGGCCATGGCTCACCAGAAAAAATGGGACGGTTGGCAATAATGTCACAGGACAGTAGGGAAAAGGCAGGAGACATGGAACCTGGGCCCCTGAACTGTCGCTCAGGCTTAGGGGGTGCCCTGACTTTCCTTAACTTGGGGGTACACTTAATGGTAGTGAGGCCCAATTCTCTGACCTGTCCTTATCCCCTGTTTAGCCATGAGCTCAACCCCAACCCCCTCCCCAGGAGGTGAGACAGGGAATAAAGTAAATTGCACCAAATAACACAAGGGAAAATAAAACAGACACCACGGGGTTAAAGCAACTATAAACCCAAACTTAGCTTTATCTGCTGCCAATGCTCCAAGCAGCAGAGAAAGGTACCCGATCAGCATCCAGCAGCAACTCAACTGCTCCAGATAAGCTGAACCCCTTCTCCACCAGGTAGGTCCAGACTTCACCAAGGTTCGTTAGCAAATGACCGGTATTACCAACAGGGAGCTGCAGCAGCTGATGATCTTTTATAGGAAGGAGGGGGGAGGTCACCACCTGCTGGCTATTTGAACATGTAGTAACACCAGCGGCCACCAGGAGAAAACCAGCAGCAGAGCAACTACAGTTGTAGTAACACCAGCAGCCACCGGGGAAAAAACCCATATTAACCCCCAGGGCCTGAAAGGAAAAAGGTTTATATAAGAGAGTCCAGACTCTGACACAGATCCAAAAATGGATTGTGACAAGTAAGCTCGGTTCTGCTCCCATACCGCTGTAGTAAGCTCCATTCTGCTCCCATATCTCTGGAGTATTCTCCGTTCTGATCCATATCTGTGTAGTAAGCTCAGTTCTCCCATATGTCTGTAGTAAGCTCGGTTCTGCTCCCATATCTCTGGAGTATGCTCAGTTCTGTTTCCATATCTCTGTAGTAAGCTTGATTCTGTACCCATATATCTGGAGTAAGCGCTGCTCTGCTCCCATATTTCTGTAGTAAGCTCTGTTCTGCTCCCATATCTCTGGAGTAAGCTCTGTTCTGCTCCCATATCTCTGGAGTATGCTCAGTTCTGCTCCCATATCTCTGTAGTAAGCTTGATTCTGCTCCCATATATCTGGAGTAAGTGCTGCTCTGCTCCCATATTTCTGTAGTATGCTCTGTTCTGCTCCCATATCTCTGGAGTAAGCTCCATTCTGCTCCCATATCTCTGGAGTATTCTCCGTTCTGATCCATATCCACATCTGTGTAGTAAGCTCAGTTCTTCTCCCATATGTCTGTAGTAAGCTCTGTTCTGCTCCCATATCTCTGGAGTATGCTCAGTTCTGCTCCCATATCTCTGGAGTATGCTCAGTTCTGCTCCCATATCTTGTAGTAAGCTTGATTCTGCTCCCATATATCTGGAGTAAGTGCTGCTCTGCTCCCATATTTCTGTAGTAAGCTCTGTTCTGCTCCCATATCTCTGGAGTAAGCTCCATTCTGCTCCCATATCTCTGGATTAAGCTTGGTTCTGCTTCCATATCTCTGGAGTAAGCTCCATTCTGCTCCCATATCTCTGGAGTAAGCTTGGTTCTGCTTCCATATCTCTGGAGTACGCTTGGTTCTGCTCCCATATCTATGCAGCAAGCTCCTTACTGTTCCCATATCTACATACCAGCCTATTTTTAAAGCCTGTTATCTCTGCTGCTTTAATACAATGGCCAGAGATAGGGAGGGAAAACTAGGGCCACTGCAACTCGAGGGCCACTGCCTTGTGATGGCTCCCCAGGCTGAAAAGTGCCAGCCAGCCCCTGTCTGTGTTAGAGTAGTTGGTGAGTTCTTGATGTCGCAGATTTTCTGCTGCATTTTTCCACCTATTTTTGTATCTTTTTGACTGCGTTTTTTTGTTTATTTGCTATGTTATGTGTTGAATAAATCTGCTTTAATTTTGATACTTCCTGGTACTTGGCTTTAACAAAGCTTTATTGATAGAGTCATGTGTGGATTTTATGCATTTTGTGTTTTTTACCTGCGTATTTTCCTCATCTAATGCAATTCTATGGATAAAATCTGAATATAAATCTCAGCGTAAAAATGACATCATAATGCTCCGCCACTACTTAACCAAGTGCTTACTGCCCAGGTGTCATTATTGTCAGTGATTGGCTGCGAAGCTGGTGATATACTGACTGCGCTTGAATTTGCTTGAAATGTCTGACATTTCTTCAGATAAACTTGAGGAGTTGGCACTACTCCAGGGGATTCTTACCACCTATGCCCCTGACAATGTGCTACCAATACCCGATGGCGTCCTCAGCTTCACTTACCGGCTGGTTATGGAGCTAGTGAGCGACTGCCTGACCAAACACCAACAAGGTCGTATTAGCTCAGAATATCTTGAGCATTTACAGATGAACATCAGGACATTAGTACAACAGGTAACAGACAATCTGGGCAAAGCACATAACAATAATAATGAATGATATTCACAGCACATGAAACAATAATGAATAATATTTATAAAATACAAGTTTCTTTACATGAAATATATATTTATATATTTTGGCCAAGAGCAATATAATTTATAGCTTATAAGAAATATCCATATATGTATTAATTGTAGCTGTAGATTGCAGGAGTAAAATGTGACATAAATAGCGTCCTATATTCTCTACTTTCTCTCATGATTTTCCTTTTTTGTTTATTTCCATTTTTATAGGCTGAAGAAAGATCCCAATGTGGAGATTTGGCCTTTTTTAAACAATTGGCCCAACATTTCCTGTATGTACTAGAGTTTATTGCCCGCCCACTGAAGCATTTGGTAAGAATCCGTCATCTTCTATATCTCATGTCTTTCTTGTCTGATCTTCTCCAGATTACTGGTCATATAGCAGATTGTCATATTTCTCATTATAGATGCCCCCTGTCCGCTCCAGGCAGATACAGGATCTTTTATGGCAGCCTGTCTCTGCTCCATCCTCTGTGGTGACAGTCTGTACTGTGCTCAGTGGTGCGGACCTTTCATATCACATCGGTCTCGTTTTATCTTCACAATCTTCCTTCTTGTAAATGCTGCAGTTCTGGTAATAGATGTTATTGGAGAACTGTTGTATATACAAGTCCCTTATATATTAATGTGGATTTACTGGGCGGAGCGGCCGTGTATATTCCCCGCAATTATGTAAATCCAGGTTTAGTCCGTTCTGTCTTTTGTGTACTGTAATTTAGTATTTGTGAGTTGTTATATTAATTGCACATATTATATCCATCAGGAAACACCGGCCGGTGACTCCAAAGAGGGGCAACACCGAAATATCGCTGACCCCAATACCAGTGAGCCAGGGCTAAAAAGTGATCTGATTGAAGGTAAGCTGATCATCTCGCATTCCTACAAACATTAATATTATGGAGACACCAGAGAATATATAAATTTACTCTTCATCCTCTGTATGAGGCCGGTGACGGCTCCTGAACCTCCTGTAGACTGTAATGGAGAGGGCTCATGCAATTCTGAAAACCCCTCTGGTTCTCCCTTCTGGGATCTTCTAAGCCCCAAAATGCACAGAGGACCTCACAGGGTCCTCATCCAAGTCACTGTCAGATCCCGAACAATCACACATTTATGGCAGAGTATATCTATCTATGGATGTGCCATAAGTATATACAGTATGTGCAGAATATCCATATAACTAGTATTATACCATTTACTTGTCTTTCCTTCCTTATATCAATGTGTTATATATTAAGTTCTGATATAGTCTAATACATGATGTCTCATTATTTTATCATTATATTAGAGACAACTGAGCCGGCAACTGCTGACGGTGGAATATCTGAGACACCAGAGATCCCCGAATCTGCCAGTGTAAGTATCAGAGAAAACATCTGTATATCATCAGATAACGGGGTATGAATTACACATCACATGTTACACCCCAGAGTACAGTGGGTTAACTCTATTCTTAATGAATGTAGATTGGACCTATTATTATTATTCCTGTCTCCTCTGTGTGATGTTCCTTACCATCCCCTCCAGTACAATGATACATGTGTATGGAGGATATCCCTATAATATATTAGTGTCTGGGGAGCGTCCTGCTGGTATCATGTCCTCTACATCTGCTGCAGTGTAATCAGCGGGGACATAATGTAGAGAAGTTCCTGCATCTGCAGCTTTTATCTTCCTGCAACTTATATGTCTTATTGTCATTTCTTATTCTTCTAGGCCGTGATCAGATCATTGACCCCTATGAGAAAACCAAGTATGAGCGACTATACCCAGATCAAAGAGATTGGCAGAGGATCTTTAGGGTGAGCGTTATGTATAATCTTCATTTTTCCCAAACTCCTTATGATGATGCCTCAGTCTATATGTCCTGCCTTTTGGAAATTCCTGTATATGAGTCCACATCTAAATTTTACTGTATTCCAAGATCTGTAACATTTTTATTTTTCTATCCCATAGAGCTTTGTAAGGACTTGTTTTTGGTGTGTTGAGCTGTTGTTTTTTTCTCCTTTAGGGACTTTATCGCTGTTTACATATGGATCACAGGATTTTATCTCTCTTTTTTTATACACCCTAAAATCTTGTTTGCTTTTGCAGCTGCTTCCTGACATTGAGTACTGCTGCTCAGCTTAAGGCCCCATATCCCATAACGAGATCGTTAGTGAGATCGCTGAAAAGTCACCGATTTTGTGACGCAACAGCGACCTCGCCAGCGATCTCGCTAGGTGTGACACATAGCGGTGACGGCCCCCACTGGATATCGCTGATCGTGCTCGAATGTCATGGGCCATTTTTTGATCGTCGGCGTCCCGCTGGCCAGCATGCATCGCTGTGTTTGACTCCGACGAGCGACCTCGTTGGTGACGCAGAACTCAGGGACGCAGGTGTGAGTCGTTAGATAAGCTGCTGTGTGACAAGGTATCAACGATTGCCGAGGTCGTTATACGGATCGCCAGATCGTTGCTGCGTCATTGAAGAGATCTGCCTTTTTGGCAGCTTACTAGCGACCATGTAGTGACGCACCAGTGATCCCTACCAGGTCATATAGTTGTCGGGATCGCTGATGCGTCGCTATGTGAAAAACGGGACCCTTACTTATGACCAGAATACACAAGTCCTTCTCCTGTTCTGTAATCTCTAATATATTTACATTTAATCTATATACAGCGGTATGATTACTACCATTGCGGTGCATTACTCTACATTAAACGTCATTTGCCATATGGTTACTCTTGCAGGAATAATTTCCAGATCCTTTTGTATCATTATAATGTCAAAGGTTAATAATCAACATATGCAGTTTGGAGGGTGCCTTGATCCATTGGAAAAGGTAGGGATATCCAGCCATTTTTGGATAACAAATTTAAAAAAAAAATATTACTAGAATTGAATAAAAACAAAACATTTTGGAACAGGTCTCACTTTTTCTATTGTACTGGGTATGTTCTGTTTTTATTGAATTCTACTAAAATAGTTTTGAAAATTTTAATTTAAAAAATAGATAGATATCCCTATCGTTTCCAATTGCTACCACCAAGCAGGAGTGGTTTTTCATCCAAGCTGAGGATTAGGTCATTTAACGTGGGTGGGCTGGATCACCCTCTCTTATTTATTGCCTTGATCCATTACTTTTAGATTCAGAAAAACTGAGAAGTTAAAATAATTTTTAGTTAAAGGGAATCTGTCAGCAGTTTTTTACTATTTCATCTGAGAGCAGCCCGATATAGGAAAAGAAACCCTGAATCCAAATATTTATTGCTTAGTTTACTGGGTGCAGCCATTCTGACACAATCAGAGCTATTAGATTTAGCAATGCAGCACAGCTGAGAAAGCTAACCCCGCCCACTCCACAGCTAACCTCGCCCACACCAGGATCTCCAGGATTAGGAGGGATTTGGGGTGTAACATAATAAAAGATGAGTAAAACATCAAAGCAAACAGAAAAAGGGTCTGTGACCCACACTGGTAGCTGAGACTGGCCAGCCCCATATTATACGAGGTCACAACCAGGTTCTGCCTGAGGAAGGCAGCACTAATTAGTCCTCAGAAGCACATAACCCTGAAATATGCAGGGATTATACACTACCCATTATAGAACTGTCTTATGTGCTACTTACTACCAGGTTTTAGCTAAGATACAAGACATATGTGTAAGGAGAGATGAAAAAGCTAATGGGGGATGACATAAATGTACTGAGGAACGCTACATAACAAAATATAAGCAAAAAAGAATGGGAAGAATGGCTGCACTTCTATACTTAGACTTATTGTGACCATTCTTTTAGAAAAGATGAAGTCTAAAGACCCCTAGAATGAGCTCAGCGAGTCCAAACAGTGAGGGGATAAGACCAGACAAAGTAAGAATCCCTACAGTAAGGCTCTGTTCACTTGTCTAGTATCATCAGTTAGAGCGGATCCAGCAGCCATCAATTGACAAAAAAGTGTTGCAGACACAACTGTTCTGACCAGCTTGAAAAAAACTGGTTTCAACTGAATCTTTTTTTTTTTCTTTTTTTTTAACAATGAAGTCTATGGAAAACTAATTAAACAGTCCGGCCCCTGTGCACTGAAATGTGATTAGCAGAAAACTTCCCATGGTGACTACAGAGGAACATCAATGTGGATTCCCTCACCAAAGATATCAATGTGATCAGTATTACCGCGCCATTACAGCCATCTCTTTACTTGCTGACAGGTTCTATTTAAGGTGCATTCACCCCGGTTGACCACAGCCGTTAAAGGGGGTTTTCACCCAGAAGGAAACTCAGCAAGCAGTACAGCGTGCAGAATAACTGACAGTGAGCAGTATATACAAAGTCAGGGTTCGGCTCTGCTTGTTGGTGTCGCGTCACTGCAGGAATGTGATTTGGGCTGCATGGTGGTCATGTTCTGATCAGATTGTCATCTGCTTTACTCAACAGAACATTGAGAGAAGATATTGAGGATCTATTCAGCATGAAACTGCAACTGTGGAAATCACATTCCAGCAGTTACATGACAAAACGGTGGATGCTGTTTTAATGGCTGCATTCTGCCGGTGTACATGGACCTTTCTCCTGTCCAAGATAATTGTTGAATTCAGCATCTAGTAGAGATAGCAGCCTATAGTCTGGTGTGTGTACTGGTAATGATACGGCGTGGGTATGTGCACACCATAAGTACAGGCTGCAGACATTTCTGCACCAAAAATGTGTCACTTGGCGGGAAAATCGCCTTCATATTGCTGCTTTTTTTAATGAGATTTTTTCCCGTTCTTTAGGATGGTTGAAAAATGCTGAAAGAATAGACGCTGCGGTAGTAGCGTAGCTACCAGGGGGGCAGAGGCCCCGCGCTCTCAGGGGGCCCACCCGGAGCTACGTTACAGTTACATTGTGCGGCAGAGCAGGGAGAATCAATCTTCCTGCTCGGCCGCTATGGGGCCCCTGAGCAGGCGGGGGGACCCAGTGTCAGCAATGGGCCCCCCGCCCGTCATCATAGGTTCAGCTGAATCGGCTTCATGCCGATACAGCTGACCGCATTGATGAGAGAAGGAGCGAGCGCTCCTTCTCTCATCATCCCCCTGTCAGCGTCTGACGTCACCGACGCCGACACTGACAGTGGGCTTGATGACGTCAGTACTCGGCACCTGCAGTCGGAGATAAGTGGGAGCAGCACAGGAACCATGAGGGAGAAAGGTGAGTTATTAGTTTATGGGGGAGGGGTGCATTATACTACAGAGGGTGGATATGGGGGCTTATTATACTACAGAGGGTGGCTATGGGGGTGCATTATACTACAGAGGGAGGTTATGGGGGTGCAGTATACTAAATGGGGTGGCTATGGGGCTATAATACACTACAAGGGGGTGGCTATGGGGTGCATTATACTACAGAGGGTGGCTATGGGAGTGCATTATACTACAGAGGGTGGCTATGGGAGTGCATTATACTACAGAGGGTGGCTATGGGGTTCATTATACTACAGAGGGTGGCTATGGGGCTGCATTATACTACAGAGGGTGGCTATAGGGGTTCATTATACTACAGAGGATGGCTATGGGAGTGCATTATCCTACAAAGAGTGGCTATGGGACTGCATTATACTACAGAGGGTGGCTATGGGGTGCATTATACTACAGAGGGTGGCTATTATACTACAGAAGGTGGCTATGGGAGTGCATTATACTACAGAGGGTGGCTATGGGGTGTATTATACTACAGAGGGTGGCTATGGGGTGTATTATACTACAGAGGGTGGCTATGGGAGTGCATTATACTACAGAGTGTGGCTATGGGAGTGCATTATACTACAGAGGGTGGCTATGGGAGTGCATTATACTACAGAGGGTGGCTATGGGAGTGCATTATACTACAGACGGTGGCTATGAGGCTGCATTATACTACATAGGGTGGCTATAGGGGTTCATTATACTACAGAGGGTGGCTATCGGGTGCATTATACTACAGAGGGTGGCTATGTGGGTGCATTATACTACAGAGGGTGGCTATGAGGTGCATTATACTACAGAGGGTGGCTATAGGGGTGCATTATACTACAGAGGGTGGCTACGGGGGTGCATTATACTACAGAGGGTGGCTATGGGGATGCAATACATTATAGAGGCTGCCTATGGGGGTGCATTACACTACAGAGGCTGCCTATGGGGGTGCATTACACTACAGAAGCTGCCTATAGGGGTGCATGATGCTATAGAGTCTGCCTATGGGGAGGTCATTATACAATATAGAGTCTGCCTTTGGAGAGAGCATTATACTATATGGAGACCTATGGGGAGTGCATTATACTATATGGAGGACTATGGGGAGTGCATTATACTATTTGGAGATGGACCTATGGGGAATGCATTATACAATATGGAAACCTATGGGGAGTGCAGTATACTATGTGGAGGCCTATGGGGAGTACATTATACTATATGGAGACCTATCTAGTGGCCCATCATACAGTGTGGTGATTATAGTGACAGGGCTATCATAGTGTTGGAGCCATAAAATAGTTTGGGGGATATTAAGGGGTCAGTATACAGTCATATGTAAAAGTTTGGGCACCCCTATTAATGTTAACCTTTTTTCTTTATAACAATTTTGGTTTTTGCAACAGCTATTTCAGTTTCATATATCTAATAACTGATGGACTCAGTTATATTTCTGGATTCAAATGAGGTTTATTGTACTAACAGAATATGTGCAATCTGCATTTAAACAAAATTTGATGGGTGCAAAAGTATGGGCACCTCAAAATAAAAGTGACATTAATATTTCGTAGATCCTCCTTTTGCAAAAATAACAGCCTCTAGTTGCTTCCTGTAGCTATTAATGAGTTCCTGGATCCTGGATGAAGGTATTTGTGACCATTCCTGTTTAGAAAACAATAAAACAATTCCAGTTCAGTTAAGTTTGCTGGTCGCCGAGCATGGACAGCCCGCTTCAAATCATCCCACAGATGTTTAATGATATTCAGGTCTGGGGACTGGGATAGCCATTCCAGAACATTGTAATTGTTCCTGTGCATGAATGCCTGCGTAGATTTGGAGCGGTGTTTTGGATCATTGTCTTGCTGAAATATCCATCCCCTGCGTAACTTCAACTTCGTCACTGATTCTTGCACATTATTGTCAAGAATCTGCTGATACTGAGTTGAATCCATGCGACCCTCAACTTTAACAAGATTCCCGATGCCGGCATTGGCCACACAGCCCCAAAGCATGATGGAACCTCCACCAAATTTTACTGTGGGTAGCAAGTGTTTTTCTTGGAATGCTGTGTTTTTTAGCCTCCATGCATAACGCCTTTTTGTATGACCAAACAACTCAATCTTTGTTTCATCAGTCCACAGGACCTTCTTCCAAAATGTAACTGGCTTGCCCAAATGTGCTTTTGCATACCTCAGGCGACTCTGTTTGTGGCGTGCTTGCAGAAACGGCTTCTTTCGCATCACTCTCCCATACAGCTTCTCCTTGTGCAAAGTGCGCTGTATTGTTGCCCGATGCACAGTGACACCATCTGCAGCAAGATGATGCTGCAGGTCTTTGGAGGAGGTCTGTGGATTGTCCTTGACTGTTCTCACCATTCTTCTTCTCTGCCTTTCTGATATTTTTTCTTGGCCTGCCACTTCTGGGCTTAACAAGAACTGTACCTGTGTTCTTCCATTTCCTTACTTTGTTCCTCACAGTGGAAACTGACAGGTTAAATCTCTGAGACAACTTTTTGTATCCTTCCCCTGAAAAGCTATGTTGAATAATCTTTGTTTTCAGATCATTTGAGAGTTGTTTTGAGGAACCCATGATGCCACTCTTCATGGGAGAATCAAATAGGAGAACTACTTGCAAGTGGCCACCTTAACCCCTTCACGACCTTTGACGCCACGTAGGCGTCATGAAAAGTCGTGCCAGAACGACCCATGACGCCTATGTGGCGTCATGACTTTAAAGCCCCCCTGCGGGTCGGGTGACCTAGGTCACTGAAAGGTCACCCGACCCGCAGATACAGGGGGCTTTGTTCTTCGCCACAGGGGGTGTGGCTTCGCCCCCACGTGGCTACGATCGCTCTGACTGGCTGTTAAAAGTGAAACAGCCAATCAGAGCGATAGTAATATTTCATCAATGAAAATTGATGAAATATTACAATCCAGCCATGGCCGATACTGCTGTAGCATCGGATATGGCTGGAGACACCGATTCCACCCCCCCACCGGCGATCGCCCCCCCCGCAACTGAATGACAGCGGCGATCTGCCGCCGCTGTCATCATCTGCCCCCCTCCCATTCCCTCTGCTCCCCGCCAGCTTCCGATAACCCCCTCACCCCCTCTCACCTCCCCCGGCACCTTCTAAGTCCCCCTGTCGCTCCCGGTGTCCGGCGGGTCCGGTTCATGGGCGCCGCCATTTTGGAAAATGGCGGGCGCATGCGCAGTGCGCCCGCCCGAATCTGCCGGCTGCAGATTCCATTCTTTCATTTTGATCACTCTCACAGTGATCAAAATGAAAGAAAAAGTAAATAAACCCCCCGATTATCACCCCCATAGGTAGGCACAACTAATAAAATAAAGACAATATTTTTATTTTTATTTTTCCATTAGGGTTAGGGTTAGGGTTGAAAAAATGGTTAGGGTTAGGGTTGGAAAGAGGGTTAGGGTTGGAAAGAGGGTTAGGGTTGGAAAGAGGGTTAGGGTTGGAAAGAGGGTTAGGGTTAGGGTTGGAAAGAGGGTTAGGGTTGGAAAGAGGGTTAGGGTTAGGATTGGAAAGAGGGTTAGGGTTGGAAAGAGGGTTAGGGTTGGAAAGAGGGTTAGGGTTGAATTAGGGTTAGGGTTGGAATTAGGGTTAGGGTTGGAATTAGGGTTAGGGTTGGAATTAGGGTTAGGGTTGGAATTAGGGTTAGGCTTGTGGTTAGGGATGTGTTAGGGTTAGGGCTGTGGTTAGGGGTGTGTTGGGGTTAGGGTTGGAGTTAGAATTGAGGGGTTTCCACTGTTTAGGCACATCAGGGGGTCTCCAAACGCGACATGGTGCAACCATTGATTCCAGCCAATTTTGCGTTCAAAAAGTCAAACGTGCACCCTCCCTTCCAAGCCCTGACATGTGCCCAAACAGTGGTTTACCCCAACATATGGGGTATCAGCGTACTCAGGAAAAATTGTACAACAACTTTTGGGGACTAATTTCTCGTGTTACCCTTGGGAAAATAAAAAATTGGAGGCTAAAAAATTATTTTTGTGGAAAAAAATGATTTTTTCATTTTCACGTCTCTGCATTATAAACTTCTGTGAAGCACTTGGGGGTTCAAAGTGCTCACAACACATCTTACATACGTTCCTTGGAAGGTCTAGTTTCCAAAATGGGGTCACTTGTGGGGGTTTCCACTGTTTAGGCACATCAGGGGCTCTGCAAACGTAATGACGACCGCAGACTATTCCATCAAAGTCTGCATTTCAAAACGTCACTACTTCCATTCCGAGCCCTGACGTGTGCCCAAACAATGGTTCCCCCCCACATATGGGGTACCAGCGTACTCAGGACAAACTGGACAACAACTTTTGGGGTCCAATTTCTCCTGTTACCCTTGTGAAAATAAAAAATTGCGAGCTAAAAAATCATTTTTTGAGGAAAAAAAAAATATTTTTTATTTTCATGGCTCTGCGTTATAATCTTCTGTGAAGCACTTGGGGGTTCAGTGTGCTCACTACACATCTAGGCAACTTCCTTATGGGGTCTAGTTTCCAAAATGGGGTCACTTGTGGGGGGTTTCCACAGTTTAGGTACATCAAGGGCTCTGCAAATGTAACATGATACCCGCAGACCATGCCATCAAAGTCAGCATTTCAAAATGTCACTACTTCCCTTCCGAGCCCTGACGTGTGCCCATACAGTGGTTTCCCCCCCACATATGGGGTATCAGCGTACTCAGGACAAACTGTACAACAACTTTCGGGGTCCAATTTCTCCTGTTACCCTTGTGAAAATAAAAAATTGCGAGCTAAAAAATCATTTTTTGAGAAAAAAAAATAATTTTATTTTCATGGCTCTGCGTTATAATCTTCTGTGAAGCACTTGGGGGTTCAGTGTGCTCACCACACATCTAGGCAACTTCCTTATGGGGTCTAGTTTCCAAAATGGGGTCACTTGTGGGGGGTTTCCACAGTTTAGGTACATCAAGGGCTCTGCAAATGTAACATGATGCCCGCAGACCATGCCATCAAAGTCAGCATTTCAAAATGTCACTACTTCCCTTCCGAGCCCTGACGTGTGCCCAAACAGTGGTTCCCCCCCACATATGGGGTACCAGCGTACTCAGGACAAACTGTACAACAACTTTTGGGGTCCAAATCATCCTGTTACTCTTGTGAAAAAAAATTGCGGGCTAAAAATCTTTTTTTTTGAGGAGAAAAAATGATTTTTTATTTTCACAGCTCTGCATTATAAACTTCTGTGAAGCACTTGGGGGTTCAAGGTGCTCACCACACATCTTGATAAGTTCCTTGGAGGGTCTAGTTTCCAAAATGGGGTCACTTGTGGGGGGTTTCCACAGTTTAGGTACATCAAGGGCTCTGCAAATGCAACATGACACCCTCAGACCATGCCATCAAAGTCAGCATTTCAAAATGTCACTACCTCCCTGCTGAGCCCCGACGTGTGCCCAAACAGTGGTCCCCCCCACATATGGGGTACCAGTGTACTCAGGACTAACTGTACAACAACTTTTGGGGTCCAATTTATCCTGGTACCCCTGTGAAAATAAAAAATTGCGGACTAAAAATATTTTTTTTAAGAAAAAAAAATATTTTTTATTTTCACGGCTCTACGTTATAAACTTCTGTGAAGCACCTGGGGGTTCAAAGTGCTCACCACACATCTAGATAAGTTCCTTAGGGGGTCTAGTTTCCATAATGGGGTCATTTGTGGGGGAGCTCCAAAGTTTAGGCACACAGGGGCTCTCCAAACACGATATGGTGTCCGCTAACGATTGGAGCTAATTTTCATTTCAAAAAGTCAAATGGCACTCCTTCCCTTCTGAGCCCTGCTGTGCGCCCAAACAGTGGTTCCCCCCCACATATGGGGTACCAGCGTACTCAGGACAAACTGGACAACAACTTTTGTGGTCCAATTTCTCCTGTTACCCTTGTGAAAATAAAAAATAGCGTGCTAAAAAATCATTTTTGAGGAAAAAAATGATTTTTTATTTTCACTGCTCTATGTTATAAACTTTTGTGAAGCACTTGGGGGTTCAAGGTGCTCACTACACATCTAGATAAGTTCCTTAAGGGGTCTAGTTTCCAAAATGGTGTTACTTGTGGGGGAGCTCCAATGTTTAGGTACACAGGGGCTCTCCAAACGCGACATGGTGTCCGATAACGATTGGAGCGAATTTTCCATTCAAAAAGTCAAATGGTGCTCCTTCCCTTCGGGGCCCTGCCGTGCGCCCAAACAGTGGTTTATGACCACATATGAGGTATTGGAGTACTCAGGAGAAATTGTCCAACAAATTTTAGGATCCATTTTATCCTGTTGCCCACGTGAAAATGAAAAAACTGAGGCTAAAAGATAATTTTTGCGAAAAAAAAGTACTTTTTTTTTTTACGGATCAATTTGTGAAGCACCTGGGGGTTCAAAGTGATCACTATGCATCTAGATAAGTTTCTTGGGGGGTCTAGTTTCCAAAATGGGGTCACTTGTGGGGAAGCTCCAGTGCTTAGGCGCACAGCGACTCTCCAAACGCGACATGGCAAGCGCTAAATATTCCAGCATATTTTCCATTCAAAATGTCAAATGTGCTCCTTCCCTTCCGAGCCCTGCTGTGCGCCCAAACAGTGGTTTATGACCACATATGAGGTATCGGTGTACTCAGGAGAAATTGCCCAACAAATTTTAGGATCCATTTTATCCTGTAGCCCATGAGAAAATGAAAAAAATTAATGATAAAAGAAAATTTGTGGTGCAAAACATAAAATGTCCATTTTTTCCTTCCACGTTGCTTTAGTTCCTGTGAAGCACCTGAAGGGTTAATAATCTCCTAGAATGTAGTTTTGAGTAGCTTGAGGGGTGCAGTTTTTAGAATGGTGTCACTTTTGGGTATTTTCTGCCATATAGACCCCTCAAAGTGACTTCAAATGTGATGTGGTCCCTAAAAAAATGGTTTTGTAAATATTGTTGTAAAAATGAGAAATCGCTGGTCAACTTTTAACCCTTATAACTTCCTAACAAAAAAAAAATTGTTTCCAAAATTGTGCTGATGTAAAGTAGACATGTGGGAAATGTTATTTAGTAACTATTTTGTGTCACATCACTCTCTGGTTTAACAGAATATAAATTAAAAATTTGAAAATTGTGAAATTTTCAAAATTTTCGCCAAATTTCAGTTTTTTCACAAATAAACGCAAAAATTATCGACCTAAGTTTACCACTAACATGAAGCCCAATATGTCACAAAAAAACAATCTCAGAATCGCTAAGATGCGTTGAAGCATTCCAGAGTTATTACCTCATAAAGGGACACTGGTCAGAATTGCAAAAAATGGCCAGGTCATTAAGGTCAAAATAGGCTGGGTCATGAAGGGGTTAAATACCTTTTCTCATGATTTGATACACCTGGCTATGAAGTTCAAAGCTCAATGAGGTTACAAAACCAATTTAGTGCTTCAGGAAGTCAGTAAAAAGTAGTTAGGAGTGTTCAAATCAAGAAAATAATAAGGGTGCCCATACTTTTGCACTAGTCAAATTTTGTTAAAATGCAGATTGCACATTTTCTGTTAGTACAATAAACCCCATTTGAATCCAGAAATATAACTGAGTCCATCAGTTATTAGATATATGAAACTGAAATAGCTGTTGCAAAAACCAAAATTGCTATAAAGAAAAAAGGTTAACATTAATAGGGGTGCCCAAACTTTTACATATGACTGTATATACAGTGAGGGGGCATTATACTGTGTATAAGATAGTATCATACTGTGTATAGAGGAGCTGTACAGGAGGGAGACTCTGGACATTATTAAATGTAAAGTGGGCACTTATTGTTATAGGGGAACTTACAGTAGGTTACTGTGACTGTCAAATGGGCACACAGAGGGCATTATTACATTCTAGGGGACAAAATGTGGGCAGTTTTCTAGAGCACTTGCACCCGGCCTTAGTATTTTCTAGAGGGTTGCTTTAAAATTTAGAGGTCACACAGGGCCACACAGCAGGTGCACTGATAGGGTCACATATGGCAGCAGCAGATCAGCATTGGGGCATCAGTAGGATGAGGAGTTTGTGCAGGTTGGGAATAGTCCCGTTTTGGACAGTGCTGAAAATGTGAGCAGTGAAACGTGTCTTTGTTGTATTCTCTGTAGCCGAGTCCTGGCTGGAGGAGTTGTCATGTCAGTCTGGGCCAGATGGAAAAGGCGTGAAAAGTTAATGATTCCTTCAGAAAGAACGTCAGTGGTAAGTCATTATCTGTAGCTGTGCTGTGATCTCTTATACAGTATGTTCTGTAGGACGGGTATCTACCACTGACCATATGGCGGTAATATCAATGTTGGTCTTTATATAGCGATTATTTTCAGTAACAGCGCGGTCATCTGCTGAGGTTCTCCTCCACTATTAGGGTGCGTCACCCAGTTATAATCAAGGTTACCTGGTTAGGGGCCCACTCAGAAGTTTCGCCCCCCCCCGAACCAAAACCCTAGCTACACCTCTGCGCTGCGGACATAAAACTGCTTCAAATCTGCAAGGAAAACATAAGCGGCTTTTCCATGAGATTTCAGACATCTCATTCACTTTTCTATTACTATCAAACAGCGTTTTTGGGATCATGGAGCTCTTTACTACAAACATGTCTGTCCCTCCAGTTGAAAGAAATTAACATTTTCCTGGAGGGAAATTTATACTCCACATTATGTCAATTCAGTTTTGTCTGTTGACGATAAAGTGCAGTTTGCAGCCATTTTTATTTGAAAAATGTGAAATATACCCAAATCAGTCATAACCCACAAGTACTCAAAAATATTTCACATTCACCACACATCGGGTGGGCCTGCGTGATCTCAATTGCCAGGGCTGATTTCAGTTCCAGTCCAACCCTTCTGTCTACAGTGATTACTGTGCCGCAACCCCAGGCCTACATTCTGCAGCAATGTCTCATTATACAGGGAGTGTTGGGTGGCTTCCAATCTTCTCAGGTACGATTCTGAGCTCCCTCATCTGAGCCGGCCCTTACATATGCCTTAACCCATTTCTTATATATAGTTTCTAACCTGATCCAACCTCTAATTTTCCTATCGAATTGACCCCCTACCAATAGTGTTCACCTTCCCAATTTCAGTTGGAGCCAAGTAGTCTGCAGCTTAAGCAACATTTTCCCCCGTCAGAACCATCTTCAGAAACTATTAACTATCCCTCAACTATGACCCACTAGCCGCCTGTATTATGCCTCCCTGTCCCTTGTATGGCTTCTGGGGTTGATTTCTCCCCTCACCACTAATGGCTTCAGTACAGAGTGCATATGCCGTGTCTGACCTTCTGCCCAACTGCTACCTAGTTCTTTTAAATACTGGGTCACATTTATTATGATGCAGCATTGACTGTCTAGATTTACTTGGATTTCCATAGTAACTCGCTATCTTTTTACATTTTACCTTTATCTATGATGAAGGGAAATAAAGTCCTATTAAAAAAATGGACACAAAACTAGTCAGCAAACTTTAAGGTATATTTTTTTTATTACCCAGAACACACCATTAAATGTTCTAGTTTGATAATGCAGACCTACCTATGCACTTTCTAGACACTAATCAAAATGTAATCAATCAAAATATGGTCCTGATATAAGGTAAAAACTATTATTTTTCCATTAATGCAAACTACTGTCTATGTAAAAATGTTTGAAGTTGTTGCAATGAAGCATTTCATCAGCAGAGGGCAGTGTCTTCCTGCTGTGATATTTATACTGCTCAGAACTGAAGCTACAAATGTGCATTCATTATTTGCAGATGGACTAAATGCACATTCTGAACTACTTTTTTTTTTTAATGTATTTTAAAATTTGCATTATGTCTTAGAACTGAGCAATTTAATATTTTCTTTAAAAGGGGTTGCCCACTTTCTGCATTTTTGCTGCAAAAGATTAAATATATTGGTGGCCCGACTCTAACGCATCGGGCATTCTAGAATATGGCCAGCGGGAGACCGACGTTCAAAAGATGGTCCAAGACAATCCACCACGATCGGCGATCTCACAGTGGGGGCCTGGTCGCTGCTGCGTGTCACACTAAGGCTAAGTACCCACTTTGCAGAAATGCTACAAAAATTTCCACAGCATTTCCGCAACTCCCGCCGCAGGAAAAACTCATGTGAATTCGCATGCGTTTTCCCCGGGATTTTCGCGTGCGGAATTCAAGCGCATTCCAAGAGATTTGAAGCATCGCTTGGAATGTGATTGACAGGTTGGTCATACTTGTCAAGCATAGTGTTTGACAATTGTGATCAACTTTTTACTATTGATGCTGCCTATACAGCATCAGTAGTAAAAGATAAAATGTAAAAAATAATAAAAAAATTTTTAAAAAAAGGTTATTCTCACCTTTGACGCCCCCCGATCTCCTCTCCACGCTCCTGGCATCTTCCGGTCCCAGTAATGCTTGGCGCGAAGGACCGGAGATTACGTCACTCTCGCGAGAGCGCAGCGTCATCAGCGGTCTGGTGAGAGGAGGGAAAGAGTCCGGGGACGTCGGAAGGTAAGTATATCACTATTTTTTATTTTAATTCTATTGTTTACAGGTTTATGGTACCCAGGGCCTGAAGGAGAGTCTCCGCTCCTCCGGACCCTGGGTACCGGCTAGCGCCAGTCATCTCCCGGCTGCGTCGCCGCTGACCTCCGTGCGGCAGGAGATGACCCACAGCAACCTTTGGGAGATCAGCGGCTAGCACCGCAGATCTCCCGACGGTAGCGGTGGCGTGCGTCGTTCAAATTCCGCACCAATTCGCGGTCGGACTGCGCCTGTCGCTGATTGCGCCCTGCCGGCTGTCCGCGACAATCAGCGATGCGGGATTTCCGTTACAGACAGACAGAATTAGACGATTATATAGTAGGATATATACACCGTATTTTCAGGCGTGTAAGATGACTTTTCAACCCCTGAAAATCTTCTCAAAAGTTCGGGGGTTGTCTTATACGCCGGGTGTCGTCTTATACAGCAGGTGCGGAGCTCTGGGGTCGCCACATATGGAGCCGTCAGCGCCATTACTGGTGAGGATGGACAGTACAATTGCTAACTAGATACGAACGTCAGGGTAGGAATCAATGTTTGTCACAGTTGCTGGCCGGAAGACTCCAGACTGCACCCTACTAACGAAGCTTCCTTGCCCTCCAGTTCCCAAACATGATGGAGTGAGGCTGATAGTCACCTTGGCGATGGACACTTTCCTGGAAGAGTTCAGCGATCACTGAAGGGCAGAGCTCCACGGAGAAATTACATCCGCCGATGTTCTGCACCCCGCCCTGAGCCCGAATCACCCAGAGAGGAAGATGTGGCCTGGAGATGTCTCCCCGGGTCACTGCTTCCGGAGGTGAACGAAGTGGCGAACTGATACCTGGACCAGCCGAGCGTCTACTGCAGGAGAAGCCTGCGGGTGCACAGCAACCAGGCTGCCGTCACCACACTCTGCACCCAGCCTGGTGGAGCAGCTCCTCAGCGAGGCGTGTTTCTCTAGATCCAGCGCCGCACTCTCTTTTCTCCATACCCCGGGCGTCACAGATGCCTGCAGCTTGACTCACACCTTCACAGAGCTCCACATCCGCCATATAAGACGACACCGGGCGTATAAGTTGACCCCCGACTTATACTGCAAGTATATCCCAAACTCTATATTTTATATGGAAAAGTTGGGGGTCATCTTGTATGCCAGAAAATACGGTAATATTTGGTATTGGCATGGTCACATCGAACCGCAGAATAAAGATATTATGCCAATTATACTGAATGTTGTTTGGTTAAGAAAAAATAGAATTGTTGGTTTTGTTTTGCTCTTTTTGCCTCTCAAAAAAAAAAAAGAAATCAAAGTCACATGTACAACAAAATGCCACCAATGAAAATTACAGCTTGTCCCACAAAAACCAAGATGTTCTACAACTGTGCTGATGGAAACCTGTGAGACTTATGGCTCGCAGAATATGGAGACCCTGAAACAAATGAATACTTTTCAAAGAGCGTAATATTTAGACAAAAGTAGAAGAAAAATATATGAAACTATGTACATTTGGTATTGCCCTATTCGTTCTGACTCACAGAATAAAGGTAACACTTTATGTATGCAGCATGGCGAATAGCGCAAAATTGTTAACGCAAAAACAAAAAATCAGTTGCAGAAGTACTGTTTTGTTTATAAAGAGTTAATAAAAGTTTGTTAATAAGTCCTATGAATCCCAAAATGATTCCACTGAGAAATGTAATTCGTCGAAAAAAAAACATGCTCCTGGGTGTACATAAGATTCTTTATTTTTCATGCCATTTTTTGGAGGCAAGACAAGCAATTCTGCAAGGATTTTCAAATATTTTTGTATGACTTAAACCATGTGGGTGAAATAAAATGTTGTACCGTTACAGATATGTGGAAACCTATTATGTGAATTTCACATTCTTTTCCACTTTTTTTAGTCCCACTAAGGGACTTGAACCTATTGGGCTAAGTTCCCATGGTGTTTTTTTAATGCTGTGGATTTCTGGCAGCAGTTCGATACCAATTAGCCAATTTAGGTTGCTATCATTTTTATTGCTCTTGACCTGGGAAGGGTATGTTATCTAATCCAAAAAGACCTAAAGGGCGCAAAACCCCATTAGAAATTACCCCTCTCTAGCAAGTCAATAAAAATAAGCTTTTATTTTATTCCATTAATATAGATATTTTATGGGGTAATTTGTTAAAATGACAATCCTAAATTGCCATAAATAGACTAGATTAAGTTGGCCTGTGACTTTGTTCAAGTTTTTAATTTTGGGGCTGTGTGTATTTGAGTTTGACAGTCCTGAATCTACACCAAATTGGGAAGGAGCTCAGTGCCGAACCACCACACTTGTTGTTCCCCTCTGCTACCCTGTTATTTCCAGCTTACTCTTCCTACAGTTGTTGAAGGGTGTGACATTGCTGCTACCGTGTTTCCCCGAAAGTAAGACCCTGTCTTACATTAATTTTACCCCAAAAAGTCCCACCCTGTCTTACTTTCGGGGGAGGTCTTACATTAGCCGAAAAAAAATGACAATTTCTTTTTAACCAATAAATTAACATTTATTAACATGCTGTTATACCCCATTACAGTGCCGTATCCTACTGCACACAGCCCCACACCCCATAACAGTGCCGTATCCCACTGCACACAGCCCCACACCCCATAACAATGCCGTATCCCACTGCACACAGCCCCACACCCCATAACAGTGCCGTATCCCACTGCACACAGCCCCTTACCCTATACAGTACATGTTTCCCTACTTGGTTTTTAAATGCTGGACGTTTTCCTCTGCGGTGCGGCTGTGGGTGCGGAAGGCCTGTGCTGCAGGGAACGCTGTGCCAATCAGCAGGGAAACAGCGGTGACGTGGGGCTGGGGCGGCCAATTACAGCCCGAGCTGCTGGACCAATCAGTGCTCGAGCCGGGGGCCGGCGGTGACGTGGGGAACAGGGGCGGCCAATGAGCTGTTGAGCTGGGCGGATTGCGGGGTTAACACGGCGAGTTAACCCCATGAGCGCTGGACCCGCCCAGCTGCACCTGAGGACACCTCTGGAGCCTGGGGACCCAATGGGGGACAGCGGCGGCCCAAAGGTAAGGGCCTTACATTTCACAGCGGCCCCCAACCCTGCCTTACATTCGGGGGAGGCCTTACATTGAAGGACCCCCCCGTAACCCCCACCCTGTCTTACTTTCGGGGGGGTCCTACTTTCGGGGAAACACGGTATAACGTGGGAACCAAAGCAATGAGGATAAAGATATGTATTGCCGGATTAAGTGAGTATAATCCTCAAGGAAGGTTCCCCCTACAGTTTCTGTACATTGCTATGCACACCCCATAGGTGCAGTTATTGTGGTTCCTGAATTGCCCCTTTTTGCTAACAGCATAGCCTATTCCAACACAGGCAACCACATTACTTCCTTCCAAAAGGTGATGGGGCAACAAACATGGTTCTGGAGAAAACTGCTATAGTCTCTTCAATAGGCTGAGTAATTTTGGTATGTGATTTACCCTTTATTACTGTCAGCGTAACCGAACCAAGCAGTAAGGTTGGTCAGCAGTAGAGGGTTTTCATCAGAACACTAGCAGCAAGCTTAGTGAGCCATCATCAGAACACAAATCCTCAGCCACTTTACTCTAGAGTCTTTATGATTATGATAATCTCTCCCTCCACTCTGGGTCTTAGGAGTGGCCCATGCCCACGATTACCATTTAAATTTTTAGTTAACGTTGGGTGTGCCACACAAATTAGGTGCATCTGTGATTATATATATATATATATATATATTATTTTTTTGTTTGTTTGTTTTTACTTTCATCTTTGAGGAAATCCAGCTCTCACGTGGCTGACAGTTTTGGTTACCATTGACTTTGACACATCATTTTGTTTTAATTGAATAACAATTTATATTAAATATTTTCAACTTTAATCTTTTTTTCCATCGAATTTTGATGTGTGATTAAAGTTATACTTTAATTTTTTGGAGCAATGTATTTATGGCGCTTTCCCTTTCTGACTATTTGTTTTTATTACATTTATTCCATGGCGCTTTACATGTGAGGAGGGGTATACATAATAAAAACAAGTACAGTAATCTTAAACAATACAAGTCTCGACTGGTACAGGAGGACAGAGGATCCTGCCCGCGAGGGCTCACAATCTACAAGGGATGGGTGAGGATACAGTAGGCAAGGGTAGAGCTGGTCGTGCAGCGGTTTGATGGATCGGTGGTTACTGCAGGTTGTAGGCTTGTCGGAAGAGGTAGGTCTTCAGGTTCTTTTTGAAGGTTTCCATGGTAGGCGAGAATCTGATATGCTATGGCAGACAGTTCTTTGGGTAGTGGGGAGTCAGTGCACGGATTCACAGAGGGGAGGGGCCGGGGAATAGCGGGGGGACAGGTGGATTAGTCAGGCAGCATAGTTTAGAATAGATTGGAGGGGTGCAAGAGTGTTAGGGGGGGAGGCCACAGAGCAGGAGGTAGTAGTAGACCAGGCAGGGGAAGATGAGGGCATAGACTAAGGCTTTTCATATTCTTTGTTGAGGAATGTACGGATCCGTGAAATATTTTTGAGTTGAAGTCGGCAGGAAGTGGAAAGGGCTTGGATATTTGGATATGTGGTTTGAAGGATAGATCAGTGTCAAGGATTACCCCGAGGCTGCGAGCTTGTGGGACTGGGGAAAGCGAGCAGCCATTTACTTTAATGGATAGGTCTGTTGGGGGTCGAGTGAGATGGGGGAAAGATGATGAATTCTGTTTTGTCCATATTAAGTTTTTCAAGTCTAGCGGAGAAGGATAAAATAGCAGACAGACATAGTGGGATTCTGGTTAGTAGGGAGATGATATCTGGTCCAGAGATGTAGCTCTGTGTGTCATCAGCATAGATGTGATACTGGAAGCCATGAGATTCTATTGATTATGTACAAACTGATTAGCAGAGTGCCACTTCCTACTGGCAGCACCTACACTTATTGGGGTCTCTATGTCCCCCAATGATCAAGACAACAAATGGATTTTACAGTAAGTTAAAAAAAAAATCCAATTTTTGTTATAAGGGTCCGCTTCGTTTGGTGAAAACAGGGCTTCCTTCTGCTGGTACTCCTCATGATCAACTGTGATTTGTTTGAAAAAAGAAATGAAATATTGCATAGTACAAATGGACTGTCCATTCAAGTTACATGCCGGGACTAGTGATGAGAAAACGTTCTCTAATAACTTCTTATTCGAGCATCTGGGAGTGCTTGTATATTATGTGTGAGTCCCTGCGGCTGTTAGACAGACACAACACATGCTGAGATTGCCTGTTTGTTAGGGAATCCCCACGTGTGCAGGCTGTCTGACAGTTGCAAATCATGCAGCTGCAGGGGACTTGAACATAATATACAAGCACTCCTACATGCTTGGATAACACCTGAACATTCTTGGATAAGACATTATCTGAGCACATTCGCTCATTCTAGTCTGGACCTTCTTTGTAGTTATGTTATCTGAGAGCATTAGAGTGTAGGAGCACAGTCTCTGGTTACAGATATGTGTCACTTACTAGGCTGTGTTTTGTCATTTCAATACAATCAAGTTTTTTATCAACAGGAGATTATCAGTACAGGACAACTGGCCTTTGCAGGGTAGCCCAACCATGCCCTCACCACTGATTAGCGGTTCTCTGCCACTATACAATGCACACAGAAAGCTGTGGTGTTGCCGGGGTTATACACAACTCAACAACTGAGCTCTGCTAGATCCGCAGCAGAGAAAACTTTTTATATCAACTGCTGCAACCAGTAAGTGATACATTATTGTAGTCAGGGGTTCTACCTCATGATGCTGTCAGATTAAGTAGCAAAATCCTGCCAACAGATCTCTTTAGCTTAAAATTATCCATTAAGGCCAGTTTCACATTTGCGGTTGAGTCCGCAGCGTTTGATGCGCATACATCCGTATGCGTCCTGCGTACCTATCTTTAATATGGGGTACGCAGGGACATGCATTTGTATGCGTTTGCGTCGTTTCACGGTATGTGGCAGGGCGTGGCAAACACATCGTGTTGCATTTTTTTGCAGCGTCAAATATCCGCAGCCATCCGCACTATAGTAATGCCAGCGTACGCAATAATTTACATAAGACAAACCCATTGGGCGTGGCTTGTGTAAATTCAAAATTTGCCGGGAAATAGCATTTGCCTATCGTCCGCAAACACATGCATGCGTTTGCAAGTATTTTTGCATGCGGTTGCGGACGATACACTGCTGACTTAACTGAATATGTGAACCTAGCCTTGTTTAGCCAGAACATGCTGTTTATCTTAAAAAATCACATTTGCCTGCAGTTATCCCACTCTGCCCTATGCCAAACACAAAGGAATTCACGAAGCTGAGATCTGGGGAAGCTTTTGTTCCCCACTTTGCCTGCCTGAAATACAGAGAGATTATTGTGGTCATGGGTAATTTACTTTCCCTCAACCATTTTTTGTTAATTTATGTATTTGTTTGCTAATAGTATAATGCACCGTTACCAAAACGTTCCCCATGTCCTACTGCCAATCATTTTCCTATAATCAATAAACCCCTTTTCTCTTTGCACTTTTAAATACCCCTCAGTTTTCTTGAATATAATTCAGTAAAAAGTACAGAATCCATTAATGTTTGAGACTTTAGTGGAGCAATAGACAAGGCAGCCTAGACTTTTCACAAGTAGTTCAAAGGTTCACTGTATCCTGTAATTTGCATTGCTGCTCTACTATTATGCATCTCCACAATGCCTGCCCAAAATTAGCCTACCAGTAATTACATCTTCTGATCCTAATTTCAGCCCCTCCTCCAGTTACGCATTCGAGCTTTAACCCTTTCATGCCAGAACCTGTTTTCACCTTCATGACCAGACCATTTTTTTCAATTCTGACCAGTGTCACTTTATGAGGTAATAATTCTGAAACGCTTCAATGGATCCCACTGGTTCTGAGAATGTTTTCTCAGCATAGAGTGCAGGATAAATGTGAGCCGAGTCTAAGGACTCCTTCACACATCCTGGTGATTCCTGTATTGGTGAGATCCATGGTCTGTGTGTCATCTGCATGTACGTATGTGACATCCTTGTATCCATTTACTATTCGTGTGGCACCCGTGTGCCGTCTGTATGTCCATGTGACACTGGCACCTGAGAAAAGCAATAATTAGCTGTTCCCAGGAGCCGTGTGTTGAAGACAGCTCTCTTCATTGTTGCCCAGTCTCCCTGAGATTAGCGCGTCCAGGCAATAATGATAGGACTTGTATTCAGCACCCGCTGTGTACATCTGTTGTAAAATTAAGAATTAAATTTTAAAAAAAAATGGCGTGGGCTTCCACGTAATTTTCATAACCAGTAGAGGGAAAGCCCATGTTTGGGAGCCTAATGTTAATTATCTGGGAAAGAGGACTATATCCCAAATGTTTACAAGGCTATTAATAACAGCTCACAGCTGTTTGCTTAGCCTTTTCTGGTGAAAAAGATGTAGTGTCTCCCTTGGAGCACACCTTCAGTGACCTGCGGTGACGTCATAGAGGTTACCGAAGCTCAATGAAGCTGCGGTTCCCACTCTGTTTGCTGGGAGCGGCACGATTAACTGCAGTGGCCTCAATGAGATCACCGCTAGTGCTAGCGGTGGTGACTTAATGACGGTTACCACAGTTCATCGGGTGGCTCATAGTGAACTGAGCCTGGGAACTGCAGCATCAGTGACCAGTGGTAACCTCTATCACATTACCGCTCGTCTCTGAAGCTGCACCCCAAGCTCAGCTCAGTGTCTCCTGGATGTCAGGGTGAACGGTCGCATCATGTCACCGTTCATCAAGACATCCAGATGCAGCAGAGATGGATTACGGTGTGGGTCAAATAGATTATCTTCTCGTCGGACAGGTGAGGAAAATGGTGTTTTATTATTTTTGGTTTTTTTACAGGTGACATTGGCATCAATGGATTATCTTCTCGTCAGACAGGTGAAGAATATATAAATTACCTCAGTTGCCATTACCAGAGAGCAAGTGAGAAGAGCGAAGCTAAGCGCCAGATTTGGCGCATCTTCTGGATGCGCCATTTCTGGGGCGGCTGAGCGATAATGTTGGTAGCTGGGGAGGCAATATCTCTGGCTCCTTCCCAGGCTATTAATATTAACCCACAGCTGTCTGTTTAGTCTTGCTGGTTTTAATTTATAGGAGTCATTTTTTGGGGGGTCCCCTGTAAACTCACCAGTAAAGGTTAAGCAAACAGCTGTGAGCTGTTATTAATAGCCTGAGAACCTTTTGGGATATTGTTCCTTTTCCCAAATTATTAACCCATTTCCGATATTGGGCGTACATTTACGTTTATATCAGACTCCCTCCCTTTGATGTGGGCTCCGGCGGTGGGCCCACATCTTTCTCGGGACTTGGCAGCTGTTTTGAACAGCTGACATGTGCCCGGAATAGCCCCGGGTGGAATCGCGATGCCCCCACGGCTATTATCTCGTTAAATGCCGCTGTCAAACGCTGACAGCGGCATTTAAGCGCTTCCGGCAATCGCGCTGGAAATCCGCCCACTGGTGACCCACATCACGTGATCACGGGTCACGAGTGGGTTGGCATGACAACCGGAGGTCTCCTGGAGACCTCTATGGTTGTCACTGCTGGTTTGCTGTGAGCGCCACCCAGTGGTCGGCGCTCATAGCAAGTGAGAATCATAGAATCATAGAATCGTCGAATTGGAAGGGACCTCCTGGGCCATCTGGTCCAACCCCCTGCTCAAAGCAGGATTCGCTAAATCATCCCAGTCAGATGTCTGTCCAGCCTCTGTTTGAAGACTTCCATTGAAGGAGAACTCACCACTTCTCGTGGCAGCCTGTTCCACTCATTGATCACTCTAACTGTCAAAAAGTTTTTCTAATATCTAATCTGTGTCTCTTCCCATTCAGTTTCATCCCATTGCTTCTAGTCTTTCCTTGTGCAAATGAGAATAAAGTTGATCCTTCTACAATGTGACAGCCCTTTAGATATTTGTAGACAGCTATTAAGTCTCCTCTCAGTCTTCTCTTTTGCAAACTAAACATTCCCAAATCCTGCAACCTTTCCTCATAAGACAGGGTTTGCAGACCGGTCACCATTCTGGTCGCTCTTTTCTGAACTTGCTCCAGTTTGTTGATGTCTTTTTTAAAATGTGGTGCCCAAAACTGGACACAATATTCCAGATGAGGTCTGACCAAAGAGGAGTAGAGGGAAATAATGACTTCACGTGATCTAGACTGTATGCTTCTGTTAATACATCCTAGAATTGCATTTGCCTTTTTTGCTGCTGCATCACACTGTTGACTCATATTCAGTCTGTGATCTATTAGTATACCCAAGTCTTTTTCACATGTGCTGTCACTTAGCCCTATTCCTCCCATTCTATATATGCTTTTTTCATTTTTATTGCCCAGATGTAGTACTTTGCATTTCTCCCTGTTAAAAACCATTCTGTTAGTTGCTGCCCACTTCTCCAGTTTATTTAAATCTTTTTGAATCCTCTCTCTCTCTTCTCTAGTATTAGCTATCCCTCCTAGCTTTGTGTCATCAGCAAATTTAATCAGTTTACCCTCAATTCCTTCATCTAAATCGTTGATAAAGATGTTGAACAATACAGGGCCCAGGACAGAGCCCTGTGGTACCCCACTTGAGACATTCTTCCAACTGGATGTGCAGCCATTTACGACCACTCTTTGGGTCCGATCACTAAGCCAGTTATGAATCCACCTAACAGTTGCCTTGTCCATTCCATACTTAGTCATTTTTTCAATAAGGATTGTATGAGAGACTTTGTCAAATGCTTTGCTGAAGTCAAGATATACTATATCTACAGCATTTCCTTGATCCACCCAATCAGTGATACCGTCATAGAAGGAAATTAAGTTAGTCTGACATGACTTATTAGTTAGAAACCCATGCTGACTCTGTTTAATCACTTCATTCTTATCCAGGTATTGACATACATGTTGTTTAATAATTTGTTCAAAGATCTTTCCTGGTATAGAAGTCAGACTCACCGGCCTATAGTTGCCTGGGTCCACCTTCTTCCCCTTTTTGAAGATAGGAACAACATTTGCTCTTCTCCAGTCTTCTGGCACTTCTCCTGTTCTCCAAGAATTTTCAAAGATTATGGAGAGGGGTTCAAAAATTTCTTCTGCTATCTCCTTCAGTACTCTGGGGTGTAATTCATCTGGACCTGGAGACTTGAATTCATTTAGGTTAGCTAAGTGTTTCCTTACTATCTTTCTGTTTATAGATATCCTGGATTCTTCTATTCCCTTAATAGGACAGTGAATAACAGTTGATGTTGCATTTCCTTTCTGAGAGAAAACAGATGCAAAATAGGAATTTAAAAGTTCAGCCTTCTCAACATCCTGTCTTACCATTTCATCATTTTCATCCTGTAAAAATCCTATAGCATCTTTGACTTTTCTTTTACTTTTGACATATCCCCAAAATCCTTTATTATTGCTTTTGACATCTCTTGCAAGCCTCAGTTCATTTTCAGCTTTAGCTAATCTGATTTGTGCCCTGCAGGTTCTGCAGACAGCATTATATTCTTCTTTAGATATGCCTCCCTCTTTCCATTTTATAAACATTTTTTTCTTCCTTTTTAGCATGTGCTTAAGTTCTGTGTTCATCCATCCTGGTTTCCTTAAATGCTTCCTATTCCCTCTTTTCGGAATTGTTAACAACTGTGCTTTGAGAATTTCATTTTTCAAGATTTCCCATCCTTCCTGGACATTTTTGTCTTTAAGGATATCCAGCCATTGGATCCCTCCAATTCTCTTTCTGAATCCCTTAAAATCTGCCTTTCTGAAATCTAACCTTGACGTCTGAGTCTTCACAGGTCTTCCACCTCTAGTAATCCAAAATTCTAAAATAGCATGGTCGCTACCTCCTAGGGTCCCAGCCACTTTTACCTCCTCAACCATTTCCTCCCTGTTTATAAGGATTAGATCCAAGGTAGCAGTTCCCCTTGTTTTCTCCCTTACCTTTTGGAAGATAAAGTTGTCAGCAAGAGAGGATAAGAATTTCCTTGACCTGTTAGTTTTGCCTGAGAGAGATTCCCAACAAATGTCTGGATAGTTGAAATCTCCCATGACAACTATGTCATATTTTTTGGAGAACTTGGCCATCTGATGCATAAAGAGTTCATCTATATCTTCGGCTTGCACAGGCGGCCTGTAGTAAATGCCTACAATGGTGTCCTTTCCATTGTTCTGTCCTTGTATTCTTACCCAAACAGTTTCCACAGAACTCCCAGTCTCTGAAGCTTCAATCTCTGTGCAGATATACGCGTTTCGAACATACAATGCGACACCCCCTCCTCGTTTATCAAGTCTGTTTCTTGCAAATACGTTGTATCCTTCTAGTCTTGTATTCCAATCATGTGTATTGTCCCACCAAGTTTCAGTGATTCCAATTACATCATATTTCTGTTCCTGTGTTAGTAGTTCCAATTCTCCTTGTTTGTTGCCCATGCTTTGTGCATTAGTATAGAAACATTTTAGTTTGTGATTGGTTTCTCTTTCTCCAATATTTTTATTAATTAGATTCTTTCGTCTTTGTTCTTCCTTTCCACTTCTAATAGCAGAGTTCTCAATAGCATTTGTCAGGTGTATGGCTTTTTCTGGTCTTTTGCTTCCCTTCCCATGTGGTTCTAGTTTAAAGCTCTCCTTACAAGTGTAGCAAGGCGACTTCCAAATACATGCTTTCCAGTCTTCGTAAGGTGCACCCCATCTCTAGCAAGTAGTCCATCGTATAAGTAGTTCACTCCGTGATCCAGAAATCCAAATCGTTGCTGACGGCACCATCGACGTAGCCAGTTGTTCACCTGCAGAATCTTATTCCACCTCCTTGTTCCATGGCCATCCACTGGGAGGATGGAAGAGAAGACCACCTGCGCTCCCAGTTCTTTCACTTTCTTGCCTAAGTCTTCAAAGTCTCTGCAGATGATTTCCAGGTCGTTTCTTGCGGTGTCATTTGTCCCCACATGTAGTAGCAGGAATGGGTAGTCATCTGTAGGTCTGAAGAGTCCTGATATCCTGTCAGACACATCTTTAATTTGAGTAATTCTAATAGAGGCAAACTGATCATCGCCTCTATGTAGCAGAGCCAATTGGGTTTTGGGAGCTTTTAGTCTCCCATGTTGACTATGAAAGCATGCCAAAAGTAAAAAAAATAGTTTTTAAAAATATAAAAAAATATAAAAGTTCAAATCACCCCCTTTGCCCCATTCAAAATAAAACAATAAAAAAATCAAACATACACGTATTTGGTAACACCGCATTCAGAATCGCCCAATCTATCAATAGTAAAAAAAGATTAACCTGATCGCTAAACTACGTAGCAAGAAAAAAAGTAAAAACGCCAGAATTGAGTTTTTTTGGTCGCTGCGACATTGCATTAAAATGCAATAATGGGCGATCAAAAGAACGTATCTGCACCAAAATAGTATCATTAGAAACGTCAGATCGGCATGCAAAAAAATAAACCCTCACCCAACCCAAGATCACGAAAAATGGAGATGCTACGTGTATCGGAAAATGGTGCAATTTTTTTCGTCTAAAAAAGTTTGGAATTTTTTTTCATCACTTAGATAAAAAAGAACCTAGACCACGTATCTCTATGGGGCAACTAGGGGGGTTGGAGGAGGGAGCGAGGAATGGTTAAAAAGGGCTATAATTCCTAATTTCACTGACCAAGAGCTGGAGTTTCTCAATGCCAAGATTACAGAGGATGAGGTTAAATCGGCTATCAAGGACTTTGGTAATGGAAAGGCTCCGGGACCAGATGGTTTTGGGGGTGAATTATATATATATATATATATATATATATATATATATATATATATATATGTGTATTTCGGGTCCTTCATTGACCTCATTGTAGTTATAAGTTGGTTTAGCATTGGTACTCATGTGTGTCATTAACAATTGGCATTAAAAAGCAGTATCTGTTGCAGCAGTTTTTTGAACTCAGTCTGCATGCTTAGAAGCCACTTCCATTTTATACAAGTGGTTAATGATGGGGTTATAACTTCTTTTGGGCAATATCATGCAGTATTTTTTGTGACATTTGAAATGTGGCATTGTCGGTCTTTTTGTTGCTATTGGAAAGAGTGTGAACATACACTGCATGCTTAGAAAACACTGATTTAACCAACATTAGGTTTTTCCTACAGTGAGCACATCTGAGTTGGCTCTAATAGTTTTCTGAGCACCATTTTTTCATCTTTACCAACTATTAGTTGGCGGTGTAAGCAGTATCTAATTTCTGTAGCAACTTTTGAAATTTAGTCTGCATGTTAAGAGACTATAGTCTATTTTGGCAAATCAAGGGCCCAAACCCCTGGAGTATTATTATCCTTTGACCACGTTGTGAAATTATGTCAATCGTCACCAACTGCCTATTGTGTTCTTTTTGTTTTTAATTGGGGTCTAGGGTCCTCTTAGATATAGGATCGTCTATGTCTATTGATAGGGGTTCCTTTAGGACATCGGGTAGAAGGGTTCCCCTAGCGGCTGTAGGGTGATACAGGGCTCCCAGGGTCAGCCATTGTGGAGCGGGGGCGCCACAACGTTCCCCCCTAGGGTGCCAACCTCCACAGCCAGGAAGGTGACAGCGTAGTTGACGTAAGAGGGACTTCTAGCTTACCCATTTTATTGGTAATTTTGGAACACGTTTGTTTTTGTTTGTGCACGTTTTTTTTTGGTGTGAACCATTGTATATGGTTTTTTAATCAATAAAGATAATTTTTAGGGATATATATGATTTAACAGACTAATTAAATAGAAAAAGGAATAACATAATTTTTGTGAACATGTATTCCCATTAAAATTAGATTTTAATGATGAATTTAAAAACACCTATTCCCGTGAGCAAATGATAAAGAAGACAAATAATTGTATACAAAAAAGCCCTATTAAAGGCTACAATGGACTATCTGTACCCTTCCTTGCCGTGGAGGTTGGCACCCTAAGGCTGGAGTCACACATAACCATTAAAAAAACGGTCCCATTTTAACGGTCCGAAATTGCACAAAGGTATCTTAACCATTGATCCATTTTTGATGCGATTTTTCTTCATTGATGCGATTTAAATCGCATGTAAGGATCCGTTTGATATCCGTCTGGCGAGATTTTCTCGCAGGGTAGCTAAATGGACATATAATGGAGCCCAATGACAGGTTTCCCCACACAAAGAATGAATAGATCTAGACACTGTGATAAAACACTCCGGGATCGCCTTTGCTGGGGTCAAAGGTCACGTGCGTTCAGCATGAAACTCAGGCGCAGAGCTGGGATTCGGGTGTAACTGACCCTGAGTCAGGTTTATTAACGGTGAAAGCAATGCAAAAAGGAAATAAAACACAAAACAAATCCTTGCCTGTCCAGCACTAACTAAACAATGGACAACCTAACTACCAACTGGCGGGCTTCTCCCGTCCAGCCAAACCACAGTTGCAGTGGGCACTGCTTCCACTCACGTGTGTCTCTCACACAGACAGGCTCTGTGTTCCCAGGCTGAGACACTCACACAACCACCTGGCATCCTTTTATATCCACCTCCCATTATTCATTAGCAAGCAGGTGCGATACTGACCAGACTAGGCCACATAGGAAAGGAATCTGGGCGAGATATACCTGCCCTCATCCACTATTCCCACATGATTCTCACAACACATATATATATATATATATATATATATATATATATATATTTTATACATGTCATAGAGACTCATTAATATATATATTACAAATTCATACAGTTCATCATAGCAGAATAGCCGCAGAAACATTTGCCGGCTTTTGTATAATTATTCTCCTGCCCGACATGAAATGACACATGGTTTACATATAGTTAACCATTTCATTTCATGTTTTTTTTGTTATGTCTATCACTATTAATTACATGAGGGTTTGTGGGTAAAATTTTGGACTTGTAGCGGTTAATTTAAGGGGTTAATTCGTTGTATGAAATTACGGGGACTCCCTGCAGCCTCAGTGACGTCAGCGGGAGTCCCAGCAATTTCATACAACGAATTAACCCCTTAAATTAACCCCTACAAGTCCAAAATTTTACCCACAAACCCTCATCTAATTAATAGTGATAGTCATAACAAAAAAAACATGAAATGAAATGGTTAACTATATATAAACCATGTGTCATTTCATGTTAGGCAGGAGAATAATTATACAAAAGCCGGCAAATGTTTCTGCGCCTATTCTGCTATGATGAACTGTATGAATTTGTAATATATATATTAATGAGTCTCTATGACATATATATATATATATATATATATATATATGTGTGTGTCTAGATCTATTCATTCTTTATTTAACCGGTCTCTGTGATTTTACTGTATTGGAAGAATTGCCGGCTTTTGCTAAAGGACACCGGGTGCGATTGTATCGCAAGTCACACATCTAGTCCGTTTTTAGTCCCATTTTTTCTCGCCCCATAGACTTGTATTGTCGAATCCGATCCGAAAATCGGTGACAATCGCAGCATGCTGCGATTGTCTCGGTCCGAGGATCGGATCTGATCAAAATCGCATGATGGGAGCTGCCCCATAGAATAACATTGGGATGAATGCAATGTGATTTTTTTTTTTATTGCATTGCATTCGTCCGATTTAATCGCCAGTGTTACCCCAGCCTAATAGATACCATTGTTTGGCTCCCCCGCTCAACGTCGACTGACCCTGTCTCCCCTATCTCACCGTAGTAACTCAGGTGGGAAAACAATGTCAAATAGAAAAGAAATGAAGGAAGGGAATAAAAAGGAAAACCTTTCTAAAATAGAAAAAATAGCCACAATAAAAAGGTATGCCCAAACCTAGATTATAATAGGGCTGACCACTGACATTTAACCTCACAAACATGGAAATGTCAAAAACAATTAATTATTGCCTACTATAGAACAATGGGCCAAAAAACCACCATACATTGCTCAGAGCATGTTTCACAGAATATACATGCACCAAGGACATAAATAGTCCGACAAATAGAATATAGCAGTATATGGCGGATAGTCGCCTCTGATAATTAGAATAACCACAGGTGGTGCAATAGAATAGACATGATATTAAATTGTCCCATAACAGACACATAGATGAAAACATAAATCAAACACCACCTAGTGGTTTTACTTATCATTTAAAGTCGCCCCGACGCGTTTCCCCGGTGTAACGGTTCATCAGGAGGCCGCAGACTTTAGTACCACTGATACTGGATATACTCCATGATGCCCCAGATAACAAGATGTAAAAAGGCATGGCGGCGGTCTCAAGAGATAGGGTTAAATACCCCCGCTATCATGTACCAACAAAGCCAATTGGGAGCACGGTCACACAGGATACAGATCATTCATTTAACCTAGCCAATCGCTACGTGTTTTACATTTCCTCACCCTGCTGCGTTCCAAAACAAAGCCAGCGTGCGTGTCAAGTGAAGTGCGCATGACCGGAAATGATGTACCGGAAATGATGTACTCAGAAAAAATCAAAGCACGTTACCTCGCAACCAGCAGTAACATCCGGGCGAGTACAAAGATCAGGAAGTGCCAGCATATATAAAAACAATATCCAGACTATACCGCACTATCGCACAGACCCACAAACATCCGGACTTTATTACATAACCGGAAGTATCAGCATATATAGATAGAATAGATAGGAACAATGTCCAGGTTCTACCGCAATATCGCGCAGACGCATAATCATCCGGGCAAAAACCCGGAAGTGTCAGTATATATAATAAAATAAGTAGAAACGATGTCCAGGTCAAAACGCACTATCGCGCAAGCGCACATAAAAATGGCACATATATCAATTTCAATTTGAACAACTATATCCATAGCTGAGCTATTAAAATTAAATGTAAGCGTCTCCAACAACAGGGATGTATTAATGCAATAACACTAGGAAAAATGAATTTATAATAATATGCTTAAATAATGATAAATAAAAACATCATATTTATTTATAATAAACAAACTCATAATGGAGTTAGTGTGAAAATTACGCACTACTTACAAAAGGACTAGCTACACATTTTCAAAATAATGAAAAATTTATAAGGGCCAAAGCAATCATGACTCTTAGAGGAAACATGTGAATGACAGGCACTCATTCAGACCTTTTGGGGAAAGGGATTGGAGTCTAAATATCCATTCTGCCTCTCTTTGTATAATTTTATCAAGGTCTCCCCCCCCGGGGTTTGGGTCTGACCAACTCAATCATACAAAAAGTTATATCCTTCAGGGATTCACCATGAACCTCATTCATATGTCGGGCAATAGATGTATCTATTTTATTTCTGATGTCATTCAGATGCTCACCTGCTCTTATCCTAATAGTTTTGCCAACATAATCCAGAGGGCAGGTGCATGTTGTTTTATTGACCATACCAGAAGATCTGCAATTACCAAAATCCCTAATATGGTATATCTTCCCATCTACCGAACTACAGAATGTTTTACATTGTAACATTACACCACACCTCGAGCAGTTCCCACATTTGAAAAAACCTTGTGGTTTCCGATCAAGCCAAGTACCTTCTTTTTTTGGTCTCTGATAAAAACTATGCACCAAACGGTCCCCAAGGGACCTACCCTTCCTGTAGGTAATACTAGGCTTCGGCGTAATAATGCCCTTCAAATCAGGGTCTGCCAAAAGAATACCCCAGTGCTTTCTAAAGATGTGGTATACCCTTTCCGCTTGGCCATCAAAAGTGCCTATCATCCTAACCGTCTTCCCATCATTCCTCTTTTCTTTAACCCCCAAAAGTGAGGATCTATCAGCCGATAGCACCTCATAATATGATTTTCTCAGAATATGTTCTGGATAGCCTCTCGTTTGAAACCTATGATGCAAATCATCAGCCTGGTTTCTAAAGGTAACCAAATCAGAGCAGTTCCTCCTGATACGGAGGAACTGTCCCTTTGGTATACCTCTTTTTAAAGGGGTTGGATGATGACTTGTCCATTTAAGGAGATTATTTATAGATGTCGGTTTCCGATATGTAAGAGTCTCAATGTTGCCATCCTGTTTTTTAATAATAGTCAAATCCAAAAAATTGATACTATTGTTGTGACACTCAGACGTAAAACGTAACCCTATATTATTGATGTTAATAGCTTCCATAAACCGGTGGAACTCACTTTCGGGGCCAGACCAAAATATCAGGATGTCATCTATATATCTGGCCCATAATGTAATATAGGAGTTCCACCACATGTCCTCACCACTAAAGATGAGTGTTTCGTCCCACCAGCCCAAGAATACATTAGCATAAGTGGGGGAACAAGGGCTCCCCATTGCTGTACCCCTGAGCTGGTGGAAGTACTTACCATCAAAAAGAAAGTAGTTATGTGTAAGGGTAAATAAAAGAAGCTCCTCTATCAATAAATTATGATCTCCACATTCAACCGCTCTGGATTGAAGGAAATGATTCATCGCTTTCATTCCACAATCATGTGGAATGCTGCTGTAGAGTGCCTCTACATCAATAGAGGCTAGGATTGTATTCTCATCAATAGAAATTCCTTCCAGCAAATTTAACAAATGCGATGTATCTCGAATGAAAGATGGGAGAGATGTTGCAAATTGTCTTATCAAGTTAAATACCAACATTCTGTGTTAACGATTCTATGCCTGCCACAATTGGTCTACCTTTTAAAGGTGCAAGACCCTTATGTATCTTTGGCAGAGCATAGAATGTTGGTATTACTGGTTGAACAGGTAACATAAACTTGAATTCATTCAAAGAAATAAGTCCCATCCCTCTTGTATTTGTCAAAATCTCAGTTAAAGCAGAATGATACTTTTTTGTGGGATCCCCACATAGCACCTCGTAGGTGCCATGCTCATACAGCACAGAATGACACATGTGAAGGTATTTTTTATGATCAAGGATGACCAAATTCCCACCCTTATCTGAAGATTTTATAACTATCTCATTATTTTTTTCTAGTGCCACAAGGGATTCCCTTTCACCCTCAGGGAGATTATAGGTATTTTTGATGCGATCATTCTTGATTTTACACAAATCAGATTCCACCATCCTCATAAAGATATCAACACTAGTGCTACTCGTCATAGGTGGCATACGAGTACTCCTATTCCTTAAATCAGTGAAAGGGCCCTTGCCACGTGATTGATTGTTTTCTTCTAGAAGAGATGTCAAAATTTGGACACTATCATAATCCTCCTCAGATATACCCAACCTTTTGCATTCATCTCTGTTATGTTGCTGAAGGAAAAGCTTCCATTTCAAATTACATCTGAACAAATTCAAATCCTTTACCCACCTAAAACAATCAAAAGAAAAGGTAGGCACAAAATTGAAACTCTTCTGCAACAATAGAGAATCATTACCAGATAGCTCACAAGATGATAGATTGATAATCTGTCTCTGATTTATACTTGTCTTCTCCTCAGATCGTAGCCCATTATGGGGCCTCTGTCTAAAAAAAGACTGTGGTACTGATGAGGAAGATGCAGGTGATGCACCAGGAGAGTTTTTCAAATCCCTCACATTTCCCCGTTGCCTGTACTGACCTCTTGGCATGCGCCATTTGCCCCGATTTTGTTTACCTCTCCCCCGATGACTATAATAATCAGAACGCTCTGTGTCTGAAGTATCCAAATCAGATGAAGATACCTCCGCAACAGTTTTAACTTGATATTCGTAGGCTTTATCTTTAAATTCAGCAAAATCACGCACAAACTGTGCGTGTTTTCTGTCTTTTAATCTAGTTTGGAACTTTTCCACTGAGGTCTGTATTAAAGGCTACAATGGACTATCTGTACCCTTCCTTGCCGTGGAGGTTGGCACCCTAATAGATACGATTGTTTGGTGCTCCCACTCAACGTCAACTGACCCCAAATGTGGGAACTGCTCGAGGTGTGGTGTTATGTTACAATCTAATACATTCTGTAGTTCGGTAGATGGGAAGATACACCATATTAGGGATTTTGGTAATTGCAGATCTTCTGGTATGGGCTATAAAGCAACATGTTCCTGCCCTCTGGATTATGTTGGCAAAACTATTAGGGAGCTTAGGATAAGAGCAGGTGAGCATCTGAATGACATTAGAAATAAAAGAGATACATCTATTGCCCGACATATGAATGAGGTTCATGGTGGATCCCTGAAGGATTTAACTTTTTGTATGATTGAGTTGGTCAGACCCAAACCCCGGGGGGGAGACCTTGATAAAATTATACAAAGAAGAGAGGCAGAATGGATATTTAGACTCCAATCCCTTTCCCCAAAAGGTCTGAATGAGTGCCTGTCATTCACATGTTTCCTCTAAGAGTCATGATTGCTTTGGCCCTTATAAATTTTTCATTATTTTGAAAATGTGTAGCTAGTCCTTTTGTAAGTAGTGCGTAATTTTCGCACTAACTCTATTATGAGTTTGTTTATTATAAATAAATATGATATGTTTTTATTTATTATTATTTAAGCATATTATTATAAATTCATTTTTCCTAGTGTTATTGCATTAATACATCCCTGTTGTTGGAGACGCTTACATTTAATTTTAATAGCTCAGCTATGGATATATTATAGTTGTTCAAATTGAAATTGATATATGTGCCATTTTTATGTGCGCTTGCGCGATAGTGCGTTTTGACCTAGACATCGTTTCTACTTATTTTATTATATATGCTGACACTTCCTGATCTTTTTACTCACCCGGATGTTACTGCTGGTTGCGAGGTAACGTGCTTTGATTTTTTTCTGAGTACATCATTTCCGGTACATCATTTCCGGTCATGCGCACTTCACTTGACACGCACGCTGGCTTTGTTTTGGAACGCAGCAGGGTGAGGAAATGTAAAACACGTAGCGATTGGCTAGGTTAAATGAATGATTTGTATCCTGTGTGACCGTGCGCCCAATTGGCTTTATTGGTACATGATAGCGGGGGTATTTAACCCTATCTCTTGAGACCGCCGCCATGCCTTTTTACATCTTGTTATCTGGGGCATCATGGAGTATATCCAGTATCAGTGGTACTAAAGTCTGCGGCCTCCTGATGAACCGTTACACCGGGGAAACGCGTCGGGGCGACTTTAAATGATAAGTAAAACCACTAGGTGGTGTTTGATTTATGTTTTCATCTATGTGTCTGTTATGGGACAATTTAATATCATGTCTATTCTATTGCACCACCTGTGCTTATTCTAATTATCAGAGGCGACTATCCGCCATATACTGCTATATTCTATTTGTCGGACTATTTATGTCCTTGGTGCATGTATATTCTGTGAAACATGCTCTGAGCAATGTATGGTGGTTTTTGGCCCATTGTTCTATAGTAGGCAATAATTAATTGTTTTTGACATTTCCATGTTTGTGAGGTTAAATGTCAGTGGTCAGCCCTATTATAATCTAGGTTTGGGCATACCTTTTTATTGTGGCTATTTTTTCTATTTTAGAAAGGTTTTCCTTTTTATTCCCTTCCTTCATTTCTTTTCTATTTGACATTGTTTTCCCACCTGTGTTACTAGGGTGAGATAGGGGAGACAGGGTCAGTCAATGTTGAGTGGGGGCGCCAAACAATCGTATCTATTAGGGTGCCAACCTCCACGGCAAGGAAGGGTACAGATAGTCCATTGTAGCCTTTAATAGGGCTTTTTTGTATACAATTTGTCTTCTTTATCATCTGCTCACGGGAATAGGTGTTTTTAAATTTATCATTAAAATCTAATTTTAATGGGAATACATGTTCACAAAAAATATATATGATTTAACAGTTGATACCCTTTTTGGATCAATTTTTGATAGTGAATTTTGTAAAGTCTTAAAAGATCAGGTCTCACGGACGCTAACTGATATGTTTAACATTTGGATAGGGGGAGGGGAAATACCCAGCCATGCTAATACGGTTTATATAAAACTACTGCCTAAGGGTTATAAGAATTTGGGGGACCCTTCCCATTACCGGCCAATTTCATTTATCCACCAGGATTTCAAGCTGATTTCTAAAATTTTGGCAGATCGACTGGTAGCGATTTCGCCTAGAACTATCATGTCACACCAATCAGGTCTTACAGTTGTGGCCAAAAGTATTGACACCCCTGCAATTCTTTCAGATAATACTCAGTTTCTTCCTGAAAATGATTGCAAACACAAATTCTTTGGTATTATTATCTTCATTGAATTTGTCTTAAATGAAAAAACACAAAAAGAATTGTCCTAAAGCCAAATTGGATATAATTCCACACCAAACATAAAAAACAGGGTGGACAAAAGTATTGGCACTGTTTGAAAAATCATGTGTTGCTTCTCTAATTTGTGTAATTAACAGCACCTGTAACTTACCTGTGGCACCTAACAGGTGTTGGCAATAACTAAATCACACTTGCAGCCAGTTGACATGGATTAAAGTTGACTCAACCTCTGTCCTGTGTCCTTGTGTGTACCACATTGAGCATGGAGAAAAGAAAGAAGACCAAAGAACTGTCTGAGGACTTGAGAAACCAAATTGTGAGGAAGCATGAGCAATCTCAAGGCTACAAGTCCATCTCCAAAGACCTGAATGGGTTTATTCGGTGGAATGAGAAGATATATACAGACACTCTACTCGAACCACCAGTGTATACACCTGGATTTTTATGAGCTGTATTTCCATTATAAAAGGGCACACACCCAGGGCTGCCCATTGTCGCCCTTACTGTTTAATATGGCCATCGAATCCCTGTTGAGGGTCCTTAATAGCGGAGAAAGCCACGAGGGGATGAAAATAGGGAATGAGATGTTCCGATCTGCTTTGTTTACTGTTTGCATAGTGTTATATATGTTTGATCCATACAAAGATCTTATGCGAAGGTTGAAGCTCATAGAGAAGTTTGGGGAATTCTCAGGTTTTAAAGTTAACAAAAACAAATGTGAGTTATTATTTTTGCGAGGGGATGGGACAAGAAACGTTAGTGAACTCACCGACAACGGGGGGATCAGGGTAGCAAAATCCTCGGTCAAATACCTGGGTGTTCACTTGGGCCGCACGGCGGATTCAGTCTATGCCCTAAATTATCCGTTGTTTTTGAAAATATAAGCACAGCTGAGAGGTTGGAGGGGTCTGCCTTTGTCACTTTTGGCCAGAGGACACCTGATTAAAATGATGAGCTTTCTGAGACTGATGTACCCTCTTCAGACGATTCCCCTGTTACTTAAACGAGGAGATATATCTAGATTGAATGGAGCGTTCACAAGGTTTCTTTGGGGAGGGAAGAGGCCTAGAATAGGTTTGAGTACTCTTTTATGTCCCCTGTGGAGGAAGGAGGGATTGAAATCCCCAATATTAGGGGGTATAATCTGGCATGTTTGGCTAGGCACGTGATTGATTGGTTGCACAGAACGAGTCGTCATTCGGATGTGTATTTGGAGAATGAGTTTTGTAAGCCTTGGGACTTGGCCTCAGTTCTACACTCCCCCCCCGTCCTGTCTTGGTTCGACAGTGAGGACCTCGATGATATGTAGGGACATAATAGTATCCTGGAAGGCGGTAAGAAAAAAATTGGGAATACCGTGGAAGTTATCCAAATATCTCAATCCATGGGCCCATCCAAATTTTCAATTAGGAAGGGAGAACAGATTATTTAAAGAATGGCGAGAGAAGGGTGAACTGAGAATGAAAGATTTGATGCATGTAGATGAAAGGAGATGGATGACTGAAGCAGAGGTGACTGAGAAGTTTGCACTTAACAAGTATCATGGTATGCAATATTCACAAATACATCACTTTGTTTTGCGTGATCTGCGTGATGTTTCTAAAGAATTACTTAAAAACGAATTTGATATCCTGATTGAGTGTGATCTCCCCAGTTATCAAGAATATACGGGGTCCTGAGGGATTGGTTAACTCGGGGAAACAGACTTGCGCAAATGCGTGGATAAAGCAGTTGGGAGACATGGACATTATGGACAAGATTACTCAGGGGTTGTGTATATTAAGGAAAAATATCACTAAGGCTAATTTCACATTAGCGTTTTTTTCCGCAGTGCATCGTGCGCAATAGAAACTCATGCAAAAAACGCATCATGCGTTTATGCATGCATTTGCATTTTTATGTGCATTCGTTCTCTAGGGGTAAAAACCAGTATCTACACATTTTTATGCCAAAAATGCATGCGCGCGAAAATGCAGACGAACGCATACCCATGCGCACGCCTGTGGTCCCATAGACTGTAATGCATTATTTTGTCGCATTCTGCGCGCAAGCATGCGCATGCATTTTTTTGATGCCTTTCGGCGAACCCAAAAATGCAACAGGTTGCGTCTGGCGCACCTAGGCGAACACCTTGAAAAATGCATGTGCATGAAAACGCATACAAACGCGTGCAAACGCAAGACCATGCGCACGCCATATTAAACATAGGTACGCATACACATGGACGCACACGATGTGTTGTGCAAAAAACGCTAATGTGAAACGAGCCTAATGAAAATTGGGGTGACACCTTGTTCAGAATTATTCATGGGGCCATATATGGTTTTAGTATCCCAATGCAATCAGATGTTATTCAGATGCGGGTCAGAACGCACGGATATGTATCACGGTTTGTGGGGATGTATAGTGATACAAAAGTTCTGTTCATCAGTTCCGGAGTTTAGCAAGGGGATGGGGGGAAAGACTGGGATCTCAATCCAATATGTTATGATTGGGTCACCAAGGAGGAAAGCAAAGACCAAGCTAAGCCACAGAAAACCAGAGAGGTTGGTAACTAAGCGGATTGCAGACCCCTAATCCTATCCACACAACTAACAGTAGCCGTGGAGCGTACCTACGATGATTCTAGACGCCTCAACACAGCCGGAGAACTAAATAAGCCTTAAGCAAGAAAGGGGAAATCTAAACTGCCCCAGAGCAGACCCCAAAGGAATAGATAGCCCCCAAACATATATTGTCAGTGAGACAAGATGAAAACACAAACGCAGATAGGAAAATAGGCTGAGCAAACAATGGGGCCCAAACTAACTAGACAGGACAGGAAAGGAAAGACGCTGTCTGCAATCACTCAAAAAACCCTGCAAAAAAATGCCCAACACGTATGATAGAAAAAATACTGAAGTCACTAGACTTTGCCCACTATATCAGCACTCTGGTATATTCTGAAAACAGAACAAAGAGAGGCCAATCTAATAAGGGACAAAAACAAACTGGCACAAACAGTAACATAGATGGAAATTCAGCACAGCCCCAGCCGGGGCTGGCTGACCACAAAAAACTGAAATAGACAAAACCAAATCAAATGTGAACATTAGCAAAAGAACACTTAGCTTGAACAAGCAGGGACTGAGCTGGAAACTAAGACCTCATGAGGCAGGAAAAAATTTAGATAGAGGGAGTCGGCTGTCTTAAATCCAGTCAGAAACTCCCAATGTCCAATCGTCCTCATTATCAGGTGGCAGGCCTCTGTTAATTAGATCAGCTCCATTACCTCCTGTAACCACCAGCGGGAGCCCGGAAAGAGAACTCGTGACCCCTCTGTCAATACAACCATCTCCACTACCTTCACCAGCAACCAGAGGTAGGCCAGAAAGTGAATTCACAACAGTACCCCCCCTTGAGGAGGGGTCACCAAACCCTCATCCACGCCACCAGGCCGATCAGGATGGGCCCGGTGAAAAGCACAAACCAATCTATCGGCATGAATGTCAGAAGCAGAGACCCAAGAATTATCCTCCTGGCCATAACCCTTCCATTTGACCAAGTACTGGAGTCTCCGTCTAGCCAAATGAGAATCCAATATTTTCTCTACCTCATATTCCACATTGCCTTTAACCAATACAGGGTCAGGAGGTGCTGCCATAGGAACTACTGGCTCCACAAACCTCTTCAACAGAGATTTATGAAACACGTTATGGATCTTAAACGTAACTGGAAGAGCCAATCGAAAAGAAACAGGATTAAGAATCTCCAAAATCTTATAAGGTCCAATGAATCTTGGCTTGAACTTTGGAGACGCAACCTTAATGGGAATATTCTTTGACGACAACCAAACCATATCACCCACTTTAAACCGGGGACCAATGGTCCTATGCCGGTTGGAAAACCGTTGGGCTTTTTCCTGAGAGAGGGACAACATATCCACCACTTGGTCCCAAATCTGCTGCATTCTCTCTACCACAGTGTCCAGACTTGGGCAGGTCGAAGATTCCACTTGCCCTGAAGATAATCGAGGATGAAACCCAAAGTTACAGAAAAAGGGCGACATCAAAGTGGCAGAACTAGCTCTATTGTTTAGCGTAAATTCGGCCAAGGGCAAAAATGAGACCCAGTCATCCTGGTCAGCAGATATAAAACATCTCAAATAGGACTCCAAAGTCTGGTTTGTTCTCTGTCTGCCCATTGGTCTGAGGATGAAACGCAGAGGAGAAAGATAACTGAACTCCCAGATTGGAACAAAAAGTTCTCCAAAATCTGGAAACAAACTGGACCCCTCTGTCCGACACAATGTTCTCAGGAATCCCATGCAACCGAACCACCTGTTGTAAAAACAAGGGCACCAACTCTGAAGAAGATGACAACTTTGGGAGTGGTACAAGATGGATCATCTTAGAAAATCTATCACAAATCACCCAGATAAGTCATTCTCTGAGAGACAGGAAGATCAGAAATAAAATCCATTGAGATATGGGTCCATGGCATCTTGGGCACCGGCAGGGGCATCAACAACCCACTAGAACGAGAACAGGGTTTAGACCGAGAACAAGCCCCACAGGACTGCACAAAATTCCTGACATCACGAGATAAGGCAGGCGAGCAAAAAGACCGACTCACCAAATCTCTGGTACCAAAAATACCTGGATGACCAGCCAACACGGAGCAATGAATTTCAGACATTACTCTCTTCCTCCACTAGACATGAACATACAATTTTCCCATAGGGCAATGCTCAGGTTTATCCTCCTGAAATTCCTCCAAGGCACATCTTAAATCGGGCGAGATGGCGGAAAGAACTACCCCCTCACCTAGAATGGCAGTAGGCTCGGTCAGAATAAGAGAATCCGCAAAGAATCTCCTAGAAAGGGCATCCGCCTTAACATTCTTAGTGCCCGGAAGAAAAGAGACCACAAAATTAAAACGCGTGAAAAACAAGGCCCTCCTAGCCTGTCTAGGATTCAAGCGTTTGGCTGATTCAAGATAAATCAAATTCTTTTGGTCGGTGAGGACCACAACTTGATGTCTAGCTCCCTCCAACCAATGTCTCCACTCTTCAAATGCCCATTTCATGGCCAACAATTCCCGATTCCCCACATCATAATTACGTTCAGATGGGGAGAATTTTCTAGAAAAGAAGGCACAGGGATTCATTTTAGAAGTCACCGGATCTTTTTGGGACAAAACAGCTCCTGCACCAATCTCAGAAGCATCTACCTGAAATGGAAGTGAGACATCAGGTTGCCGTAAAACCGGAGCAGAAGTGAATCTCCGCTTAAGCTCCTGAAATGCCGAGACTGCCTCTGGAGACCAATTCACCACATCAACACCCTTTTTGGTCAGATCAGTCAGTGGTTTGACAATACCAGAAAAATTACCTATAAATTTACTATAGAAATTAACAAAACCCAAAAACTTCTGGAGAGCCTTCAAAGAAGTGGGCTGAACCCAATCATAAATGGCCTGTACCTTGGCCGGGTCCATTTCAATAGCCGACGGAGACAAAATAAATCCCAAAAATGAAATCCTCTGTACACCAAAGAGGCATTTCGATCCCTTAACATACAGGTAATTTTCCCTCAAAATCCGGAACACAGTCCGGACATGTTCCACATGAGAATCCCAATCACTGGAAAAGATCAAAATATCATCGAGATAAATGATCAAAAACGTATCCACAAAGTCCCGGAAAATATCGTTCATAAAAGATTGGAAGACAGAAGGGGCATTAGTGAGCCCAAAAGGCATTACCAAGTACTCAAAATGTCCCTCCGTATTAAACGCCGTCTTTCATTCATCCCCGTGCTTGATGCGAATAAGATTATACGCCCCCTGAGGTCAAGCTTGGTAAACCAGCAGGCACTTTTAACTCTGGAAAATAAATCAGAAATCAGGGGTAACGGGTACTGATATTTAGCAGTGATTTTGTTAAGGGAACGACAGTTAATACAAGGCCTTAATGAACCATCTTTCTTGGTCACAAAAAACCCCAGCACCTAAGGGTGAAGAGGATGGTCTAATATGACCCTTCTCCAACGACTCCTTGATATAAGATCGCATAGCATCATGTTCAGGTACCAATAAGTTGAAAAGCCGACCCTTGGGAAATTTACACCCTGACATCAGCTCAATTGCACAGTCAGAACTTCTATGAGGAGGCAAAGATGCAGACTTACTCTCACTGAATACATCAGAAAAATCAGCCAAATAATCAGGAATATCATGAGACTGGGGAGAAGTGGAGAAAACAGGAGTGTCACTAAGACCACACTGACAACCCCAACTCACCACAGACAGATTTCCAATCCAAAACAGGATTATGAGTTGCAGCCAGGGAAAACCCAGAACAATAGTATCATGCAAATTGTGCAGCACCAAAAATTTACAATTTTCTTGTTGGTCTGGGGCAACCGCATTATCACCTGGGTCCAAAACTGGGGTTTATTCTCCACCAAAGGAGTAGCATCAATACCCTCAAAGGGATAGGAGTCCGCAGGGGTATCATGGGAAAACCACAACGTTTAGCAAAGTCCAAATCCATCAGATTAAAAGCTGCTCCTGAATCCACAAAAGCCTTAGAGGAAAATGTAGATAAGGAGCAGATCAGAGTAATTGCCAAAAGGAACTTAGGTTGTACACTGCCCACAGCAAATGTGTGCGCAAAACGTTTCTTTAGTTTAGGGCAGACAGAAATAGTATGAGAGGCGTCTCCACAGAAAAAACACAGCTTATTACGCCTTCTAAACTCCTGACATTGCGCCCTAGACAAAACCCTATCACATTGCATGGGTTCAGACGTTTGTTCAAAAGGCGGCAACGCCTCTCGTGTAGTTTTACGTTCATGTAGACGCCGATCAATTTGAATGGCTAATGACATACTGGAGAATCATCAAGACCAGAGGGAACAGGAAATCCCACCATAACATCTTTTACGGTTTCTGATAAACCCTTCCGAAAGAGAGCTGCTAAGGCACCGTCATTCCATATAGTAAGGGCCACCCACTTTCGGAATTTGTGACAGTATAGCTCTGCAGAATCCTGACCCTGGTTCAATGCCAATAGGGTTTTCTCAGCTTGATCAATAGCATTAGGTTCATCATACAACAACCCCAAGGCTTGAAAAAATGCATCCACATTAGTCAGAATAGGATTTCCAGGTGTCAGAGAAAAGCCCAATCCTGGGGATCGCCGCGCAGCAAGGAGATGACAATTATAACCTGCTGCACAGAGCTCCCCGATGAGTTAGGCTTCAAGGCAAGAAATAGTTTACAATTATTCTTAAAATTCAAAAATTTAGACCGATCCCCAGAAAACACATCCGGAGTAGGGATCTTTGGTTCAACAGCAGGTGATTGAGCGAGATAGGCGGAAATTCCCCGCACTTCAGCAGCGAGCTGCTCAACACGATCAGACAAATGCTTAATCTCCATCAAAGAAAAAATCCTATGGCCCAAGAGAAAAAGTGGAAAAAATATATATTAAAAAAACAATTTCTGACACTTTTTTTACAATTCTCTCCTGCTTTTTAGTACCCTAGAATCTGCGGTTTAGGCTGGTGATTCTGTTATGATTGGGTCACCGAGGAGGAAAGCAAGACCAAGCTAAGCCATAGAAAACCAGAGAGGTTGGTAACTAAGCGGATTGCAGACCCCTAATCCTATCCACACAACTAGCAGTAGCCGTGGAGCGTACCTATTATGATTCTAGATGCCTCGACACAGCCGGAGAACTAAATAAGCCTAAAGCAAGAAAGGTGAAATCTAAACTGCCCCAGAGCAGACCCCAAAGGAATAGATAGCCTGTTAAATATTAATAATCCGTTAATTTCTTATAAGACTCAGTTCTGTACATTGCTTTAGCTTACACAACATAGGCTATTTTTAAGCTTGGCTCATGGTAGAAAGACAGCTCCATATATGTAGAGACCACATGCTTTAGGAGACGTATATAATTCATGGCTAACTGTAGAGGTCGCTCTTCTTCCCTCACCATCATGAGACACAGACGCAAGATGACACAACTCAACAGCTGGTATGTTACTTGACTACGAAGAAGCCGAACTGAGAGACAGACGCCATTTGCCATGTGAGATCCCGGAGAGAAAGTAGAATACACGTTGCTTTGGTATGAACTGATGGACAATATCTCACCTATTTTTATTCACCTGTTTTTTTGTAATAACCTTTCTTTGATGGAAGAATCCAAATAAACCACTATATTTTTATCTGGTAATTAGTCCTGAGTATTTTACAGGATAAGCATTATTTTACATTGGAGAGCCAGCCAGATCTGAATTTTTGTACTTTTTTTGCGGATTTCCCTCAACTTGCACACACGGGGGATTGGACTTTGCTAACGTCAAATCATATGTGCAAGTTATCGGGAATTCCACTACTTACAAGAATCACACAGAACCTAGAAGTAAGAATTGCCAGATAGATTGAGAAGTACTACAAGTGCCAAAGTGCCAGACGTGCTGAAACCAAGACAAGAGCCCAGCGTTGTCTATCAAAGGAACAAGCTGAGAAATTTCAAGGTAAGAGAAATGGATGTCATTAATTGTCTTGCTAAGCAGAGTAAATTGAAATTTAAGTCTGTAGACAATTCTAATTCAGAAGTTCTATGGTTAAGTTTATATGCCGAGTGTGAACTCGAGAATCAAAGGTTAGATTCTAAGTTTTTCAATAGAGAAAGAGAGAGATTAAAAAATATTCTACAGATGGTAGATATATTTCATAGATCTGTGTCAGAGAAATCCAAAAATGATTGTTGTGATGTTCCCGAGATTCACTGTAATGTGGAGAAACAGTTACAAGTAGCAGCTATTGAAGGTGACCTTGCAGACGTGGAACAAGATGGAGAAGTAGGAGGAGACTTCAGAACTGACGTAGAGGATGTACAAGGGAAAGACGTACCACTAAAAATAGACGACTCACAGGCCCAAATCCGAAGGAAAACTTTGATAAAGATATGCCAAATAATTCCTGCTTATGACAACAAAATAGATGTTTGTAGAAACTCTGAGATTTTTGAAAGTTGTGCTGATAAATTTGATTTATCTAACGAGGAGAAGAATCAGTTGTTCAAAATGTGGATCCCTGTAAATTTTGCTAGGAGATTGTCTTTAAAGTTATCTGGTGAAACACATGAGAATTTAACTGATAAGGACAGATTAAAAATTCTCATTTTTTGTTCATCAAATGAAAATCATCCAGATATTGATATTCTTCAAAAATTAAGGATTGGTCGGAAGGAATGTATTTTTACGTTTATGTCCATATATGAACGCTTGTATAGAACGGTCATGGAGAATGTCAAAACACCGTCCCTCATAAGGAGTTTTGTAAGCAAATTTTGGTTTTTAAATCCTGCATCTCGTGTTATTGCGTCACAAAAAGATTCTTTGTTTGAATGTGCGCAATCCCTTGATTTTGCCAGAAAACACGAGAATCGTGAAAGGAAAGTAAATTGTGCTAATTTTGGGAAGACAGGCAGAGTAAAATCTTATCAGAAGCTTGTATTAGCAAAACCTTCTAAAATGAGTTTTCTTCAAAATCAACAAATATATGAGGAACAAAGGAAATCACATGTTTGTTACAAGCCCTATGGAATGATGCAAAAGATCACCGAAAAGACACAAATTGAGTTAAGAAAAATGATGAGTTCTGATCTTCTTCCTGTAACAAAGATGGCCGAATTTAACAGACAGAAACAGGTGGTGAGTGACATCATGGCCTGTAAACTGAATACTCTGCTCCAAGAATCTATCAGCTTTAAAATGGCAAGAACCTTTCAGGATATTTTTTGCAGAGAAATAAGTATGGGTTTAGGAATTGGCTAGAAAAAGTAATTATATATATATATTTTGTGTAACAGTGTTATACAATTAGTGAGTTATATGTAATTATTTTATAGAGTATAATCCTGTAGTTCTATAGTTTGTATATACATATTCATACAGTATATATAGAGTGTTTGTAGAAGTAGAAATAGTAGAACTGTATTTTTTAATGAAAATTAAAATCTACATCAGTAATAATATATAGAATTATGAATATGATATTAACCTTATTTTTTATGTTTCCTTAGAATTTTCATTTCAAAGCAGGACTTAATCGAGAAAAATTCTCTTCCAAGGATTTATGCCTTTATTTACACAGGAAGTTGCAATAATTGCATGATTTTATATATCTAACCCTTACAAGGAAATAACTAATTGCTTTTAAAATGTTCTGGGTGTGTGCTTTACTGCATGGTTTGAATGACAACCACAGCAGGGGAATTTGAACCTTGTTCTAATAATACAAGTAGACCAGTATACTATGTCCCTGTTGCTTAGGGAAAGAATTTTTAAGGGGGTCTCAACTTTTGCAAACCAATGGAATTTTTTTTCCAGGCCTAAATGTCAAGTATAGCTATACATATACATATATTTATGTCATGTGGGGAATATTCAAAGAAATATTAAGAGACTAAATTGAAATAGTTTACAATGCATTGATAATTAGGATAATTTGGGTTAAAATACGTGTATTCATCACACCTTCGTATGTGAGGTATTTGGTTTAAAGTTAATATGTGACACAGTCTGAGTGACAGTGACTGAGTGTATGAGCAGCTGCTGAGCGAGTAATGTGATATGTTTGTGAGACCTCAGGATCCTGAATGCATGAGAGAAAGGAAAAAAAAAAACCCCCAAAGCTTTTATCTTTAGGAAATTATTAGAATATTAAGATACATAATGAAATATTATCTATACAAACATATATTTCTATATTTCTATAGTAATTATTATTTCTTGATTTAGTTAATTGTGGATAAGTGCAAAGTGCAATCGCACATCAAAATGGTTTATGCAAATTAATTTTTCCAAAGGATAATTTTATGATATTCAAATTAATTTTGATGGTTACACATCTTCAGACAAATAATGGTATAAGCAAGTATAAATTCACATAATTTATACATTAATTATTTTTAATTTTGGTTTTGATAAATGAATTATTTCATAGAACAATATTTTTTGGTATTAAGGGGGAAATATGTTTTTGATCCTGACTACATCATCACATTTGATTAATACCTCTTCTTCACACATTTTAATAGGAAAGAATATTAATAAGGTACAATGGTATAAGTATTGGGTATAATAACAAGTATTATAAAGAGTCATTTCTTTACACTAAGAGGAATTACATGCAAAGTTGCATAATTTGAATATTTTGGTAACACAAGTTTATGACAATTATGAAATAATCCAGATCATGGAAATATTAAGGGTATATGTTACTGAAGACATAACTACTCTGCATCAACATAAAGGCCTTATTCTTATTTTTATTTTTATTCTTATTTTTCATTATTTTTAATTCTTTCACCAATATTTAGTAAAGTAATATCTACTGAGAATATTGCTTCATTAAATATAGCAATTATATGGTTCTATTACTAAGGAAAATGTTTCACTTCTGAGTTATATGCAACAATTCTTTTATTCATTCATTCGCTCACTCATATATTCTTATTTTGGTTCATGGCTTTACATTCCTACATATTATTAGTATAATAAATATATTCCTTATTAATAAAGATGATAACACTGGTTACATAAAACACAGTGACACCTATGGGTTGAAAAAGGTAATTACACCTATGACATAAAAAATGTTCTATCACATGAAAAAAAATGGATAATAATGTATTATCACTTATTATTGGTTTATTATTTCAAATATTGAAATCCATATACGGTACAAATTCTGATAATAATTATATGGATATTACTGATTGCTATGGTACGCTGTGATATTATAGGATAGGAAATTACCAGATTTGGTATAGGATAGGGAATGAAGACTTCAAGCAAGATACTGATATTATGTTAATAAAGACTTTTCACATTTCTAAACTTCATTGATTCTTATCAGTTGCAAGAAGAAGAATGCCGCGATCCAGAAGTCCCAGAAGGTAACAAAGCTATGATTACTGAGTAATGAACTGTGTTAATTACAAATGCAGTATCCACCACTGACAGTCACAAGTGCAGTATCCACCACTGACAGTCACAAGTGCAGTATCCACCACCGACAGTCACAATTAAAGTGTCTAACCTGACAACCAGAGGACGATGATCCTATGATGCTGAGATGAACGGTGTTATCACGTTCTTATCAAGTTCCAGAGGTTTTCAATCACCTGAAAAGCTTCGATGAAAGCTGGTGAACAATGAAGGTAATTATCAGGAAGCTACAACCCTGACATATGTCCTGTGCATTAGGACAAAGACTGGTTATGGTGCTATGTTTAGCAAGGAAGAGTCATTTTAACCCTTGCTTTGCTGACCAAAGACGTCACACCTGTTCAAAGACCAGTACCGATGGAGGATTCCAGAATATCCAAGGCGAGCCAATATAAGCCCAGGTTTTTAAAGATGACACTGCACAGATATTAAAGCTGCATAGACTTTGTTTTCGTATTAACATTTGAAATTATGGACTTTGATTTGATACACAACACAATTTCTATATGCTATAGAAAAACTGTATTTTTAAAAGAACCAAGAAGAGGACAGAAGACATCAAAATGAAGACCAGATGACATCAGATGATGACTGGACCTGAGATGCTTCAATTTAGACTTAGGGAAGTATAATTATACATATTTTATATAAATATTGTTCACGACTTACCATAACATGAATTCACATCAATTATGTCATTGAGTACTTATAACGGTAATCTGATATTATTATTATTATTATTATTATTATTATTATTATTAATATTAAATTATTTTGTCAAAGAAGAAGAAAAGAAGAAAAAAGATCATTATATTTGAGGGTTCCAGTTAATGTCTGTCTCCCTCAAAAGGGGGAATTGTTAAATATTAATAATCCGTTAATTTCTTATAAGACTCAGTTCTGTACATTGCTTTAGCTTACACAACATAGGCTATTTTTAAGCTTGGCTCATGGTAGAAAGACAGCTCCATATATGTAGAGACCACGTGCTTTAGGAGACGTATATAATTCATGGCTAACTGTAGAGGTCGCTCTTCTTCCCTCACCATCATGAGACACAGACGCAAGATGACACAACTCAACAGCTGGTATGTTACTTGACTACGAAGAAGCCGAACTGAGAGACAGACGCCATTTGCCATGTGAGATCCCGGAGAGAAAGTAGAATACACGTTGCTTTGGTATGAACTAATGGACAATATCTCACCTATTTTTATTCACCTGTTTTTTTGTAATAACCTTTCTTTGATGGAAGAATCCAAATAAACCACTATATTTTTATCTGGTAATTAGTCCTGAGTATTTTACAGGATAAGCATTATTTTACATAGCCCCCAAACATATTGTCGGTGAGACAAGATGAAAACACAAACGCAGATAGGAAAATAGGCTGAGCAAACAATGGGGCCCAAACTAACTAGACAGGACAGGAAAGGAAAGACGCTGTCTGCAATCACGCAAAAAACTCTGCAAAAAAATGCCCAACACGTCTGATAGAAAAATTACTGAAGTCACTAGACTTCGCCCACTATATCAGCACTCTGTTATATTCTGAAAACAGAGCAAAGAGAGGCCAATCTAATAAGGGACTAAAACAAACTGGCACAAACAGTAACATAGATGGAAATTCAGCACAGCCCCAGCCGGGATAGAGGGAGTCGGCCGTCTTAAATCCAGTCAGAAACACCCAATGTCCAATCGTCTTCCTCATTATCAGGTGGCAGGCCTCTGTTAATTAGATCAGCTCCATTACCTCCTGTAACCACAAGAGGGAGCCCGGAAAGAGAACTCGCGACCCCTCTGTCAATACAACCATCTCCACTACCTTCACCAGCAACCAGAGGTAGGCCTGAAAGTGAATTCACAACACCGATGCTTTGGATTTTCCATTATGACTTGGACATGTAAATGGGAGGGGGGAGGAAGTCGGTATTGCATGATCTAGCAAAGAAATGCATCCTGAGGTGATGGCTTATGAGCGAGAGCCCAACTTTATTCTTTGGGTCGGTGCAATTACAGCGATACCAGATTTATGTTGAATCTGTTTTATTGAAAACAATTAGACATAACATAACATATAAGACAGCAACAAGAATTGTACACCAAACCGCACTAGGTTACAGTATAATCAGTCCCCTGTAAAGGTAAGATGTCTTCCGGCTCATATATTCGTATGCCTCGAACGAGCGGAGGTTGGCGCATATTCCTCAAAATTATCTTATGTAAGAGAATAAACAAGAATTTGTCTTCATATCTTAATAAACTCAACTGTATGAACATTCTTCATACCATAGCTACTCGTATATAATAAAACAAAATGTAAAAAGCGTCATTATGCTCTGTGTGTCCTCCAGTACATTATCAGCATCCCTAATCAAATATAAGGAGATAATAATTGCGAGCATACATAACGGCATCTTTACTTGTAACCAATGGGAGTGCACTTCTAAGACAAAGAGAGAAAGAAATTAAGAAGGGGAAAAGAAAACTCACAGGAGAGGAAGTGGGGAAAGAGGAAAGAAAGAGAGAGGGGGAGGGGGTGAGGAAAAGCGGGCCTCGGATTTCCGAACCGACCATTAAGGAGCTTCCTCGAGTAATCGAGGGAGTTCAGAAGTTTCCTTGAATAAGATCCAAGGCTGCCACGCTTGGACCAACCGAGTGTTATCACCTTCCATTTCAGCCAATAATTCCTCCATACGGAAAATGTCTGCAAATTCCGCCAACCATTCTGCCATAGTTGGTGGTGTTGTCGTGTGCCAGTGGCGTGGGATTACCATCCGCGCCGCGGTAATGCAAAACCTAAGAAGGCTCTTCTTCTGAGTGGATATAGAACCCGGAAGAATTGATAGGATGGCAATCTGTGGGGATGGGGGGAACATATTTCCCGGTAATCTTTTGATAAGCCCGAAACACCTTTTCCCAGAAGGATCGTACAGCAGGGCACTGCCACCAAATATGGAGAAGTGTACCCCTTTCGGTCCCACAACGCCAGCAGACATCGTCTACTGACGGGAAAATAGATTTTAGTCTGACGGGGGACAGATACCACCTGGTCAGTATCTTAAAGTTTTTCTCTCGTGCGCCCCCAGCCAGAGACATTTTGTGCGTGAAGAGGTATGCTTTGTCAAGGTCTTCACCTGAAAATTTACATCCTATCTCATCCTCCCACGCTCGTATATAGCTCAGAGCCCTGTCCGAGTCTCCTGTGTGGAATTCCGGAGAGATCCCCATCGGGAAACTTCTCTCGTAAGGCATCCCAGGATGGAACACTCCCCCCCCACTAGAACCCGTCCTAGTCTTAAGTCAGAACTACTATGCCAACCCAGAAATTGGTCTCTGTGACATCCTGGGGGAAAATCCGGATTACCAAATATTGGTGTCAGTGGATTTAGGGTGCTAATACATTTATTTTTATTTTTAAAACGATTCCATATCTGTAGGACTTCTCGAGTCAAGAAGCCAGTGGATTCCTCAGATTCGTTTGCACCCAAATCATAATGTTGGATCCATGGAAGATGGCGTAATGGGATACTAAAAGATGTTTGCTCCAATTGAACCCATTGTTTAGAGCGGTAGTTGAATTGCCAGTCAAATAAACGTGCAAGTAAGGAGGCCCTATGGTAAAGTTCCAGGTCAGGGAGACCCGCACCACCTCTGGATTTTGGAGCAGTTAAGATAGAATATTTTAAACGGGGTCTAGAAGCCTGCCAGATAAAGTGGATTATCGCAGATCTGATGGTCTGGAAGAATGTCTTCGGCGGTACAACCGGAACCGCCTGGAACAGGTATAAAAACCTGGGAAGAATGTCCATCTTAAATGAATTCATCCTACCAAACCATGACATAGATTTCCGTCCGTATTCCCTCAGACGTTTCAGACTCGATTCTAAGAGGGGCACGTAGTTTAATTTGTATAGGTCAGTCATGTCAGTAGGAATTTGAACACCCAAATATTGAATGGCCCCAGTTTTCCATCGAAAGGGGAAGTTTCCCATTATGCTTGTAAGTTCTGCCTGTCCTAAGGAAATGTTGAGGGCTTCAGTTTTCTGAAAATTGATTTTAAAGTTACTGACTGCTCCATATTTTCGAAACTCCTCCATTAGTGATGGGAGAGTGATGTGTGGTTGGGATATATACAGTAAGAGATCATCTGCATAAAGAGGGGCCTTATAATGAACGCGGTCCACCCAGAGACCGTGCACACTGGAGTTCTTCCTAATCGCCACCGCCAAATGTTCCATAACTATCGCGTATAAGAGGGGCGACAGGGGGCAACCTTGTCGGGTTCCGTTCCCAATGGAAATAGGGTCTGATAAAGCCCCGTTAATCCTAACCCTCGCTGAAGGGTCAGAGTATAGGGCTGCGATTCTGTGTAGGAAACGATTTCCCAGGCCCAGCTGTTTTAGGGCCGAGAACATAAAGCCCCAGTGTACACGGTCAAAGGCCTTCTCCGCGTCAATCGATAACAAAGCCAGTGGCTTACATTTTAATTTAGCATGTGCAGTCAATATGAGAGTTTTACCTATGCCGTCTCTCGCTTCTCTCCATCGCACAAATCCCACCTGGTCCGAATGTACTACTAAAGGTAAAAGAGGAGCCAGTCGATTTGCCAAGATTTTAGCGTATAATTTTACATCGATATTGATGAGAGATATTGGGCGGTAATTAGTTACTACTTTAGGATCTTTCCCTGGTTTCGGTATGACTTTGATAAAAGCCTCTAAGGATTGTGGGACAAACGGGGTGTCGATTGCAATGGTATTGAACACCGACGTCATGATGGGGCTAAGTTGTTCATGAAACATCTTATAAAAAGAGGGGAAAAACCGTCCGGTCCTGGACTTTTACCAGTTGGGGTATTTCGAATGACGTCGTCAATCTCCTCTGGCGTAAAATCAGTGTCTAATGGCATTGTTAGGTCTGTGGCCAATGTCGGAAGGGCCGTGTCCCGTATATAAGACTCTATATGTGATTGGGAGTCCAAAGGCGATTGAGGGGGGTAATCTCCATTAATATTATACAATGTATGGTAATACCGCCGCATTATATCCAAAATTTCTGGCGGGTTCGATGTCGTCTGACCTCTATGTCGTTGGAGAGATGGAATGTATGTGGTTTGATTGCGTGGGTGTAGAAATCTAGCTAACAAACGCCCACATTTATTTGCCTGACCGTATAATATACTCTTAAAACGATTTCTATGGTGTCGGTATTTCTCATTTAGTAGTGACTTCAAATCGTCTCTACATTTAATCAGGTCAGTCATTGTCTCCGCCTCCTTAGTCATCTTATGTTTCATCTCCAACATCAAAATTTTTTCCATCAGGTCTATAATTTCCCTACTTTTTATTTGTTTTAAGCGAGATCCATGTTTGATAAATACCCCTCTGAGTACGCATTTGAGGGCTTCCCATTTGATAGGCATAGCAGTAGTGTCGTGTGCATGGTCTTGTAGGAATTCTGCTATGGTAGTCTTAATATCAGCCACGCAAGTAGCGTCCTTTAAAAGGTTATCGTTCAATCTCCACGTCCACTGTCGTACCCCTGAATCGGGAGGACTAATGTCTAGAAAGACTGGAGCATGATCCGACCATAAAAAACTGCCGATGGACGGTTTCGGATCCCAGGCCAGTGCGCAATGACTGAGGAGGAAGAAATCTATTCTGCCATAGGAGTTATGTGGTGTGGAGAAGAACGTATAATCTTTCCCGTTAGGGTTAAGTAGTCTCCAGACATCAGCAAGACGTAAATTGTGTAGGTCTTTTTTCAAAGAGGACAGTTGACGAAGAGATAGATAAGATTTTGCGGTTGTGGAGTCCAACGTGGGGTTAAGAGTCAAATTAAAGTCACCCCCTAGTATAACAACCCCTTCTGCAAAGTCAGCCATTGTCTTCAAGAAGGATCTAGCTGTCCGTATTTGGTCTCGGCTGGGGGCGTACCATCCTGCTATAGTGTATATTGTTGAAAAAATCTGAATTTTCAAAATTACGTATCTGCCCTCCGTTTTATGGAGCGCTATAGATACACCTCGGGATCGGGAGCTCAGGTTGGTACTATGAAACCAGGTTGTGTAATAACGATCGTGTATATTAGGAACATGCCCAGTTTTAAAATGTGTCTCTTGTAAAAGCAACACATTTACTCTTTTCTTATGCATGCCATATAAGATATGTGACCTTTTCTGCGGAATGTTAAAGCCTCTAGTATTTAAGGAGCCCGATATGATCTTCTGCGTGGCAGTCTTACCCGGCATTGTGGATGTAGTCCGGGGTCAAGGATGTAAATTTCACCTGCAGGGATGAGTCGGCTTCGGGGTCCAATGCCCGCTACTGAGAAGGGAGAGAAAGGCTAGGAAGAGGGGGGTGGATGCAGCAAAAGGAAAAGTAAATAAAGTTAACACAGGACAAAGAATAGAAGAAATTAACAATACGAGTGCGGATAGTCACACTCCAATAGAAAATTTAACCAAGTGGAGGAAAACGTTAATGGCTGCGTGCCTCAATGGCAAAGCAGCGTCTCCAGGGGGCACGTGTACGACAAAAGAGGAGTCGGAGATACCACCTCCCTCGATACCCGACCCCGTAATGATATAACAGTCATGTTCCTTGCAAATCAAAAATGTAACGGGTAAAGACCATATGCATCCTATCATAACTATAACACGTATGATACTCGTAACGACTCGTGATTAGCTTCAATATCGTTGAGATGAACAGTATATAAAGATACCCCATCCTGTAACTCTGAACTAGTGTAAGTTTTAGAATCCACTTCTTTTTTCAAAAACAGGACATCCTAGACTAATAATCCAATGAAGGACAAAGGACATTGCTAATTTAAGAAATATGAGCTATTTAAGAATATGAGGGGGAAACAAGGGAAGGGAGGGGAGGGAGAAAGGAAAAAAAAAGGGGGGGAGGGAAAGGAAAAAATAGAAGAGGAGAGTCGGTTAATAGCATGAACATACATGAACATTAATTCGGTATTACTTATAGAAGTAACCCCTAAGATTTATCCTCTTCATAAAAAGGGGAAAGGGAGAAAAAGGCCCGAAAAATACAGGATAATCAGTTAGCTTCTCCTTCTTCCGAGTGTATGCGGCCCTGTCCATTAGGCCATCTTCCGTGACGGCGCTGTTGTTGAGGATCCAGGCCTCTGCGGGGGTCCTCCATTCGATAAAATGATGGTAAGGATGGCCAATCAGGAATGTCCACCTCGGGTATGTCGAGGGCAGCTGAAAAAGCTGGGATACCACTAGGGTGACTCAATCGATGCACTCTGCCTCTCTTCTGAACTCGAAGACAAAATGGAAATCCCCAGGTATAAAGGTCACGCTGCCGCAGTTCATTCAAAAGGGGGCGAAGAGCTCTACGTCTCTGTAAGGTCCATCTGGACAGATCTGGAAAAAGCTGTATGCGAGAATCAAAATGGTGTATGGGCTTTGCTCTTCTGGCTGCTCCCATGACCGCATCTTTAAGTTGGTACTTGTGCACCCGGCATATCACATCTCTCGGTGGGTCTTGTTCTCCGGGACGTGGGCCTAGAGCCCTATGTGCACTGTCTATTTCCAATGGGGTGTCTTGAGGCCTATCTAATACCGTGTTGAAAATGCCTCTCAGAGTGGTATTCAGCTCCTGGGGAGGTATAGATTCAGGTAACCCCCGTATTCTTATATTATTCCTGCGTCCCCTGTTCTCGGAGTCATCCAGCATTTCTGCTATGGTCTGTAGTTAAGTACAAATATATCCCAAATACTGGAAAAAAATCTTCAAAAGCTCAACTCACTGAAAATACAATAGCAAAAAAATCTCATAAATGAGCTATTAAGCATCACAAGAGATCAAAATTGGAGTTTTTCAAGCTAAATAATTTATTTAGAATAATTAACAGAGCATAAATGCTAAGTGCAAGTTACAGCAGACATAAACACAATATAATTAGACCAGCACCTTGACAGTTAATAAAGTTTTTATCTGTATAAAACATGTAGTTTCTTTGCTTTCCTTTCACAAATAGAATGCATGATAAACAGAAAACTCTCCATTTACATAATATGTATGCCCAGATAAGGTTTTGCATACAATAAGTGCCCAGAGTAAAATGCTGAATATAAAGTGCATAAGTGCCTTGTATCAATAAGCCTGGTAGGCGTTAAGTGTACACAGAGTAAAGACTGTCTATACAAATTCCAGAGTGGGATACAAGGGCTGCATTAGAAAGTAACACTTACATGTGCTGTGTATGTCGCTGTTAGACCTGCCGCCCCACGCGCGTTACGCCGCAGCTTCCTCAGGAGGCGTGGTTTACATGTGCCCCGGATCTAGTTTATATAGTGCGGTCAGCCAATGAACCGCTTTCCCTAATAAAGCTTGTAAAATTTAGGACCTGCGCTGTAGCATCCACGGTGACGTCAATAGTATCCAGTTCTAAACGTCCACAGCATCACCAGCGCATGCGCTGTTGAGTCCCCACTATAAACAGGGAGTCTATCATCAGCGCTCATCATCAGCATGAAAGTGGCTCGAGCTGCGAAGCAGCCAGAGACAGCCACATACCAGACTGAGCACGTCAGAAGGCTCCTAGGGAGGACAGAACTGGGCATGCGCTCATGTGAGTACATGAAAATAAAATAATTATGAAGAATAATAATCACTATTTTAAGTGATAACAAGTGTTGAAAGTGAGGGGATAAAACATAATGATGCTGAAATAATTATAGCGGTGTGTATGAACCATAAAAGTGAATATGCCTGACATAGGCACACTATGCAAGCAAAACAAAAAATCCAGTCCAGTCCTGTCACACATACAATATAGTTGCACTAAAAAGCTTAATCTGGTCCGATTTTTTGGCTAGTAGTCCGCAGTCTTTTATGCCAAGGGCTCAATCACATTTGCTTATTTTAGATTCGTTTTCATTTTTTTAAAATTTGGCAGTAGATGTTCATGATTTAATTTACATGTCACTTGCAAAAAGAGAAGAAAAAGTGACCTGTAAATATATATTTTACTTTTTCTTTATTTTATTTTTTTTCTAAAATGCCCAGCATGTGGCAACAGCTCGGTATTGGTACCATTTTTACCACATAGACGTTTATTTAAGAAAAAAAACAAAAAAAAGATTTTTAATTAGTTTAAGCATGCATTTTTTTTTGTTTTTTTTTCATTTGCTTTTCTGCAAAATTGGTTAATGCTTTAACCAAAAACAAAACTACTAGATAAAAAATGGACAACGCTGAGCAAAAGGGTTACAATATGGGGAGAAATGTGGGGGGGGGGGAAATACTGCATTCGACAATACATGCCTGATCCATATTGTCAAGTGTGAGAGTAAAGCCTCAAGACATAGACAGTAGTCCCTTTGGGTGCGTCTTGCTTAGCCATTGTGCCGCCATATGGTGCTCAATAAATGGAATCCAAAAAAAATATGGATGCCATGAAAAAATCCTCCATATGAGACCTAGAGGTGCAGAATTGGCTCTAGTTTGGCTATGATTATACAACGCTTTGCTTGTATGGAGCCATAATACAGTTGTGTGCACAACACCGTACTATCTAATATATAAAGCTCAATGTGGGAGTGTATGTACTGTATGTATGTATGTCCGGGATTGGCATCCGCACCGTCGCAGCTACAGCCATAAAATTTGGCACATTCAAGCAAAAAAGGAAGCACACTGTAGCGCCAAACCATGCAAACATGAAAAATGAATAATGAATTGCATTACTGCATTAGAAATATGAAAAATTAATAAAGTTTAGTGCATAAAATGGCCAAGTTTATGCGCTAAACTTTCTCAATTTTAACCCCACGTGTTCCAATTCACCAAACAATTTTACCCCTATCTACAAAATGGGGAAAAAGTGTATGTATGTATTGGCATCTGCACCGTCGTAGCTACAGCCATAAAATTTAGCACAGTCACACGCCTGGGCACAGAGAGTGTCATAGGCTATGTTGTGAGGCAAAATTTTAACTCCGCACATTCCAATTCACCAAACAATTTTGCCCCTATCTACATAATGGGGAAATAGTGAAAGGAAAAGTGTTGGAGGCAAATTGACAGCTGCCAGATGTGAACAAGGGGGACTTAAAGAATGAAAGCGATGGCGCCAAACAGTATATACCGTACAGTTGCTAAGGAGGGGCCCTGACATGGGATACTCACCACACACCGGGATATGAACACACACACAAAATGCGCCACACACTACCACGTGCTTCAACACATATACCACCCTCAGCACACATTTCACCACACATAAACCAACCTCGCCACATAAAAGTCCAAACACAAAAGTCGAGAGAGCAGCCAGAAAGACAGCGGGGGACGAGAGAGCAGCCAAAGAGAGAGCGGGGGACGAGAGAGCAGCCAAAGAGAGGTATGGAGCGTATGGAGAGAGAGAAGGGGAGGGGGAGAGAGAGAGATGCGTGCCGGGCACTTGTGGGGTTAAAACTCACAGTGCCCGGGCATGCGCTGTTGAAAAAGCCGGTCCGGCGCTGCAAAAAAAGTCGCAGCCTTACAGCGCATGTTTGCCGTATCCGGCAAAACCCGGAGGCCGCCGCATGTCTATCCGGCACGATGCGGCGATCATTACATTCTATGTGAAAAAACCGGATCCAATTCCGGATCCGGTTTTCACAATTTTTGGCGCATCGTGCCGGATTTAAAAAAACGGATGTGTGAAAGTAGCCTAAGCAATACTTTATTCCCACATCAGACTTGGGGGCACAACAGCAACATGGATAGTGAGCCGGGACTAGGAAGCAAGAAGTTCCCGAAGCAGGCTACAGCTGTCTGCCGTACAAGGAAAGTTCATAATAACATCGGACAGGAGGAACTCCAGTGTAACTCAGTACTGGGAGTACTTCATTTATAGGCGTTATAAGAGGAGACGTTCAGAAAGGCACATGTTGGCGGAGTGTTGGAAAGCAGTATTCCACCTGGCCTGGAGGTTGACTGAGTCCCTGACCTGGAGGACACGGCATGGAGGCAGGCACCTCTTTGCACAACAGACTGTAAGTAAAGCTTTGGAACTACATGCCCTGGTGTCCTCCACTTATTCCGGCGCCAACACACCCGACACTGCTACATCTTGGTGCCCAACACCGCCTGACCTACATCTCCCCTTGACCTCCACATCTACACTGCCCTGGGACTACAGCTTCAACTGTGGGGAGCTTTTATATCTTTGCTACACTATACCATCAGTCCCAGAGGATCTGCATGCAACGTCGGCTTAACACCTCCCTTGCCGAACACCGCAGGTGGTGTCACGAACTATTCATTTAATCAACTACAATCCACCATTCAATCTCCTTTTTACTTGGGCACGCAGGGCCATGGACCGGGTCACCGCTGCTGTGACACCTTTCCCCCTGAGTGACCGGCTTGGTACCGAGTACCCCACAGCCCTGGGAGGGCGACCCAACTTGGCGTCACGAACAGGATGACGAGACCCGATGCCATCGGGTTCTGTGTGCCTAAGACTCAAAGTTTTTGAAAATGTGCAGAAGACCCAATTTAATAGACTGTAAAATGAACGCTAAAAATGGCCGCTGGCGCGGTGAAGAAGGGCGTGACAACATGGGAGGTCCTAAGAAAAGACCGGGAACTGTCCTGGGTCTCCCCTGCCTGAATTACTATGCGACAGCGACATGGCCCACCCCCCAAGGGGTTCGTATACTGGCCTGGTATGGAGGAGTTGGAAGAAGACGCCGCCCCCAGAAGGAGGAGCGGAAGCCAGTGGCGGAAAAAGAGCCCAGACAGGAAGAAGAACGCCAGAACGCCATATTGGAAGGAGAGGGGAGGAGACGGGAGGAGGCCTGCGGATTTCGAGGAGTTTAAGCTGAATCTCCTCGGCGCCATGGCTGAAGGCTCCAAGCCAGTTTCCGAGATGAACCGCCAGCAGCTGGAGGACGAAATAGCCCAGCTGACGCGCCATCTGCAACTGAGGCAGGAGGCTCTATGGACTTTGAACCTGCAGCGCGCCCAGGAGGGAGTCTACACCTGCGGTACCCGCTACACCGGTACCCATCGCTGCTGCACCGGATCTCATCCAGGCAGACTCTGGAGCCTGCGACCGCTGCCATACCACCAGCAGCCTCCATTGTCCCCTCTCTGCCGTCACCACGGGAGGAGTTGTACGAGGCCTTGGGAGCTGAAGCGGAGGAAGAAGAGCTCCCGCCTGGACCTGACGCGGCCGCGCAGGTCCCGCCGGAGCCCCCCGTGGATCGGGAGTCGCCATCTGCTACCACTACTGCCACCGGGAGCCGCACCATGCCTGTACCGGACCCGAGACTACACCACCAGGATGTACCAGGTATATATCCCGGCCCTCCTAACGGGTTAGCCCCTGAATTCACATTGTCAGAGGCTGGCTTGCTGGAGCTCGAAATGGGGATGTTGGATGAGTCATCCGGGGGCACTAGGCTGTCGGAGATGGGGAGGTGGAAGAGGTCCCTACTGAGGAGGGTACGGCTGGAACAGGCACGCATGATTCGGCGCCTTGAGGGCTGGGACGAGTCTAGGTCACTTTGGGATAGTGAAAGGCGCCATGAGATCCCTTGGCTACTGAATCCCCGTGTAGCCGCCTACCAACGCCAACAGGCCGCAGCCTCCCCAGATGTCAGGCCATGCACCAGAGCAGCAGGACCACCCGCTAATGAGGAACAGCATCCATTGGTACCAGTTGCTACTCCTGCTGAATCACTGGTAGCCGAAACATCACCAGCAACCACTGCTATACCACCCCTGCTGTACCTCAGGCAGCAGCCATGCCAGATGAATACTGGCAATTCACCAACCTGTCAGGACACCCAGAGTATCTCCCCTGGAAGCAGCCCAAGCAACCAGCTTCCAGAACCCAGGAGGGGATAACTAGCTCTAATGTTGATTCAAACTAACTCTCGCTACCCAGGAGGGTATTAACCAAGTTTTCTATTTTTTTTCTATTGTTCAATTTTTCTATTTTGATTATGTTTACCCAGTTGTTGCCTAGTTCCATTGGCAGCCTTTACACTTGAACTGTGGAGATCATGGACGCTGAGTGATCCAGAACTGTTATGTAAATAGTTTGCACCTCTTTAGGTGCTCTCTCTTGGTTTTACATAGGAACCTCTCTTTGAAAAAAAAGGGAACTACCTCATTATAGGGACATTTCAAGACATGATGGCCGGACCAGTGTCTACAATTGCACTTATTGAAAACCAGCTGAATAGCCCGGCGTTGCCTGGGCATATTAACCAACTGTGGTTAGTTAACAAATTATAATGATTATATTGCACATAAAAAACGTGCATCTAATCCTATACTGTGTGATACTGACTGCTGAGCCGTGTATCTAATCCTATTCTGTGTGATACTGTCTGCTGAGCCGTGTATCTAATCCTATCCTGTGATACTGACTGCTGAGCTGTGTATCTAATCCTTTCCTGTGTGATACTGCCTGCTGAGCCATGTGTCTAATCCTCTCCTGTGTGATACTGACTGCTGAACTGTGTATCTAATCCTATCCTGTTTGATACTGACTGCTGAGCCGTGTATCAAATCCTATCCTGTGTGATACTGACTGCTGAGCAGTGTATCTAATCCTATCCTGTGTGATACTGACTGCTGAGCCGTGTATCTAATCCTATCCTGTGTGATACTGGGCTCCCCCTGCAGTCTGTGTCAGAGGGTGGTTTGTGTTGGCACGGTAATAAATTGTGTTATTTCCAGCTTTTCAGAAGGACGATAACACCATAGAAATGATAAGAATAACACAGGTCTGCAAAAAAAAATTTTTCAAGAGCTGTTTTGATTATTCCACGTAATTTTTATGTTTTTGAGTGCGCTGAATCCGATAATGACCTCCGTTTTGTCATAGGGCATCACGTTTTCTGACAATTTAAGTAACTATGTTAAATAAGACAATACCTCAAAATAAATGAAAATAGACTCATAAAATTAATTTTTTATTACAAGAGTTTCATGAAAATCATTTTTTTAACTGCAATGAGCTCACTAACACACACTTCTTCCCTGTGAGGCTTCTCTTGGTACATTTACACTTGTGAGTAGCATCTGTAATGTCTCTCTGAAGCGTCCAACAGTAGTCTGCCATCATTGTAATGCTCCATCTTCCCTGGTATCTTCTTTCCATCTTTTTAAAGTCCTGGTGGAATCGTTCACCTTGCTCTAAACTCACAGCTCCCAAATTTTCAGGAAAGTTGTCAAGGTGGGAATGGAGGAAATGCACTTTCAAACTCATCAGGCAACCTAAAGCTTGAAATGCTTTCAGCATTCGTCTGATGATTTTTTTGTAGACAGAGTCTATGCTACTGCCTAAAAATTTCTCTACGACCTCTTTAAATGCAATCCACCCTTCTTTTTGATGATGCGTCATGGTATTGATAAACTCTTGATCAGCTATAAGCCTTCTAATGTCTGGTCCGACGAACACACCTTCCTTCAATTTTGCCTCCGAGAGGCTTGGAAACTTGGTGACCAAGTATTTCAAGCATTCTCCATCTTTTGGAAGTGATTTTCCGAATTGCTTCATCAATCCCAATTTGATGTGAAGAGGTGGTAGAAGAGCTTTATGGGGAGGAACCAAAGTTTCTCGGAGGACATTTTTTTCACCAACTGTGAGCACCATCGGCTGCCAATTCTTCTTGGTCCAGTGGTTTTGTCAGTCTCGACTGCCCCATAGACACAGAAAACAAGGGTATTTAGTATACCCAGCTTGTTGCCCGAGCAGCATGCACAAGACTTTCAAATCCCCGCACACTTGCCAACCGTGGTCTTCATAGTTAAGTTTACGAAGAACCAATTCTCGTAGGTTTCCTTGAGTTGTACGGAATGACCTACAGGGATGGAAGCATAAAAAACCGCCGTTGTGGAGTAAAACTGCTTTGAGACTTCTTTTTGAAGAATCTATAAAAAGACGCCATTGCGCTGAATCATATTGGATTTTGAATTGACCCATCAAACCTTCGACATCAATGCAATAAACCAACTTATCTTCCTGGGCAAAGTAAGGAATGAACTCGTCTTCACGATGTCTGAACCATGAGAAAGACACTCCTGGCAACAATAAATTCTTGCTTTTGAGCCTCGATCTGAGTAACTTAGTGGCATCTTTGGGAAGATTCAAGTCTCTTACCAAATCATTCATCTCCTCCTGGGAAAACAATTTTGTTCTTGTATCATCTTCAAAGTCAGAACTTGATTCATCATCTGGTTCAGGTATGACTCCACCTTCATCGGAGCTAGTTATCTCTTCCAAGGTAGCAGGGGCCTTGGGTACTGGTATATCTGTGCCATGGGGGATGGGATGAATTGCTGAGTGAATATTGGGGTATGAAATGGAATGCTTCCATTTTGAATTATACCCTTTCACATCGCATGAACAAAAGTAGCAATCGTCACTATGGTTCTTTTGCTCTCGCCATACCATAGGAATCCCATAACGGAAAGCTTTTTTCTTAGGCCTGTTTCACACTTCCGTTTGTGACCATCAGTCAAGATCCGCCGATTTGGAAAAAAAACATATCCGCCATTTATCTTGGCAGATCCTTTTTTCCTCATAGACGTGCATTATCGGTGGATCTTGACGAATGGTCGTCCGTTTGATCCATTTTTGTACGGATCCGCCAAGATTTTGGCATCCGCTCAGCGGCCCGAACGGAGCATGTAACTTTTTTTTGTGTCCGGATCCGCTATTTGCCGATTTAACCCACGTTTCTGTCTGGCTGCTGGAGAAAATTCTCTCTCTCTCCTTTTCCCCAGGCGCGGTTCCTTTAAATTTTTACCTTCGGCGGATCCGTTCATCCGCCGATCCGCTGACCCCCGTTTCAGTCAGTCCGCCTGCGGATCCGTTTTCCGCTATTTTGGCAGATTTTAGCTGACAGAAAAAACTGAAGATGCCCAAGCTTTACCTTGATCTCCAAGCTTTAGTCCGAAATATGCGAAGTATATTTTTTTCACAAAGTCTGTAATATTCAGCTGTTGCTTCAACACTGTATATTCACCACAAATGTAACAGAAACTGTCAGGCGAATTAATACACTTCCGCTGAGTCATAATGCTAATTTTGGGAAACACGGTTGAATGTGACGAGCTAACACGAACTGAGATTAAAAAGTGTGAACAGGCGAGAAGCAAGATAAAACAATTGAAACAAGCCGGGGCATGTCAGAGCCCGCTCGTTCAGCTTGCAACATGTTGATGCTGGTTTCATTAGCTCACTCTGCAAGTTCTTTTCTTTGAAAGTTATATTTTTTTGGCATTGTATATCTTCAATGCATTGATGTGAATTAATTAATAGTAATTTTGACTTTCAAAACCCTAAGATAAAAAAAAAACAAAAATTGAGAAAAATTTACTAAATTTGAAGAGAATTTAGCATTTTGTGGCAATCCTGACGTCCAGGATTTTTTTCAATATTTCTTTTGTTTTCAGCACACCAAAATACATGGAAATTAGATGAAAATAATCAAACAGCTTTTTAGTCGCAGACCTGTGTAATAGGTCTCAGTTACCACAACTGTCTACAAAGAAAACTGTTGCTGATAGCAACCAATCACAGCTCACATTTCATCTTTTAAACAGCTCTGGGACAGCGTGGCGAGTTTTGAGTGGCGACTTTTGTGTTTGGACTTTTATATGGTGAGATTGGTGTATGTGTGGTGAAATGTGTGCTGAGGGTGGTATATGTGTTGGAGCACGTGGTAGTGTGTGGCGCATTTTGTGTGTGTGTTTATATCCCCGTGTGTGGTGAGTATACCATGTCAGGGCCCCACCTTAGCAACTGTACGGTATATACTCTTTGGCGCCATCGCTCTCATTCTTTAAGTCCCCCTTGTTCACATCTGGCAGCTGTCAATTTGCCTCCAACACTTTTCCTTTCACTTTTTCCCCATTATGTAGATAGGGGCAAAATTGTTTGGTGAATTGGAACACGCAAGGTTAAAATTTCACCCCACAACATAGCCTATGACGCTCTCGGGGTCCAGATGTGTGACTGTGCAAAATTTTGTGGCTGTAGCTACGACGGTGCAGATGCCAATACATACACTTTTTCCCCATTATGTAGATAGGGGCAAAATTGTTTGGTGAATTGGAACGCGCAGGGTTAAAATTTTGCCTCACAACATAGCCTATGACGCTCTCGGGGTTCAGATGTGTGACTGTGACAAATTTTGTGGCTGTAGCTGCGATGGTGTGGATGCCAATCCTGGACATACACACATACACACATACATACATACATACACGCCCACATTGAGCTTTATATATTAGATGTTTGATATTTTTGAACAAAAAGCTATAAAGTGATAGTGTGTAGTGAAAGTACTAATGACAGATTTTATAAGGTTTAATTGAGGAAGAAATACAGTGAATGTTTTACAAAGTTTGAATAAAGATGTGAGAATGGAATAAAAATGTGGAGAAGATGAACCAGGCAATAGCATTTGTCACTCAGTAAAGAAGAAAGTAGCAAATGTGAGAGATGGCAGAAAAAGAAATGTGTTGCTAGCAAATGTGATACTCAAGTTAATAGTGAATTTGTTGCCATAGCACTTTGAATTAGGTAGCATAACTTTAAATATAGATAGGCAGTTAAATTGTTTGTAACATTCAAGAAACTGTGCCTCCCACATTGGGAAGTTTAGTATAAGAAATGTTCATTATGCAATATAAAATTTTTGTATGTTCCTGTATTGTCAACTTTGTTTAACTTGCAGCCTGCGGACGTGCTGTGTTTAACGGGGGGGTATGTGGCGCCCCTGAAGCTCGGTCGCCACAGAGGTACTGCACCTCCTCCTGAGGTGTGGTGCCCCACCATCCAGGTAAGGTGGGAAGCTCCTGACCACACTCCAACACCTGCACCCAACACCACAAAGTAGTGTAGCAAAGCACCTTCGGCGGCTCCCTGCTTGGAGTATAGCAAAGCACCCATTGGTGGCTCCCTGCTTGGAACACGAAACGTGCTGGGAGGTGGAGTTGAGTTTACATTAAAAGAGCGGGAAGAGTTTAGGATTCAGCAGTTACTAGTCAGTCATTCAGTCATAATCATTCAGTCAGTCACTGAGAGTGAGTGAGGATGCAGAAGGACAGAGAGTAAGACAGAGAGGATCCCCGGGAGAGGGATGGATGAAGTAAGTGCTGCAGCAGGCCACAGTGACCTGGGTCTGCTAGCACAAGAAAGAGACATAGAAAGGACACCTGATAGTTCCATAGAAAAAAAGGATTAGTGCGGAACGTGAGGAGTAAAAGAGAGAACATGATGTGGGTTAGAGAAGAACCCTGCCTAGGATTTCTAAGCGCAAGGCCGGGGCCCGGTCCCCGAGGTTGTATGGATACTAATGATCCTGCAGCAGACACCGGAGGAATAGAAGTTAGCAATACTTTATTCCCACGTCAGACTAGGGGGCACAACAGCAACATTGATAGTGAGCCGGTACTAAGAAGCAAGAAGTCCCGAAGCAGTCTACAACTATCTGCCGTACATGGAAAGTTCATAAGAACATCGGACAGGAGGAACTCCAGTGTAACTCAGTACTGGGAGTACTTCATTTATCGGCGCTATAAGAGGAGACGTTCAGAAAGGCACATGTTGGCGGAGTGTTGGAAAGCAGTATTCCACCTGGCCTGGAGGTTGACTGAGTCCCTGACCCGGAGGACACGGCATGGAGGCAGGCACCTGTTTGCACAACAGACTGTGAGTAAAGCTTTGGAACTACATGCCCTGGTGTCCTCCACTTATTCCAGCGCCAACACACCCGGCACTGCTACATCTTGGTGCCCAACACCGCCTGACCTACATCTCCCCTTGACCTCCACATCTACACTGCCCTGGGACTACAGCTTCCCGTGTGGGGAGCTTTTACATCTTTGCTGCACCATACCATCAGTCCCAGAGGATCTGCATGCAGTGTCGGCTTAACACCTCCCTTGCCAAACAACACAGGTGGCATCACGATCTATTAATTTAATCAACTACAATCCACCATTCAATCTTCCTTTTACTTGGGCGCTCAGGGCCAAGGACCGGGTCACCGCTGCTGTGACACCTTTCCCCCTGAGTGACCGGCTTGGTACCGAGTACCCCACAGCCCTGGGAGGGCGACCCAGATACACGGCTCAGCAGTCAGTATCACACAGGATAGGATTAGATACATGGCTCAGCAGTCAGTATCACACAGGATAGGATTAGATGCACGGTTTTTATGTGCAATATAATCATTATAATTTGTTATAACTAACCACAGTTGGTTACTATGCCCAGGCAACACCGGGCTCTTCAGCTAGTATAATATAAACGCCAGCAAATCTAATAAATGGATAATTAGATACTCGTGTCCATGGGATTAGCTCAGTATTGTAGCTTCATTGATGTAAAATGGGATAAGCTGCAATAAAAAGTGCCGTCCTATGAACAATGTCTCGGTTTCTTCACACCGATTGCTGTTTTGCACATCGGCAGCAAATAAAATGTTCTTACCACCGACATTTGGTTTAAGTCCGGGATCACACATGCGAGAAACTCGGACGAATCTCGCATGTTAATACCCGGCATTGCCGCCTGCACTCGGGAGCGGAGCGTGCGGCTGCATAGCAATGTGTGATCCTGGCCTAATTTGAAAACTCCCACATCAGGTGTCTGACAGGTTCACTGTCAAGAGGGTTTCTGGGGATTCAAATCAGCAATAATTTCTTTAATGGGAAAAATAGGTATGCATTTATTTTTTGTATTTCTGAATACTCCATTTATTATCAACATTGTGAAGGTTTCTTTGTTTTTTTTTTTGGTTGTTTGTGAAGTTGCCTTTTTCATATTTTACTTTATAAATAAAAATGACAGACCACAAGGCTGAAACAGTATAACATCATATATTACATGTGGGTGCAGATGAAAAGAAAACCAACACAATCAGCCCATGGAAAATCAGTGTAGGACACACTGTAATCAATAAGAAGCCGCAAAAGGAAATCAGTGCATAGATGTCCAAGGTATGATAAAATCACAAATCTTTATTAGATAACACAGGTAGAAAAGCACAAACAATGACAAACAAAGGGTGACACAAACAGAAGCAGAGCAAGAGGGCATACAGTGTCAAAAACCTCACTCTGACCCTTATCGTGAGTAAACACCTGGTGGTAAAGATAAATAAGTATCCAAGTATAAACACCCAATATATAGCAGGCAGACCAGTGAAAAGCAGTAAGGGGTAAAATCCCCAGCTGGACAGCCATATAATCAGGGGTGAAGATACAAAGACACAAAAGCAAGGTACATACCAGGAGGGGAGAGGGGAGAGACACTGAATCCAAAGCTCAGCTGACCCCGACGTACGTTTCGGAAATGATCTTCCTTCCTCAGGGGGCGTGTCAATAGGGTGTTAATTGCGGGTTAAATAGGGGAAGTAAAAACAAGCACCAATCATGAGGGGTGACGCTGACCAATCCCCCCACATCCCCATCACTGCCTTAGCTGGCGCTGATCAGCACGGGGCCCCATGACGTCAGACGCCAGACCACAGGCAGACGGGGGCGGGACAGGAAGCGTGTCCACCCACACATGTACAGGAACAGGAAAGACGGCCGCCGCCATCTTGGATATGGGCAAAAGGCAGGAAATCTGCCAGAACTGTGAAGGGGAATAGTGAACGTCCCTGAAAAGACCTTACAAGATAGAAGCGGGCTGAATAGCGCTACAACTAATTTAGTACCCTAATATAACAATGTAGTAATGCATCACCAATGATATACAAATTAATTAATATATAGGGGAGCGCAAATAGGGCATTAGCAAGAAATGGAAATGTAAACTAAGTGTATAAATTACACCTAGGCAGCAAGAATAATCGGTAAGATGAGAGGCAGAGCACATAATATTACAGAGTTAATAACAATAACCAGTGTTCAGTGCCCATACCTATCATATATAATCGAATACATGATTTTAAATACATAAAGCTGCACAAAAGCTGTATACGTGTCAATATATACATCAGTATACACATCCATAATATTGAGCCATAAAATACACCTATATATGGATACAGCAACATCATTAGTCCAGCATTCATAATAATGAGATGGAGAAAAAAAAAAAAAGGACTAGGGCACCACCATATTCTCCATGAAAATGTGCCATAAATTAAACTTGCACATAAATACAGAGACATTATTAAACCAACATTCATAGTATTGTGATGAAAAAAAGATGATGAGGCCTTGAAACCGCCAAATTCTCCATTCAAAATGTGCCATAGAGTAAACTGGCACATAAATACAGAGGCATTATTAGTCCAGCATTCATAGTATTGCGATGAGGGAAAAATGAGGCCTTGAAACCGCCATATTCTCCATACAACAATGGAGGAGTAGATGTATCTTCATCTTCCCAAGTAGGATATCCATCCAACCCAGCAAGGAAAGCCACAAGAAAACCATCAGACAGGTGCCTGCAATTAAAACTAAAATAAAAACAAATGTTAAAACCAAAGACACAAAGAGTCACCCAACTGGCAGCAGCAGAAAAGGGGATAGAGAGGATAATCATAAAAATGGAGCAAATGACAGACACTCATTAAGACACCTCGGATGAACCGTTTGCAACTTCCAGATCCACCTGGTTTCCAATTGACCCAGCCTTTTAGATAGGCCCCCACCTCTGATATCTATTCTCAGAGCCTCGATGCCACGCACTTTAAATAAAGATGCGTCACATTTATGATGATCTTTGAAGTGCTTGGGAATAGTTCTCAGGGTGGAGTCATCCATGTGGTCCCGTGCCGCCTGGATCCCCAACACATGCTCCCGCACACGGACCTTTAGTTGGCGTGTTGTAAGGCCAACATAAATAAGATCAGCGCCAGCTAAGGCAGTGATGGGGGATGTGGGGGGATTGGTCAGCGTCACCCCTCATGATTGGTGCTTGTTTTTACTTCCCCTATTTAAACCGCAATTAACACCCTATTGACATGCCCCCTGAGGAAGGAAGATCATTTCCGAAACGTACGTCGGGGTCAGCTGAGCTTTGGATTCAGTGTCTCTCCCCTCTCCCCTCCTGGTATGTACCTTGCTTTTGTGTCTTTGTATCTTCACCCCTGATTATATGGCTGTCCAGCTGGGGATTTTACCCCTTACTGCTTTTCATTGGTCTGCCTGCTATATATTGGGTGTTTATACTTGGATACTTATTTATCTTTACCACCAGGTGTTTACTCACGATATGGGTCAGAGTGAGGTTTTTGACACTGTATACCCTTTTGTTCTGCTTCTGTTTGTGTCACCCTTTGTTTGTCATTGTTTGTGCTTTTCTACCTGTGTTATCTAATAAAGATTTGTGATTTTATCATACCTTGGACATCTATGCACTGATTTCCTTTTGCGGCTTCATATTTTACTTTATGCAAATAAATTTTGGTTTGAATTCTTGCTGCAAGATGGTTTGTATTCTTGTGTTACCTGGCATTAAAATTCTGGTAATGTCTATTATAAAAATGTATCCCTATCGTATAGCTATCAATGTAGTGTTGGGAGTAAGCAATGCCACAGGAGATAGGGGTTGTGACAAGAGTTGAGCGAATTTTGCAAAATTTGGTTCGGATTACGATCGCCGGCGAATATTGTATTTACAGTATTCACCAAACGTCAATGGGTCTAGAGTTGAGCGAATATGTTCGGGACTGATCGTCAAACATAAATTCTGCACGAATAGAGTACAAAAAAGCCATGAATATGGCAAACTCGGATTTGAGGATGGTTTCATATTCTCCAGTTGTAAGGCTACATGAGATGGAAAAAGCTGACCATACACATTGGGTAGCCGTGTGCTGAATGTTCGGCCAAAGGCTATCACTCCCGACTCCACATACTTGTGAGTGCTGGGGATTTTGAGATTATCTCCCCTGAGAACAAAAGTATCAGGCATTGCCGCTCCACCTGCCCGGTCCTTCTCTCTCCTATCGGGGAAGAGCCGGGAGGTGCCTCTACACATCAGATGGCCGAGCGATCCTCCCAAAATCTGTGGCTTTGACCGGCTTTCAACTAACATGTATTGGGGCTGTTATTGTGACTGTCCCAAAAAAGGTAATGGTAAACTGTACCTCCCTTCTAATGGGATGTTGTCCCTTTACCTCTATGTAGTCCACCTGTAATTGGCAAGTAACAGTTCGGTGCTCATATTCTGCTACATGTGTAAGCTATTAAAATGAGCCTTTATTAGATTTTAATAACTTCATTATTCACTATTTTGAAGTCTTTTGGGTCCTGATTTATTAAGCTGATTTCAGCAGAATTCTGGTGAAGTTGCGCAAAAATATTGCAACATTTGGAGTTTACTTTACAAGCCAGCTATGCCAATATGGACAGGGCATGGCTGCACCCACCTGCATAAAGAGTCTGACTGGGGTACATTGACGGCACCAGAATTGGGTGGATTGTACTCCAGCAATCCTCTTCTTAAACTGGCCTGCACAGCACAGTCTTAATGACTCGTGCCTTCTATTTCATTATTAATTTTTTCATTTTTTTCCCCAAGCCAAATCTAACCACTATTATTTCAGTTGCCAATACTTGCAGCAGGTCTTTGAAACCAAAATTGGCCAAGATATAAAAGTACATGCGAATAATTGCACTATGCTGGACTATGGATACACAAACACTGTATTTTTCCAGTTAATGATCTTCACTTGCAGGCTTTCCGTGAATGCTTTATACTGTATGTGTATCAATTTTTTTTATTAAAGTTGTGGATCATTTGAATCTTTTGTTTGTTGCAATGTAGCAACAAAACTGTTTGGGTATGACACTTGCGCACCGCAAATACTGCAGCCATAGGAGACTAGAGACGCACAGACCACAATCTCCTATATTGTGTCTGCCTCAGCTGTGGACTGTGTATTCCCCATGGGGTGTCCAGTTCAACGCTGCGGGGGAGTCAGGTGCCATTTTATTGTAGTCCAGAACTGTGCTCTTCGCTACAATTTACACCCCCATATCAACAGCTCACGTAGCTGTCGGTGACAGGAGGTCTGCGCAGTGGTTGTGAGATGTGGTGAGCACAGATCAGGAGCCTGACGCTGTACTAATATCAGGCTATTGAGCAGCTCGGTAGCCTGGGATTAGTCGTACAATGTCAGGCTGCCGACCTGTACTCACTTCAGTATTCAGAGTTCATCATCACGTTGCTGTGCTCTGAACACTGACTCAGCTCTGCTCAGTCAGTGTAAAGCTTCATTCAGATGTCCCTACATGATACATCTGAGTGAGGCTTTACACTGAGCACAGCCATGTATCTAGTCCCATCATGTGTGACGGTCTGCTGAGCCATGTATCTCATGCGGTCACTGAAACGGTGAGCAGCGCAGCTTCAACTAACAGAATCGGTGCTAACGACCGACCTCTGTGTCACTGTCCACTTGTCAATATCACTTTGCCGCCACTAACAAAATGGCTCCTATGCTTCATCCTGCCTTATCCTTTGGCAAACATCTAGAAGGCGAGGAGTGACGTCTCACACATGGAGCAGATCCCACCAATGTGTACTGCAGTTGCACTATCTCACATTACATTAAATTTTTATGGCAAATATCAGCAGTTGCCCCCCACTCCCTCCAGTTTTTCAAGTTGAAAATATGAACAAAAATTGCTATTTTATACCATTAAAAAATATACGTTTTTGCATTTTTTTTCCAATTGTTGAGAAAAAAATGGGCACATTCCCTTTAAATCTGCCAGATCCATTTATCATGTACTGTAGATTATAAAGGGAATGTTGCTGATTAAATGTAGCCATTAAAATGAACTGTTATGCTCTGACTGGAACTAATTGTTTTTTGTTCTGGCTCTGACCGCCGTGAAGCCTAAATGCCTGTAGGTCCACTCTGATTGTCACTCGGGATCAGGAAAAAACTTTATTTTTTTAATAAAGCCAATCGGTTCATGTTTTGTACTCCGTTAAGTGAATAAGGTAAAGCAAAGTTCTATGATCAACCTCCGACCCTTCCTTCTGATGTCTGCTCCTTCTGACATGGATATATTCTCAAGGTCCATACAAGAAGATGTCATAACTATTATTGGCATAGTGTGTTTTTTTAACCTATGCATTGTCTTAAGCGTTCTGGGTTGACAAATAACCTGAATAAATGTTCGGCACTCCTCACTAAGGAATTTGGCAGGAGATAGCAGTAATTACATATACTACTACTACTACTTTTTGAAGCTATTTGACTATGGAGCCAGCCTGGTATGTATCTCGACCCGTGTGCCCGACCACAGACTATTTAAAAGTTATTTTTTAGCATCTCCATTTGGACTACAAGCAGTGAGCTGAATCCATTTTTTTCTTTCTTCTTGATGGCTATAGCTTAATTACTTAATCAAAGTTCACATTGTGTCTTTGTCTACGGTTGGGGGCTTGCAGCTGAAGCCCTAGAAAAACGTTTTCCGATGTTTGTGTTAATGGAGCCATCTACTATATAATAATTCTGTCTGTCTGTTTGCAACGGAAATCCCGCGTCGCTGATTGGTCGCGGCCGGCCGGCCGCGACCAATCAGCGACAGGCGCAGTCCGGCCACAAATTGGCGCAGAATTTGAACGACGCATGCTACCGCTACCATCGGGAGATCTGCGGCTCCTGCCGCACGGATTTGCCGCAATCAGTGATATTGGCGTGGAATTTAAAGGGGATCTGTCACCCCATTTTTGGCCTATCAGCTGCAGCCACTGCCATCAGGGGCTTATCTACAGCATTCTGTAATGCTGTAGATAAGCCCCCGATGAAACCTGAAAGATAAGAAAAAAGAGTTAGCTTATACTCACCCCGGCGTTTGGTCCGGTCCGATGGGTGTTGCTGTCCCATCTGACACCTCCCATCTTCATATGATGATGCCCTCCTCCTTGCTTCTCCCTCAGTTCCTGCGCACGCATACTTTATTGGCCCTGTTGAGGGCAGTGCAGAGTACTGCAGTACGCAGGCGCCTGACCTCTCTGATCTTTCCCGGCGCCTGTGCACTGCAGTACTTTACTCTGTCCTCAACAAGGCAGATAAAGTACATGTGCGCAGGAGCCGAGGGAGAAGCAAGGAGGAGGACATCATTGTATGAAGATGGGAGGCACCGGACAGCGACGAACCACCGCCCCCGCCCCCGGTGAGTATAATCTAACGTGATTTTCTTATTTTTCAGGCTTCATCGGGGGCTTATCTACAGTATTACAGAATACTGTAGATAAGCCCCTGATTGCGGTGGCCCCTGCTTATGGGGTGACAGATTCCCTTTAAATAAACTACATACATATTCTAGAATACCCGATGCGTTAGAATCGGGCCACCATCTTGTTGATTATAATGATGTAGATGGAGTCATTGTGTGCTCTATAGGTCATAATTTTTGGCCTCATATGCCTTTTTGAGGCAGACACCAAGATGGCGTCTTGGTGCCTGCCTCAAATAGGCATATAATAATGCTAACATAGAACACTGACTCTGCCTGCATCATTATATTCAATGTTCCTGTTGGTGCGAACATCTGAATCCCATTCTATGGGGCTTCAGACACAAATACCGACAGGGCCACTGATCATAGTCCAACGTGAACAGTCTGAGAGGCACGGCACCGTATAGGGAATGTGTGTCTGACAGCAGAGCCCCCATAGATAGGTTAAGCTATAAAGGAACTTTGGGCAGTGCTTCCCCCCTCCCACTACTTCTCAGGTGATGCCATATATTAGAACGCCCACTGACCAACGGGAGAAAGGGGAAGGGGCGTCCGGCCACACCCTCAGGGGTTAAATTCTTGTGCTGGGCCGGATAATTCCTCTTCCTCCCCTGGCTGACCATTCGAAGTTTTGTCCCACCCTCCCTCCCTTATAAATTCGCAATTGTGCTGTGCGGCTATTGTATATAATGTTTATTTAAAAAAAAAAAAAAATTTTGGACTATGTTTTCATTACTTACATGATTTTGTTGTATCCAATGTCACAGCGGTAGTATGGGGGGGCAAAGGTTCGTAACCTCTCATCAGCTTCCTTACCCACTGTCAGTTATGGGGGGTTTTCGGCTCTGAGTCTGTTGAGAATTTGTATTTGCCTCTCTCGGTTTAGAATTCAATAAACTGTGACCGACCTGTTCAACCCATCCAGGCCTTTTTGTTGTTTCGTTATTATGTTATTGGTGGGAGGCGGGGAGGCACCGTTTACGTCATACGGGTCTCTGCAGTCTAAGCAGGACTGTCTTAGGATGCCCAAGTCCTACTAGTTAATGAATGTCTCTAGAACCTTTTATAAGGGAATAATTGTCATGGCTAGATGATGACCAGGTCACAACATCTCCCACATCGGCAAGTATATAGTCAGTAAAGGGAAACCTGTCACCTCGTTTTTCAGCTATAAGCTGCGGCCACTGCCTTTCTACTGCATTCTAGAATGCTGTCGATAAGCCCTGAAAGGCAGTGGCCGCAGCTTATAGCTGAAAAACGAGGTAACAGGTTGCCTTTATCAATGTAAGCCTATGGAGCATCAGAACAAGGCCCCATAGGCTAGTATAATAGAAGAGACTTCTCGCTCACACCGAGAGCATAGAGTGAGCCGAAGAGTCTGGAGAGCGATGAAAGGCGATTCCGACAGCTAAATAGGAAAGGGTTATTATTTACAGTTAGAGCAGTCACACTGTGGAATGCCGACCACAAGAACTAGTAATAGCAGACACTACAACAGCTTTTAAAAAGGGCTGGATGATTTCTTCAATACACATAACATTGTGGGTTATATTTAATTTAGTGACAAAATGGACAATTGGTGGAGAAAGGTTAAACTTGATGGACCTAAGTCTTTTTTCAACCTTTGTATGTAACTATGTATCTATGACATCACATAAAAGTGGAGCTGGACAGAGCTTGATAGAGCTTGATCTCAGAGAAGACAGCAGTTGGGAAGTATATTACCCCACCACACTACAGTACATACACGTTTAGTGAAAAAAACAAAACTTCATGAGGATTCTTCAAAAATGTACGACGTACAGTATTGGTATGCCATATATTTCAGAAATATTCTATTACAAAGGAATATTAATTAATTCAGAATTTTTATTTCATTTTTTTAAATTAGGAATTCCCTATCAGTATGTCTTTGGAGTGTGGGAGGAAACCGGAGTACCCGGAGGAAACCCACGCAAACACGGGGAGAACATACAAACTCCTTGCAGATGTTTTCCTTAGTGACATTTAAACCCAGGATCCCAGTGCTGCAAAACAACAGTGCTAACCACTGAGCCCCCGTGCTGCCCAAGTACAGCTTTGATGACTTGCTGTAATAGATGTATATGGTGCCCTAAAGACAAATTGGACAAATGCATCTTCTGATGCTGCGAGCGGCCCTGGATAATCCACGCCGACAGGATGATATAATCCGGCGGAAGATGGATCCTAGGAGAAGAGATATAAAACTAATTTAAGTAATGGGACTCCGTATTAGAGGATACTGCTTTGGTGTAATTGTGGCAGGACGGTAGAGAAATCTTATCCGTGCAGAGGAACAGGATCATTGTCACTCATCATACATGTGACAATCCCACCACTGACAGAAAACATCTCCACATGAATTATTCTCACTGGCCAACATCAAACAACATAGACCTTATTATCACACTTACGTCTTCTAGGTTCTCGCTCTTCTACTATTTTGGCATTTTGCTCTTCTACCAGTTTTATTGCAGAGTTATTTTTCTTCTCAACTAGAAATTCATATAAAAAGTGAAAAAACAAGTCAATGATCATTGTCAGTCATCATACATGTGACAATCGTACCCACTGGGAGTTAACATCTCCTCCTCGTGACTAATTCTTAATCGCCGACATCAGACAACATAGACCTTATTGTCACACTTACCACTGCTAGGTTCTGTCTCTGGGACTATTTCTGGGTCTTGATCTTCTCCCAGTCTTAGTGCAGATGTATTTATTGTCTCAACTGGAAATTCATGTAAAAAAGTAAGAAAAACAAGTCAATGATCATTGTTAGTCATAGATGTGAAAATCCCACCACTGACATATAGCGATGAGCGAGTGTGCTCGTTACTGGAGTTTTCCGAGCATGCTCGGGTGTTCTCCACATGTATTCAGGTTCTCTAGCAGTCTCAAATCATGCAGCTGCGGGGACTAAAAGTTGATTTCCGAGCACGCCCAAACTACTCAGAGAACACCCGAGCATGTTCGGAAAACTCGAGTAAAGAGCACACTCACTTATCACTACATATAATATATCCTCCTCATGAATTATTCTCAGTTGCCGACATCATACAACATAGACCTTATTGTCACACTTACCTCTGCTAGGCTCTGTCTCTGCAACTATTTCTGGGTCTTGTTCTTCTCCCAGTTTTAATGCAGATGTATTATTGGCCTCAACTGGAAATTCATATATAAAAGTAAGAAAAACAAGTCAATGAATATTGTCAGTCATAGATGTGAAAATCCCACCATTGACATATAGTGATGAGCGAGTGTGTTCGTTACTCGAGTTCTCCGAGCATTTTGAGGGTGCTCATGAATTAAGTTTTAGTCCCCGCAGCTGCATGATTTGCAGCTTCTAGACAGCCTGAATACATGTGGGGATTGCCCGTTTTTTTGGAAATCCTCACATGAATTCAGGTTCTCTAGCAGTCTCAAAACATGCAGCTGCGGGGACTAAAGCTTGATTTCCGAGCATGCCGAAACTACTCAGAGAACACCCAAGCATGTTCAGAAAACTCGAGTAAAGAGCACATTCGCTTATCACTACATATAATATCTCCTCCTTGTGAATTATTCTCAATCGCCGACATCAGACCACATAGACCTTATTGTCACACTTACGTCTGCTAGGCTCTGTCTCTGCCACTATTTCTGGGTCTTGCTCTTCTCCCAGTTTTAATGCAGATGTATTTTTTGCCTCAACTGGAAAATTATATATAAAAGTAAGAAAAACAAGTCAATGATAATTGTCAGTCATAGATGTGAAAATCCCACCACTGACATATATAGCGATGAGCGAGTGTGCTCGTTACTGGAGTTTTCCGAGCATGCTCGGGTGTTCTCCACATGTATTCAGGTTCTCTAGCAGTCTCAAATCATGCAGCTGCGGGGACTAAAAGTTGATTTCCGAGCACGCCCAAACTACTCAGAGAACACCGGAGCATGTTCGGAAAACTCGAGTAAAGAGCACACTCACTTATCACTACATATAATATATCCTCCTCATGAATTATTCTCAGTTGCCGACATCAGACCACATAGACCTTATTGTCACACTTACGTCTGCTAGGCTCTGTCTCTGCCACTATTTCTGGGTCTTGCTCTTCTCCCAGTTTTAATGCAGATGTATTTTTTGCCTCAACTGGAAAATTATACAAAAAAGTAAGAAAAACAAGTCAATGATAATTATCAGTCATAGATGTGAAAATCCCACATTGACATATAATATATCCTCCTCCTCAATTATTCTCAGTCTCCGACATCAGACCACATAGACCTTATTGTCACACTTACCTCTGCTAGGCTCTGTCTCTGCGACTATTTCTGGGTCTTGATCTTCTCCCAGTTTTAATGCAGAGGTATTTTTTGTCTCATCTTGAAATTCAGATAAAAAAGTAAGAAAAACAAGTCAGTGATCATTGTCAGTCATAGATGTGAAAATCCCACCATTGACATATAATATATCCTCCTCCTCAATTATTCTGTCTCCGACATTAGACAACATAGACCTTATTGTCACACTTACCTCTGCTAGGCTCTGTCTCTGCGACTATTTCAGGGTCTTGATCTTCTCCCAGTTTTAATGCAGAGGTATTTTTTGTCTCATCTTGAAATTCATACAAAATAAGTAAGAAAAACAAGTCAGTGATCATTGTCAGTCATAGATGTGAAAATCCCACCATTGACATATAATATATCCTGCTCGTGAATTATTCTGTCACCGACATCAGACAACAAAAACCTTATTGTCACACTTACCTCTGCTCGGTTCTGTCTCTGGGACTATTTTTGGGTCTTCATCTTCTCCCAGTTTTAATGCAGATGTATTTATTGTCTCAACTGGAAATTCATGTAAAAAAGTAACATATAATATATCCTCCTTGTGAATTATTCTCAGTCGCTGACATCAGACCACATAGACATTATTGTCACACTTACCTCTGCTAGGTTCTGTCTTTACTACTATTTCTGGTTTTTGCTCTTCCAGTTTTAGTGCAGATGTATTTTTCATATGAACTGGAAAATCATACATAAAATGAAGAAAAACAGGTCAATGATAAACTCCTATAAGATTAGAGTCTTATCTTTATGGTTGCTGCTGCCGGATTGCTATGAGCGCAACCCTGTGGTCGGCGTTTATAGCACACCTATAATTCTGCTACATAGAGGTGATCTATGCATCTCTTCTATGTAGCAGAGGCGATCGATTTATGGCAGTTTCTAGCCTCCCACGGAGGCTATTGAAGCATGCCAAAATAAAAAAATTGTTTTAAAAATATTAAAAAATGTAAAAAAACAAAAGTTTAAATCACCCCTCTTTCGCCCCATTCAAAATTAAACAATAAAAAAAATCAAACCTACATATATTTGGTATTGCTGTGTTCAGAATCGCCCGATCTATCAATAAAAAAAGGATTAACCCTATCGCTAAACGGCTGAGCGAGAGAACAAATCGAAACGCCATAATTAAGTTTTTTTCGCCACCGCAATATTGCATTAATATGAAATAACAAGCGATCAAAAGAACGCATCTGCATAAAAGTGTTATCATTAAAAACGTCAGCTCGGCGCGCAAAAACTAAATCCTCGCCCAACCAGAGATCCCAAAAAGTGGAGACGCTACGGGTCTCAGAAAAGGGCGCAATTTATTTTTTTTTTTTGCAAAGTTTGGAATTTTTTTTCACCACTTAGATAAAAAAGAACCTAGACATGTTTGGTGTCTATGAACTCGTAATGACTTGTAGAATCAAAGTCACAGGTCAGTTTTAGCATTTAGTGAACCTAGCAAAAAAGCCAATCAAAAATTAAGTGTGGGATTGCATTTATTTTGCAATTTTACTGCACTTGGAATTTTTTATCCTGTTTTCTGTTACATGACATGGTAAAACCAAAGATATTGTTCAAAAGTACAACTCGTCCCACAAAAAATAAGCCCTCATACGGCAATATTGACCTAAAAATAAAAAACTTATGGCTCTGGAAAGAAGGGGAAAGAAAAACGAAAACGCAAAATCGAAAAAAAGATTCGGGCGTTAAGGGGTTAAAACATCTGTGGCACATTAAGGGTATATATAGGGTTAGTTTGGGGCCTGATTGAGCCATGGGCAGAGCATTCATGATCAGTATCAGGCACCAGACTGTATGGCCCCTTATACCTTTTAATGCGCAGCACATAAGAGTGAGAATTTTATACAGTAAAGTGTTGGATTGTTGATTATAAAAAGCAGTGATTTTCTGAGCCCTCATGTAACATTTACATTACACCTTATGATCAGTGGCGACAACAAGATGTCCTATAGACCTGCACATACCTGGCAATATGGGAGAGGGTGACTTGTTGTTTTCAGTAGTGAAGCACTGATTATCACCATCATTTCCAGTTGGAGAAGATTCTTTCTGCCTGTTTAGTAGAAAAAAAAAATAAATTACACGTGAAAGCAATGAAAAATAAAAAGACTCCTTTTTTATGGGCAATTAGGACACTTGGACAAAATGAAGGGTATACCTTGCACAGGACTGCCTTCTGTCAGCAAGAATGAAGAATAACTAGTAATAAAGGGCTTTAATGAAATGGAAATGAAAGGCTGGTCATAATGATCAACTGTTATCACCAGCGTTATCACAAGCCAGACATTACAGTGATGATCAATCATGGGGGCGGTGAGTTCTGGATTTAGTATTGTGTCATATGCGTCTTGTATTTGGTATTCTGAAGATATGTCAGTACTATACCCTGTAATAATCTACTCACACGTCTGAGTGTTTTGTGCTGGTCTCTAGAGAGCAATCTGGAGATGGCTCATGATGTTCATCTCTCATCATCATGGTATTGGGGTCATATAGCTAAAATACACAGAGTAAAATTAATTATATATATATAGTATTTTCATACTATTATAGTTATAGTTTTGTGGATTTGCTGATCATATACATACCTTAGAAAGTCTTTGAGAAGATGATACATAGTTTAGACTTTCTGGCCAATCACTGACCTCCTCACTTGTGTCATCCTCATCTGAATCCATATGTTTGGGTCTCTCAATGCCAGCTACAAAGTACAAGTATTATCAAAGATTATTAATATAATCACAGACAGTCACCAAGTTATTACTAATAATGATGGGAACATATTGTCACATAAAATGAAAGACAAGACAAATGGCAACTTTAACCAGATGACGTCTCATTCTACTTACTGAGAAAGTAGCGGGTGTCCTCCTCTGATGTAATATCTGGCCTTAACGTTGGCATATTTTGAAGGTTCTCAAAGTCTAACTCACTCAGGAATGGATGACTCTTGATTTCATTTGCTCCTCCTGGAAACGGAAGACAAGAAAAAAGTGATCCAGACAATGTTAGGAAGACAGTACATTTTACGTTAATCTAAACTGAAGATATATCAGATCCAAAATATACTGTAAGTCATGGCATGAAGAATGGGGAATGGACAAGACGATAACGCAGAGACCTCAGTGTTTATCCTCATGGAAATTATCTATTTGTCAGGTCACAGAGGAGCTATAAGTCATTATTAATACTACTATATATATTACCTGTCCCGAGTCTATGTGTTGGATCTTTTATGAGTAGCTGAGTAATGATGCTTTGAGCTTTGGGATGAATAGCATGCTTTTTAAATTTCAAAGTGATGTCATCTGTTATGTAAAAAGTAAATATTACAGAAAAGAAAGTCTCTACATTTACTATCATTTAAAAAACTCATCAAAAGCAACAAGTAACTAAATCAAAGAATGAACATAGCAACTGAACCAAATTACTGTGGCATCACACAGCATTCAGAATATTTTACTTACCTGTGGTGATACTGTTAAAAATAATACTTTTGTATCTTCCTTTAAATGGCACATCACCAGTAAGAAATTTATACATGATGATCCCTAGTGACCACCAGTCAATAGGCCTTCCGTAGCGCTCCCCTAAGATGACTTCTGGGGCTATATAATGCAAGGTGCCAATCTTCTGAAAACCAACAGAACAATAAGAAGATGATCAATGAAAATAACTGTGACAAATAATATCAGTGGAAAAGTTTTCTATGTGAGAAAATATCAGAGAAGCAGAAATAGATCAGATCTGTAAAGAATAAGTTTTTTATGTATAGCTAACCCCATCATCAGGAAACTCTCTGGTGATGTCTTCAGTTTGAGCCTTGTAAATGTCTGATGTTGGTCTCATGAGTCCGAGTTTTGAAAGGCCAAAATCGGTGACTTTGATATGTCCAGTTGATGATATCATGAGGCTGTAAAAGAAAAGATATTGTCAGCCCTAAGTAATAACCCATAGACTGTATACCAAACTATAACTGTCTCCCTTTATTATACTGCAGCGTTCACTTACTTTCCAGGCTTCAGGTCTCGGTGAACCACACCATAGCTGTGCAGATATTCCACAGCAACAACCGTTTCTGCAAGGTACCTGCGGGCCCAGGCGAGGGATAAATGACCATATAACTTTAAGAGACTGCCACAGTCTCCTCCTAGAGCAGAAAGCAAATATGACAGGTGAGGGTTTGTTACAATGTAAGTTACACATGATGAGTGTGAATGAGAAATAAGCTGAGACATTGGGGCAGGGAGTCAATCATAGAGATACACTGTGTACTGTAGAGCGTATACTGTATACTGCAGAGTAATCCTATACAAAAAGAGAGCTGAGATCTTCCCCCTGCTGGTAAACTCTTACATTGCACTGTCAATCTCTGACAGCGGCATTTACAGCAGGTGACCTGGAGGCGAGCTGCTCTAAGCACTCATCGCTCCCATTCCATGTCAGTGGTTTGCTATGGCTGCTGAGTGTCTGCGGAAGACTACTATCCTTGCCACTATGGTACTTCTGTGAAGGTCAGTGTGTAGCTTGGCTTCATAGTGGACCAAGATTTTTACCATATTCTGCAATGCCCATATTGCAGTACATAGTAATTACGATTATATAATCACAAGTTCAGGTCCCTTATGGAGACTAAAAAATAAAATAACAAAAATATTTGGGGAAAGAAAATTTTATATAAACATCACTTTTTCTCCATTCAAAATAAATAATAAAAAAACAAACTCAGATGGAATTGCAGTGTTTTTGTTGCCCCAACATCAGAAAAAAATGCAATAAGAAGCAATGAAAATTATTATCTGTCAGAAAGATGTAACCTTCCTAAACTGTTCTTCTGAGCATGTAGAATAATGAAATATAAATACATTGGTAGCTTTATATGTTTAAGCAGAAATGGGCTGGATAGAGATACAATGGATATGTCTTACCTGCTTCAAAGTCCATGACCATACACAGATGTTGTTTAGTTGGGAAGGAACAAAGCGTGGAGACAACAAAGGGACAATCAGCGAATATTGCGATGTCCCTTTCCTGATAGGCCATTTCAAGATACTCTGGATCCTCCAGGTTACTCCTTGCTTGTTTCTTCATGGCGAATACCTTGTTTGTGTCTTTATGACGCACTAAGTGGACGGCCCTGTAGAGGAGAAAAATCCATAATTTATACAGAATTCTTACTAACAGTCTGTCAATATGTCAAATGATCTTCTGTCCTAATAGTTAATAGTGATTAATAGTGATGAGCGAGTATGCTCGTTATTCGAGTTTTCCGAGCATGCTCGGGTGTTCTCTGAGTATTTTGGCGTGCTCGGAGATTTCGTTTGTGTCGCCGCAGCTGCATGATTTGCGACTGCTAGACAGCCTGAATACACGTGAGGAGGAATGCCTGTTTGTTAGGAAATCCCCACATGTATTCAGGCTGTCTAGGAGCCGCAAATCATGCAGCTACGGCGACACAAACTAAATCTCCGAGCATGCCAAAATACTCAGAGAACACCCGAGCATGCTCGGAAATCACGAGTAACAAGTATACTCGCTCATCACTAATAGTTAATACTAGATGTATGGCCGTCACTAGAAACCAATGTCTGGAAATACACAAAATTGCTCAGCATAAATGATCACTTAGGGCTCATACTCACTTACGAGAGACTCGCATGATTCTCGTGCTAGTCTCTCGCATGAAAACCCGGCACTACCACTGGCACTGGGACCGGAGCGTGCGGCTGCATAGAGATACATGTAGCCGCACACTCCAGTCCCAGTGCCGGCAGCTGTGCCAGGTTTCCATGTGAGACTGGCACCAGAATAGTGCGAGTCTCTCGCAAGTGAGTATGAGTCCTTATGGGAGGTTTTCATACATATCACATCATAACTGAGGTGAATCGGGACAAATAGATGTGGAGTAGATGACTAGATGTAGATTAGATCTAGTGCAAAGTGGTACCGATAACAACAGCTCAACACACAAAAAACATGTCCTTACAAAGCTCTATGGGATGAAAAAATAAAAATGTTACAGATCTTGGAATACAGTAACATTTAGATGTGGACTCATATACAGGAATTTCCATAAGGCAGGACATATAGACTGAGGCATCATCATAAGGAGTTTGGGAAAAATGAAGATTATACATAACGCTCACCCAAAACCTCCACTGCTGATCTCTTTGATCTGGGTATAGTCGCTCTTACTTGGTTTTCTCATAGGGGTCAATGATCTGATCACGGCCTAGAAGAATAAGAAATGACAATAAGACATATAAGTTGCAGGAAGATAAAAGCTGCAGATGCAGGAACTTCTCTACATTATGTCCCCGCTGATTACACTGCAGCAGATGTAGAGGACATGATACCAGCAGGACGCTCCCCAGACACTATTATATTATAGGGATATCCTCCATACACATGTATCATTGTACTGGAGGGGATGGTAAGGGACATCACACAGAGGAGACAGGAATAATAATAGGTCAAATCTACATTCATTAAGAATAGAGTTAACCCACTGTACTCTGGGGTGTAACATGTGATGTGTAATTCATACCCCGTTATCTGATGATATACAGATGTTTTCTCTGATACTTACACTGGCAGATTCGGGGATCTCTGGTGTCTCAGATATTCCACCGTCAGCAGTTGCCGGCTCAGTTGTCTCTAATATAATGATAAAATAATGAGACATCATGTATTAGACTATATCAGAACTTAATATATAACACATTGATATAAGGAAGGAAAGACAAGTAAATGGTATAATACTAGTTATATGGATATTCTGCACATACTGTATATACTTATGGCACATCCATAGATAGATATACTCTGCCATAAATGTGTGATTGTTCGGGATCTGACAGTGACTTGGATGGGGACCTTGTGATGTCCTCTGTGCATTTTGGGGCTGAGAAGATCCCAGAAGAGAGAACCAGAGGGGTTTTCAGAATTGCATGAGCCCTCTCCATTACAGTCTACAGGAGGTTCAGGAGCCGTCACCGGCCTCATACAGAGGATGAAGAGTAAATTTATATATTCTCTGGTGTCTCCATAATATTAATGTTTGTAGGAATGCGAGATGATCAGCTTACCTTCAATCAGATCACTTTTTAGCCCTGGCTCACTGGTATTGGGGTCAGCGATATTTCGGTGTTGCCCCTCTTTGGAGTCACCGGCCGGTGTTTCCTGATGGATATAATATGTGCAATTAATATAACAACTCACAAATACTAAATTACAGTACACAAAAGACAGAATGGACTAAACCTGGATTAACATAATTGCGGGGAATATACACGGCCGCTCCGTCCAGTAAATCCACTTATAAATATATAAGGGACTTGTATATACAACAGTTTTCCAATAACATCTATTACCAGAACTGCAGCATTTACAAGAAGGAAGATTGTGAAGATAAAGCGAGACCGATGTGATATGAAAGGTCCGCACCACTGAGCACAGTACAGACTGTCACCACAGAGGATGGAGCAGAGACAGGCTGCCATAAAAGATCCTGTATCTGCCTGGAGCGGACAGGGGGCTTCTATAATGAGAAATATGACAATCTGCTATATGACTAGTAATCTGGAGAAGATCAGACAAGAAAGACCTGAGATATAGAAGATGACGGATTCTTACCAAATGCTTCAGTGGGCGGGCAATAAACTCTAGTACATACAGGAAATGTTGGGCCAATTGTTTAAAAAAGGCCAAATCTCCACATTGGGATTTTTCTTCAGCCTATAAAAATGGAAATAAACAAAAAAGGAAAATCATGAGAGAAAGTAGAGAATATAGGACGCTATTTATGTCACCATTTTACTAGTGCAATCTACAGCTACATTTAATACATATATGGATATTTCTTATAAGCTATAAATTATATTGCTCTTGGCCAAACTACATGTTTCATGTAAATAAACTTGTATTTTATAAATATTATTCATTATTGTTTCATGTGCTGTGAATATCATTCATTATTATTGTTATATGCTTTGCCCAGATTGTCTGTTACCTGTTGTACTAATGTCCTGATGTTCATCTGTAAATGCTCAAGATATTCTGAGCTTATACGACCTTGTTGGTGTTTGGTCAGGCAGTCTCTCACTTGCTTCACAACTAGCCGGTAAGTGAAGCTGAGGACGCCATCGGGTACTGGTAGCACATGGGCAGGGGCATAGATGGTAAGAATCCCCTGGAGTAGTGCCAACTCCTCAAGTTTATCTGAAGAAATTCCAGACATTTCAAAAAAATCCAAGTGCAGTCAGTATATCACCAGCTTCATAGCCAATCACTGACAACAATGACACCTGGGCAGTAAGCACTTGGGTAGGTAGTGGTGGTGCATTATGATGTCATAATGGAATCTTGTGGTGGAATGTTAACATGCCATCAGTGATGTCATCATGGAATCCGGGGATGGAATCTTAACCCAGTTACAACTTTGAAAGTATAGTTACATCCATGGTTGTGTCTCTGTCTTTTTTTAGGCAGCACCAGAGCCCGCATCTCTACCCGTACATGACAGCTGATGTGATCAGCTGTCATGTCCTGCAAATAGATGCAGATGGATTTTGGCTGTCAACCACTTAAATGCTGCTGTCAATCACTGACAACTGCATATCAGACGTGCTATCCGAAACCGTGTCACAAGTCTCGCTCAACAGCGCCCTTGTCACATGATTCTGGGGTTGCGATGGGTTATCATAAAAGCCGGGGGTCTGCAGAAGACCAGTGTGCCTGTCCATTGATCTTCTTTTAGGAACACCGACTCATGGCCGGCGTTCAGATGTTTTTCCCACCACTTAATTAAAAAAAGGACCTATACATGTTTGGTATCTGCATTCTCGTACTGTCCTGTAGAATCATATTACCAGGTCAGTTTTAGCATTTAGTAAACATTTTAAATTAAAAAAATTTGTGGAATTGCACTGTTTTGCAATTTCACAGCACTTGAAATTTTTTCCCCGTTTTCAAGTACAATATATGTAATCTATGGTGATATTTAAAACTACAACTCAGCCTGCAATAAACAAGCCCTCATAGGCTATATTGATGGTAAAAAATGTTCTGGCTCTGAGAAGAAGGGGAGCAAAAAAACGAACGCGCATAAAATGGAAAATCGTAAGGTGGTGGTTAAAGGGGCATCTCACCATAAAGGGAAGTTGCCTAGAAACATTCTAGTAACAATTAAATTGGCAACATAATTTGTTGAGCATCAGAACCAGAATCAAGGATAGAGGGAAAATCATGGCTTTGCTCTTCTTATCAGGCTTTTACATCCGTCTTTCCCCCAAAAAATTATTTAAACCAGGTTTTGGATGCTAAATATTCTTTACATGTGTAAACATTTACTTTTTCTTCATATTGTGACCAGGGTGGACTGGGAGTAAAATTCAGCCCTGGCATTGTAGAGCACGCGGGCCCACGCTATCACCGCCCCTCCCAAGCTTGTATTTTATGAATATTATCCATTATTTCTTTATATGCTTTGCCCAGATTGTCTGTTACCTGTTGTACTAATGTCCTGATGTTCATCTGTAAATGCTCAAGATATTCTGAGCTTATACGACCTTGTTGGTGTTTGGTCAGGCAGTCTCTCACTTGCTTAATAACCAGCCGGTAAGTGAAGCTGAGGACGCCATCGGGTATTGGTAGCACATTGTCAGGGGCATAGGTGGTAAGAATCCCCTGGAGTAGTGCCAACTCCTCAAGTTTATCTGAAGAAATGTCAGACATTTCAAACAAATCCAAGCGCAGTCAGTATATCACCAGCTTCGCAGCCAATCACTGACAATAATGACACCTGGGCAGTAAGCACTTGGTTAAGTAGTGGCGGAGCATTATGATGTCATAATGGAATCTTGGGGTGGAATGTTAACTTGTCATCAGTGATGTCATAATGGAATCTGGTGATGGAATCTTAAAGGGACATCTCACCATAAAAGGAAGTTGCCTAGCAATAATTATTGTGGCAATACCATAGGCTGAGCATCAGTTTCAAACTCAGGCATGGAGGGAAGAACCAGATTTCATAATAATAATATTGCGATATATAGTTAAGTTCTCACATTGAATATTTTCACTGCAAAGAAAACACATTTTCTTACAGTCCCCACAAAGTTGATGGGATTTCTAGAAATCTCATGCCCACTGTGATTTTTTATACCCTGTATAAAATGACCTGCGGTGCGTGTGTTTGAAATCCACAATATACAGGATACATTTTTCTTGTGATTACGCTGAGATTTATATGCAGATTTTATCTATAGAATTGCATTAGATGAGGAAAATACGTAGGTAAAAAACGCAAAATGCATAAAATCCACACATGACTCTTTCAGTAAACCTTTGTTAAAGCCGAGTACCAGGAAGTATCAAAATTAAAGCAGATTTATTCAACACATAACATACTAAATTAACCAAAAATCACAGTCAAAAAGATACAAAAATAGGTGGAAAATGCAGCAGAAAATCTGCGACATCAAAAACTCACCAACTACTCTTCACGGGAACTTAGCCTACCAAACAAATAGCACCAGAGCAGATCAAAATATTACCAGCATATACAGTAGTGATAATACCGCCATACGGATCTTGTCCCGCAAAAAACAAGCCACATACAGCATCATCAGCAAAAAATAAAAGTTATAGCTCGCAGAATAAAGCGATGCAAAAATAATTATGCTTTATGTAAAATTGTTTTCATTGCATGAAACCGACAAAGCATAAAAAAACGACCTAAATGAGGTATCACTGTAACCGTACTGACCCGAAGAATAAAACCGCCTTATCAATTTTACTGCAGATGGAACGGTGTAAACGCACCCCCCCAAAAGAAATTCATGAAGTGCTGATTTTTGTTCAATCTGCGTCACAAAAATCGGAATAAAAAGCGATCAAAAGATGTCACGTGCCCGAAAATGGTACCAATAAAAACGTCAACTCGTCCCGCAAAAAATAAGACCTAACATGACTTGGTGGGTCAAAATATACAAAAATTAAAGCTCTCAATATGTGGTGATGCAAAAACTATTTTTACAATAAAAAGCGTCTTTTAGCGTGCGACAGCTGCCAAACATAAAAACCACCATAAATAGTAAATGAACCCCCCGTTATCACCCCCTTAGTTAGGGAAAAATAATAAAATTAAAAGAAAATGTATTTATTTCCATTTTCCCGCTAGGGTTAGGGCTAGGGTTAGGGCTAGGGCTAGAGTTAGGGCTGAGATTACGGTTAGGGTTGTGTTGGGGTTAGGGTTGGAGTTATAATTGGGTGGTTTCCACTGTTTGGGCACATCAGGTGCTCTCCAAATGCAGCATGGCGTCTGATCTCAATTCCAGCCAATTCTGCGTTGAAAAAGTCAAATGGTGCTCCTTCCGTTCCAAGCTCTGCCATGTGCCCAGTGTTTTACCCCCACATATGGGGTATCAGCCTACTCAGGACAAATTGCAAAACAACTTTTGGGGTCCAATTTCTCCTGTTACCCTTAGAAAAATAAAAAATTGGGGGCAAAAATATGATTTTTGTGGAAAAAAATGATTTTTTTATTTTCACGCCCGGGCGTTATAAACTTCTGTGAAGCACTTGGGGGTTCAACGTGCTCACCACACATCTAGATAAGTTCTGTGGGGGGTCTAGTTTCCAAAATGGGGTCACTTGTGGGGAGTTTCAATAGTTTAGGTACATCAGGGGCTCTCCAAACGCACATGACACCCGCAGACCATTCCATCAAAGTCTGCATTCCAAAACGTCACTACTTCCCTCCTGAGCCCCGACGTGTGCCCATATAGTCGTTTTCTCCCACATATGAGGTATCAGCGTACTCAGGACAAATTGGATAACAACTTTTGGCGTCCAATTTCTCCTGTTACCCTTGGGAAAATGAAAAAATTGGGGACTAAAATGATCTTGTTTGAGGAAAAAATGCGATTTTTTTATTTTCATGACCGGGCATTATAAACTTCTGTGAAGCCCTTGGGGGGTTCAAAGTGCTCACCACAATCTAGATAAGTTCCTTAGGGGGTCTAGTTTCCAAAATGGGGTCATTTGTGGGGGGTTTCCACTGTTTAGGTACATTAGGGGCTCTCCAAAGGCAACATGACACCCGCAGACCATTCCATCAAAGTCTGCATTCCAAAACGTCACTACTTCCCTTCCGAGCCCTGACGTATGCCCATACAGTAGTTTTCTCCCACATATGGGGTATCAGCGTACTCAGGACAAATTGGACAACAACTTTTCAGATCCAATTTCTCCTGTTACCCTTGGGAAAATAAAAAATGGGGACTAAAAGATCATGTTTGTTGAAAAAATAAGATTTTTTTATTTTCACACCCGGTCGTTATAAACTTCTGTGAAGCACTGGGGGGTTCAAAGTGCTCACCACACATCTAGATAAGTTCCTTGGTGGGTCTAGTTTCCAAAATGGTGTCATTTGTGGGGGGGGTTTCACTGTTTTGGTACATCAGGGGTTTTCCAAACGCGACATGGTGTCCGATCTCAATTCCAGCCAAAAACGTCAAATGGCGCTGCTTCCCTTCCAAGCTCTGCCATGCGCCCAAATAGTGGTTTACCCCCACATGTGGGGTGTCAGCGTACTCAGGACAAATTGCACAATAACTTTTAGGGTCCTGTTACCCTTGGAAAAATAAGAATTGAGGGTGAAAAGATCATTTTTGTGGAAAAAATATGATTTTTTAATTGTACGGCTGTACGTTATAAACTTCTGTGAAGCCCTTGGGGGTTCAAAGTTAACACCACACATCTAGATAAGTTCCTTGGGGGTCTAGTTTCCAAAATGGTGTCATTTGTGGGGGGTTTCCACTGTTTTGGTACATCAGGGGTTATATATATACTACATTCATACAACATACATGCATACTACATACATTCTACATGTATACTACATTCATGCAACATACATACATACTACATACATGCTACATATATACTACATTCATACAACATACATACTACATACATGCTTCATATATACTACATTCATACAACATACATACATAGTACATACATACTACATACATACATACTGCATACATACTACATACATACTGCATACAATACATTCATACAATACATACATATAGACATACAGTACATATAACATAGAGTACATACTCACCATCACTTGTCACTTTGATCCCCGAAGCCAGTGTCATCTATGAAAAATATGAAAATAACAAACAAGCCATATACTCCCTGATCCGCAGAAATCCACGAGGGTCCCACGCCGATCTCCCGTGGAGAACAGCAGCATCAGCTGATGCGACCGCTCTCTAGGGGCTTCACTAATCCAATGACGGGAGGTAGGTATCCTTCAGCACTGTATTCCTCCGCCACCGTAAAAAAATAGTCCCTAGTCTCACTTTTGGCATTGCTGTGTGAGAAAGTTCCCATGCAGCTTTTGCCATAAAGTGAGACCAGGGACTATTTTTTTACAGTGGCGGAGGAATACAGTGCAGAAGGATACCTACCTCCCGTCACTGGATTCCTGGAGCCCCGTAGAGAGCAGTCGCATCAGCTGATGCTGCTGTACTCCACGGGAGATCGGCGTGGGACACGCGTGTGTTATGACTGAGTCACCGTAGGAGGCAGACACAAAAATAGAAGCTACGTCCAGAAAACCAGAGAAGTTGGCAACTATCAGATTGCAGACCCCTGAACCTATCAACACAACTAGCAGTAGCCGTGGGGGGTTCCTACGATGCCCTAGACCCCTCGATCACAGCCGGAGAGCTAAATAGCCTAAAGACAGAAAAGGATATCTAAACTGCCCCAGAGCAGACCCCAAAGTAAAAGGCAGCCCCCAACATATAATGATGGTGAAGCAAGATGAAAAAACACTCACACAGATAGAAAGATAGGCTGAGCAAATGATGGGGCCCAAGCCAACCAAACAGAACAGGAAGGTTGCTGTCTGCAATCTGCCAAAACCCTGTCAAACACATAAGCCAACAAGCTGATATGGAAAAAGACCCTGAAGCAGCTAGGCTTCAAAAACTAAATCAGCACTCAGGTATTTTCAGAAGACAGAGCTAAAGGAATTCAGCACACCCCAGCAGGGAATGGCAGAAATCCAGAAAAACAAAGCAAAACAAAGTCAAAGCACAAATGCAAAAAGCCGAGCAGAAAACTTAGCTTTAGAAGAGCAGGAATTCAGACTGGTCTTCAAGGATCCCACAGAGAAATCACCCGCAGGGCAGAAGGGCGTTGGCAGCCTTATATCCAGTCAGTAACTCCACTCAGCCAGTCATCATCATCAGGCTCAGGTGTTTGATAATCAGGATCACTACCTTTCTTTACCAGAAGAGGGAGTTCCTCGGGCCTCAGTAGTGAAGGGGAAAATGAACTCACAACACGCGTGGATTTCTGCGGATCAGGGAGTATATTGTTTGTTTGTTATTTTCATATTTTTCCACAGATGACACTGGCTTCGGGGATCAAAGTGAAAAGTGATGGTGAGTATGTACTCTGTTATATGTACTGTATGTCTTTATGTATGTATTGTATGAATGTATTGTATGTATGTAGTATGTATGTATGTATGTACTATGTATGTATGTTGTATGAATGTAGTATATATGAAGCATGTATGTAGTATGTATGTATGTTGTATGAATGCAGTATATATGTAGCATGTATGTAGTATGTATGTATGTTGCATGAATGTAGTATACATGTAGAATGTATGTAGTATGTATGTATGTTGTATGAATGTAGTATATATGTAGCATGTACTGTATGTAGTATGTTGTATGAATATAGTATATGTAGCATGTATGTAGTATGTATGTATGTTGTATGAATGTAGTATATATGTAGTATGTATGTATGTTGTATGAATGCAGTATATATGTAGCATGTATGTAGTATGTATGTATGTTGTATGAATATAGTATATATGTAGCATGTATGTAGTATGTATGTATGTTGTATGAATGTAGTATATATGTAGCATGTATGTAGTATGTATGCTGTATGAATGTAGTATATATGTAGTATGTATGTTGTATGAATGTAGTATATATGTAGTATGTATGTAGTATGTTTTTTTTTACATTCAACACATTAGCCAGATGATGGAACTACTACTGTCCCATCATTGGCCAATGTGTCAATCACTGTCATTGTAGCAGGCATCGCCCGATGGGACTTGTAGTCCCATCGGACGATGCCTGCACACACAAGACCCCCGGCAGGCCCGCACAGACCACCGACAGCCGGCACAGGCCCCCGAGAGGCCCGCACAGACCACCGGCAGCCGGCACAGGCCCACGGCAGCCGGCACAGACCACAGACAGCCGGCACAGGCCCACGAGAGGCCCGTACAGACCACCGGCAGCCGGCACAGGCCCCCAACAGGCCTGTACAGACCCCCGAGAGGCCCGTACAGGCCCCCGACAGTCGGCACAGACCCCGAGAGGCCCGCACAGGCCCCGCCCGCACACACAGACACGCACAGTGTCCGCCCACACACCGCCCACACTCTTCCCCCTTCCCAAACAGGATGTACAAGGCAAGAAAGGGTTTTTTTTAATTCCGATATTTCTGTCCCATTGACTTGAATGGGACTTCCGGTATCGGAATCGGCGATACCTGATACTTTTTGTGTATCGGGCCAATCCAATCCGATCCGATATTTCTGAATATTGGATGGTATCACTCAACACTAGTTACTATGGACGCTGTATATCTATGAGTAGCGGTGGCCATGTTTTAACTGTAATGCGCAGTATGCCTGTCATTATGTTACTAGGGATGCTTTGTATTTATGAGCGGTGATGATTACTTCTTGTTTGTCACGCGCTATTAGGGCCTGGTGTCCTGTTTTCACACATATTGCAACGATTCACAGCTTATAATGATATGGTTTTGATTAAATGACGTATGAGGTAGAATAGGATGGGAGGTTCATCATGGTGATTGTTAAACACACCCTTCCGCTTTGATTGGCCAGTTTTGCTATATCCGATGTGCGATTGGTTGAGTTTGGGTATATATACTTACCTGTCTCCTATAGGCGCCACCCCCTGATGAAGGCTAAGGGTCGAAACACGTGTTGGGGAGGGCGGCTGTCCAGATCAGGTGCAGTGTAACTTGTAAGTTATACCTTATACTTACCATACTCTTTGATGTCTAACGCTGTTTTCAGAAATTTTCCTGGTCCATGACATAAACTATGCATATACTGACACCTATTGGTGCTATTGGGTATTATTCCCATTATTCACATGGTATATCTATGCAGTGACACATATGGTGTTCACTATTTTTGCACTAATATTGCATTTTAATACCTATATATTTTTTGCACTTTATATACGTTTTCTTATTTGTATAATTATGATGTACACCTATAGGGAATTGATATAAAATTTTTACTAATTTGTATGCACCTTACTTATGAATATACACTCACTGGCCACTTTATTAGGTACACCTGTCCAACTGTGTGTTAAGACTTAATTTCTAATCAGCCAATCACATGGCGGCAACTCAGTGCATTTAGGCATGTAGACATGGTCAAGACAATCTCCTGCAGTTCAAACCGAGCATCAGTATGGGGAAGAAAGGTGATTTGAGTGCCTTTGAACGTGGCATGATTGTTGGTGCCAGAAGGGCTGGTCTGAGTATTTCAGAAACTGCTGATCTACTGGGATTTTCACGCACAACCATCTCTAGGGTTTACAGAGAATGGTCCGAAAAAGAAAAAAAATCCAGTGAGCGGCAGTTCTGTGGGCGGAAATGCCTTGTTGATGCCAGAGGTCAGAGGAGAATGGGCATACTGGTTCGAGCTGATAGAAAGGCAACAGTGACTCAAATTGCCACCCGTTACAACCAAGGTAGGCAGAAGAGCATCTCTGAACGCACAGTGCGTCGAACTTTGAGGCAGATGGGCTACAGCAGCAGAAGACCACACTGGGTACCACTCCTCTCAGCTAAGAACAGGAAACTGAGGCTACAATTTGCACAAGCTCATCGAAATTGGACAGTAGAAGATTGGAAAAACGTTGCCTGGTCTGATGAGTCTCGATTTCTGCTGCGACATTCGGATGGTAGGGTCAGAATTTGGCATAAACAACATGAAAGCATGGATCCATCCAGCCTTGTATCAACGGTTCAGGCTGGTGGTGGTGGTGTTATGGTGTGGGGAATTTTTTCTTGGCACTCTTTGGGCCCCTTGGTACCAATTGAGCATCGTTGCAACGCCACAGCCTACCTGAGTATTGTTGCTGACCATGTCCATCCCTTTATGACCACAATGTACCCAACATCTGATGGCTACTTTCAGCAGGATAATGCGCCATGTCATAAAGCTCGAATGATCTCAGATTGGTTTCTTGACCATGACAATGAGTTCACTGTACTCAAATGGCCTCCTCAGTCACCAGATCTCAATCCAATAGAGCATCTTTGGGATGTGGTGGAACGGGAGATTCGCATCAGGGATGTGCAGCCGACAAATCTGCGCCAACTGTGTGATGCCATCATGTCAATATGGTCCAAAATCTCTGAGGAATGCTTCCAGCACCTTGTTGAATCTCTGCCACGAAGAATTGAGGCAGTTCTGAAGGCAAAAGGGGGTCCAACCCGTTACTAGCATGGTGTACCTAATAAAGTGGCCAGTGAGTGTATATTATCATTTTGGTTTTTAAAAATTTTTTTTCACTGTTGAGATATATATATATTTGTTAGCACCATTTACTGCAATAATATGTCCTTATGAAATGGATAGTACTGCCCTCTTATGTATATTTTTATATTATAAAACACTGATGCTTTGCCACTTTTAAAATACCTCAAGTACCTTTATTTATAAAATAATAAAGTATGTATATATTTACATTCAGGACTTATGGTCAGTGTGTTCTTGTGTGTTGTGCTGGCTCACACCTTGAACCTGGTGGTGCAGTGCTTCCTAAACAATTATCATTATCCAGAGTTAACATCCCTGCTCCATAAGATGCGAAGACTGTGCTTGCATATCCGTCGCTCGCCCGTAGACTCCAGTCGTATGCAGAGGCTGCAGCGATCGCTCCACCTCCCCAAGCACTGCCTAATCAGACGTTGCAACAAGGTGGAACTCCACCATGCACATGGTGGAGAGGCTGTGCGAACAGAGGCAGGCTATAATGCATTTGTGGGAGGATACACGGGCAGGCAGTTTGAGGGCAGACATGGAGTTGTCGGGTTTGCAATGGTCCAAGCTGAAAGACCTCTGTAAAGTCCTTCAGTGTTTTGAGGAATGCACACGGCTGGTAAGCGCAGACGACGCCATCATAAGCATGAGCATACCACTTATGCATCTGCTCATGCAAACTTTGACGCACATTAAGGATCAGGCGTCTGCAGGAGGAGGAAAAGGAGGAGGAGGAGGAGGAGGGAAGCCTTGATGACAGTCAGCCATTGTCTGCTCAGGGAACTGTACTGGACGAGGTGGAGGAAGAAGAGGAGGAGGAGGAGGATGAGGGGGATGATTATTTTGGGGAGGAGGATGCTTCTCGGGGGGCAAGAGAAAATGTTGGCTTGCCCAGGTCATGTACAGGGTTTGTGCGTGACTGGAGGGATGTGGATTTGGCAGAAAGTGCTTCTCCACCCACCACTGTCAGTGCATCATTGACACCTGGAACATTGGCCCACATGTGTGATTATCTCTTGCGGATCCTAAAAAGGGACCCCCGCATTGTCAAAATTATGAAGGATGACGACTATTGGTTGGCCAGCACTTCTCCACCCACCACTGTCAGTGCATCATTGACACCTGGAACATTGGCCCACATGTGTGATTATCTCTTGCGGATCCTAAAAAGGGACCCCCGCATTGTCAAAATTATGAAGGATGACGACTATTGGTTGGCCAGCATCCTCGATCCATGCTATAAAGGCAAATTACAGAACATCATGCCACAGGAGAACCTAGACCTAATACTGGCGAACAAACAAGCAACTCTGGTAAACCGTTTGTAAGAGGCATTCTCAGCACACAGCAGCGGTGCAGGTTCTACCACGAGCCGTACTGGGCCAAATAGAAGAGGTGTTCGTGGTGCACACAGCCGAACTGGCGTTGGAGACAGGGGTTTCATGACCATGTTGTGGACTGATTTCTCGAGGACCGCTCACATGACTGTTAATACTGAATCGATTGCAACAGACAGGAGACAGCAGTTGTCAACTATGGTTCAAAATTACCTCTCCTCCCCTATCGATGTTCTCCCTCACAGTTCATTCCCCTTTGACTACTGGCCCTCTAAACTGGACACCTGGCCTGAATTGGCACAATATGCCTTACAGGAGCTCGCTTGCCCTGCTGGTAGTGTGCTATCAGAAAGAGTCTTCAGTGCTGCTGGATCAATCCTGACAGAAAGAAGGACCCGGCTGTTGACCCAAAATGTTGGTGATCTCACCTTCATTAAAATGAACCATGCCTGGGTTTCAAAGGATTTTGTACCACCTTCCCCTGATGAATTGAAAAAGCAGGTAGTCATATACAGGATATTTCCCAAAGAGTGTATTACATAAACACAATAGAACCTCACAAAAATCCCTCCCAACTCACCCCCCACCCTCACCCGAAAAAACACCTCTCGTCTCTCCCGATGCATTTGATCTCTCATAGCTACAATTTTTGGGTTATATCCTCCTCAATGCTCTCATCCATGTTAATCTAGGAGGTGCCAACCCGGGTGTGTCCAACCAAGGTGCCCACATATCTTCCCATTTCTTAGTTGTTCTTCTCTTTTGATACACATATTTTTCCATATCCATATTATTATTAACTGCATCAGTAACTTCCATGATTGTGGGTACGGAAGATCTCTTCCAGTGAGCCACCACCCTTTTACGAGCTTGATATAATATTCGTGAGACTGCCTGCTGGTGCTTCTCCGAAAGCGGCAAAGTCTCCACCCGCCCCAGAAGAGCCATTTTGGGGTCTAGTACCATTTGACATTGATAGACAGTATTAAGTAAATCATTCACACCTCCCCAAAACCTACGTAACCGAGGACAGTTCCAGGTCATGTGTATCAGATCAGCTTTAGGCGTTCCACATTTACAACAATCTGCCTCTCTAGCATAGCCCATTTTCAACAGCCATACAGGGGTTCGATAAACTCGATGAAACAAATAAAGATGCGACACTCTGAGCCTCGCTAACCGAGACTTTCGTGACTTCTTGCAATGCATTCTCCCATTCATCATCTGTTAAATCACCTACATCAACTTGCCACTTATTCTTCAGTGTCTCCAAACTTACCACTCTCTTTTCCAACATGGTTGCATATATCATGGATATAATACCTCTTGATCCTCCTCCCATCACTACTCTATCCAACAGCGGAGTTTTAGCTGGATTACCTAGTGGAGCGAGTCACTGTTGTGCTTCACAAGCATGTCTCAGCTGGAGATATTGAAAAAATCTTTTATTAGGGATGGAAAATGTCTGTTTGAGATCCTCAAAAGATCGAAACTAACCTTCCGAATAAAGCTGTGATACTAGTTTAACCCCTTCATGACACAGCCTATTTTGACCTTAATGACCTGGCCATTTTTTGCAATTCTGACCAGTGTCCCTTTATGAGGTAATAACTCTGGAACGCTTCAACGCATCCTAGCGATTCTGAGATTGTTTTTTCGTGACATATTGGGCTTCATGTTAGTGGTAAATTTAGATCGATAATTTTTGCGTTTATTTGTGAAAAAATCAGAAATTGAAAATTTTCAAATTTTGAATTTTTATTCTGTTAAACTAGAGAGTTATGTGACACAAAATAGTTACTAAATAACATTTCCCACATGTCTAATTTACATCAGCACAATTTTGGAAGCAAAATTTTTTTGTTAGGAAGTTATAAGGGTTAAAAGTTGACCAGCGATTTCTCATTTTTACAACAAAATTTACAAAACCATTTTTTTTAGGGACCACCTCACATTTGAAGTTACTTTGAGGGGTCTATATGGTAGAAAATACCCAAAAGTGACACCATTCTAAAAACTGCACCCCTCAAGCTACTCAAAACTACATTCAAGAAGATTATTAACCCTTTAGGTGTTTCACAGGAACTAAAGCAACATGGAAGGAAAAAAAGGACATTTTAATTTTTCCAACAAAAATTTTCTTTCAGCATCAATTTTTTCATTTTTCACATGGGCAACAGGATAAAATGGATCATAAAATTTGTTGGGCAATTTCCCCTGAGTACACCGATACCTCATATGTGGTCAAAAACCACTGTTTGGGCGCACGGCAGGGCTCAGAAGGGAAGGAGCGCCATTTGACTTTTTGAATGGAAAATATGCTGGAATATTTAGCGCTTGCCATGTCGCGTTTGGAGAGTCGCTGTGTGCCTAAACACTGGAGCTCCCCCACAAGTGATGCCATTTTGGAAACTAGACCCCCCAAGGAACTTATCTAGATGCATAGTGATCACTTTGAACCCCCAGGTGCTTCTCAAATTGATCCGTAAAAAAAAAAAGTACTTTTTTTCACAAAAATTATCTTTTAGCCTCAGTTTTTTCATTTTCACATGGGCAACAGGATAAAATGGATCCTAAAATTTGTTGGGCAATTTCTCCTGAGTACACCGATACCTCATATATGGTCATAAACCACTGTTTGGGTGCACGGCAGGGCCCGGAAGGGAAGGAGCGCCATTTGACTTTTTGAATGGAAAATTAGCTCCAATCGTTATCGGACACCATGTCGCATTTGGAGAGCCCCTGTGTGCCTAAACTTTGGAGCTCCCCCACAAATGACACAATTTTGGAATCTAGACCCCTTAAGGAACTTATCTAGATGTGTAGTGAACACTTTGAACCCCCAAGTGCTTCACAAAAGTTTATAACATAGAGCAGTGAAAATAAAAAATCATTTTTTTTCCTCAAAAATGATTTTTTAGCACGCTATTTTTTATTTACACAAGGGTAACAGGAGAAATTGAACCAAAAAAGTTGTTGTCCAGATTGTCCTGAGTACGCTGGTACCCCATATGTGGGGGGGGGGCACTGTTTGGGTGCACGGCAGGGCGCAGAAGGGAATGAGTGCCATTTGACTTTTTGAAATGAAAATTAGCTCCAATCGTTAGCGGACACCATGTCGTGTTTGGAGAGCCCCTGTGTGCCTAAACTTTGGAGCTCCCCCACAAATGACCCCATTTTGGAAACTAGACCCCCTAAGGAACTTATCTAGATGCATAGTGAGCACTTTGAACCCCCAGGTGATTCACAGAAGTTTATAATGCAGAGCAGTGAAAATAAAAAATCTTTTTTTTTCCTAAAAAATTTTTTTTTAGTTGGCAATTTTTTATTTTCACAAGGGTACTAGGATAAATTGGACCCCAAAAGTTGTTGTCCAGTTTGTCCTGAGTACGCTGGTACCCCATATGTGGGGGGGAACCACTGTTTGGGCACACGTTGGGGCTCAGCAGGGAAGTAGTGACATTTTGAAATGCTGACTTTGATGGAATGGTCTGCGGGCGTCATGTTACATTTGCTGAGCCCCTGTGTGCCTAAACAGTAGAAACCCCCCACAAGTGACCCCATTTTGGAAACTAGACCCCCCAAGGAACTTATCTAGATGTGTGGTGAGCACCTTGAACCCCCAAGTGCTTCACAGAAGTTTATAATGCAGAGCCGTGAAAATAAAAAATCATTTTTTTTCCCTCAAAAAAAATGAATTTTAGCACGCAATTTTTTTTTCACAAGGGTAACAGGAGAAATTGGACCCCAAAAGTTGTTGTCCAGTTTGTCCTGAGGACGCTGATACCCCATATGTGGGGGATGACCACTGTATGGGCACACGTCAGGGCTCGGAAGGGAAGTAGTGACGTTTTGGTATGCAGACTTTGATGGAATGGTCTGCGGGCATCATGTTACATTTGCAGAGCCCTTGATGTACCTAAACTGTGGAAACCCCCCACAAGTGACCCCATTTTGGAAACTAGACCCCCCAAGGAACTTATCTAGATGTGTGGTGAGCACCTTGAACCCCGAAGAGCTTCACAGAAGATTGTAACGCAGAGCCATGAAAATAAAAAATCTTTTTTTTTCCTCAAAAAATGAATTTTTAGCTCGCAATTTTTTATTTTCACAAGGGTAACAGGAGAAATTGGACCCCAAAAGTTGTTGTCCAGTTTGCCCTGACTATGCTGATACCCCACATGTGGGGAGGGACCATTGTTTGGGCACACGTCGGGGCTCGGAAGGGAAGTAGTGACGTTTTGAAATACCGACTTGATCGAATGGTCTGCAGGCATCATGTTACGTTTGCAGAGCCTCTGATGTGCCTAAACAGTGGAAACCCCCCACAAGTGACCCCATTTTGGAAACTAGACCACCAAGGAACTTATCTAGATGTGTGGTGAGCAGCACTTTGAACCCCCAAGTGCTTCACAGAAGTTTATAATGCAGAACCGTGAAAATAAAAAATCTTTTTTTTACTCAAAAAAGGATTTTTTAGCCCGCAATTTTTTATTTTCACAAGGGTAACAGGAGAAATTGGACCCCAAAAGTTGTTGTCCAGTTTGTCCTGAGTACACTGGTACCCCATATGTGGGGGGGAACCATTGTTTGGGCACACGTCTAGGCTCGGAATGGAAGTAGTGACGTTTTGAAATGCAGACTTTGATGGAATAGTCTGCGGTCGTCATTATGTTTGCAGAGCCCCTGATGTGCCTAAACAGTGGAAACCCCCCACAAGTGACCCCATTTTGGAAACTAGACCTTCCAAGGAACGTATGTAAGATGTTTTGTGAGCACTTTGAACCCCCAAGTGGTTCACAGAAGTTTATAATGCAGAGACGTGAAAATGAAAAAATCATTTTTTTCCACAAAAATAATTTTTTAGCCTCCAATTTTTTATTTTCCCAAGGGTAACACGAGAAATTAGTCCCCAAAAGTTGTTGTGCAATTTTTCCTGAGTACGCTGATACCTCATATGTTGGGGTAAACCACTGTTTGGGCACACGTCAGGGCTTGGAAGGGAGGGAGCACCGTTTGACTTTTTGAACGCAAAATTTGCTGGAATCAATGGTTGCACCATGTCGCGTTTGGCGACCCCCTGATGTGCCTAAACAGTGGAAACCCCTCAATTCTAACTCCAACCCTAACCCCAACACACCCCTAACCACAGCCCTAACCCTAACACATCCCTAACCACAAGCCTAACCCTAATTCCAACGCTAACCCTAATTCCAACCCTAACCCTAACCCTCTTTCCAACCCTAACCCTCTTTCCAATCCTAACCCTAACCCTCTTTCCAACCCTAACCCTCTTTCCAACCCTAACCCTAACCCTCTTTCCAACCCTAACCCTAACCCTCTTTCCAACCCTAACCCTCTTTCCAACCCTAACCCTAACCCTCTTTCCAACCCTAACCCTAACCCTCTTTCCAACCCTAACCCTCTTTCCAACCCTAACCCTAACCCTCTTTTCAACCCTAACCCTAACCCTCTTTTCAACCCTAACCCTAACCCTCTTTTCAACCCTAACCCTAACCCTAATGGAAAAATAAAAATAAAAATATTTTCTTTATTTTATTAGTTGTGGGGTGATAATCGGGGGGTTTATTTACTTTTTCTTTCATTTTGATCACTGTGAGAGTGATCAAAATTAAAGAATTGAATCTGCAGCCGGCAGATTCGGGCGGGCGCACTGCGCATGCGCCCGCCATTTTCTAAGATGGCGGCGCCCATGAACCGGACCCGCCGGACACCGGGAGCGACACTGGGACTTAGAAGGTGCCGGGGGAGGTGAGATGCGGTGAGGGGGTTATCGGAAGCTGGCGGGGAGCAGAGGGAATGGGAGGGGGGCAGATCATGACAGCGGCGGCAGATCGCCGCTGTCATTCAGTTGCGGGGGGGGGGGCGATCGCCGCTGGGGGGGGGTGGAATCGGTGTCTCCAGCCATGTCCGATGCTACAGCAGCATCGGCCATGGCTGGATTGTAATATTTCATCAATTTTCATTGATGAAATATTACTATCGCTCTGATTGGCTGTTTCACTTTTAACAGCCAATCAGAGCGATCGTAGCCACGTGGGGGCGAAGCCACGCCCCCTGTGGCGAAGAACAAAGCCCCCTGTATCTGCGGGTCGGGTGACCTTTCAGTGACCTAGGTCACCCGACCCGCAGGGGGGCTTTAAAGTCATGACGCCACATAGGCGTCATGGGTCGTTCTGGCACGACTCTTCATGACGCCTATGTGGCGTCAAAGGTCGTGAAGGGGTTAAGCCCTCTCCTCTCCCATAGTTCAAACCCTCTAATTTATTTAGCTCTGTACATGTCAAGTTTCTCCAGATCAGGGAATGCGCCGTGACTCCCTGTATACCCAATATTTCTTTGACCGTGTTCCATACCTTATCCATGTACTTCATTATCGGAGTATTGATAGCTTGACCCTGACGGAACTGCACTGAGTCTAGCGCCTGCAGCAGTAAGTCCCTTCCCACTACGCATGTAAGCATACATCACGAGGAACTTCACATGAAGGAATCCTCCTCCCCCATCCTCTAAAATGTTGCAACTGGGCTGCAAGATAATACAGAAACGGGTCAGGAACCGCTAACCCCCCCAGTTCTTTAGATGTACGCAAAAGCTCCAACCGAATTCTAGGAACACTCCTCTTCCAGATAAGCTCTCTAAATATTCTGTTTATCTGATAAAAGATTCGACCAGGAATCCAAATGGGCGCATTGTGGAAGGCATACAAAGCTTGTGGCATGAGAACCATTTTTACCAGGTTTGCCCTTCCCACCATACTCAGTGGTAACTTGCACCAGTCATTTATTTTTTTTTTAAATTTAGCAAGTAGCGGGGTAATATTTAAATGCTCAAAATCTTGTATATTATATCCAAGATGAATAATGGAGAATTGGGCTGAAAAATGGCAAATGAGGTTTAACACAGATAAGTGTAAGGTTATGCACATGGGAAGGAGAAACAGATGCTACAATTACTTACTAAATGGGAAACTGCTTGGGAAATCAGACATGGAAAAAGACTTAGGCATCTTAGTCAATAAGAAGCTAAATTGGAGTGCCCAGTGTCAGGCAGCTGCCACCAAAGCAAATAGGGTCATGGGATGCATTAGAAGAGGTCTGGGGACACGAGATGAAAACATAATTCTCCCTCTGTACAAATCACTCGTCAGACCACCCTTGGAGTATTGTGTGTAATTTTGGACGCCGGTGCTCAAGAAAGACATTACTGAACTTGAAAGGGTTCAAAGGCGGGCTACTAAAATGATAAATGGAGTTGGTTCACTACAAAACCCAAAAAGGTTATCAAAATTAGGTCTATTTACTCTAGAAAAGAGAAGACTTACTGGAGACCTAATATATATGTGCAAGTATATCAGAGGGCAATACAGAGATCTCTCCAATGAACTGTTTGTACCAAGGACTGTGACAAGAACAAGGGGGCATTCTCTTCGTTTGGAGGAAAGACAATTTCTGCACCAGCATAGAAGAGCGTTCTTCACGGAAAGAGCAGTGAGGCTCTGGAATTCTCTTCCTGAGGAAGTGGTGATGGCCAACTCACTGAATGAATTTAAGAAAGGAATGGATGTTTTTCTTGTGAGTAACAGTATAGAAGGTTACGAATAACATAATATTATAGGTAGATGGTTGACCCAACTTAGGGGAAGGGATTTTTTTCCCTATGGAGAAAATTGGCTTCTACTCTGTGGGTTTTTTGCCTTCCCCAGGATCAACAATGCAGAACAGCTGCACTAAAAATAGGCTGAACTAGATGGACATAAGGTCTTCCTTCAGCCTTCAAAACTATGTTAGGCTGGTTTCACATTTGCGTTTTTTTTCGCGGTAATTTAGCGCTAAATAGCGCATGCGTTTTTTTTTCCTATACTTTGCATGGGATGCGCTTATGTGCGCATACACATGCGTTTGTACGCGTTTTACCGCGCATGCGTTTTTTTGTGGTAAGCGCTCGGGTGCACAAAATGCAACCTGTTGCATTTTTTGGTGCGTCCGACTTGCCTCAAAAAAACGCATGCGCGCGCAATGCGTTTTTTTACAGCAAGACACCCATTATAGTCTATGGGTGCGCATATGTGCGCATTGGCATGCTTATGTATGCGTTTTTTTGCACATGCGTTTTTTTTTGTTAACCATGGAATTTAGGGGTTTGGGTTAGAGTTAGGGTTAGTTAAGGGGGTTTAGGGTTAGGGTTAGGGTCAGGGTCAGGGTTAGGGTTAGGTTTAGGGTCAGGGTTAGGGTTAGTTATGGTTTAGGGTTTGGGTTAGGGTTAAGTATGGTTTGGTTAAGGTCAGGGTTAGGGTTAGGGTTAGGGTAAGGGTTAGGGTTAGGTTTAGGGTCAGGGTTAGGGTCAGGGTTAGGGTTAGTTAGGGTTTAGGGTTTGGGTTAGGGTTAAGTATGGTTTGGTTAAGGGTTAGGGTCAGGGTTAGGGTTAGGGTTAGGGTCAGGGTTAGGGTTAGGTTTAGGGTCAGGGTTAGGGTTAGTTAGGGTTTAGGGTTTGGGTTAGGGTTAAGTATGGTTTGGTTAAGGGTTAGGGTCAGGGTTAGGGTTAGGGTTAGGGTCAGGGTTAGGGTTAGGGTTAGGGTTAAGTATGGTTTGGTTAAGGGTTAGGGTCAGGGTTAGGGTTAGGGTTAGGGTCAGGGATAGGGTTAGGGTTAGGGTTAGGTTTAGGGTCAGGGTTAGGGTTAGTTAGGGTTTAGGGTTTGGGTTAGGGTTAAGTATGGTTTGGTTAAGGGTTAGGGTTAGGGTCACGGTTAGGGTTAGGGTCATGGTTAGGGTTAGTAAAGTCATGGTTTGGGTTAGTGTGAGGGGCCACCTAATGTTGGAAAAAAACGCAAACGCGGTAAAAACGCACTAAAAACGCATACAAACGCATAAAAACGCTGCATTTTTCATGCATGCTCATAAAAATGCTTGAAAAAAACGCAGCAGTTGTATGCTTTTGTATGCGTTTTTTCAATGCGTTTTTTTGCGGGAAAAACGCGCTGCAAAAAAAAGCAAGTGTGAAACTAGCCTTACTATGAATTCCCAATTATTTAAACTCTTTGACTACATTTAATCGTCTGGCCAATTCCAAGGAGTTCTCGGGAGCATCTCCCACCGGCATAATTGAAGATTTCTCCCAGTTAATACATAAACCAGAGATCACTGCGAAGGATCCAAAGACTTACATTGCCACCCTCAGAGAAGATGGCCACTCTCCCAAAAACAAAAGCATGTCATCAGCATACAACACTATTTTTTCTTGCAAAGACTCATACCCAAACCCCTTAATTTCAGGTGTCGCCTGAATTACTACTGCCAAGGGCTCAATGCCAGATCAAACAGTAGGGGAGACAGGGGGCACCCCTGTCTGGTCCCTATGTATAAGTTAATTGTATTTGAGATCTCCCCATTAATTCTAATTTTGGCCTCTGGACTCGAATTCAGCAGCTGTATCCAGGCAATACAATTTTTACAGAAACCCATCTTGGCTAATATAGCCCAGAGATATGGGTATTCGACGCAGTCAAATGCTTTAGCAGCATCCAAAAATGCAACAGCCCTAGGTTCCTATCCCTTAGATGGGATCTGTAAATTTAGATATAACCGCCGGATATTAATTGCAGTTGATTTCTCTGGCATAAAACCAGTTTTATCTGGATGAATAATACTAGATATTACTCCAGACAGCCGCATCGCCAGAATCTTTGCAAAAATCTTGACATCAATGTTTAAAAGGGAGATAGGCCTGTATGACTCTGGAAGACAAGGATCCTTATCAGCCTTGGGGATCACCACTATGATTGCTTCATTCAAGGACTGGGGCAAGTGCCCATATTCCCTAGCTGCCTCAAACACCTTCAACAGCTGTGGAGGCATTATATTTGAGTACTGTTTATATACCTCCACAGGCAGCCCATCAGACCCCGGTGTCTTATTCCCTGCCATAGAATCTAGAGCAGTGATGGTGAACCTTGGCACTCCAGCTGCTGGAGAACTACAACTACCAGCATGCCTCAACTGCTGCCTCAACTGCTGCAGGTTGCAAGGGCATGCTGTGAGTTGTAGTTTTACAACAGGTGGAGTGCCAAGGTTAACCATCACTGATCTAGAGCCTCCTCTAAAGCCCCCGTTACACACTGCGATATCGCTAGCAATATCGCTGTAAAGTCACCGATTTTGTGACGTTGCAGCGATATTGCTAGCGATATCGCTGCATGTGATACTTACCTCCGACCGGCTCCCCCGCTGCTCATCGCTGATCGCGCGAGAAGCTCCTGGACCATTCCTTGTCGGTCACTTCCTGCGGCGCTTCCTGCTGTGACGACGAGCGACGCGTGGACGTGGGCGGGAGGACGCAGGATCGCCGCGTCTGACAGGTAAGTAGCGATCCCCGTCCCCTGCGATGTCGCTGGTGAGATCTGCCTGAGTGGCAGCTCACTAGCGACCACCTAGCGATGCACCAGCGATCCTGACTGCGTCATATTCGCTAGTCGGGATCGCTGGTGCATCGCTAGGTGTAACGGTACCCTTATTCCTCCAGACTAATTGGTGCCTCCAGCCCAACAGCTTCCGATTCCGACTGAGAAGGCAGACCAGCAGTCCCCAAAAAGCTACTGAGCAACTCGTCAGAGAACCCGCCCTGCGAATTATATAATGTCTCAAAAAACTCGCTAAAAGTTGCTAGAATTGCCCCAGAAGATCTTTCTAGTTCCCCATTTTTGTTTTTTATCTCCGCTACCATTGCAGGGCCAGATTGAGTCTTGATCAGGGTAGCTAGTAGATGTCCAGTTCCCTCTCCCTCCCCGAAATAGACCTGCCGCCGGAAGTATTGTTTATCTGCAGCTTTTGAAAGCTTATGTTGGGTTGAAAGTTTTTCCCCATCTTTTAATGCGTTAAAATGTATATCCGACGGAGTTTTCAAATATTGCAATTCTGCAGAGATAGCTTCCTTCTGTAAAAGTTCCTCATATTCTCTAGACTTAATTCTAACTCTATTCACTTCCGAGATCAACAGTCCTCTCAGATAAGCTTTAGACGCATCCCATATTATTTCCCTGGGGGCTGCACCCTCATTAATAGCAAAAAATTATTTTAGCAATCAGGGATCCTAGCATCTGCTTGAATAATAGGTAACCAGAATGCGTTAAACGACCATGGTGCCCGTTCCCCTCTCCCGCCATTTTCCCAATTAAATGTCGCCATAACAGGGGAGTGATCTGACAAGGCCCTAGGTTGATACTTGTTTGCATAATTATTACTAGGCAAGTTGTATTTGAGAGGATTCTTTTTATTATTGAACAACAACTATGTTCTCAATCAACCGAAAAGACTCATAAATATCAAAGCTTAATATTTTTGGAAGTTGGAGTGGGTTTTTTTTAGATTTGGCTATCTTAGGAGGATATCTGTTTGTGCAGGTAACTATTACTGTGCAGTATATACCCATCTCACTTGTTTATTTTCACCAGGTAAACCAATATAACAACACAAAATGTAGAAATAAACATTTCTGACATTCAAAACAAAAAAAAGGACCAACATAGCCACCTTTCTTTACGATGACACTCAAAAGCCTTCCATCCATACATTCTGTCAGTTGCTTGATCTGTTTACGATCAACATTGCGTGCAGCAGCCACCACAGCCTCCCTGACACTGTTCCCAGAGGTGTAATGTTTTGACTCCCCAGGTTCTCTGTGGGGTTCAGATTAGGTGAACAAGGGGGCCATGTCATTATTTTTTCTTCTTTTAGACCTTTACTGGGCAGCCACGCTGTGGAGTATTTGGATGCATGTGATGGAGCATTGGCCTGCATAAAAATCATGATTTTCTTGAACAATACTGACTTCTTCCTGTACCACTGGTTGAAGAAGGTGTCTTCCAGAAATTAGCAGTAGGTCTGGGAGTTGAGCTTCCCTCCATCCTCAACCCGAATAAGTCCCACAAGTTTATCTTTGATGATACCAGCCCATACCAGTACCCCACCTCCACCTTGCTGGCGTCTGAGTCAGAGTGGAGCTCTACAGCATTTACTGATCCAGCCTTGGGCCCATCCATCTGGCCCATCAAGAGTCACTCTCATTTCATCAGTCCATAAAACCTTACAAAAAACTGTCTTAACATATTTCTTGGCCCAGTCTTGACATTTCATCTTATGTTTCTTGTTCAAAGGTGGTCGTTTTCCAGCCTTCCTTACCTTGGTCATGTCCCAGAGTATGGCACACCTTGTGCTTTTTGGTACTCCAGTAACGCAGTTCTGAAATACGGCAAAACTGGTGGCAAATGGCATCTTGGCAGCTTCACACTTGATTTTCCTCTATTCATGGACAGTTATTTTGAGCCTTTTTTTATCAACACGCTTCTTGTGACCCTGTTGGCTATTTGCCATGAATTGCCTGATTGTTCAGTGATCACGCTTCAAAAGTTTGGCAATTTCAAGACTGCTGCATCCCTCTGCAAGACATCTCACAATTTTTGACTTTTCAGAGTCCGTCAAATCTCTCTTCTGACCCATTTTGCCAAAGGAAAGGAAGTTACCTAATAATTAAGCACACCTTATATAGGGTGTTGATGTCATTAGACCACACCCCTCCTCATTACAGAGATGCAAATCACCTGATTTACATAATTGGCAGTTGACTTTCAAGCCTATATAGCTTGGAGTAGGACAACATGTATGAAAAGGATGATGTGCTCAAAATACTCATTTGCCTTATAATTCTGCACGCAGTGTATAGGCCCATCATACACTGGAGCATCATCCATGGGGCCCTTCATATAATGGAGCATCATATGGGGCCCATCATATTCTAGAGCATCATATGGGGCCCATTATATATGGAGCATAATATAGGCCCATCATACAATGGAGCATCATCCATGGGGCCCATCATATACTGGAGCGTCATATGGGGCCCATCATATACTAAAGCATCATATGGGGCCCATTATATATGGAGCAATATATAGGCCCATCATACAATGGAGAATCATCCATGGTGCCCATCATATACTGGAGCATCATATGGGGTTCATTATTTATGGGGCTGGAGCCCATTCTGTATGGAGCAATATATGGGGCTCATCATATACTGTATGGAGCTTTATATGCGACTCATTATACTGCATGGAGCAATATGTGGGGCTCATTCTATTCTATGGGGACCGTCCTATACTGTATGGCACATTATATGGGGACCATCATATATTGTAGCATTATGTGGAGCTCATCATATACTGTATGGAACATTATATGGGACCGATTATTCTGTATGGAGCAATATATGGGGCTCATTATTCTGTATGGTGCACTATGTGGTGGACATAATACTGTATGGAGGAATATACTGTCCGGTTTTTGAGCTATTGTAGAATTTAAAATAGATATCAGTCATGTAATGTAAGAAGTGAAGTATTTCTCATTGCACTATACCAATATTTCTCTGCTGTATCGGAGCATCATGAATTGTGGTATGTGTTAAAGGGGCCCACTGACACTCTTTCGCCCGGGGCACACGAAAACCTGGCGCCAGCCCTTCCCCCCCACAACTTTAGCCAAATAACCCCCAGTTTTCAATGCGTAACTATTATTATAAAGTAAATTAAGCTTGACAAGCTTAAGTAATAAGAATTGATGTCGTTGGCATTGAAATGGGCACTATAGGTGTGTTTACTGTCCTCCTCTCCCTGACGACTTTGCTTCCCCATTGACTTGCATTGGGTTTCGTGTTTCAGTCGGACCTCCGACTTTTCCGGATAGTCGGCCTATTTCGTTCAACTTGACTTTTGAGAAAGTCGGGTTTCATGAAACCCGACTTGACCCTAAACAAGGCAAAGTCGCTCATCTCTACCCAAAAATATTTCTCGGATCCGTACATTCCTCAACCAAGAATCTGCAAAAACCCTAATCCATGCCCTCTTCATCTCCCACCTTGACTACTGCAACCTCCTGCTCTATGGCCTCCCCGCTAACACTCTCGCACCCCTCCAATCTATTCTAAACTCCGCTGCCTGACTAATCCACCTGTTTCCCCGCTCTTCCCCAGCCTCCCTCCTCTGTCAATCCCTGCACTGGCTCCATATTACCCAAAGACTCCAGCTCAAAACCCTAACCATGATATACAAAGCCATCCACAACCTGTGCCCACCATACATCTGTGACCTCGTCTCCTGGTACTTACTTGCATGCAACATCCGATCCTCACAAGATCTTCTCGACTCCCCTCTTATCTCCTCTTCCCACAAACGCATACAAGATTTCTCCGGTGCATCCGCCCTACTCTCGAACTCTACCACAACATATCAGACTCTCACCTACTGTGGAAACCTTCAAAAGGAACCTGAAGACCTACCTCTTCCAACACGCCTATAACCTGCAGCAACCACCGATCCACCAAACCACTGCATGACCAGCTCGGCCCTCAGCTATTGTATCCTCACCCAGCCCTTGTAGATTGTGAGCCCTCGTGGGCAGGGTCCTCTCTCCTCCTGTACCTATTGGGACCTGTGTTGTTTAAGATTACTGTACTGCGACATCGAATAGCTAAATCAGTCCTCACCTCTCCAAAAACGCAGGGGGTATTACCTTTCCAGACATCTGGAGATATAACTTGGCCGTGCACCTTAGAAGGATACCAGCTTGGGCCTCCTTGCGGGCTTATAGCAAATGGGTAGAAGTTGATAAACTTTGGATGGCTCCAGCGTATCCCAATTCATTGTTATGGAGAGATGGGAGTACATGCCCCTCAGTTCCTCTGCTGGGCTCTATGGCATTTACAATGAAAATTTGGAGGATAAGCAACAGGGCCTTTCCATTGATCTCCCCCAGGTCCCCATATGATCTCCTTCTTTTTTACACTCTCCATACTTTATAGTATTCCTGCAGCTATGGCAGAACCATGGCTTCAATCACAATTATTTTATTATGCAGATATTGTAGACCCCTTTAACATAAATATTCTTCCTTTCCAGACTCTTAGAGAGCGGTTTAATCTCCCACTTAGGACCTACTTCTCATACTTACAAATTCGCCACCTGGCCTTATCTTTATATAAAAACACAACGTTCTCTACCCCCACTCCCTTTGAGCGACTCTGTAAAGGGAACCCCTCTACAAAGGGTTTGATCACAGACTTTTATAATATACTGTTCACTCTGCCATTAGACCCCCTCCTAAACATACTTACATGATTAAGTGGGAGAGATACCTGGGGAGGGAACTTCCACTTCCTATCTGGCAGGTCATATGGTCTAAAGCCCCGGTTACACACTGCGATATCGCTAGCAATATCACTGTAAAGTCACCGATTTTGTGACGTAGCAGCGATATTGCTAGCGATATCGCTGCATGTGATACTTACCTCCGACCGGCTCCCCCGCTGGTTATCGCTGATTGCGCGAGAAGCTGCTGGACCATTCCTCGTCGTCCACTTCCTGCGGCGCTTCCTGTGGCGCCGACGAGCGACGCGTGGAGCCGGGCGGGAAGACGCAGGATCGCCGCGTCTGACAGGTAAGTAGCGACCCCCGACCCCTGCGATGTCGCTGGTGAGATCTGCCTGTGTGGCAGCTCACTAGCGACCACCTAGCGATTCACCAGCGATCCTGACCGCGTCATATCGCTGGTCGGGATCGCTGGTGAGTTGCTAGGTGTAACGGTACCCTTAGGCAGCTAAATCATCACCATGCACAATACAGAAGGAAAATCAGTACAAGATACTGATGTATTGGTATCATACGCAGGAGGTTTTACATAATATTTACCCTGCCATGTCAGATAGATGCTGGAGATGCCTGGGGGCTGAGGGCTCATTGCCACATATATTCTGGGATCGCCAGACTATACCCCCCTTCTGGAAGAGAGTACAGGGGTTGATTTCTTAGGTGTTGGATGTAGAGATACCTCTGGATCCTGTGGCTTATTTACTTAATGTTCCACCCGTATCTATGAGCAAGGGTCCTGCCAGGCTGCTCCTCCATATTCTAACATCGTCAAAGTGTCTAATAGCCTCATACTGGAAGAAAAGATCAGCTCCTTCCATGAAAAAACTCAGCTTGAAGATTAAAGAAATGAAGACGTATGGAGATTCTTACGGCCTGTATTAATAATGAACTTGATTTGTTTAACCCCTTCATGACCCAGCCTATTTTGACCTTAATGACCAGGCCATTTTTTGCAATTCTGACCAGTGTCCCTTTATGAGGTAATAACTCAGGAACGCTTCAACGGATCCTTGCGATTCTGAGACTGTATTTTGTGACATATTGGGCTTCATGATAGTGGTAAATTTAGGTTGATAATTTTTGCATTTATTTGTGAAAAAATGGAAATTTGGTGAAAATTTTGTAAATTTCGCAATTTTCATATTTTGATTTTTTATTCTGTTAAACCAGAGAGTTATGTGACACACAATAGTTAATAAATAACATTTCCCACATGTTTACTTTACATCAGCACAATTTTTTTGGAAACAAAATTTTGTTTTGTTAGGAAGTTATAAGGGTTAAAAGTTGACCAGCGATTTCTCATTTTTACAACAAAATATACAAAACCATTTTTTTAGGGGCCACCTCACATTTGAAGTCACTTTGAGGGGTCTATATGGCAGAAAATACCCAAAAGTGACATAATTCTAAAAACTACACTCCTCAAGCTACTCAAAACTACATTCAAGAAGATTATTAACACTTCTGGTGCCTAACAGGAACTAAAGCAATATGGAAGGAAAAAATGGACATTTTAATTTTTCTGACAAAAAATTTAATTTAGCATCAATTTTTTCATTTTCACATGGGTAACAGGATAAATTGGATCCTAAATTTGTTGGGCAATTTCTCCTGAGTACAACGATACCTCATGTGTGGTCATAAACCACTGTTTGAGCGCACGGCAGGGCTCAGAAGGGAAAGAGTGCCATTTGACTTTTTGAATGGAAAATATGCCAGAATATTTAGCAGTTGCCATGTCACATTTGGAGAGTCTCTGTGTGCCTAAACATTGGAGCTCCCCCACAAGTGACCCCATTTTGGAAACTAGACCACCCAAGGAACTTATCTAGATGCATAGTGAGCACTTTGAACCCCCAGGTGCTTCACAAATTGATCTGTAAAAAAAAGAAAGTACTTTTTTTCACAAAAATTATCTTCTAGCCTCAGTTTTTTATTTTCACATGGACAACAGGATAAAGTGGATCCTAAAATTTCCTGGTCAATTTCTCCTGAGTAAACCGATACCTCATATGTGGTTATAAACCACTGTTTGGGCGCACGGCAGGGCCCAGAAGGAAAGGAGCACCATTTGACTTTTCAAATACAAAAATTAGCTCCAGTCGTTAGCGGACATCATGACGCATTTGGAGAGCCTCTGTGTACCTAAACAGCGAAAAAAACACAAGTGACACCATTTTGAAAAGTAGACCCTTTAAGGAACTTATCTAGATGTGATGTGAGCACTCTGAACCCCCCAAGTGCTTCACAGAAGTTTATAACGCAGAGCAGTGAAAATAAAAAATCATTTTTTTTCCTCAAAAATGATATTTTAGCCCACAATTTTTTATTTTGACAAGGGTAACAGGAGAAATTGGACCACAAAAGTTGTTGTGCAATTTGTCCTGAGTACGCTGGTATCCCATATATGGGGGGGAACCACTGTTTGGGCACACGTCGGGGCTCGGAAGAGAAGTAGTGACGTTTTGAAATGCCGACTTGATGGAATGGTCTGCGGGCGTCATGTTACGTTTGCAGAGCCCATGATGTGCCTAAAAAGTAGAAACCCCCCACAAGTGACCCCATTTTGGAAACTAGATCCCCCAAGGAACTCATCTAGATGTGTGGTGAGCACTTTGAATCCCCAAGTTCTTCACAGAAGTTTATAGCGCTGAGCCTTGAAAATAAAAAAATCATTTTTTTCCACAAAAATCATTTTTTTAGTACCCAATTTTTTATTTTCCCAAGGGTAACAGGAGAAATTAGACCCCCATGATGTTGTGCAATTTTTCCTGAGTACGCTGATACCCCATATGTTGGGGTAAACCACTGTTTGGGCACACGTCAGGGCTCGGAATGGAGGGAGCACTGTTTGACTTTTTGAAAGCAAAATTGGCTGGAATCAATGGTGGCACCATGCCGCGTTTGGAGACACCCTGATGTGCCTAAATAGTGTAAACCCCCCATTCTAACTCCAACCCAAACCCCAACACACTCCTAACCCTAATCCCAACCCTATCCATAACCACAACCCTAACCTCAACACACCCCTAACCCTAATCCCAACTCTAACCCTAAACACAAGCCTAACCCTAATCTTAACCCTAATTCCAACCCTAGCCCTAATCCCAACCCTAATTCCAACCCTAACCCTAATTCCAACCCTAACCATAATTCTAACCCTAATTCCAACCCTAACCCTAATTCCAACCCTAAACCTAATTCCATCCCTAACCCTAATTCTAACCCTAATGGAAAAATAAAAAATATTTTCTTTATTTTATTATTTTCCCCTACCTAAGGGGGTGATAAAGGGGGGGTTTATTTACTTTTTTTTTATTTTGATCTCTGTGAGAGTTTATCACAGTGATCAAAATAAATGAATGGAATCTGCCGGCCGGCGGGCGCACTGCGTATGCGCCCACCATTTTGCAGGATGGCAGCGCCCATGAAGGATTCTGGAGGGACACCGGGATGGACACAGGGGCATCGGAGATACTGGGACAGGTGAGGGGGGATCAGAAGGCGGGGGAAGTGGAGGGAAGGGGGAGGGGAGCAGATGTTACGGTGGCGGCAGATTGACGCCGTTAGTCAGTGGCGGGGGCTGATCGTCCCCATCATTTGGTGTGGGGGGGTCGGATCTTGGTCTCCAGCCATGACAGATGCTATTGCAGCATCAGCCATGGCTGGATTGTAATATTTCACCAAATTTCATTGATGAAATATTACAAATCGCTCTGATTGGCTGTTTCACTTTTAACAGCCAATCAGAGCGATCGTAGCCATGGGGGGCTAACCCACCCCCGAGGTGAAGTACAAAGGGTCTTGTGCCTTCGGGACAGGTGACCTTTCAGTGACCCCAGTCACCCGACCCGCAGGAACGCGATCCTTCCATGACACAGCGTATGCGTCACAGGTCGGATTGGCACTGGCTTTCATGATGCATACACTGTGTCAAAGGTCGGGAAGGGGTTAATCGCATATTGAATCCATGGGATGACTATGTAACTAAGCTAACCAATTGATGTTACGTGCTTCTTTTCTTTCTTTTTTTTTCCCCCCTCCCTGACTTTTTCCCTATGTCTTCCCTGTACCATACCTACTCTTAGATGATGTATTAGATGTTTGACCTAATGTTAGTAGGAGCAGAAGTGCTGAGTACTGTACCACTGGAAGAAACTTCTAAAATGTTTTGCAGAATTTTGCTACAAGTATACTTGTGTTTATGATGTTATTTGTACAAGAAAATAGAAAATATTTAAAAAATAAACAGTTTAACCCCTTAACGACCACCAATACGCTTTTTAATTGCGGTAGTTAAGGGTACTTAAACCACATCGCCGTTAATGAACAGCGCTGTGGAGAAAGTGTATAGCAACCCCCAGAGTCGGATTTTCTCCGGGGTCTCAGCTGCCGGAGGTAGCTGAGACTCCAAAGAACATGATTTGGGTTGATTTTTACTGACCCCGCTTTTGCCATCGCCGTTATTAACCGTATAACGGCGACCGAAAAAAAAAGTCCAATGTGCCATTCAATTTCTCTCTCCTATGATGTGATCGCACATCAGAGGAGAGAGAAATAGGATCCCCAACCCCCCCGGTACCTCCCGGTGGTCCTCGGCCCTCGTGCTTACCCTCCATGGGTGACGCCATCTTCTTCTGGGAAGAAAATGGTGGGCGCATGCGCAGTGCGCCCGCCGAGATCTGCCGGCCGGTACCCGGCAACAATAGGAAGATTTTTTATATGTATATAGGTGGGCACCATGGAAAATATGACATGAATATGATAACTGGGTGCAACACTGTGCCAAATAGATCAAATGAAAAAAAGGGAGAAAAGAGACACAGGATAACATGCACACAACAGCAGAATGTCCATGTGAAAAAAGGCTTTTATTGACATACAATAGCCAGAGAGATCCAAGTGTACAATAAAAACAATTAAAAACCACAAATGAAACAAAAGTGGGCAGGTGGAGAACACATGCAGTATACAAAGGAAGAAATGTTTCTATAAATAAGTGTTTCAAAAAAATGCATTCACAACAATGCCCTCTATCGCCATATAATATGCATAAATTGTTTAGTATAAACATATGGACAATTTGCAGCAATGAAGTCCGATCAGTCTAATAGTCACTTGTAGGTATATGAATAATCCAAATGATTACCATGCAAGTCCATAGATGAGGGAAGGCAATTGCTGGATCACATGAAAATTGCCTAAGCATACTCACACTGCCCACAGAACCCAACGTGTGTCGCTACTAACCTGCAGTTTCGTCAGGGGAAGTAAGGAACACTTATTTATATAAACATTTCTTCCTTTGTATACTGCATGTGTTCTCCACCTGCCCACTTTTGTTTTATTTGTGGTTTTTAATTGTTTTTATTGTACACTTGGATCTCTCTGGCTATTGTATGTCAATAAAAGCCTTTTTTCACATGGACATTCTGCTGTTGTGTGCATGTTATCCTGTGTCTCTTTTCTCCCTTTTTTCAATAGGAAGATTTTTCCTATTGGTTCATTTTGGTCACTGTGATAGACCCTATCACAGTGATCAAAATTAAAAAATAGTAAATAAACCCCCACTTTATCACCCCATAGGTGGGGAAAAATAATGAAATAAAGAAAATATTTTTATTTTCATTTTTCCATTAGGGTTAGGGTTAGCATTAGGGTGGGAATTAGGGTTAGGGTTGGGATTGGCATTAGGATTAGGGTTAGGTTTGGCATTAGGGTTAGGGTTGGGACTCGGGTTAAGAATTAGGGCTAGGGGTGTGTTGGTGTTAGGTTTGTGGTTAGGATTGTGGTTAGGGTTAGGGTTGTGTTTGGGGTTAGGGTTATGGTTAGGGTTGGGATTAGAGTTAGGGGTGTGTTGGGGTTAGGTTTGTGGTTAGAGTTATGATTAGGGTTGGGATTAAGGTTACGGGTGTGTTGGGGTTAGGGTTGAAGAATTGATGGGTTTCCACTACTTAGGCACATCACAGGGTCTTCAAACGCGACATGGTGCCACCATTGATTCCAACCAATTTTGCGTTGAAAAAGTCAAATGATGCTCCCTCCCTTCCAAGCCCCGACGTGTGCCCAAACAGTGGTTCACCCCAACATATGGGGCATCAGCGTACTCAAGACAAATTGCACAACAACTTTGGGAGTCTAATTTCTACAGTTACCCTTGGGAAAATTAAAAAACTGGTGGCTAAAAAATCATTTTTGTGGAAAAAAAATGATTTTTTATTTTCACGACTCTGCGTTATAAACTTCTGTGAAGCACTTGGGGGTTCAAAGTGCTCACCACACACCTAGATAAACTCCTTGGGGGTCTAGTTTCCAAAATGGTGTCACTTGTAGGGGGTTTCCACTGTTTAGGCACATCAAGGGGTCTCCAAACGCGACATGGCGTTTGACCTCAATTCCAGCCAATTCTGCATTGAAAAAGTCAAATGACGTTCCTTCACTTCTGAGCTCTACCGTGCCCCCTAACAGTCAGTTACCCCCACATAAGGGGTATCGGCGCACTCAGGACAAATTGCACAACTTTGGGGGTCTAATTTCTCCTGTTACCCTTGTGAAAATAAAAATTCGGGGACAAAAAGATAATTTTTGTGAAAAAAATATGATTTTTTATTTTCACGGCTCTACGTTATAAACTTCTGTGAAGCACTTGGAGGTTCAAAGTGCTCACCACACATCTAGTTAAGTTCCTTAAGGGGTATAGTTTCCAAAATGGTGTCAATTGTTGGGGGTTTCCACTGTTTAGGCACATCGGGGACTCTACAAACGCGGCATGGCATCCGATTTCAATTCCATCCAATTCTGCATTGAAAAAGTCAAACGGCGCTCCTTCCATTCCAAGCCCTGCCGTGCGCCCAAACAGTGGTTTACCCCCACATATGGGGTATCACCGTATTCAGGAAAAATTGCACAACAAATTTTGTGTTTTATTTTCTCTTTTTACGCTTGTGAAAATAAAAAAATTGGTTCTGAAGTAAAATGTTTGTAAAAAAAAGTTAAATGTTAATTTTTTTCTTCCACGTTGTTCAGTTCCTGTGCAGCACGTAAAGGGTTAATAAACTTCTTGAATGTGGTTTTGAGCACCTTGAGGGGTGCAGTTTTTAGAATGGTGTCACTTTTGTGTATTTTCTGTCATATTGACCTCTCAAAGTGACTTCAAATGTGAAGTGGTCCCTAAAAAAATGGTTTTGCAAATTTTGTTGTAAAAATGTGAAATCGCTGGTCAACTTTTAATCCTTATAACGTCCTAACAAAAAAAATTATGCTACTGTAAAGCAGGCATGTGGGAAATGTTATTTATTAAGTATTTTGTGTAACATATCTCTCTGATTTAAGGGCATAAAAATTCAAAATTTGAAAATTGCAAAATTTTAAATTTTTTTGCCATATTTCCGTTTTTTTCATAAATAAACACAAGTCATTTCGAAGAACGTTTACCACTAACATAAAGTAAAATAAGTCATGAAAAAACAGTCTCAGAATCGCGGGATCTGTTAAAGTGTTCCAAAGTTATAACCTCAAAGTGACAGTCGTCAGAATTGTAAAAATTGGCCTGGTCAGTAAGCTGCAAATTGGCTCAGTCACTAAGGAGTTAAAAAAAGATTACTGTACTTGTCTTTTATTATGTACACCCCTCCTCACATGTAAAGCGCCATGGATTAAATGTCACTATAATAATAATAATAATAATAATAATAAATAATAATAAGACTTTTGGTTTGGCGTTCCAGTGATTTCTACGTATGCTCCTGCTCAGGGGCATTACTATCAAGAGGCAGAATGCAAAATCAGTATCATTACAGGGAGAGAACAGGAGACATATTATTATAAGCAATCATGGGGTAAGACGGTACGGGGTCAATATTATTACTATAAAGGGTGAAGGAGAATTATTATAAGGAGGCATGGGGGCATTATTTCTATATGCTGCTGTACTTAGATATAAGGAAATATTGTATATGAAAGACATTAGAATGTGTGGGGTAACAATGGACCAAAAGGAATATATGAATGGATAATATCCAAATGTATATATCTAATATATAAAGCTCAAAGTGTGTGTGTATGTGTGCATGTATGTATGTGTGTGTGTGTGTGTATGTGTGTATGTCCGGGATAGGCATCCGCACCGTCGCAGCTACAGCCACAAAATTTGGCACAGTCACACGTCTGGACCCCGAGAGCGTCCTAAGCTATGTTGTGAGGCAAAATTTTAACCCCGCGCGTTCCAATTCACCAAACAATTTTGCCCCCGTCTACATACTGAGGGAAAAAGTGTGTGCGCGTCAAGCCCCGCCCCTCATTATGATGTCATAATGCCCCTATTTGCATACTGGGGAAGCAGTGTGTGCGTATCAAGCCCCGCCGCTCATTATGATGTCACAATGGTTGCCATGGTGACGCTGATGTCATCATAGGTTGCAAGCCCTGCCGCCGCTCATTATGATGTCATAATGGTTGACTATGAGATGGAGGATGTGTGATGGGTATATGGGCACTGGACTATGGGATGGAGGATATGTATGACGGGTATATGGGCTCGGGACTATGGTATGGCAGATGTGTATGACGGGTATATGGGCACTGGACTATGGGATGGAGGATATGTATGACGGGTATATGGGCACGGGACTATGGGATGGAGGATATGTATGACGGGTATATGGGCACGGGACTATGGTATGGAGGATATGCATGATGGGTATATGGGCACGGGACTATGGTATGGAGGATATGTATGACGGGTATATGGGCACGGGACTATGGGATGGAGGATATGTATGATGGGTATATGGGCACGGGACTGTGGGATGGAGGATATGTATGACGAGTATATGGGCACGGGACTATGGGATGGAGGATATGTATGATGAGTATATGGGCACGGGACTATGGGATGGAGGCTATGTATGATGGGTATATGGGCACGGGACTATGGGATGGAGGATGTGTGATGGGTATATGGGCACTCGACTATGGGATGGAGGATGTATGATGGGTATATGGGCACTCGACTATGGGATGGAGGATATGTATGATGGGTATATGGGCATGGGACTATGGGATGGAGAATATGTATGATGGGTATATGGGCATGGGACTATTGGATGGAGGATGGGTATATGGGCACTCGACTATGGGATGGAGGATATGTATGATGGGTATATGGGCATGGGCCTATGGGATCGTGGATGTGTGATGGGTATATGGGCACGGGACTATGGGATGGAGGATTATTATAATTTGTTATAACTAACCACAGTTAGTTACTATGCCCGGGCAGCGCCGGGCTCTTCAGCTATTTATATATAAATCTCACAAAATCATATAAATATGACTGGCCATAGATCCCCAAACAATGCATAGGACTGGTAAGAACAGATTGCCAATAATCATACAAAGGAGGGAAGGAAACCAACAAAAATTGCAATCACAAGAGTCCATGTAATGCAAAAAATATATAATTTTTATTAGTCAAGATGAGCAGACAAAGATAGAAGGAGTTAAAAACATCAGTGGATATAACACCCTGCACTGCAGCCCTGATTCATATTGCACAGTGCCCAGCTATATCAGCCATAGAGATAAAGCAGTCACTGCATACATGTATACCCATCACTCTCACTTCTATACACAGAAGTATATGGGCTCAAACAGCAGAATGTATACATGAACAAATGTCCAACATACTGTATGTATAATAAAGTGCATAAAGTCTTACAATAATTACCCGTTGGTGATAAGTGGTGATGGATGGCAGCAGGGTCTACAAGAGGCCAGCCCGCCTTCCCCTACACACGTTTCGGATTACTCCTTTATCAGGGGGCGTGGTAAAGGTTGACCTAAGTGATGTTATAAAGGGAGGAGGCCGGAAATAATGTAATACCTAATAAGGGAAGAGGTGGTGCATCGCCATGGTGTCCAAGATGCCAGCATCCGACACAGGAACCCCCAGCATCGGAAACACATTATCATGTGACCAGACGCCGGAGGCACCACGTGTCGGGGACCGACGCGATGAACCAAGAAGGCGTCGCATGTGCAGAGGAGGGGGAGTGGGAACAAGTGACACGCTACCAGGGAGGTGAAATAGTGTATATGTACAAGGCATGGCAGCCCGCACCCAAACCACGGTGTCCCTGAGGTCTGGCGTGGGATGCACCGCCGACACAAGATATGCAGAAGGGCAACATAATACAATAGAAAGCAGAGTAATACAGAATAGTACAAATACATAAGAAGCAGCACCACCGCACATGCAGCAGTGCCAACAATCAAAAAACACCCTATATGTATCCCACAAGTTTTTATAATAGAAATAGACACATACCCTTCACTGCATAATATTTAAAGGAGAATGCCATATATATTTTTTGATAGATAATATAAAAAAAGATAAGAATTCATATTATATTCACAATTTTCAAGCAATATCAAAATTGATATACAATCATATCACAAAGAAAGATATAATAATATTATATTTCATTATTGCCCACAAAATATATAGAACAGCATTACCAAGATATGATTATATAAGAGACATTATCATACAGTCCTAATTATATATCATTGAAAAAAATAGAAAAATAAATAAAATAAAATAAAATAAACAAAATAAAGATATCCACAAGACATCCCCCCGACTCATCTTCAACCTCGTCAAAGGATCTTCTTCAAACATAGGTATAGGATGGACACAGAAAACAGTAGAAATTAGTCCATCTGTACAAGGTACCGCCACTATCCTGGACTCCGTCCAATGATCTTCATAGATCCACAAAATATCATAAAAATACCTAATACATGAAAAACACACAATTAAAAATATAATAAAAACAATAAAAAATAGCAAGGATTAGATCCACCCAATGTCCACCTGGAACAGTAAGGTGGTCACAGGAACGGATCGAAACTCAAATTCTCGTTTAGTCCTTGTGGATATACCGTATTAAGCGTCAAGATCCAGCGAGTCTCAAGTTTACCCAATCTTTGAAACAGATTGCCACCACGAATTCCAATATTTAAGGCATCGATACCCCTCACCTGTAGCACCGTACTGTCACAGTCATGAAAGTTTTTAAAGTGACGGGGTAACGTTTTAAGAGTGGATGCATCCATGTGGCCAGCCGCCGCCTGAATATCCAACACTTACTCGCGCACGCAAACCTTGAATTGTCTAGTTGTTAAACCGACATAAATTAATCCACATGGACAGGTGGCGTAATAAATAACATATCTCGTAGCACAAGTAATGTATTTATTGATCTTAAAATTTTTAACGCCAACTGAATCGGAAAAAGAATCACACTTTTCAATGTTGGGACAGGCAACTCAATGTCCACACGGAACACACCCACTCCTATGTGTGAAATTATCCAAAAATGTACCCTTTCTCTCACTTGTATAATGACAATGGGTGAGGTGATTGCGCAGATTCTTAGCATGCCTAAATGTAATGACTGGTATATCCAGAATAAATTTGCCAATTATTGGGTCAATTTTCAATATAGGACATGCTTTAGACAAAGCCTGCCTGACCTGCCTAGAATGGGAATGATAATTTGCAATGAAGCGTAACTTCCGGGTCCCTCCATCTTCCTAGCTGATTCCCTATTGTACAGCAGGCCATTTTGGGAAGAATAATTAGCCCTGTTATAGGCTCTTTTGAGTAGATGCCGACTATAGCCACGTTCCAAGAATCTCATTTTTAGCTCCTCTGCTCTTCTCTCAAAATCCTCATTAATAGAGCAAATCCGACAAAGTTGGAGGAACTGACCAATGGGAACAGACCTGACCATGTGATCAGGATGACATAGCGAAGCATGTAACAACATATTTGTAGAAGTCATCTTCCTAAAAATATCGGGCTGCCCCAGACCATCAGTATCCTTTTAAACAATGACATAGAGGAACTCAATCTTATCAGCATCGCATGTGAATGTTTAACGTATATTTTGGTCGTTGCTATTCAGGCGACCAATAAACTCCTGTAGTTCCAGAGTAGTACAGAGTAGTACCCTGCCAGACCAAAAATATATCGTGGATGTAGACAGAGAGGGCAAAATGGAGGAAATATACACTCCCTGATCGCCTCCCTCCACACGACCAGGGGGACGCGGCTTCTTAGATGGCACAGAAGATTTGGCGCGCGCTGGGCAGACCCTGAAAACATGACCAGTTTGCCCATAGCTAAAACATGCCCCCACACCACGACGAACTGGAGGAAACACCGCTGGGGAACCACCTCTTCCCACCTGCCTGGGCTCATCTTCCTGCACCAGTGTGTCCTCCTCCCTAGCAAGGACTACATTGGACATATTCGCCAAAGCCACAAAAAACTCATCTACCGACCGTAGAGATGGTGAATCGGCCGGCAAGGAGAAGGTCCAGGATTGGGGTTCACCCTCAGGGAGGGCTATAGTGGATCCCACCTGCTGTTCCTCACTCCCTAATGAGCGATTGTGGAGCCTGAAGTGTAGCTTGTAGGCCTCCTTAAAAAACAAAAAATTCTCTCTCCCTCCAGAAAACCTGTCTGGGAGAGGTAACTTGGGCTCTGGTTGAGCCTGCATCTGAGCTGAAGCCCCGTACCCCACCAACTGCTGTAGCTGCTGCTCCACCACACCACGCAGCACCCCACACTCCTCAGTGAGGGTCTGCAGCAATTGGAAACAGGTCTGCATTAGGGCCATGGCTCACCAGAAAAAATGGGACGGTTGGTAATAATGTCACAGGACAGTAGGGAAAAGGCAGGAGACATGGAACCTGGGCCCCTGAACTGTCCCTCAGGCTTAGGGGGTGCCCTGACTTTCCTTAACTTGGGGGTACACTTAATGGTAGTGAGGCCCAATTCTCTGACCTGTCCTTATCCCCTGTTTAGCCATGAGCTCAACCCCAACCCCCTCCCCAGGAGGTGAGACAGGGAATAAAGTAAATTGCACCAAATAACACAAGGGAAAATAAAACAGACACCACGGGGTTAAAGCAACTATAAACCCAAACTTAGCTTTATCTGCTGCCAATGCTCCAAGCAGCAGAGAAAGGTACCCGATCAGCATCCAGCAGCAACTCCACTGCTCCAGATAAGCTGAACCCCTTCTCCACCAGGTAGGTCCAGACTTCACCAAGGTTCGTTAGCAAATGACCGGTATTACCAACAGAGAGCTGCAGCAGCTGATGATCTTTTATAGGAAGGAGGGGGGAGGTCACCACCTGCTGGCTAATTGAACATGTAGTAACACCAGCGGCCACCAGGAGAAAACCAGCAGCAGAGCAACTACAGTTGTAGTAACACCAGCAGCCACCGGGGAAAAAACCCATATTAACCCCCAGGGCCTGAAAGGAAAAAGGTTTATATAAGAGATTCCAGACTCTGACACAGATCCAAAAATGGATTGTGACAAGTAAGTTCGGTTCTGCTCCCATACCGCTGTAGTAAGCTCCATTCTGCTCCCATATCTCTGGAGTATTCTCCGTTCTGATCCATATCTGTGTAGTAAGCTCAGTTCTTCTCCCATATGTCTGTAGTAAGCTCGGTTCTGCTCCCATATCTCTGGAGTATGCTCAGTTCTGTTTCCATATCTCTGTAGTAAGCTTGATTCTGTACCCATATATCTGGAGTAAGCGCTGCTCTGCTCCCATATTTCTGTAGTAAGCTCTGTTCTGCTCCCATATCTCTGGAGTAAGCTCTGTTCTGCTCCCATATCTCTGGAGTATGCTCAGTTCTGCTCCCATATCTCTGTAGTAAGCTTGATTCTGCTCCCATTTATCTGGAGTAAGTGCTGCTCTGCTCCCATATTTCTGTAGTATGCTCTGTTCTGCTCCCATATCTCTGGAGTAAGCTCCATTCTGCTCCCATATCTCTGGAGTATTCTCCGTTCTGATCCATATCCACCTCTGTGTAGTAAGCTCAATTCTTCTCCCATATGTCTGTAGTAAGCTCTGTTCTGCTCCCATATCTCTGGAGTATGCTCAGTTCTGCTCCCATATCTCTGGAGTATGCTCAGTTCTGTTTCCATATCTCTGTAGTAAGCTTGATTCTGTACCCATATATCTGGAGTAAGCTCTGCTCTGCTCCCATATTTCTGTAGTAAGCTCTGTTCTGCTCCCATATCTCTGGAGTAAGCTCTGTTCTGCTCCCATATCTCTGGAGTATGCTCAGTTCTGCTCCCATATCTCTGTAGTAAGCTTGATTCTGCTCCCATATATCTGGAGTAAGTGCTGCTCTGCTCCCATATTTCTGTAGTAAGCTCTGTTCTGCTCCCATATCTCTGGAGTAAGCTCCATTCTGCTCCCATATCTCTGGAGTATTCTCCGTTCTGATCCATATCCACATCTGTGTAGTAAGCTCAGTTCTTCTCCCATATGTCTGTAGTAAGCTCTGTTCTGCTCCCATATCTCTGGAGTATGCTCAGTTCTGCTCCCATATCTCTGGAGTATGCTCAGTTCTGCTCCCATATCTTGTAGTAAGCTTGATTCTGCTCCCATATATCTGGAGTAAGTGCTGCTCTGCTCCTATATTTCTGTAGTAAGCTCTGTTCTGCTCCCATATCTCTGGAGTAAGCTCCATTCTGCTCCCATATCTCTGGAGTAAGCTTGGTTCTGCTTCCATATCTCTGGAGTACGCTTGGTTCTGCTCCCATATCTATGCAGCAAGCTCCTTACTGTTCCCATATCTACATACCAGCCTATTTTTAAAGCCTGTTATCTCTGCTGCTTTAATACAATGGCCAGAGATAGGGAGGGAAAAGGAGGGCCACTGCAACTCGAGGGCCACTGCCTTGTGATGGCTCCCCAGGCTGAAAAGTGCCAGCCAGCCCCTGTCTGTGTTAGAGTAGTTGGTGAGTTCTTGATGTCGCAGATTTTCTGCTGCATTTTTCCACCTATTTTTGTATCTTTTTGACTGCGTTTTTTTGTTTATTTGCTATGTTATGTGTTGAATAAATCTGCTTTAATTTTGATACTTCCTGGTACTCGGCTTTAACAAAGCTTTATTGATAGAGTCATGTGTGGATTTTATGCATTTTGTGTTTTTTACCTGCGTATTTTCCTCATCTAATGCAATTCTATGGATAAAATCTGCATATAAATCTCAGCGTAAAAATGACATCATAATGCTCCGCCACTACTTAACCAAGTACTTACTGCCCAGGTGTCATTATTGTCAGTGATTGGCTGCGAAGCTGGTGATATACTGACTGCGCTTGGATTTGCTTGAAATGTCTGACATTTCTTCAGATAAACTTGAGGAGTTGGCACTACTCCAGGGGATTCTTACCACCTATGCCCCTGACAATGTGCTACCAATACCCGATGGCGTCCTCAGCTTCACTTACCGGCTGGTTATGGAGCTAGTGAGCGACTGCCTGACCAAACACCAACAAGGTCGTATAAGCTCAGAATATCTTGAGCATTTACAGATGAACATCAGGACATTAGTACAACAGGTAACAGACAATCTGGGCAAAGCACATAACAATAATAATGAATGATATTCACAGCACATGAAACAATAATGAATAATATTTATAAAATACAAGTTTCTTTACATGAAATATATATTTATATATTTTGGCCAAGAGCAATATAATTTATAGCTTATAAGAAATATCCATATATGTATTAATTGTAGCTGTAGATTGCAGGAGTAAAATGGTGACAGAAATAGCGTCCTATATTCTCTACTTTCTCTCATGATTTTCCTTTTTTGTTTACTTCCATTTTTATAGGCTGAAGAAAGATCCCAATGTGGAGATCTGGCCTTTTTTAAACAATTGGCCCAACATTTCCTGTATGTACTAGAGTTTATTGCCCGCCCACTGAAGCATTTGGTAAGAATCTGTCATCTTCTATATCTCATGTCTTTCTTGTCTGATCTTCTCCAGATTACTAGTCATATAGCAGATTGTCATATTTCTCATCATAGAAGCCCCCTGTCCGCTCCAGGCAGATACAGGATCTTTTATGGCAGCCTGTCTCTGCTCCATCCTCTGTGGTGACAGTCTGTACTGTGCTCAGTGGTGCGGACCTTTCATATCACATCGGTCTCGCTTTATCTTCACAATCTTCCTTCTTGTAAATGCTGCAGTTCAGGTAATAGATGTTATTGGAGAACTGTTGTATATACAAGTCCCTTATATATTAATGTGGATTTACTGGGCGGAGCGGCCGTGTATATTCCCCGCAATTATGTAAATCCAGGTTTAGTCCGTTCTGTCTTTTGTGTACTGTAATTTAGTATTTGTGAGTTGTTATATTAATTGCACATATTATATCCATCAGGAAACACCGGCCGGTGACTCCAAAGAGGGGCAACACCGAAATATCGCTGACCCCAATACCAGTGAGCCAGGGCTAAAAAGTGATCTGATTGAAGGTAAGCTGATCATCTCGCATTCCTACAAACATTAATATTATGGAGACACCAGAGAATATATAAATTTACTCTTCATCCTCTGTATGAGGCCGGTGACGGCTCCTGAACCTCCTGTAGACTGTAATGGAGAGGGCTCATGCAATTCTGAAAACCCCTCTGGTTCTCCCTTCTGGGATCTTCTAAGCCCCAAAATGCACAGAGGACCTCACAGGGTCCTCATCCAAGTCACTGTCAGATCCCGAACAATCACACATTTATGGCAGAGTATATCTATCTATGGATGTGCCATAAGTATATACAGTATGTGCAGAATATCCATATAACTAGTATTATACCATTTACTTGTCTTTCCTTCCTTATATCAATGTGTTATATATTAAGTTCTGATATAGTCTAATACATGATGTCTCATTATTTTATCATTATATTAGAGACAACTGAGCCGGCAACTGCTGACGGTGGAATATCTGAGACACCAGAGATCCCCGAATCTGCCAGTGTAAGTATCAGAGAAAACATCTGTATATCATCAGATAACGGGGTATGAAATACACATCACATGTTACACCCCAGAGTACAGTGGGTTAACTCTATTCTTAATGAATGTAGATTTGACCTATTATTATTCCTGTCTCCTCTGTGTGATGTCCCTTACCATCCCCTCCAGTACAATGATACATGTGTATGGAGGATATCCCTATAATATAATAGTGTCTGGGGAGCGTCCTGCTGGTATCATGTCCTCTACATCTGCTGCAGTGTAATCAGCGGGGACATAATGTAGAGAAGTTCCTGCATCTGCAGCTTTTATCTTCCTGCAACTTATATGTCTTATTGTCATTTCTTATTCTTCTAGGCCGTGATCAGATCATTGACCCCTATGAGAAAACCAAGTATGAGCGACTATACCCAGATCAAAGAGATTGGCAGAGGATCTTTAGGGTGAGCGTTATGTATAATCTTCATTTTTCCCAAACTCCTTATGATGATGCCTCAGTCTATATGTCCTGCCTTTTGGAAATTCCTGTATATGAGTCCATATCTAAATTTTACTGTATTCCAAGATCTGTAACATTTTTATTTTTCTATCCCATAGAGCTTTGTAAGGACTTGTTTTTGGTGTGTCGAGCTGTTGTTTTTTTCTCCTTTAGGGACTTTATCGCTGTTTACATATGGATCACAGGATTTTATCTCTCTTTTTTTATACACCCTAAAATCTTGTTTGCTTTTGCAGCTGCTTCCTGACATTGAGTACTGCTGCTCAGCTTAAGGCCCCATATCCCATAACGAGATCGTTAGCGAGATCGCTGAAAAGTCACCGATTTTGTGACGCAACAGCGACCTCGCCAGCGATCTCGCTAGGTGTGACACATAGCGGCGACGGCCCCCCGCTGGATATCGCTGATCGTGCTCGAATGTCGTGGGCCATTTTTTGATCGTCGGCGTCCCGCTGGCCAGCATGCATCGCTGTGTTTGACTCCGACGAGCGACCTCGTTGGCGACGCAGAACTCAGGGACGCAGGTGTGAGTCGTCAGATAAGCTGCTGTGTGACAAGGTATCAACGATTGCCGAGGTCGTTATACGGATCGCCAGATCGTTGCTGCGTCATTGAAGAGATCTGCCTTTTTGGCAGCTTACTAGCGACCATGTAGTGACACACCAGTGATCCCTACCAGGTCATATAGTTGTCGGGATCGCTGATGCGTCGCTATGTGAAAAACGGGACCCTTACTTATGACCAGAATACACAAGTCCTTCTCCTGTTCTGTAATCTCTAATATATTTACATTTAATCTATATACAGCGGTATGATTACTACCATTGCGGTGCATTACTCTACATTAAACGTCATCTGCCATATGGTTACTCTTGCAGGAATAATTTCCAGATCCTTTTGTATCATTATAATGTCAAAGGTTAATAATCAACATATGCAGTTTGGAGGGTGCCTTGATCCATTGGAAAAGGTAGGGATATCCAGCCGTTTTTTGGATAACAAATTTAAAAAAAAAATATTACTAGAATTGAATAAAAACAAAACATTTTGGAACAGGTCTCACTTTTTCTATTGTACTGGGTATGTTCTGTTTTTATTGAATTCTACTAAAATAGTTTTGAAAATTTTAATTTAAAAAATAGATAGATATCCCTATCGTTTCCAATTGCTACCACCAAGCAGGAGTGGTTTTTCATCCAAGCTGAGGATTAGGTCATTTAACGTGGGTGGGCTGGATCACCCTCTCTTATTTATTGCCTTGATCCATTACTTTTAGATTCAGAAAAACTGAGAAGTTAAAATAATTTTTAGTTAAAGGGAATCTGTCAGCAGTTTTTTACTATTTCATCTGAGAGCAGCCCGATATAGGAAAAGAAACCCTGAATCCAAATATTTATTGCTTAGTTTACTGGGTGCAGCCATTCTGACACAATCAGAGCTATTAGATTTAGCAATGCAGCACAGCTGAGAAAGCTAACCCCGCCCACTCCACAGCTAACCTCGCCCACACCAGGATCTCCAGGATTAGGAGGGATTTGGGGTGTAACATAATAAAAGATGAGTAAAACATCAAAGCAAACAGAAAAAGGGTCTGTGACCCACACTAGTAGCTGAGACTGGCCAGCCCCATATTATACGAGGTCACAACCAGGTTCTGCCTGAGGAAGGCAGCACTAATTAGTCCTCAGAAGCACATAACCCTGAAATATGCAGGGATTATACACTACCCATTATAGAACTGTCTTATGTGCTACTTACTACCAGGTTTTAGCTAAGATACAAGACATATGTGTAAGGAGAGATGAAAAAGCTAATGGGGGATGACATAAATGTACTGAGGAACGCTACATAACAAAATATAAGCAAAAAAGAATGGGAAGAATGGCTGCACTTCTATACTTAGACTTATTGTGACCATTCTTTTAGAAAAGATGAAGTCTAAAGACCCCTAGAATGAGCTCAGCGAGTCCAAACAGTGAGGGAATAAGACCAGACAAAGTAAGAATCCCTACAGTAAGGCTCTGTTCACTTGTCTAGTATCATCAGTTAGAGCGGATCCAGCAGCCATCAATTGACAAAAAAGTGTTGCAGACACAACTGTTTTGACCAGCTTGAAAAAAACTGGTTTCAACTGAATCTTTTTTTTTTTCTTTTTTTTTTAACAATGAAGTCTATGGAAAACTAATTAAACAGTCCGGCCCCTGTGCACTGAAATGTGATTAGCAGAAAACTTCCCATGGTGACTACAGAGGAATATCAATGTGGATTCCCTCACCAAAGATATCAATGTGATCAGTATTACCGCGCCATTACAGCCATCTCTTTACTTGCTGACAGGTTCTATTTAAGGTGCATTCACCCCGGTTGACCACAGCCGTTAAAGGGGGTTTTCACCCAGAAGGAAACTCAGCAAGCAGTACAGCGTGCAGAATAACTGACAGTGAGCAGTATATACAAAGTCAGGGTTCGGCTCTGCTTGTTGGTGTCGCGTCACTGCAGGAATGTGATTTGGGCTGCATGGTGGTCATGTTCTGATCAGATTGTCATCTGCTTTACTCAACAGAACATTGAGAGAAGATATTGAGGATCTATTCAGCACGAAACTGCAACTGTGGAAATCACATTCCAGCAGTTACATGACAAAACGGTGGATGCTGTTTTAATGGCTGCATTCTGCCGGTGTACATGGACCTTTCTCCTGTCCAAGATAATTGTTGAATTCAGCATCTAGTAGAGATAGCAGCCTATAGTCTGGTGTGTGTACTGGTAATGATACGGCGTGGGTATGTGCACACCATAAGTACAGGCTGCAGACATTTCTGCACCAAAAATGTGTCACTTGGCAGGAAAATCGCCTACATATTGCTGCTTTTTTTAATGAGATTTTTTCCCGTTCTTTAGGATGGTTGAAAAATGCTGAAAGAATAGACGCTGCGGTAGTAGCGTAGCTACCAGGGGGGCAGAGGCCCCGCGCTCTCAGGGGGCCCACCCGGAGCTACGTTACAGTTACATTGTGCGGCAGAGCAGGGATAATCAATCTTCCTGCTCGGCCGCTATGGGGCCCCTGAGCAGGCGGGGGGACCCAGTGTCAGCAATGGGCCCCCCGCCCGTCATCGTAGGTTCAGCTGAATCGGCTTCATGCCGATACAGCTGACCGCATTGATGAGAGAAGGAGCGAGCGCTCCTTCACTCATCATCCCCCTGTCAGCGTCTGACGTCACCGACGCCGACACTGACAGTGGGCTTGATGACGTCAGTACTCGGCACCTGCAGTCGGAGATGAGTGGGAGCAGCACAGCAACCATGAGGGAGAAAGGTGAGTTATTAGTTTATGGGGGAGGGGTGCATTATACTACAGAGGGTGGATATGGGGGCTCATTATACTACAGAGGGTGGCTATGGGGGTGCATTATACTACAGAGGGAGGTTATGGGGGTGCAGTATACTAAATGGGGTGGCTATGGGGCTATAATACACTACAAGGGGGTGGCTATGGGGTGCATTATACTACAGAGCGTGGCTATGGGAGTGCATTATACTACAGAGTGTGGCTATGGGAGTGCATTATACTACAGAGGGTGGCTATGGGAGTGCATTATACTACAGAGGGTGGCTATGGGAGTGCATTATACTACAGACGGTGGCTATGAGGCTGCATTATACTACATAGGGTGGCTATAGGGGTTCATTATACTACAGAGGGTGGCTATCGGGTGCATTATACTACAGAGGGTGGCTATGTGGGTGCATTATACTACAGAGGGTGGCTATGAGGTGCATTATACTACAGAGGGTGGCTATAGGGGTGCATTATACTACAGAGGGTGGCTATGGGGGTGCATTATACTACAGAGGGTGGCTATGGGGATGCAATACATTATAGAGGCTGCCTATGGGGGTGCATTACACTACAGAGGCTGCCTATGGGGGTGCATTACACTACAGAAGCTGCCTATAGGGGTGCATGATGCTATAGAGTCTGCCTATGGGGAGGTCATTATACAATATAGAGTCTGCCTTTGGAGAGAGCATTATACTATATGGAGACCTATGGGGAGTGCATTATACTATATGGAGGACTATGGGGAGTGCATTATACTATTTGGAGATGGACCTATGGGGAATGCATTATACAATATGGAAACCTATGGGGAGTGCAGTATACTATGTGGAGGCCTATCTAGTGGCCCATCATACAGTGTGGTGATTATAGTGACAGGGCTATCATAGTGTTGGAGCCATAAAATAGTTTGGGGGATATTAAGGGGTCAGTATACAGTCATATGTAAAAGTTTGGGCACCCCTATTAATGTTAACCTTTTTTCTTTATAACAATTTTGGTTTTTCCAACAGCTATTTCAGTTTTATATATCTAATAACTGATGGACTCAGTTATATTTCTGGATTCAAATGAGGTTTATTGTACTAACAGAATACAGTATGTGCAATCTGCATTTAAACAAAATTTGATGGGTGCAAAAGTATGGGCACCTCAAAATAAAAGTGACATTAATATTTCGTAGATCCTCCTTTTGCAAAAATAACAGCCTCTAGTTGCTTCCTGTAGCTATTAATGAGTTCCTGGATCCTGGATGAAGGTATTTGTGACCATTCCTGTTTACAAAACAATTCCAGTTCAGTTAAGTTTGCTGGTCGCCGAGCATGGACAGCCCGCTTCAAATCATCCCACAGATGTACAATGATATTCAGGTCTGGGGACTGGGATAGCCATTCCAGAACATTGTAATTGTTCCTGTGCATGAATGCCTGAGTAGATTTGGAGCGGTGTTTTGGATCATTGTGTTGCTGAAATATCCATCCCCTGCGTAACTTCAACTTCGTCACTGATTCTTGCACATTATTGTCAAGAATCTGCTGATACTAAGTTGAATCCATGCGACCCTCAACTTTAACAAGATTCCCGATGCCGGCATTGGCCACACAGCCCCAAAGCATGATGGAACCTCCACCAAATTTTACTGTGGGTAGCAAGTGTTTTTCTTGGAATGCTGTGTTTTTTAGCCTCCATGCATAACGCCTTTTTGTATGACCAAACAACTCAATCTTTGTTTCATCAGTCCACAGGACCTTCTTCCAAAATGTAACTGGCTTGCCCAAATGTGCTTTTGCACACCTCAGGCGACTCTGTTTGTGGCGTGCTTGCAGAAACGGCTTCTTTCGCATCACTCTCCCATACAGCTTCTCCTTGTGCAAAGTGCGCTGTATTGTTGCCCGATGCACAGTGACACCATCTGCAGCAAGATGATGCTGCAGGTCTTTGGAGGAGATCTGTGGATTGTCCTTGACTGTTCTCACCATTCTTCTTCTCTGCCTTTCTGATATTTTTTCTTGGCCTGCCACTTCTGGGCTTAACAAGAACTGTACCTGTGTTCTTCCATTTCCTTACTTTGTTCCTCACAGTGGAAACTGACAGGTTAAATCTCTGAGACAACTTTTTGTATCCTTCCCCTGAAAAGCTATGTTGAATAATCTTTGTTTTCAGATCATTTGAGAGTTGTTTTGAGGAGCCCATGATGCCACTCTTCATGGGAGAATCAAATAGAAGAACTACTTGCAAGTGGCCACCTTAACCCCTTCACGACCTTTGACGCCACGTAGGCGTCATGAAAAGTCGTGCCAGAACGACCCATGACGCCTATGTGGCGTCATGACTTTAAAGCCCCCCTGCGGGTCGGGTGACCTAGGTCACTGAAAGGTCACCCGACCCGCAGATACAGGGGGCTTTGTTCTTCGCCACAGGGGGTGTGGCTTCGCCCCCACGTGGCTACGATCGCTCTGACTGGCTGTTAAAAGTGAAACAGCCAATCAGAGCGACAGTAATATTTCATCAATGAAAATTGATGAAATATTACAATCCAGCCATGGCCGATACTGCTGTAGCATCGGACATGGCTGGAGACACCGATTCCACCCCCCCACCGGCGATCGCCCCCCCCGCAACTGAATGACAGCGGCGATCTGCCGCCGCTGTCATCATCTGCCCCCCCTCCCATTCCCTCTGCTCCCCGCCAGCTTCCGATAACCCCCTCACCCCCTCTCACCTCCCCTGGCACCTTCTAAGTCCCCCTGTCGCTCCCGGTGTCCGGCGGGTCCGGTTCATGGGCGCCGCCATTTTGGAAAATGGCGGGCGCATGCGCAGTGCGCCCGCCCGAATCTGCCGACTGCAGATTCCATTCTTTCATTTTGATCACTCTCACAGTGATCAAAATGAAAGAAAAAGTAAATAAACCCCCCGATTATCACCCCCATAGGTAGGCACAACTAATAAAATAAAGACAATATTTTTATTTTTATTTTTCCATTAGGGTTAGGGTTAGGGTTGAAAAAATGGTTAGGGTTAGGGTTGGAAAGAGGGTTAGGGTTGGAAAGAGGGTTAGGGTTAGGGTTGGAAAGAGGGTTAGGGTTGGAAAGAGGGTTAGGGTTAGGGTTGGAAAGAGGGTTAGGGTTGGAAAGAGGGTTAGGGTTAGGATTGGAAAGAGGGTTAGGGTTGGAAAGAGGGTTAGTGTTGGAAAGAGGGTAAGGGTTGAATTAGGGTTTGGGTTGGAATTAGGGTTAGGGTTGGAATTAGGGTTAGAATTAGGATTAGGGTTGGAATTAGGGTTAGCGTTGGAATTAGGGTTAGGCTTGTGGTTAGGGATGTGTTAGGGTTAGGGCTGTGGTTAGGGGTGTGTTGGGGTTAGGGTTGGAGTTAGAATTGAGGGGTTTCCACTGTTTAGGCACATCAGGGGGTCTCCAAACGCGACATGGTGCAACCATTGATTCCAGCCAATTTTGCGTTCAAAAAGTCAAACGGTGCACCCTCCCTTCCAAGCCCTGACATGTGCCCAAACAGTGGTTTACCCCAACATATGGGGTATCAGCGTACTCAGGAAAAATTGTACAACAACTTTTGGGGACTAATTTCTCGTGTTACCCTTGGGAAAATAAAAAATTGGAGGCTAAAAAATTATTTTTGTGGAAAAAAATGATTTTTTCATTTTCACGTCTCTGCATTATAAACTTCTGTGAAGCACTTGGGGGTTCAAAGTGCTCACAACACATCTTACATACGTTCCTTGGAAGGTCTAGTTTCCAAAATGGGGTCACTTGTGGGGGTTTCCACTGTTTAGGCACATCAGGGGCTCTGCAAACGTAATGACGACTGCAGACTATTCCATCAAAGTCTGCATTTCAAAACGTCACTACTTCCATTCCGAGCCCTGACGTGTGCCCAAACAATGGTTCCCCCCCACATATGCGGTACCAGCGTACTCAGGACAAACTGGACAACAACTTTCGGGGTCCAATTTCTCCTGTTACCCTTGTGAAAATAAAAAATTGCGAGCTAAAAAATCATTTTTTGAGGAAAAAAAAAATATTTTTTATTTTCATGGCTCTGCGTTATAATCTTCTGTGAAGCACTTGGGGGTTCAGTGTGCTCACTACACATCTAAGTAACTTCCTTATGGGGTCTAGTTTCCAAAATGGGGTCACTTGTGGGGGGTTTCCACAGTTTAGGTACATCAAGGGCTCTGCAAATGTAACATGATACCCGCAGACCATGCCATCAAAGTCAGCATTTCAAAATGTCACTACTTCCCTTCCGAGCCCTGACGTGTACCCATACAGTGGTTTCCCCCCCACATATGGGGTATCAGCGTACTCAGGACAAACTGTACAACAACTTTCGGGGTCCAATTTCTCCTGTTACCCTTGTGAAAATAAAAAATTGCGAGCTAAAAAATCATTTTTTGAGAAAAAAAAATAATTTTATTTTCATGGCTCTGCGTTATAATCTTCTGTGAAGCACTTAGGGGTTCAGTGTGCTCACCACACATCTAGGCAACTTCCTTATGGGGTCTAGTTTCCAAAATGGGGTCACTTGTGGGGGGTTTCCACAGTTTAGGTACATCAAGGGCTCTGCAAATGTAACATGATGCCCGCAGACCATGCCATCAAAGTCAGCATTTCAAAATGTCACTACTTCCCTTCCGAGCCCTGACGTGTGCCCAAACAGTGGTTCCCCCCCACATATGGGGTACCAGCGTACTCAGGACAAACTGTACAACAACTTTTGGGGTCCAAATCATCCTGTTACTCTTGTGAAAAAAAATTGCGGGCTAAAAATCTTTTTTTTTGAGGAGAAAAAATGATTTTTTATTTTCACAGCTCTGCGTTATAAACTTCTGTGAAGCACTTGGGGGTTCAAGGTGCTCACCACACATCTTGATAAGTTCCTTGGGGGGTCTAGTTTCCAAAATGGGGTCACTTGTGGGGGGTTTCCACAGTTTAGGTACATCAAGGGCTCTGCAAATGCAACATGACACCCTCAGACCATGCCATCAAAGTCAGCATTTCAAAATGTCACTACCTCCCTGCTGAGCCCCGACGTGTGCCCAAACAGTGGTCCCCCCCAAATATGGGGTACCAGTGTACTCAGGACTAACTGTACAACAACTTTTGGGGTCCAATTTATCCTGGTACCCCTGTGAAAATAAAAAATTGCGGACTAAAAATATTTTTTTTAAGAAAAAAAAATATTTTTTATTTTCACGGCTCTACGTTATAAACTTCTGTGAAGCACCTGGGGGTTCATAGTGCTCACCACACATCTAGATAAGTTCCTTAGGGGGTCTAGTTTCCATAATGGGGTCATTTGTGGGGGAGCTCCAAAGTTTAGGCACACAGGGGCTCTCCAAACACGATATGGTGTCCGCTAACGATTGGAGCTAATTTTCATTTCAAAAAGTCAAATGGCACTCCTTCCCTTCTGAGCCCTGCTGTGCGCCCAAACAGTGGTTCCCCCCCACATATGGGGTACCAGCGTACTCAGGACAAACTGGACAACAACTTTTGTGGTCCAATTTCTCCTGTTAACCTTGTGAAAATAAAAAATAGCGTGCTAAAAAATCATTTTTGAGGAAAAAAAATGATTTTTTATTTTCACTGCTCTACGTTATAAACTTTTGTGAAGCACTTGGGGGTTCAAGGTGCTCACTACACATCTAGATAAGTTCCTTAAGGGGTCTAGTTTCCAAAATGGTGTTACTTGTGGGGGAGCTCCAATGTTTAGGTACACAGGGGCTCTCCAAATGCGACATGGTGTCCGATAACGTTTGGAGCGAATTTTCCATTCAAAAAGTCAAATGGTGCTCCTTCCCTTCGGGGCCCTGCCGTGCGCCCAAACAGTGGTTTATGACCACATATGAGGTATTGGAGTACTCAGGAGAAATTGTCCAACAAATTTTAGGATCCATTTTATCCTGTTGCCCACGTGAAAATGAAAAAACTGAGGCTAAAAGATAATTTTTGCGAAAAAAAAGTACTTTTTTTTTTTACGGATCAATTTGTGAAGCACCTGGGGGTTCAAAGTGATCACTATGCATCTAGATAAGTTTCTTGGGGGGTCTAGTTTCTTAAATGGGGTCACTTGTGGGGAAGCTCCAGTGCTTAGGCGCACAGCGACTCTCCAAACGCGACATGGCAAGCGCTAAATATTCCAGCATATTTTCCATTCAAAATGTCAAATGTGCTCCTTCCCTTCCGAGCCCTGCTGTGCGCCCAAACAGTGGTTTATGACCACATATGAGGTATCGGTGTACTCAGGAGAAATTGCCCAACAAATTTTAGGATCCATTTTATCCTGTAGCCCATGTAAAAATGAAAAAAATTAATGATAAAAGAAAATTTGTGGTGCAAAAAATAAAATGTCCATTTTTTCCTTCCACGTTGCTTTAGTTCCTGTGGAGCACCTGAAGGGTTAATAATCTCCTAGAATGTAGTTTTGAGTAGCTTGAGGGGTGCAGTTTTTAGAATGGTGTCACTTTTGGGTATTTTGTGCCATATAGACCCCTCAAAGTGACTTCAAATATGAGGTGGTCCCTAAAAAAAATGGTTTTGTAAATATTGTTGTAAAAATGAGAAATCGCTGGTCAACTTTTAACCCTTATAACTTCCTAACAAAAAAAAATTGTTTCCAAAATTGTGCTGATGTAAAGTAGACATGTGGGAAATGTTATTTAGTAACTATTTTGTGTCACATCACTCTCTGGTTTAACAGAATAAAAATTAAAAATTTGAAAATTGCGAAATTTTCAAAATTTTCGCCAAATTTCAGTTTTTTTCACAAATAAACGCAAAAATTATCGACCTAAGTTTACCACTAACATGAAGCCCAATATGTCACGAAAAAACAATCTCAGAATCGCTAAGATGCGTTGAAGCATTCCAGAGTTATTACCTCATAAAGGGACACTGGTCAGAATTGCAAAAAATGGCCAGGTCATTAAGGTCAAAATAGGCTGGGTCATGAAGGGGTTAAATACCTTTTCTCATGATTTGATACACCTGGCTATGAAGTTGAAAGCTCAATGAGGTTACAAAACCAATTTAGTGCTTCAAGAAGTCAGTAAAAAGTAGTTAGGAGTGTTCAAATCAAGAAAATAATAAGGGTGCCCATACTTTTGCACTAGTCAAATTTTGTTAAAATGCAGATTGCACATTTTCTGTTAGTACAATAAACCCCATTTGAATCCAGAAATATAACTGAGTCCATCAGTTATTAGAGCTGTTGCAAAAACCAAAATTGCTATAAAGAAAAAAGGTTCACATTAATAGGGGTGCCCAAACTTTTACATATGACTGTATATACAGTGAGGAGGCATTATACTGTGTATAAGATAGTATCATACTGTGTATAGAGGAGCTGTACAGGAGGGAGACTCGGGACATTATTAAATGTAAAGTGGGCACTTATTGTTATAGGGGAACTTACAGTAGGTTACTGTGACTGTCAAATGGGCACACAGAGGGCATTATTACATTCTAGGGGACAAAATGTGGGCACTTTTCTAGAGCACTTGCACCCGGCCTTAGTATTTTCTAGAAGGTTGCTTTAAAATTTAGAGGTCACACAGGGCCACACAGCAGGTGCACTGATAGGGTCACATATGGCAGCAGCAGATCAGCATTGGGGCATCAGTAGGATGAGGAGTTTGTGCAGGTTGGGAATAGTCCCGTTTTGGACAGTGCTGAAAATGTGAGCAGTGAAACGTGTCTTTGTTGTATTCTCTGTAGCCGAGTCCTGGCTGGAGGAGTTGTCATGTCAGTCTGGGCCAGATGGAAAAGGCGTGAAAAGTTAATGATTCCTTCAGAAAGAACGTCAGTGGTAAGTCATTATCTGTAGCTGTGCTGTGATCTCTTATACAGTATGTTCTGTAGGACGGGTATCTACCACTGACCATATGGCGGTAATATCAATGTTGGTCTTTATATAGCGATTATTTTCAGTAACAGCGCGGTCATCTGCTGAGGTTCTCCTCCACTATTAGGGTGCGTCACCCAGTTATAATCAAGGTTACCTGGTTAGGGGCCCACTCAGAAGTTTCGCCCCCCCGAACCAAAACCCTAGCTACACCTCTGCGCTGCGGACATAAAACTGCTTCAAATCTGCAAGGAAAACATAAGCGGCTTTTCCATGAGATTTCAGACATCTCATTCACTTTTCTATTACTATCAAACAGCGTTTTTGGGATCATGGAGCTCTTTACTACAAACATGTCTGTCCCTCCAGTTGAAAGAAATTAACATTTTCCTGGAGGGAAATTTATACTCCACATTATGTCAATTCAGTTTTGTCTGTTGACGATAAAGTGCAGTTTGCAGCCATTTTTATTTGAAAAATGTGAAATATACCCAAATCAGTCATAACCCACAAGTACTCAAAAATATTTCACATTCACCACACATCGGGTGGGCCTGCGTGATCTCAATTGCCAGGGCTGATTTCAGTTCCAGTCCAACCCTTCTGTCTACAGTGATTACTGTGCCGCAACCCCAGGCCTACATTCTGCAGCAATGTCTCATTATACAGGGAGTGTTGGGTGGCTTCCAATCTTCTCAGGTACGATTCTGAGCTCCCTCATCTGAGCCGGCCCTTACATATGCCTTAACCCATTTCTTATATATAGTTTCTAACCTGATCCAACCTCTAATTTTCCTATCGAATTGACCCCCTACCAATAGTGTTCACCTTCCCAATTTCAGTTGGAGCCAAGTAGTCTGCAGCTTAAGCAACATTTTCCCCCGTCAGAACCATCTTCATAAACTATTAACTATCCCTCAACTATGACCCACTAGCCGCCTGTATTATGCCTCCCTGTCCCTTGTATGGCTTCTGGGGTTGATTTCTCCCCTCACCACTAATGGCTTCAGTACAGAGTGCATATGCCGTGTCTGACCTTCTGCCCAACTGCTACCTAGTTCTTTTAAATACTGGGTCACATTTATTATGATGCAGCATTGACTGTCTAGATTTACTTGGATTTCCATAGTAACTCGCTATCTTTTTACATTTTACCTTTATCTATGATGAAGGGAAATAAAGTCCTATTACAAAAATGGACACAAAACTAGTCAGCAAACTTTAAGGCATATTTTTTTTATTACCCAGAACACACCATTAAATGTTCTAGTTTGATAATGCAGACCTACCTATGCACTTTCTAGACACTAATCAAAATGTAATCAATCAAAATATGGTCATGATATAAGGTAAAAACTATTATTTTTCCATTAATGCAAACTACTGTCTATGTAAAAATGTTTGAAGTTGTTGCAATGAAGCATTTCATCAGCAGAGGGCAGTGTCTTCCTGCTGTGATATTTATACTGCTCAGAACTGAAGCTACAAATGTGCATTCATTATTTGCAGATGGACTAAATGCACATTCTGAACTACTTTTTTTTTTTTTTAATGTATTTTAAAATTTGCATTATGTCTTAGAACTGAGCAATTTAATATTTTCTTTAAAAGGGGTTGCCCACTTTCTGCATTTTTGCTGCAAAAGATTAAATATATTGGTGGCCCTACTCTAACGCATCGGGCATTCTAGAATATGGCCAGCGGGAGACCGACGTTCAAAAGATGGTCCAAGACAATCCACCACGATCGGCGATCTCACAGTGGGGGCCTGGTCGCTGCTGCGTGTCACACTAAGGCTAAGTACCCACTTTGCAGAAATGCTACAAAAATTTCCACATTTCCGCAACTCCCGCCGCAGGAAAAACTCATGTGAATTCGCATGTGTTTTCCCCGGAAAACATGCGTTTTTCACGCGATTTTCGCATGCGGAATTCAAGCGCATTCCAAGAGATTTGAAGCATCGCTTGGAATGTGATTGACAGGTTGGTCATACTTGTCAAGCATAGTGTTTGACAATTGTGATCAACTTTTTACTATTGATGCTGCCTATACAGCATCAGTAGTAAAAGATAAAATGTAAAAAATAATAAAAAATTTTTTAAAAAAAGGTTATTCTCACCTTTGACGGCCCCCGATCTCCTCTCCACGCTCCTGGCATCTTCCGGTCCCAGTAATGCTTGGCGCGAAGGACCGGAGATTACGTCACTCTCGCGAGAGCGCAGCGTCATCAGCGGTCTGGTGAGAGGAGGGAAAGAGTCCGGGGGCCGTCGGAAGGTAAGTATATCACTATTTTTTATTTTAATTCTATTGTTTACAGGTTTATGGTACCCAGGGCCTGAAGGAGAGTCTCCGCTCCTCCGGACCCTGGGTACCGGCTAGCGCCAGTCATCTCCCGGCTGCGTCGCCGCTGACCTACGTGCGGCAGGAGATGACCCACGGCAACCTTTGGGAGATCAGCGGCTAGCACCGCAGATCTCCCGACGGTAGCGGTGGCGTGCGTCGTTCAAATTCCGCACCAATTCGCGGTCGGACTGCGCCTGTCGCTGATTGATTGCGCCCTGCCGGCCGTCCGCGACAATCAGCGATGCGGGATTTCCGTTACAGACAGACAGAATTAGACGATTATATAGTAGGATATATACACCGTATTTTCAGGCGTGTAAGATGACTTTTCAACCCCTGAAAATCTTCTCAAAAGTTCGGGGGTTGTCTTATACGCCGGGTGTCGTCTTATACAGCAGGTGCGGAGCTCTGGGGTCGCCACATATGGAGCCGTCAGCGCCATTACTGGTGAGGATGGACAGTACAATTGCTAACTAGATACGAACGTCAGGGTAGGAATCAATGTTTGTCACAGTTGCTGGCCGGAAGACTCCAGACTGCACCCTACTAACGAAGCTTCCTTGCCCTCCAGTTCCCAAACATGATGGAGTGAGGCTGATAGTCACCTTGGCGATGGACGCTTCCCTGGAAGAGTTCAGAGATCACTGAAGGGCAGAGCTCCACGGAGAAATTACATCCGCCGATGTTCTGCACCCCGCCCTGAGCCCGAATCACCCAGAGAGGAAGATGTGGCCTGGAGATGTCTCCCCGGGTCACTGCTTCCGGAGGTGAACGAAGTGGCGAACTGATACCTGGACCAGCCGAGCGTCTACTGCAGGAGAAGCCTGCGGGTGCACAGCAACCAGGCTGCCGTCACCACACTCTGCACCCAGCCTGGTGGAGCAGCTCCTCAGCGAGGCGTGTTTCTCTAGATCCAGCGCCGCACTCTCTTTTCTCCATACCCCGGGGTGTCAGACGCCTGCAGCTTGACTCACACCTTCCCAGAGCTCCGCATCCGCCATATAAGACGACACCGGGCGTATAAGTTGACCCCCGACTTATACTGCAAGTATATCCCAAACTCTATATTTTATATGGAAAAGTTGGGGGTCATCTTGTATGCCAGAAAATACGGTAATATTTGGTATTGGCATGGTCACATCGAACCGCAGAATAAAGATTTTATGCCAATTATACTGAATGTTGTTTGGTTAAGAAAAAATAGAATTGTTGGGGTTTTGTTTTGCTCTTTTTGCCTCTCAAAAAAAAAAAGAAATCAAAGTCACTTGTACAACAAAATGCCACCAATGAAAATTACAGCTTGTCCCACAATAATCAAGATGTTCTACAACTGTGCTGATGGAAACCTGTGAGACTTATGGCTCGCAGAATATGGAGACCCTGAAACAAATGAATACTTTTCAAAGAGCGTAATATTTAGACAAAAGTAGAAGAAAAATATATGAAACTATGTACATTTGGTATTGCCCTATTCGTTCTGACTCACAGAATAAAGTTAACACTTTATGTATGCAGCATGGCGAATAGCGCAAAATTGTTAACGCAAAAACAAAAAATCAGTTGCAGAAGTACTGTTTTGTTTATAAAGAGTTAATAAAAGTTTGTTAATAAGTCCTATGAATCCCAAAATGATTCCACTGAGAAATGTAATTCGTCGAAAAAAAAACATGCTCCTGGGTGTACATAAGATTCTTTATTTTTCATGCCATTTTTTGGAGGCAAGACAAGCAATTCTGCAAGGATTTTCAAATATTTTTGTATGACTTTCACCATGTGGGTGAAATAAAATGTTGTACCGTTACAGATATGTGGAAACCTATTATGTGAATTTCACATTCTTTTCCACTTTTTTTAGTCCCACTAAGGGACTTGAACCTATTGGGCTAAGTTCCCATGGTGTTTTTTTAATGCTGTGGATTTCTGGCAGCAGTTCGATACCAATTAGCCAATTTAGGTTGCTATCATTTTTATTGCTCTTGACCTGGGAAGGGTATGTTATCTAATCCAAAAAGACCTAAAGGGCGCAAAACCCCATTAGAAATTACCCCTCTCTAGCAAGTCAATAAAAATAAGCTTTTATTTTATTCCATTAAAATAGATATTTTATGGGGTAATTTGTTAAAATGACAATCCTAAATTGCCATAAATAGACTAGATTAAGTTGGCCTGTGACTTTGTTCAAGTTTTTAATTTTGGGGCTGTGTGTATTTGAGTTTGACAGTCCTGAATCTACACCAAATTGGGAAGGAGCTCAGTGCCGAACCATCACACTTGTTGTTCCCCTCTGCTACCCTGTTATTTCCAGCTTACTCTTCCTACAGTTGTTGAAGGGTGTGACATTGCTGCTATAACGTGGGAACCAAAGCAATGAGGATAAAGATATGTATTGCCGGATTAAGTGAGTATAATCCTCAAGGAAGGTTCCCCCTACAGTTTCTGTACATTGCTATGCACACCCCATAGGTGCAGTTATTGTGGTACCTGAATTGCCCCTTTTTGCTAACAGCATAGCCTATTCCAACACAGGCAACCACATTACTTCCTTCCAAAAGGTGATGGGGCAACAAACATGGTTCTGGAGAAAACTGCTATAGTCTCTTCAATAGGCTGAGTAATTTTGGTATGTGATTTACCCTTTATTACTGTCAGCGTAACCGAACCAAGCAGTAAGGTTGGTCAGCAGTAGAGGGTTTTCATCAGAACACTAGCAGCAAGCTTAGTGAGCCATCATCAGAACACAAATCCTCCGCCACTTTACTCTAGAGTCTTTATGATTATGATAATCTCTCCCTCCACTCTGGGTCTTAGGAGTGGCCCATGCCCACGATTACCATTTAAATTTTTAGTTAACGTTGGGTGTGCCACACAAATTAGGTGCATCTGTGATTATATATATATATATTTTTTTTTTTGTTTGTTTTTACTTTCATCATTGAGGAAATCCAGCTCTCACGTGGCTGACAGTTTTGGTTACCATTGACTTTGACACATCATTTTGTTTTAATTGAATAACAATTTATATTAAATATTTTCAACTTTAATCTTTTTTTCCATCGAATTTTGATGTGTGATTAAAGTTATACTTTAATTTTTTGGAGCATTGTATTTATGGCGCTTTCCTTTTCTGACTATTTGTTTTTATTACATTTATTCCACGGCGCTTTACATGTGAGGAGGGGTATACATAATAAAAACAAGTACAGTAATCTTAAACAATACAAGTCTCGACTGGTACAGGAGGACAGAGGATCCTGCCCGCGAGGGCTCACAATCTACAAGGGATGGGTGAGGATACAGTAGGCAAGGGTAGAGCTGGTCGTGCAGCGGTTTGATGGATCGGTGGTTACTGCAGGTTGTAGGCTTGTCGGAAGAGGTAGGTCTTCAGGTTCTTTTTGAAGGTTTCCATGGTAGGCGAGAATCTGATATGCTATGGCAGACAGTTCTTTGGGTAGTGGGGAGTCAGTGCACGGATTCACAGAGGGGAGGGGCCGGGGAATAGCGGGGGGACAGGTGGATTAGTCAGGCAGCATAGTTTAGAATAGATTGGAGGGGTGCAAGAGTGTTAGGGGGGAGGCCACAGAGCAGGAGGTGGTAGTAGACCAGGCAGGGGAAGATGAGGGCATGGACTAAGGCTTTTCATATTCTTTGTTGAGGAATGTACGGATCCGTGAAATATTTTTGAGTTGAAGTCGGCAGGAAGTGGAAAGGGCTTGGATATTTGGATATGTGGTTTGAAGGATAGATCAGTGTCAAGGATTACCCCGAGGCTGCGAGCTTGTGGGACTGGGGAAAGCGAGCAGCCATTTACTTTAATGGATAGGTCAGTTGGGGGTCGAGTGAGATGGGGGAAAGATGATGAATTCTGTTTTGTCCATATTAAGTTTTTCAAGTCTAGCGGAGAAGGATAAAATAGCAGACAGACATAGTGGGATTCTGGTTAGTAGGGAGATGATATCTGGTCCAGAGATGTAGCTCTGTGTGTCATCAGCATAGATGTGATACTGGAAGCCATGAGATTCTATTGATTATGTACAAACTGATTAGCAGAGTGCCACTTCCTACTGGCAGCACCTACACTTATTGGGGTCTCTATGTCCCCCAATGATCAAGACAACAAATGGATTTTACAGTAAGTTAAAAAAAAAATCCAATTTTTGTTATAAGGGTCCGCTTCGTTTGGTGAAAACAGGGCTTCCTTCTGCTGGTACTCCTCATGATCAACTGTGATTTGTTTGAAAAAAGAAATGAAATATTGCATAGTACAAATGGACTGTCCATTCAAGTTACATGCCGGGACTAGTGATGAGCAAACGTTCTCTAATAACTTCTTATTCGAGCATCTGGGAGTGCTTGTATATTATGTGTGAGTCCCTGCGGCTGTTAGACAGACACAACACATGCTGAGATTGCCTGTTTGTTAGGGAATCCCCACGTGTGCAGGCTGTCTGACAGTTGCAAATCATGCAGCTGCAGGGGACTTGAACATAATATACAAGCACTCCTACATGCTTGGATAACACCTGAACATTCTTGGATAAGACATTATCTGAGCACATTCGCTCATTCTAGTCTGGACCTTCTTTGTAGTTATGTTATCTGAGAGCATTAGAGTGTAGGAGCACAGTCTCTGGTTACAGATATGTGTCACTTACTAGGCTGTGTTTTGTCATTTCAATACAATCAAGTTTTTTATCAACAGGAGATTATCAGTACAGGACAACTGGCCTTTGCAGGGTAGCCCAACCATGCCCTCACCACTGATTAGCGGTTCTCTGCCACTATACAATGCACACAGAAAGCTGTGGTGTTGCCGGGGTTATACACAACTCAACAACTGAGCTCTGCTAGATCCGCAGCAGAGAAAACTTTTTATATCAACTGCTGCAACCAGTAAGTGATACATTATTGTAGTCAGGGGTTCTACCTCATGCTGCTGTCAGATTAAGTAGCAAAATCCTGCCAACAGATCTCTTTAGCTTAAAATTATCCATTAAGGCCAGTTTCACATTTGCGGTTGAGTCCGCAGCGTTTGATGCGCATACATCCGTATGCGTCCTGCGTACCTATCTTTAATATGGGGTACGCAGGGACATGCATTTGTATGCGTTTGCGTCGTTTCACGGTATGTGGCAGGGCGTGGCAAACGCATCGTGTTGCATTTTTTTGCAGCGTCAAATATCCGCAGCCATCCGCACTATAGTAATGCCAGCGTACGCAATAATTTACATAAGACAAACCCATTGGGCGTGGCTTGTGTAAATTCAAAATTTGCCGGGAAATAGCATTTGCCTATCGTCCGCAAACACATGCATGCGTTTGCAAGTATTTTTGCATGCGGTTGCGGACGATACACTGCTGACTTAACTGAATATGTGAACCTAGCCTTGTTTAGCCAGAACATGCTGTTTATCTTAAAAAATCACATTTGCCTGCAGTTATCCCACTCTGCCCTATGCCAAACACAAAGGAATTCACGAAGCTGAGATCTGGGGAAGCTTTTGTTCCCCACTTTGCCTGCCTGAAATACAGAGAGATTATTGTGGTCATGGGTAATTTACTTTCCCTCAACCATTTTTTGTTAATTTATGTATTTGTTTGCTAATAGTATAATGCACCGTTACCAAAACGTTCCCCATGTCCTACTGCCAATCATTTTCCTATAATCAATAAACCCCTTTTCTCTTTGCACTTTTAAATACCCCTCAGTTTTCTTGAATATAATTCAGTAAAAAGTACAGAATCCATTAATGTTTGAGACTTTAGTGGAGCAATAGACAAGGCAGCCTAGACTTTTCACAAGTAGTTCAAAGGTTCACTGTATCCTGTAATTTGCATTGCTGCTCTACTATTATGCATCTCCACAATGCCTGCCCAAAATTAGCCTACCAGTAATTACATTTTCTGATCCTAATTTCAGCCCCTCCTCCAGTTACGCATTCGAGCTTTAACCCTTTCATGCCAGAACCTGTTTTCACCTTCATGACCAGACCATTTTTTTCAATTCTGACCAGTGTCACTTTATGAGGTAATAATTCTGAAACGCTTCAATGGATCCCACTGGTTCTGAGAATGTTTTCTCAGCATAGAGTGCAGGATAAATGTGAGCCGAGTCTAAGGACTCCTTCACACATCCTGGTGATTCCTGTATTGGTGAGATCCATGGTCTGTGTGTCATCTGCATGTACGTATGTGACATCCTTGTATCCATTTACTATTCGTGTGGCACCCGTGTGCCGTCTGTATGTCCATGTGACACTGGCACCTGAGAAAAGCAATAATTAGCTGTTCCCAGGAGCCGTGTGTTGAAGACAGCTCTCTTCATTGTTGCCCAGTCTCCCTGAGATTAGCGCGTCCAGGCAATAATGATAGGACTTGTATTCAGCACCCGCTGTGTACATCTGTTGTAAAATTAAGAATTAAATTTTAAAAAAAAATGGCGTGGGCTTCCACGTAATTTTCATAACCAGTAGAGGGAAAGCCCATGTTTGGGAGCCTAATGTTAATTATCTGGGAAAGAGGACTATATCCCAAATGTTTACAAGGCTATTAATAACAGCTCACAGCTGTTTGCTTAGCCTTTTCTGGTGAAAAAGATGTAGTGTCTCCCTTGGAGCACACCTTCAGTGACCTGCGGTGACGTCATAGAGGTTACCGAAGCTCAATGAAGCTGCGGTTCCCACTCTGTTTGCTGGGAGCGGCACGATTAACTGCAGTGGCCTCAATGAGATCACCGCTAGTGCTAGCGGTGGTGACTTAATGACGGTTACCACAGTTCATCGGGTGGCTCATAGTGAACTGAGCCTGGGAACTGCAGCATCAGTGACCAGTGGTAACCTCTATCACATTACCGCTCGTCTCTGAAGCTGCACCCCAAGCTCAGCTCAGTGTCTCCTGGATGTCAGGGTGAACGGTCGCATCATGTCACCGTTCATCAAGACATCCAGATGCAGCAGAGATGGATTACGGTGTGGGTCAAATAGATTATCTTCTCGTCGGACAGGTGAGGAAAATGGTGTTTTATTATTTTTGGTTTTTTTACAGGTGACATTGGCATCAATGGATTATCTTCTCGTCAGACAGGTGAAGAATATATAAATTACCTCAGTTGCCATTACCAGAGAGCAAGTGAGAAGAGCGAAGCTAAGCGCCAGATTTGGCGCATCTTCTGGATGCGCCATTTCTGGGGCGGCTGAGCGATAATGTTGGTAGCTGGGGAGGCAATATCTCTGGCTCCTTCCCAGGCTATTAATATTAACCCACAGCTGTCTGTTTAGTCTTGCTGGTTTTAATTTATAGGAGTCATTTTTTGGGGGGTCCCCTGTAAACTCACCAGTAAAGGTTAAGCAAACAGCTGTGAGCTGTTATTAATAGCCTGAGAACCTTTTGGGATATTGTTCCTTTTCCCAAATTATTAACCCATTTCCGATATTGGGCGTACATTTACGTTTTTATCAGACTCCCTCCCTTTGATGTGGGCTCCGGCGGTGGGCCCACATCTTTCTCGGGACTTGGCAGCTGTTTTGAACAGCTGACATGTGCCCGGAATAGCCCCGGGTGGAATCGCGATGCCCCTGCGGCTATTATCTCGTTAAATGCCGCTGTCAAACGCTGACAGCGGCATTTAAGCGCTTCCGGCAATCGCGCTGGAAATCCGCCCACTGGTGACCCACATCACGTGATCACGGGTCACGAGTGGGTTGGCATGACAACCGGAGGTCTCCTGGAGACCTCTATGGTTGTCACTGCTGGTTTGCTGTGAGCGCCACCCAGTGGTCGGCGCTCATAGCAAGTGAGAATCATAGAATCATAGAATCGTCGAATTGGAAGGGACCTCCTGGGCCATCTGGTCCAACCCCCTGCTCAAAGCAGGATTCGCTAAATCATCCCAGTCAGATGTCTGTCCAGCCTCTGTTTGAAGACTTCCATTGAAGGAGAACTCACCACTTCTCGTGGCAGCCTGTTCCACTCATTGATCACTCTAACTGTCAAAAAGTTTTTCTAATATCTAATCTGTGTCTCTTCCCATTCAGTTTCATCCCATTGCTTCTAGTCTTTCCTTGTGCAAATGAGAATAAAGTTGATCCTTCTACAATGTGACAGCCCTTTAGATATTTGTAGACAGCTATTAAGTCTCCTCTCAGTCTTCTCTTTTGCAAACTAAACATTCCCAAATCCTGCAACCTTTCCTCATAAGACAGGGTTTGCAGACCGGTCACCATTCTGGTCGCTCTTTTCTGAACTTGCTCCAGTTTGTTGATGTCTTTTTTAAAATGTGGTGCCCAAAACTGGACACAATATTCCAGATGAGGTCTGACCAAAGAGGAGTAGAGGGAAATAATGACTTCACGTGATCTAGACTGTATGCTTCTGTTAATACATCCTAGAATTGCATTTGCCTTTTTTGCTGCTGCATCACACTGTTGACTCATATTCAGTCTGTGATCTATTAGTATACCCAAGTCTTTTTCACATGTGCTGTCACTTAGCCCTATTCCTCCCATTCTATATATGCTTTTTTCATTTTTATTGCCCAGATGTAGTACTTTGCATTTCTCCCTGTTAAAAACCATTCTGTTAGTTGCTGCCCACTTCTCCAGTTTATTTAAATCTTTTTGAATCCTCTCTCTCTCTTCTCTAGTATTAGCTATCCCTCCTAGCTTTGTGTCATCAGCAAATTTAATCAGTTTACCCTCAATTCCTTCATCTAAATCGTTGATAAAGATGTTGAACAATACAGGGCCCAGGACAGAGCCCTGTGGTACCCCACTTGAGACATTCTTCCAACTGGATGTGCAGCCATTTACGACCACTCTTTGGGTCCGATCACTAAGCCAGTTATGAATCCACCTAACAGTTGCCTTGTCCATTCCATACTTAGTCATTTTTTCAATAAGGATTGTATGAGAGACTTTGTCAAATGCTTTGCTGAAGTCAAGATATACTATATCTACAGCATTTCCTTGATCCACCCAATCAGTGATACCGTCATAGAAGGAAATTAAGTTAGTCTGACATGACTTATTAGTTAGAAACCCATGCTGACTCTGTTTAATCACTTCATTCTTATCCAGGTATTGACATACATGTTGTTTAATAATTTGTTCAAAGATCTTTCCTGGTATAGAAGTCAGACTCACCGGCCTATAGTTGCCTGGGTCCACCTTCTTCCCCTTTTTGAAGATAGGAACAACATTTGCTCTTCTCCAGTCTTCTGGCACTTCTCCTGTTCTCCAAGAATTTTCAAAGATTATGGAGAGGGGTTCAAAAATTTCTTCTGCTATCTCCTTCAGTACTCTGGGGTGTAATTCATCTGGACCTGGAGGCTTGAATTCATTTAGGTTAGCTAAGTGTTTCCTCACTATCTTTCTGTTTATAGATATCCTGGATTCTTCTATTCCCTTAATAGGACAGTGAATAACAGTTGATGTTGCATTTCCTTTCTGAGAGAAAACAGATGCAAAATAGGAATTTAAAAGTTCAGCCTTCTCAACATCCTGTCTTACCATTTCATCATTTTCATCCTGTAAAAATCCTATAGCATCTTTGACTTTTCTTTTACTTTTGACATATCCCCAAAATCCTTTATTATTGCTTTTGACATCTCTTGCAAGCCTCAGTTCATTTTCAGCTTTAGCTAATCTGATTTGTGCCCTGCAGGTTCTGCAGACAGCATTATATTCTTCTTTAGATATGCCTCCCTCTTTCCATTTTATAAACATTTTTTTCTTCCTTTTTAGCATGTGCTTAAGTTCTGTGTTCATCCATCCTGGTTTCCTTAAATGCTTCCTATTCCCTCTTTTCGGAATTGTTAACAACTGTGCTTTGAGAATTTCATTTTTCAAGATTTCCCATCCTTCCTGGACATTTTTGTCTTTAAGGATATCCAGCCATTGGATCCCTCCAATTCTCTTTCTGAATCCCTTAAAATCTGCCTTTCTGAAATCTAACCTTGACGTCTGAGTCTTCACAGGTCTTCCACCTCTAGTAATCCAAAATTCTAAAATAGCATGGTCGCTACCTCCTAGGGTCCCAGCCACTTTTACCTCCTCAACCATTTCCTCCCTGTTTATAAGGATTAGATCCAAGGTAGCAGTTCCCCTTGTTTTCTCCCTTACCTTTTGGAAGATAAAGTTGTCAGCAAGAGAGGATAAGAATTTCCTTGACCTGTTAGTTTTGCCTGAGAGAGATTCCCAACAAATGTCTGGATAGTTGAAATCTCCCATGACAACTATGTCATATTTTTTGGAGAACTTGGCCATCTGATGCATAAAGAGTTCATCTATATCTTCGGCTTGCACAGGCGGCCTGTAGTAAATGCCTACAATGGTGTCCTTTCCATTGTTCTGTCCTTGTATTCTTACCCAAACAGTTTCCACAGAACTCCCAGTCTCTGAAGCTTCAATCTCTGTGCAGATATACGCGTTTCGAACATACAATGCGACACCCCCTCCTCGTTTATCAAGTCTGTTTCTTGCAAATACGTTGTATCCTTCTAGTCTTGTATTCCAATCATGTGTATTGTCCCACCAAGTTTCAGTGATTCCAATTACATCATATTTCTGTTCCTGTGTTAGTAGTTCCAATTCTCCTTGTTTGTTGCCCATGCTTTGTGCATTAGTATAGAAACATTTTAGTTTGTGATTGGTTTCTCTTTCTCTAATATTTTTATTAATTAGATTCTTTCGTCTTTGTTCTTCCTTTCCACTTCTAATAGCAGAGTTCTCAATAGCATTTGTCAGGTGTATGGCTTTTTCTGGTCTTTTGCTTCCCTTCCCATGTGGTTCTAGTTTAAAGCTCTCCTTACAAGTGTAGCAAGGCGACTTCCAAATACATGCTTTCCAGTCTTCGTAAGGTGCACCCCATCTCTAGCAAGTAGTCCATCGTATAAGTAGTTCACTCCGTGATCCAGAAATCCAAATCGTTGCTGACGGCACCATCGACGTAGCCAGTTGTTCACCTGCAGAATCTTATTCCACCTCCTTGTTCCATGGCCATCCACTGGGAGGATGGAAGAGAAGACCACCTGCGCTCCCAGTTCTTTCACTTTCTTGCCTAAGTCTTCAAAGTCTCTGCAGATGATTTCCAGGTCGTTTCTTGCGGTGTCATTTGTCCCCACATGTAGTAGCAGGAATGGGTAGTCATCTGTAGGTCTGAAGAGTCCTGATATCCTGTCAGACACATCTTTAATTTGAGTAATTCTAATAGAGGCAAACTGATCATCGCCTCTATGTAGCAGAGCCAATTGGGTTTTGGGAGCTTTTAGTCTCCCATGTTGACTATGAAAGCATGCCAAAAGTAAAAAAAATAGTTTTTAAAAATATAAAAAAATATAAAAGTTCAAATCACCCCCTTTGCCCCATTCAAAATAAAACAATAAAAAAATCAAACATACACGTATTTGGTAACACCGCATTCAGAATCGCCCAATCTATCAATAGTAAAAAAAGATTAACCTGATCGCTAAACTACGTAGCAAGAAAAAAAGTAAAAACGCCAGAATTGAGTTTTTTTGGTCGCTGCGACATTGCATTAAAATGCAATAATGGGCGATCAAAAGAACGTATCTGCACCAAAATAGTATCATTAGAAACGTCAGATCGGCATGCAAAAAAATAAACCCTCACCCAACCCAAGATCACGAAAAATGGAGATGCTACGTGTATCGGAAAATGGTGCAATTTTTTTCGTCTAAAAAAGTTTGGAATTTTTTTTCATCACTTAGATAAAAAAGAACCTAGACCACGTATCTCTATGGGGCAACTAGGGGGGTTGGAGGAGGGAGCGAGGAATGGTTAAAAAGGGCTATAATTCCTAATTTCACTGACCAAGAGCTGGAGTTTCTCAATGCCAAGATTACAGAGGATGAGGTTAAATCGGCTATCAAGGACTTTGGTAATGGAAAGGCTCCGGGACCAGATGGTTTTGGGGGTGAATTATATATATATATATATATATATATATATATATATATATATGTGTATTTCGGGTCCTTCATTGACCTCATTGTAGTTATAAGTTGGTTTAGCATTGGTACTCATGTGTGTCATTAACAATTGGCATTAAAAAGCAGTATCTGTTGCAGCAGTTTTTTGAACTCAGTCTGCATGCTTAGAAGCCACTTCCATTTTATACAAGTGGTTAATGATGGGGTTATAACTTCTTTTGGGCAATATCATGCAGTATTTTTTGTGACATTTGAAATGTGGCATTGTCGGTCTTTTTGTTGCTATTGGAAAGAGTGTGAACATACACTGCATGCTTAGAAAACACTGATTTAACCAACATTAGGTTTTTCCTACAGTGAGCACATCTGAGTTGGCTCTAATAGTTTTCTGAGCACCATTTTTTCATCTTTACCAACTATTAGTTGGCGGTGTAAGCAGTATCTAATTTCTGTAGCAACTTTTGAAATTTAGTCTGCATGTTAAGAGACTATAGTCTATTTTGGCAAATCAAGGGCCCAAACCCCTGGAGTATTATTATCCTTTGACCACGTTGTGAAATTATGTCAATCGTCACCAACTGCCTATTGTGTTCTTTTTGTTTTTAATTGGGGTCTAGGGTCCTCTTAGATATAGGATCGTCTATGTCTATTGATAGGGGTTCCTTTAGGACATCGGGTAGAAGGGTTCCCCTAGCGGCTGTAGGGTGATACAGGGCTCCCAGGGTCAGCCATTGTGGAGCGGGGGCGCCACAACGTTCCCCCCTAGGGTGCCAACCTCCACAGCCAGGAAGGTGACAGCGTAGTTGACGTAAGAGGGACTTCTAGCTTACCCATTTTATTGGTAATTTTGGAACACGTTTGTTTTTGTTTGTGCACGTTTTTTTTTGGTGTGAACCATTGTATATGGTTTTTTAATCAATAAAGATAATTTTTAGGGATATATATGATTTAACAGACTAATTAAATAGAAAAAGGAATAACATAATTTTTGTGAACATGTATTCCCATTAAAATTAGATTTTAATGATGAATTTAAAAACACCTATTCCCGTGAGCAAATGATAAAGAAGACAAATAATTGTATACAAAAAAGCCCTATTAAAGGCTACAATGGACTATCTGTACCCTTCCTTGCCGTGGAGGTTGGCACCCTAAGGCTGGAGTCACACATAACCATTAAAAAAACGGTCCCATTTTAACGGTCCGAAATTGCACAAAGGTATCTTAACCATTGATCCATTTTTGATGCGATTTTTCTTCATTGATGCGATTTAAATCGCATGTAAGGATCCGTTTGACATCCGTCTGGCGAGATTTTCTCGCAGGGTAGCTAAATGGACATATAATGGAGCCCAATGACAGGTTTCCCCACACAAAGAATGAATAGATCTAGACACTGTGATAAAACACTCCGGGATCGCCTTTGCTGGGGTCAAAGGTCACGTGCGTTCAGCATGAAACTCAGGCGCAGAGCTGGGATTCGGGTGTAACTGACCCTGAGTCAGGTTTATTAACGGTGAAAGCAATGCAAAAAGGAAATAAAACACAAAACAAATCCTTGCCTGTCCAGCACTAACTAAACAATGGACAACCTAACTACCAACTGGTGGGCTTCTCCCGTCCAGCCAAACCACAGTTGCAGTGGGCACTGCTTCCACTCACGTGTGTCTCTCACACAGACAGGCTCTCTGTGTTCCCAGGCTGAGACACTCACACAACCACCTGGCATCCTTTTATATCCACCTCCCATTATTCATTAGCAAGCAGGTGCGATACTGACCAGACTAGGCCACATAGGAAAGGAATCTGGGCGAGATATACCTGCCCTCATCCACTATTCCCACATGATTCTCACAACACATATATATATATATATATATATTTTAAACATGTCATAGAGACTCATTAATATATATATTACAAATTCATACAGTTCATCATAGCAGAATAGCCGCAGAAACATTTGCCGGCTTTTGTATAATTATTCTCCTGCCCGACATGAAATGACACATGGTTTACATATAGTTAACCATTTCATTTCATGTTTTTTTTGTTATGTCTATCACTATTAATTACATGAGGGTTTGTGGGTAAAATTTTGGACTTGTAGCGGTTAATTTAAGGGGTTAATTCGTTGTATGAAATTATGGGGACTCCCTGCAGCCTCAGTGACGTCAGCGGGAGTCCCAGCAATTTCATACAACGAATTAACCCCTTAAATTAACCCCTACAAGTCCAAAATTTTACCCACAAACCCTCATCTAATTAATAGTGATAGACATAACAAAAAAAACATGAAATGAAATGGTTAACTATATATAAACCATGTGTCATTTCATGTTAGGCAGGAGAATAATTATACAAAAGCCGGCAAATGTTTCTGCGCCTATTCTGCTATGATGAACTGTATGAATTTGTAATATATATATTAATGAGTCTCTATGACATATATATATATATATATATATATATATATATATATGTATGTGTGTGTCTAGATCTATTCATTCTTTATTTAACCGGTCTCTGTGATTTTACTGTATTGGAAGAATTGCCGGCTTTTGCTAAAGGACACCGGGTGCGATTGTATCGCAAGTCACACATCTAGTCCGTTTTTAGTCCCATTTTTTCTCGCCCCATAGACTTGTATTGTCGAATCCGATCCGAAAATCGGTGACAATCGCAGCATGCTGCGATTGTCTCGGTCCGAGGATCGGATCTGATCAAAATCGCATGATGGGAGCTGCCCCATAGAATAACATTGGGATGAATGCAATGTGATTTTTTTTTTTATTGCATTGCATTCGTCCGATTTAATCGCCAGTGTTACCCCAGCCTAATACCATTGTTTGGCGCCCCCGCTCAACGTCGACTGACCCTGTCTCCCCTCTCTCACCGTAGTAACTCAGGTGGGAAAACAATGTCAAATAGAAAAGAAATGAAGGAAGGGAATAAAAAGGAAAACCTTTCTAAAATAGAAAAAATAGCCACAATAAAAAGGTATGCCCAAACCTAGATTATAATAGGGCAGACCACTGACATTTAACCTCACAAACATGGAAATGTCAAAAACAATTAATTATTGCCTACTATAGAACAATGGGCCAAAAAACCACCATACATTGCTCAGAGCATGTTTCACAGAATATACATGCACCAAGGACATAAATAGTCCGACAAATAGAATATAGCAGTATATGGCGGATAGTCGCCTCTGATAATTAGAATAACCACAGGTGGTGCAATAGAATAGACATGATATTAAATTGTCCCATAACAGACACATAGATGAAAACATAAATCAAACACCACCTAGTGGTTTTACTTATCATTTAAAGTCGCCCCGACGCGTTTCCCCGGTGTAACGGTTCATCAGGAGGCCGCAGACTTTAGTACCACTGATACTGGATATACTCCATGATGCCCCTGATAACAAGATGTAAAAAGGCATGGCGGCGGTCTCAAGAGATAGGTTTAAATACCCCCGCTATCATGTACCAACAAAGCCAATTGGGCGCACGGTCACACAGGATACAGATCATTCATTTAACCTAGCCAATCGCTACGTGTTTTACATTTCCTCACCCTGCTGCGTTCCAAAACAAAGCCAGCGTGCGTGTCAAGTGAAGTGCGCATGACCGGAAATGATGTACCGGAAATGATGTACTCAGAAAAAATCAAAGCACGTTACCTCGCAACCAGCAGTAACATCCGGGCGAGTACAAAGATCAGGAAGTGCCAGCATATATAAAAACAATATCCAGACTATACCGCACCACCGCACAGACCCACAAACATCCGGACTTTATTACATAACCGGAAGTATCAGCATATATAGATAGAATAGATAGGAACAATGTCCAGGTTCTACCGCAATATCGCGCAGACGCATAATCATCCGGGCAAAAACCCGGAAGTGTCAGTATATATAATAAAATAAGTAGAAACGATGTCCAGGTCAAAACGCACTATCGCGCAAGCGCACATAAAAATGGCACATATATCAATTTCAATTTGAACAACTATATCCATAGCTGAGCTATTAAAATTAAATGTAAGCGTCTCCAACAACAGGGATGTATTAATGCAATAACACTAGGAAAAATGAATTTATAATAATATGCTTAAATAATGATAAATAAAAACATCATATTTATTTATAATAAACAAACTCATAATGGAGTTTGTGTGAAAATTACGCACTACTTACAAAAGGACTAGCTACACATTTTCAAAATAATGAAAAATTTATAAGGGCCAAAGCAATCATGACTCTTAGAGGAAACATGTGAATGACAGGCACTCATTCAGACCTTTTGGGGAAAGGGATTGGAGTCTAAATATCCATTCTGCCTCTCTTTGTATAATTTTATCAAGGTCTCCCCCCCCGGGGTTTGGGTCTGACCAACTCAATCATACAAAAAGTTATATCCTTCAGGGATTCACCATGAACCTCATTCATATGTCGGGCAATAGATGTATCTATTTTATTTCTGATGTCATTCAGATGCTCACCTGCTCTTATCCTAATAGTTTTGCCAACATAATCCAGAGGGCAGGTGCATGTTGTTTTATTGACCATACCAGAAGATCTGCAATTACCAAAATCCCTAATATGGTATATCTTCCCATCTACCGAACTACAGAATGTTTTACATTGTAACATAACACCACACCTCGAGCAGTTCCCACATTTGAAAAAACCTTGTGGTTTCCGATCAAGCCAAGTACCTTCTTTTTTTGGTCTCTGATAAAAACTATGCACCAAACGGTCCCCAAGGGACCTACCCTTCCTGTAGGTAATACTAGGCTTCGGCGTAATAATGCCCTTCAAATCAGGGTCTGCCAAAAGAATACCCCAGTGCTTTCTAAAGATGTGGTATACCCTTTCCGCTTGGCCATCAAAAGTGCCTATCATCCTAACCGTCTTCCCATCATTCCTCTTTTCTTTAACCCCCAAAAGTGAGGATCTATCAGCCGATAGCACCTCATAATATGATTTTCTCAGAATATGTTCTGGATAGCCTCTCGTTTGAAACCTATGATGCAAATCATCAGCCTGGTTTCTAAAGGTAACCAAATCAGAGCAGTTCCTCCTGATACGGAGGAACTGTCCCTTTGGTATACCTCTTTTTAAAGGGGTTGGATGATGACTTGTCCATTTAAGGAGATTATTTATAGATGTCGGTTTCCGATATGTAAGAGTCTCAATGTTGCCATCCTGTTTTTTAATAATAGTCAAATCCAAAAAATTGATACTATTGTTGTGACACTCAGACGTAAAACGTAACCCTATATTATTGATGTTAATAGCTTCCATAAACCGGTGGAACTCACTTTCGGGGCCAGACCAAAATATCAGGATGTCATCTATATATCTGGCCCATAATGTAATATAGGAGTTCCACCACATGTCCTCACCACTAAAGATGAGTGTTTCGTCCCACCAGCCCAAGAATACATTAGCATAAGTGGGGGAACAAGGGCTCCCCATTGCTGTACCCCTGAGCTGGTGGAAGTACTTACCATCAAAAAGAAAGTAGTTATGTGTAAGGGTAAATAAAAGAAGCTCCTCTATCAATAAATTATGATCTCCACATTCAACCGCTCTGGATTGAAGGAAATGATTCACCGCTTTCATTCCACAATCATGTGGAATGCTGCTGTAGAGTGCCTCTACATCAATAGAGGCTAGGATTGTATTCTCATCAATAGAAATTCCTTCCAGCAAATTTAACAAATGCGATGTATCTCGAATGAAAGATGGGAGAGATGTTGCAAATTGTCTTATCAAGTTAAATACCAACATTCTGTGTTAACGATTCTATGCCTGCCACAATTGGTCTACCTTTTAAAGGTGCAAGACCCTTATGTATCTTTGGCAGAGCATAGAATGTTGGTATTACTGGTTGAACAGGTAACATAAACTTGAATTCATTCAAAGAAATAAGTCCCATCCCTCTTGTATTTGTCAAAATCTCAGTTAAAGCAGAATGATACTTTTTTGTGGGATCCCCACATAGCACCTCGTAGGTGCCATGCTCATACAGCACAGAATGACACATGTGAAGGTATTTTTTATGATCAAGGATGACCAAATTCCCACCCTTATCTGAAGATTTTATAACTATCTCATTATTTTTTTCTAGTGCCACAAGGGATTCCCTTTCACCCTCAGGGAGATTATAGGTATTTTTGATGCGATCATTCTTGATTTTACACAAATCAGATTCCACCATCCTCATAAAGATATCAACACTAGTGCTACTCGTCATAGGTGGCATACGAGTACTCCTATTCCTTAAATCAGTGAAAGGGCCCTTGCCACGTGATTGATTGTTTTCTTCTAGAAGAGATGTCAAAATTTGGACACTATCATAATCCTCCTCAGATATACCCAACCTTTTGCATTCATCTCTGTTATGTTGCTGAAGGAAAAGCTTCCATTTCAAATTACATCTGAACAAATTCAAATCCTTTACCCACCTAAAACAATCAAAAGAAAAGGTAGGCACAAAATTGAAACTCTTCTGCAACAATAGATAATCATTACCAGATAGCTCACAAGATGATAGATTGATAATCTGTCTCTGATTTATACTTGTCTTCTCCTCAGATCGTAGCCCATTATGGGGCCTCTGTCTAAAAAAAGACTGTGGTACTGATGAGGAAGATGCAGGTGATGCACCAGGAGAGTTTTTCAAATCCCTCACATTTCCCCGTTGCCTGTACTGACCTCTTGGCATGCGCCATTTGCCCCGATTTTGTTTACCTCTCCCCCGATGACTATAATAATCAGAACGCTCTGTGTCTGAAGTATCCAAATCAGATGAAGATACCTCCGCAACAGTTTTAACTTGATATTCGTAGGCTTTATCTTTAAATTCAGCAAAATCACGCACAAACTGTGCGTGTTTTCTGTCTTTTAATCTAGTTTGGAACTTTTCCACTGAGGTCTGTATTAAAGGCTACAATGGACTATCTGTACCCTTCCTTGCCGTGGAGGTTGGCACCCTAATAGATACGATTGTTTGGTGCCCCCACTCAACGTCAACTGACCCCAAATGTGGGAACTGCTCGAGGTGTGGTGTTATGTTACAATCTAATACATTCTGTAGTTCGGTAGATGGGAAGATATACCATATTAGGGATTTTGGTAATTGCAGATCTTCTGGTATGGTCTATAAAGCAACATGCACCTGCCCTCTGGATTATGTTGGCAAAACTATTAGGGAGCTTAGGATAAGAGCAGGTGAGCATCTGAATGACATTAGAAATAAAAGAGATACATCTATTGCCCGACATATGAATGAGGTTCATGGTGGATCCCTGAAGGATTTAACTTTTTGTATGATTGAGTTGGTCAGACCCAAACCCCGGGGGGGAGACCTTGATAAAATTATACAAAGAAGAGAGGCAGAATGGATATTTAGACTCCAATCCCTTTCCCCAAAAGGTCTGAATGAGTGCCTGTCATTCACATGTTTCCTCTAAGAGTCATGATTGCTTTGGCCCTTATAAATTTTTCATTATTTTGAAAATGTGTAGCTAGTCCTTTTGTAAGTAGTGCGTAATTTTCGCACTAACTCTATTATGAGTTTGTTTATTATAAATAAATATGATATGTTTTTATTTATTATTATTTAAGCATATTATTATAAATTCATTTTTCCTAGTGTTATTGCATTAATACATCCCTGTTGTTGGAGACGCTTACATTTAATTTTAATAGCTCAGCTATGGATATATTATAGTTGTTCAAATTGAAATTGATATATGTGCCATTTTTATGTGCGCTTGCGCGTTTTGACCTAGACATCGTTTCTACTTATTTTATTATATATGCTGACACTTCCTGATCTTTTTACTCACCCGGATGTTACTGCTGGTTGCGAGGTAACGTGCTTTGATTTTTTTCTGAGTACATCATTTCCGGTACATCATTTCCGGTCATGCGCACTTCACTTGACACGCACGCTGGCTTTGTTTTGGCACGCAGCAGGGTGAGGAAATGTAAAACACGTAGCGATTGGCTAGGTTAAATGAATGATTTGTATCCTGTGTGACCGTGCGCCCAATTGGCTTTATTGGTACATGATAGCGGGGGTATTTAACCCTATCTCTTGAGACCGCCGCCATGCCTTTTTACATCTTGTTATCTGGGGCATCATGGAGTATATCCAGTATCAGTGGTACTAAAGTCTGCGGCCTCCTGATGAACCGTTACACCGGGGAAACGCGTCGGGGCGACTTTAAATGATAAGTAAAACCACTAGGTGGTGTTTGATTTATGTTTTCATCTATGTGTCTGTTATGGGACAATTTAATATCATGTCTATTCTATTGCACCACCTGTGGTTATTCTAATTATCAGAGGCGACTATCCGCCATATACTGCTATATTCTATTTGTCGGACTATTTATGTCCTTGGTGCATGTATATTCTGTGAAACATGCTCTGAGCAATGTATGGTGGTTTTTTGGCCCATTGTTCTATAGTAGGCAATAATTAATTGTTTTTGACATTTCCATGTTTGTGAGGTTAAATGTCAGTGGTCAGCCCTATTATAATCTAGGTTTGGGCATACCTTTTTATTGTGGCTATTTTTTCTATTTTAGAAAGGTTTTCCTTTTTATTCCCTTCCTTAATTACTTTTCTATTTGACATTGTTTTCCCACCTGTGTTACTAGGGTGAGATAGGGGAGACAGGGTCAGTCGATGTTGAGTGGGGGCGCCAAACAATCGTATCTATTAGGGTGCCAACCTCCACGGCAAGGAAGGGTACAGATAGTCCATTGTAGCCTTTAATAGGGCTTTTTTGTATACAATTTGTCTTCTTTATCATCTGCTCACGGGAATAGGTGTTTTTAAATTTATCATTAAAATCTAATTTTAATGGGAATACATGTTCACAAAAAATATATATGATTTAACAGTTGATACCCTTTTTGGATCAATTTTTGATAGTGAATTTTGTAAAGTCTTAAAAGATCAGGTCTCACGGACGCTAACTGATATGTTTAACATTTGGATAGGGGGAGGGGAAATACCCAGCCATGCTAATACGGTTTATATAAAACTACTGCCTAAGGGTTATAAGAATTTGGGGGACCCTTCCCATTACCGGCCAATTTCATTTATCCACCAGGATTTCAAGCTGATTTCTAAAATTTTGGCAGATCGACTGGTAGCGATTTCGCCTAGAACTATCATGTCACACCAATCAGGTCTTACAGTTGTGGCCAAAAGTATTGACACCCCTGCAATTCTTTCAGATAATACTCAGTTTCTTCCTGAAAATGATTGCAAACACAAATTCTTTGGTATTATTATCTTCATTGAATTTGTCTTAAATGAAAAAACACAAAAAGAATTGTCCTAAAGCCAAATTGGATATAATTCCACACCAAACATAAAAAACAGGGTGGACAAAAGTATTGGCACTGTTTGAAAAATCATGTGTTGCTTCTCTAATTTGTGTAATTAACAGCACCTGTAACTTACCTGTGGCACCTAACAGGTGTTGGCAATAACTAAATCACACTTGCAGCCAGTTGACATGGATTAAAGTTGACTCAACCTCTGTCCTGTGTCCTTGTGTGTACCACATTGAGCATGGAGAAAAGAAAGAAGACCAAAGAACTGTCTGAGGACTTGAGAAACCAAATTGTGAGGAAGCATGAGCAATCTCAAGGCTACAAGTCCATCTCCAAAGACCTGAATGGGTTTATTCGGTGGAATGAGAAGATATATACAGACACTCTACTCGAACCACCAGTGTATACACCTGGATTTTTATGAGCTGTATTTCCATTATAAAAGGGCACACACCCAGGGCTGCCCATTGTCGCCCTTAGTGTTTAATATGGCCATCGAATCCCTGTTGAGGGTCCTTAATAGCGGAGAAAGCCACGAGGGGATGAAAATAGGGAATGAGATGTTCCGATCTGCTTTGTTTACTGTTTGCATAGTGTTATATATGTTTGATCCATACAAAGATCTTATGCGAAGGTTGAAGCTCATAGAGAAGTTTGGGGAATTCTCAGGTTTTAAAGTTAACAAAAACAAATGTGAGTTATTATTTTTGCGAGGGGATGGGACAAGAAACGTTAGTGAACTCACCGACAACGGGGGGATCAGGGTAGCAAAATCCTCGGTCAAATACCTGGGTGTTCACTTGGGCCGCACGGCGGATTCAGTCTATGCCCTAAATTATCCGTTGTTTTTGAAAATATAAGCACAGCTGAGAGGTTGGAGGGGTCTGCCTTTGTCACTTTTGGCCAGAGGACACCTGATTAAAATGATGAGCTTTCTGAGACTGATGTACCCTCTTCAGACGATTCCCCTGTTACTTAAACGAGGAGATATATCTAGATTGAATGGAGCGTTCACAAGGTTTCTTTGGGGAGGGAAGAGGCCTAGAATAGGTTTGAGTACTCTTTTATGTCCCCTGTGGAGGAAGGAGGGATTGAAATCCCCAATATTAGGGGGTATAATCTGGCATGTTTGGCTAGGCACGTGATTGATTGGTTGCACAGAACGAGTCGTCATTCGGATGTGTATTTGGAGAATGAGTTTTGTAAGCCTTGGGACTTGGCCTCAGTTCTACACTCCCCCCCCGTCCTGTCTTGGTTCGACAGTGAGGACCTCGATGATATGTAGGGACATAATAGTATCCTGGAAGGCGGTAAGAAAAAAATTGGGAATACCGTGGAAGTTATCCAAATATCTCAATCCATGGGCCCATCCAAATTTTCAATTAGGAAGGGAGAACAGATTATTTAAAGAATGGCGAGAGAAGGGTGAACTGAGAATGAAAGATTTGATGCATGTAGATGAAAGGAGATGGATGACTGAAGCAGAGGTGACTGAGAAGTTTGCACTTAACAAGTATCATGGTATGCAATATTCACAAATACATCACTTTGTTTTGCGTGATCTGCGTGATGTTTCTAAAGAATTACTTAAAAACGAATTTGATATCCTGATTGAGTGTGATCTCCCCAGTTATCAAGAATATACGGGGTCCTGAGGGATTGGTTAACTCGGGGAAACAGACTTGCGCAAATGCGTGGATAAAGCAGTTGGGAGACATGGACATTATGGACAAGATTACTCAGGGGTTGTGTATATTAAGGAAAAATATCACTAAGGCTAATTTCACATTAGCGTTTTTTTCCGCAGTGCATCGTGCGCAATAGAAACTCATGCAAAAAACGCATCATGCGTTTATGCATGCATTTGCATTTTTATGTGCATTCGTTCTCTAGGGGTAAAAACCAGTATCTACACATTTTTATGCCAAAAATGCATGCGCGCGAAAATGCAGACGAACGCATACCCATGCGCACGCCTGTGGTCCCATAGACTGTAATGCATTATTTTGTCGCATTCTGCGCGCAAGCATGCGCATGCATTTTTTTGATGCCTTTCGGCGGACCCAAAAATGCAACAGGTTGCGTCTGGCGCACCTAGGCGAACACCTTGAAAAATGCATGTGCATGAAAACGCATACAAACGCGTGCAAACGCAAGACCATGCGCACGCCATATTAAACATAGGTACGCATACACATGGACGCACACGATGTGTTGCGCAAAAAACGCTAATGTGAAACGAGCCTAATGAAAATTGGGGTGACACCTTGTTCAGAATTATTCATGGGGCCATATATGGTTTTAGTATCCCAATGCAATCAGATGTTATTCAGATGCGGGTCAGAACGCACGGATATGTATCACGGTTTGTGGGGATGTATAGTGATACAAAAGTTCTGTTCATCAGTTCCGGAGTTTAGCAAGGGGATGGGGGGAAAGACTGGGATCTCAATCCAATATGTTATGATTGGGTCACCAAGGAGGAAAGCAAAGACCAAGCTAAGCCACAGAAAACCAGAGAGGTTGGTAACTAAGCGGATTGCAGACCCCTAATCCTATCCACACAACTAACAGTAGCCGTGGAGCGTACCTACGATGATTCTAGACGCCTCAACACAGTCGGAGAACTAAATAAGCCTTAAGCAAGAAAGGGGAAATCTAAACTGCCCCAGAGCAGACCCCAAAGGAATAGATAGCCCCCAAACATATATTGTCAGTGAGACAAGATGAAAACACAAACGCAGATAGGAAAATAGGCTGAGCAAACAATGGGGCCCAAACTAACTAGACAGGACAGGAAAGGAAAGACGCTGTCTGCAATCACTCAAAAAACCCTGCAAAAAAATGCCCAACACGTATGATAGAAAAAATACTGAAGTCACTAGACTTTGCCCACTATATCAGCACTCTGGTATATTCTGAAAACAGAACAAAGAGAGGCCAATCTAATAAGGGACAAAAACAAACTGGCACAAACAGTAACATAGATGGAAATTCAGCACAGCCCCAGCCGGGGCTGGCTGACCACAAAAAACTGAAATAGACAAAACCAAATCAAATGTGAACATTAGCAAAAGAACACTTAGCTTGAACAAGCAGGGACTGAGCTGGAAACTAAGACCTCATGAGGCAGGAAAAAATTTAGATAGAGGGAGTCGGCTGTCTTAAATCCAGTCAGAAACTCCCAATGTCCAATCGTCCTCATTATCAGGTGGCAGGCCTCTGTTAATTAGATCAGCTCCATTACCTCCTGTAACCACCAGCGGGAGCCCGGAAAGAGAACTCGTGACCCCTCTGTCAATACAACCATCTCCACTACCTTCACCAGCAACCAGAGGTAGGCCAGAAAGTGAATTCACAACAGTACCCCCCCTTGAGGAGGGGTCACCAAACCCTCATCCACGCCACCAGGCCGATCAGGATGGGCCCGGTGAAAAGCACAAACCAATCTATCGGCATGAATGTCAGAAGCAGAGACCCAAGAATTATCCTCCTGGCCATAACCCTTCCATTTGACCAAGTACTGGAGTCTCCGTCTAGCCAAATGAGAATCCAATATTTTCTCTACCTCATATTCCACATTGCCTTTAACCAATACAGGGTCAGGAGGTGCTGCCATAGGAACTACTGGCTCCACAAACCTCTTCAACAGAGATTTATGAAACACGTTATGGATCTTAAACGTAACTGGAAGAGCCAATCGAAAAGAAACAGGATTAAGAATCTCCAAAATCTTATAAGGTCCAATGAATCTTGGCTTGAACTTTGGAGACGCAACCTTAATGGGAATATTCTTTGACGACAACCAAACCATATCACCCACTTTAAACCGGGGACCAATGGTCCTATGCCGGTTGGAAAACCGTTGGGCTTTTTCCTGAGAGAGGGACAACATATCCACCACTTGGTCCCAAATCTGCTGCATTCTCTCTACCACAGTGTCCAGACTTGGGCAGGTCGAAGATTCCACTTGCCCTGAAGATAATCGAGGATGAAACCCAAAGTTACAGAAAAAGGGCGACATCAAAGTGGCAGAACTAGCTCTATTGTTTAGCGTAAATTCGGCCAAGGGCAAAAATGAGACCCAGTCATCCTGGTCAGCAGATATAAAACATCTCAAATAGGACTCCAAAGTCTGGTTTGTTCTCTGTCTGCCCATTGGTCTGAGGATGAAACGCAGAGGAGAAAGATAACTGAACTCCCAGATTGGAACAAAAAGTTCTCCAAAATCTGGAAACAAACTGGACCCCTCTGTCCGACACAATGTTCTCAGGAATCCCATGCAACCGAACCACCTGTTGTAAAAACAAGGGCACCAACTCTGAAGAAGATGACAACTTTGGGAGTGGTACAAGATGGATCATCTTAGAAAATCTATCACAAATCACCCAGATAAGTCATTCTCTGAGAGACAGGAAGATCAGAAATAAAATCCATTGAGATATGGGTCCATGGCATCTTGGGCACCGGCAGGGGCATCAACAACCCACTAGAACGAGAACAGGGTTTAGACCGAGAACAAGCCCCACAGGACTGCACAAAATTCCTGACATCACGAGATAAGGCAGGCGAGCAAAAAGACCGACTCACCAAATCTCTGGTACCAAAAATACCTGGATGACCAGCCAACACGGAGCAATGAATTTCAGACATTACTCTCTTCCTCCACTAGACATGAACATACAATTTTCCCATAGGGCAATGCTCAGGTTTATCCTCCTGAAATTCCTCCAAGGCACATCTTAAATCGGGCGAGATGGCGGAAAGAACTACCCCCTCACCTAGAATGGCAGTAGGCTCGGTCAGAATAAGAGAATCCGCAAAGAATCTCCTAGAAAGGGCATCCGCCTTAACATTCTTAGTGCCCGGAAGAAAAGAGACCACAAAATTAAAACGCGTGAAAAACAAGGCCCTCCTAGCCTGTCTAGGATTCAAGCGTTTGGCTGATTCAAGATAAATCAAATTCTTTTGGTCGGTGAGGACCACAACTTGATGTCTAGCTCCCTCCAACCAATGTCTCCACTCTTCAAATGCCCATTTCATGGCCAACAATTCCCGATTCCCCACATCATAATTACGTTCAGATGGGGAGAATTTTCTAGAAAAGAAGGCACAGGGATTCATTTTAGAAGTCACCGGATCTTTTTGGGACAAAACAGCTCCTGCACCAATCTCAGAAGCATCTACCTGAAATGGAAGTGAGACATCAGGTTGCCGTAAAACCGGAGCAGAAGTGAATCTCCGCTTAAGCTCCTGAAATGCCGAGACTGCCTCTGGAGACCAATTCACCACATCAACACCCTTTTTGGTCAGATCAGTCAGTGGTTTGACAATACCAGAAAAATTACCTATAAATTTACTATAGAAATTAACAAAACCCAAAAACTTCTGGAGAGCCTTCAAAGAAGTGGGCTGAACCCAATCATAAATGGCCTGTACCTTGGCCGGGTCCATTTCAATAGCCGACGGAGACAAAATAAATCCCAAAAATGAAATCCTCTGTACACCAAAGAGGCATTTCGATCCCTTAACATACAGGTAATTTTCCCTCAAAATCCGGAACACAGTCCGGACATGTTCCACATGAGAATCCCAATCACTGGAAAAGATCAAAATATCATCGAGATAAATGATCAAAAACGTATCCACAAAGTCCCGGAAAATATCGTTCATAAAAGATTGGAAGACAGAAGGGGCATTAGTGAGCCCAAAAGGCATTACCAAGTACTCAAAATGTCCCTCCGTATTAAACGCCGTCTTTCATTCATCCCCGTGCTTGATGCGAATAAGATTATACGCCCCCTGAGGTCAAGCTTGGTAAACCAGCAGGCACTTTTAACTCTGGAAAATAAATCAGAAATCAGGGGTAACGGGTACTGATATTTAGCAGTGATTTTGTTAAGGGAACTACAGTTAATACAAGGCCTTAATGAACCATCTTTCTTGGTCACAAAAAACCCCAGCACCTAAGGGTGAAGAGGATGGTCTAATATGACCCTTCTCCAACGACTCCTTGATATAAGATCGCATAGCATCATGTTCAGGTACCAATAAGTTGAAAAGCCGACCCTTGGGAAATTTACACCCTGACATCAACTCAATTGCACAGTCAGAACTTCTATGAGGAGGCAAAGATGCAGACTTACTCTCACTGAATACATCAGAAAAATCAGCCAAATAATCAGGAATATCATGAGACTGGGGAGAAGTGGAGAAAGCAGGAGTGTCACTAAGACCACACTGACAACCCCAACTCACCACAGACACAGATTTCCAATCCAAAACAGGATTATGAGTTGCAGCCAGGGAAAACCCAGAACAATAGTATCATGCAAATTGTGCAGCACCAAAAATTTACAATTTTCTTGTTGGTCTGGGGCAACCGCATTATCACCTGGGTCCAAAACTGGGGTTTATTCTCCGCCAAAGGAGTAGCATCAATACCCTCAAAGGGATAGGAGTCCGCAGGGGTATCATGGGAAAACCACAACGTTTAGCAAAGTCCAAATCCATCAGATTAAAAGCTGCTCCTGAATCCACAAAAGCCTTAGAGGAAAATGTAGATAAGGAGCAGATCAGAGTAATTGCCAAAAGGAACTTAGGTTGTACACTGCCCACAGCAAATGTGTGCGCAAAACGTTTCTTTAGTTTAGGGCAGACAGAAATAGTATGAGAGGCGTCTCCACAGAAAAAACACAGCTTATTACGCCTTCTAAACTCCTGACATTGCGCCCTAGACAAAACCCTATCACATTGCATGGGTTCAGACGTTTGTTCAAAAGGCGGCAACGCCTCTCGTGTAGTTTTACGTTCATGTAGACGCCGATCAATTTGAATGGCTAATGACATACTGGAGAATCATCAAGACCAGAGGGAACAGGAAATCCCACCATAACATCTTTTACGGTTTCTGATAAACCCTTCCGAAAGAGAGCTGCTAAGGCACCGTCATTCCATATAGTAAGGGCCGCCCACTTTCGGAATTTGTGACAGTATAGCTCTGCAGAATCCTGACCCTGGTTCAATGCCAATAGGGTTTTCTCAGCTTGATCAATAGCATTAGGTTCATCATACAACAACCCCAAGGCTTGAAAAAATGCATCCACATTAGTCAGAATAGGATTTCCAGGTGTCAGAGAAAAGCCCAATCCTGGGGATCGCCGCGCAGCAAGGAGATGACAATTATAACCTGCTGCACAGAGCTCCCCGATGAGTTAGGCTTCAAGGCAAGAAATAGTTTACAATTATTCTTAAAATTCAAAAATTTAGACCGATCCCCAGAAAACACATCCGGAGTAGGGATCTTTGGTTCAACAGCAGGTGATTGAGCGAGATAGGCGGAAATTCCCCGCACTTCAGCAGCGAGCTGCTCAACACGATCAGACAAATGCTTAATCTCCATCAAAGAAAAAATCCTATGGCCCAAGAGAAAAAGTGGAAAAAATATATATTAAAAAAACAATTTCTGACACTTTTTTTTACAATTCTCTCCTGCTTTTTAGTACCCTAGAATCTGCGGTTTAGGCTGGTGATTCTGTTATGATTGGGTCACCGAGGAGGAAAGCAAGACCAAGCTAAGCCATAGAAAACCAGAGAGGTTGGTAACTAAGCGGATTGCAGACCCCTAATCCTATCCACACAACTAGCAGTAGCCGTGGAGCGTACCTATTATGATTCTAGATGCCTCGACACAGCCGGAGAACTAAATAAGCCTAAAGCAAGAAAGGTGAAATCTAAACTGCCCCAGAGCAGACCCCAAAGGAATAGATAGCCTGTTAAATATTAATAATCCGTTAATTTCTTATAAGACTCAGTTCTGTACATTGCTTTAGCTTACACAACATAGGCTATTTTTAAGCTTGGCTCATGGTAGAAAGACAGCTCCATATATGTAGAGACCACGTGCTTTAGGAGACGTATATAATTCATGGCTAACTGTAGAGGTCGCTCTTCTTCCCTCACCATCATGAGACACAGACGCAAGATGACACAACTCAACAGCTGGTATGTTACTTGACTACGAAGAAGCCGAACTGAGAGACAGACGCCATTTGCCATGTGAGATCCCGGAGAGAAAGTAGAATACACGTTGCTTTGGTATGAACTGATGGACAATATCTCACCTATTTTTATTCACCTGTTTTTTTGTAATAACCTTTCTTTGATGGAAGAATCCAAATAAACCACTATATTTTTATCTGGTAATTAGTCCTGAGTATTTTACAGGATAAGCATTATTTTACATTGGAGAGCCAGCCAGATCTGAATTTTTGTACTTTTTTTGCGGATTTCCCTCAACTTGCACACACGGGGGATTGGACTTTGCTAACGTCAAATCATATGTGCAAGTTATCGGGAATTCCACTACTTACAAGAATCACACAGAACCTAGAAGTAAGAATTGCCAGATAGATTGAGAAGTACTACAAGTGCCAAAGTGCCAGACGTGCTGAAACCAAGACAAGAGCCCAGCGTTGTCTATCAAAGGAACAAGCTGAGAAATTTCAAGGTAAGAGAAATGGATGTCATTAATTGTCTTGCTAAGCAGAGTAAATTGAAATTTAAGTCTGTAGACAATTCTAATTCAGAAGTTCTATGGTTAAGTTTATATGCCGAGTGTGAACTCGAGAATCAAAGGTTAGATTCTAAGTTTTTCAATAGAGAAAGAGAGAGATTAAAAAATATTCTACAGATGGTAGATATATTTCATAGATCTGTGTCAGAGAAATCCAAAAATGATTGTTGTGATGTTCCCGAGATTCACTGTAATGTGGAGAAACAGTTACAAGTAGCAGCTATTGAAGGTGACCTTGCAGACGTGGAACAAGATGGAGAAGTAGGAGGAGACTTCAGAACTGACGTAGAGGATGTACAAGGGAAAGACGTACCACTAAAAATAGACGACTCACAGGCCCAAATCCGAAGGAAAACTTTGATAAAGATATGCCAAATAATTCCTGCTTATGACAACAAAATAGATGTTTGTAGAAACTCTGAGATTTTTGAAAGTTGTGCTGATAAATTTGATTTATCTAACGAGAAGAATCAGTTGTTCAAAATGTGAATCCCTGTAAATTTTGCTAGGAGATTGTCTTTAAAGTTATCTGGTGAAACACATGAGAATTTAACTGATAAGGACAGATTAAAAATTCTCATTTTTTGTTCATCAAATGAAAATCATCCAGATATTGATATTCTTCAAAAATTAAGGATTGGTCGGAAGGAATGTATTTTTACGTTTATGTCCATATATGAACGCTTGTATAGAACGGTCATGGAGAATGTCAAAACACCGTCCCTCATAAGGAGTTTTGTAAGCAAATTTTGGTTTTTAAATCCTGCATCTCGTGTTATTGCGTCACAAAAAGATTCTTTGTTTGAATGTGCGCAATCCCTTGATTTTGCCAGAAAACACGAGAATCGTGAAAGGAAAGTAAATTGTGCTAATTTTGGGAAGACAGGCAGAGTAAAATCTTATCAGAAGCTTGTATTAGCAAAACCTTCTAAAATGAGTTTTCTTCAAAATCAACAAATATATGAGGAACAAAGGAAATCACATGTTTGTTACAAGCCCTATGGAATGATGCAAAAGATCACTGAAAAGACACAAATTGAGTTAAGAAAAATGATGAGTTCTGATCTTCTTCCTGTAACAAAGATGGCCGAATTTAACAGACAGAAACAGGTGGTGAGTGACATCATGGCCTGTAAACTGAATACTCTGCTCCAAGAATCTATCAGCTTTAAAATGGCAAGAACCTTTCAGGATATTTTTTGCAGAGAAATAAGTATGGGTTTAGGAATTGGCTAGAAAAAGTAATTATATATATATATTTTGTGTAACAGTGTTATACAATTAGTGAGTTATATGTAATTATTTTATAGAGTATAATCCTGTAGTTCTATAGTTTGTATATACATATTCATACAGTATATATAGAGTGTTTGTAGAAGTAGAAATAGTAGAACTGTATTTTTTAATGAAAATTAAAATCTACATCAGTAATAATATATAGAATTATGAATATGATATTAACCTTATTTTTTATGTTTCCTTAGAATTTTCATTTCAAAGCAGGACTTAATCGAGAAAAATTCTCTTCCAAGGATTTATGCCTTTATTTACACAGGAAGTTGCAATAATTGCATGATTTTATATATCTAACCCTTACAAGGAAATAACTAATTGCTTTTAAAATGTTCTGGGTGTGTGCTTTACTGCATGGTTTGAATGACAACCACAGCAGGGGAATTTGAACCTTGTTCTAATAATACAAGTAGACCAGTATACTATGTCCCTGTTGCTTAGGGAAAGAATTTTTAAGGGGGTCTCAACTTTTGCAAACCAATGGAATTTTTTTTCCAGGCCTAAATGTCAAGTATAGCTATACATATACATATATTTATGTCATGTGGGGAATATTCAAAGAAATATTAAGAGACTAAATTGAAATAGTTTACAATGCATTGATAATTAGGATAATTTGGGTTAAAATACGTGTATTCATCACACCTTCGTATGTGAGGTATTTGGTTTAAAGTTAATATGTGACACAGTCTGAGTGACAGTGACTGAGTGTATGAGCAGCTGCTGAGCGAGTAATGTGATATGTTTGTGAGACCTCAGGATCCTGAATGCATGAGAGAAAGGAAAAAAAAAAACCCCCAAAGCTTTTATCTTTAGGAAATTATTAGAATATTAAGATACATAATGAAATATTATCTATACAAACATATATTTCTATATTTCTATAGTAATTATTATTTCTTGATTTAGTTAATTGTGGATAAGTGCAAAGTGCAATCGCACATCAAAATGGTTTATGCAAATTAATTTTTCCAAAGGATAATTTTATGATATTCAAATTAATTTTGATGGTTACACATCTTCAGACAAATAATGGTATAATCAAGTATAAATTCACATAATTTATACATTAATTATTTTTAATTTTGGTTTTGATAAATGAATTATTTCATAGAACAATATTTTTTGGTATTAAGGGGGAAATATGTTTTTGATCCTGACTACATCATCACATTTGATTAATACCTCTTCTTCACACATTTTAATAGGAAAGAATATTAATAAGGTACAATGGTATAAGTATTGGGTATAATAACAAGTATTATAAAGAGTCATTTCTTTACACTAAGAGGAATTACATGCAAAGTTGCATAATTTGAATATTTTGGTAACACAAGTTTATGACAATTATGAAATAATCCAGATCATGGAAATATTAAGGGTATATGTTACTGAAGACATAACTACTCTGCATCAACATAAAGGCCTTATTCTTATTTTTATTTTTATTCTTATTTTTCATTATTTTTAATTCTTTCACCAATATTTAGTAAAGTAATATCTACTGAGAATATTGCTTCATTAAATATAGCAATTATATGGTTCTATTACTAAGGAAAATGTTTCACTTCTGAGTTATATGCAACAATTCTTTTATTCATTCATTCGCTCACTCATATATTCTTATTTTGGTTCATGGCTTTACATTCCTACATATTATTAGTATAATAAATATATTCCTTATTAATAAAGATGATAACACTGGTTACATAAAACACAGTGACACCTATGGGTTGAAAAAGGTAATTACACCTATGACATAAAAAATGTTCTATCACATGAAAAAAAATGGATAATAATGTATTATCACTTATTATTGGTTTATTATTTCAAATATTGAAATCCATATACGGTACAAATTCTGATAATAATTATATGGATATTACTGATTGCTATGGTACGCTGTGATATTATAGGATAGGAAATTACCAGATTTGGTATAGGATAGGGAATGAAGACTTCAAGCAAGATACTGATATTATGTTAATAAAGACTTTTCACATTTCTAAACTTCATTGATTCTTATCAGTTGCAAGAAGAAGAATGCCGCGATCCAGAAGTCCCAGAAGGTAACAAAGCTATGATTACTGAGTAATGAACTGTGTTAATTACAAATGCAGTATCCACCACTGACAGTCACAAGTGCAGTATCCACCACTGACAGTCACAAGTGCAGTATCCACCACCGACAGTCACAATTAAAGTGTCTAACCTGACAACCAGAGGACGATGATCCTATGATGCTGAGATGAACGGTGTTATCACGTTCTTATCAAGTTCCAGAGGTTTTCAATCACCTGAAAAGCTTCGATGAAAGCTGGTGAACAATGAAGGTAATTATCAGGAAGCTACAACCCTGACATATGTCCTGTGCATTAGGACAAAGACTGGTTATGGTGCTATGTTTAGCAAGGAAGAGTCATTTTAACCCTTGCTTTGCTGACCAAAGACGTCACACCTGTTCAAAGACCAGTACCGATGGAGGATTCCAGAATATCCAAGGCGAGCCAATATAAGCCCAGGTTTTTAAAGATGACACTGCACAGATATTAAAGCTGCATAGACTTTGTTTTCGTATTAACATTTGAAATTATGGACTTTGATTTGATACACAACACAATTTCTATATGCTATAGAAAAACTGTATTTTTAAAAGAACCAAGAAGAGGACAGAAGACATCAAAATGAAGACCAGATGACATCAGATGATGACTGGACCTGAGATGCTTCAATTTAGACTTAGGGAAGTATAATTATACATATTTTATATAAATATTGTTCACGACTTACCATAACATGAATTCACATCAATTATGTCATTGAGTACTTATAACGGTAATCTGATATTATTATTATTATTATTATTATTGATATTAAATTATTTTGTCAAAGAAGAAAAAAGATCATTATATTTGAGGGTTCCAGTTAATGTCTGTCTCCCTCAAAAGGGGGAATTGTTAAATATTAATAATCCGTTAATTTCTTATAAGACTCAGTTCTGTACATTGCTTTAGCTTACACAACATAGGCTATTTTTAAGCTTGGCTCATGGTAGAAAGACAGCTCCATATATGTAGAGACCACGTGCTTTAGGAGACGTATATAATTCATGGCTAACTGTAGAGGTCGCTCTTCTTCCCTCACCATCATGAGACACAGACGCAAGATGACACAACTCAACAGCTGGTATGTTACTTGACTACGAAGAAGCCGAACTGAGAGACAGACGCCATTTGCCATGTGAGATCCCGGAGAGAAAGTAGAATACACGTTGCTTTGGTATGAACTAATGGACAATATCTCACCTATTTTTATTCACCTGTTTTTTTGTAATAACCTTTCTTTGATGGAAGAATCCAAATAAACCACTATATTTTTATCTGGTAATTAGTCCTGAGTATTTTACAGGATAAGCATTATTTTACATAGCCCCCAAACATATTGTCGGTGAGACAAGATGAAAACACAAACGCAGATAGGAAAATAGGCTGAGCAAACAATGGGGCCCAAACTAACTAGACAGGACAGGAAAGGAAAGACGCTGTCTGCAATCACGCAAAAAACTCTGCAAAAAAATGCCCAACGTCTGATAGAAAAATTACTGAAGTCACTAGACTTCGCCCACTATATCAGCACTCTGTTATATTCTGAAAACAGAGCAAAGAGAGGCCAATCTAATAAGGGACTAAAACAAACTGGCACAAACAGTAACATAGATGGAAATTCAGCACAGCCCCAGCCGGGATAGAGGGAGTCGGCCGTCTTAAATCCAGTCAGAAACACCCAATGTCCAATCGCCTTCCTCATTATCAGGTGGCAGGCCTCTGTTAATTAGATCAGCTCCATTACCTCCTGTAACCACAAGAGGGAGCCCGGAAAGAGAACTCGCGACCCCTCTGTCAATACAACCATCTCCACTACCTTCACCAGCAACCAGAGGTAGGCCTGAAAGTGAATTCACAACACCGATGCTTTGGATTTTCCATTATGACTTGGACATGTAAATGGGAGGGGGGAGGAAGTCGGTATTGCATGATCTAGCAAAGAAATGCATCCTGAGGTGATGGCTTATGAGCGAGAGCCCAACTTTATTCTTTGGGTCGGTGCAATTACAGCGATACCAGATTTATGTTGAATCTGTTTTATTGAAAACAATTAGACATAACATAACATATAAGACAGCAACAAGAATTGTACACCAAACCGCACTAGGTTACAGTATAATCAGTCCCCTGTAAAGGTAAGATGTCTTCCGGCTCATATATTCGTATGCCTCGAACGAGCGGAGGTTGGCGCATATTCCTCAAAATTATCTTATGTAAGAGAATAAACAAGAATTTGTCTTCATATCTTAATAAACTCAACTGTATGAACATTCTTCATACCATAGCTACTCGTATATAATAAAACAAAATGTAAAAAGCATCATTATGCTCTGTGTGTCCTCCAGTACATTATCAGCATCCCTAATCAAATATAAGGAGATAATAATTGCGAGCATACATAACGGCATCTTTACTTGTAACCAATGGGAGTGCACTTCTAAGACAAAGAGAGAAAGAAATTAAGAAGGGGAAAAGAAAACTCACAGGAGAGGAAGTGGGGAAAGAGGAAAGAAAGAGAGAGGGGAAGGGGAGGGGGTGAGGAAAAGCGGGCCTCGGATTTCCGAACCGACCATTAAGGAGCTTCCTCGAGTAATCGAGGGAGTTCAGAAGTTTCCTTGAATAAGATCCAAGGCTGCCACGCTTGGACCAACCGAGTGTTATCACCTTCCATTTCAGCCAATAATTCCTCCATACGGAAAATGTCTGCAAATTCCGCCAACCATTCTGCCATAGTTGGTGGTGTTGTCGTGTGCCAGTGGCGTGGGATTACCATCCGCGCCGCGGTAATGCAAAACCTAAGAAGGCTCTTCTTCTGAGTGGATATAGAACCCGGAAGAATTGATAGGATGGCAATCTGTGGGGATGGGGGGAACATATTTCCCGGTAATCTTTTGATAAGCCCGAAACACCTTTTCCCAGAAGGATCGTACAGCAGGGCACTGCCACCAAATATGGAGAAGTGTACCCCTTTCGGTCCCACAACGCCAGCAGACATCGTCTACTGACGGGAAAATAGATTTTAGTCTGACGGGGGACAGATACCACCTGGTCAGTATCTTAAAGTTTTTCTCTCGTGCGCCCCCAGCCAGAGACATTTTGTGCGTGAAGAGGTATGCTTTGTCAAGGTCTTCACCTGAAAATTTACATCCTATCTCATCCTCCCACGCTCGTATATAGCTCAGAGCCCTGTCCGAGTCTCCTGTGTGGAATTCCGGAGAGATCCCCATCGGGAAACTTCTCTCGTAAGGCATCCCAGGATGGAACACTCCCCCCCCACTAGAACCCGTCCTAGTCTTAAGTCAGAACTACTATGCCAACCCAGAAATTGGTCTCTGTGACATCCTGGGGGAAAATCCGGATTACCAAATATTGGTGTCAGTGGATTTAGGGTGCTAATACATTTATTTTTATTTTTAAAACGATTCCATATCTGTAGGACTTCTCGAGTCAAGAAGCCAGTGGATTCCTCAGATTCGTTTGCACCCAAATCATAATGTTGGATCCATGGAAGATGGCGTAATGGGATACTAAAAGATGTTTGCTCCAATTGAACCCATTGTTTAGAGCGGTAGTTGAATTGCCAGTCAAATAAACGTGCAAGTAAGGAGGCCCTATGGTAAAGTTCCAGGTCAGGGAGACCCGCACCACCTCTGGATTTTGGAGCAGTTAAGATAGAATATTTTAAACGGGGTCTAGAAGCCTGCCAGATAAAGTGGATTATCGCAGATCTGATGGTCTGGAAGAATGTCTTCGGCGGTACAACCGGAACCGCCTGGAACAGGTATAAAAACCTGGGAAGAATGTCCATCTTAAATGAATTCATCCTACCAAACCATGACATAGATTTCCGTCCGTATTCCCTCAGACGTTTCAGACTCGATTCTAAGAGGGGCACGTAGTTTAATTTGTATAGGTCAGTCATGTCAGTAGGAATTTGAACACCCAAATATTGAATGGCCCCAGTTTTCCATCGAAAGGGGAAGTTTCCCATTATGCTTGTAAGTTCTGCCTGTCCTAAGGAAATGTTGAGGGCTTCAGTTTTCTGAAAATTGATTTTAAAGTTACTGACTGCTCCATATTTTCGAAACTCCTCCATTAGTGATGGGAGAGTGATGTGTGGTTGGGATATATACAGTAAGAGATCATCTGCATAAAGAGGGGCCTTATAATGAACGCGGTCCACCCAGAGACCGTGCACACTGGAGTTCTTCCTAATCGCCACCGCCAAATGTTCCATAACTATCGCGTATAAGAGGGGCGACAGGGGGCAACCTTGTCGGGTTCCGTTCCCAATGGAAATAGGGTCTGATAAAGCCCCGTTAATCCTAACCCTCGCTGAAGGGTCAGAGTATAGGGCTGCGATTCTGTGTAGGAAACGATTTCCCAGGCCCAGCTGTTTTAGGGCCGAGAACATAAAGCCCCAGTGTACACGGTCAAAGGCCTTCTCCGCGTCAATCGATAACAAAGCCAGTGGCTTACATTTTAATTTAGCATGTGCAGTCAATATGAGAGTTTTACCTATGCCGTCTCTCGCTTCTCTCCATCGCACAAATCCCACCTGGTCCGAATGTACTACTAAAGGTAAAAGAGGAGCCAGTCGATTTGCCAAGATTTTAGCGTATAATTTTACATCGATATTGATGAGAGATATTGGGCGGTAATTAGTTACTACTTTAGGATCTTTCCCTGGTTTCGGTATGACTTTGATAAAAGCCTCTAAGGATTGTGGGACAAACGGGGTGTCGATTGCAATGGTATTGAACACCGACGTCATGATGGGGCTAAGTTGTTCATGAAACATCTTATAAAAATGAGGGGAAAAACCGTCCGGTCCTGGACTTTTACCAGTTGGGGTATTTCGAATGACGTCGTCAATCTCCTCTGGCGTAAAATCAGTGTCTAATGGCATTGTTAGGTCTGTGGCCAATGTCGGAAGGGCCGTGTCCCGTATATAAGACTCTATATGTGATTGGGAGTCCAAAGGCGATTGAGGGGGGTAATCTCCATTAATATTATACAATGTATGGTAATACCGCCGCATTATATCCAAAATTTCTGGCGGGTTCGATGTCGTCTGACCTCTATGTCGTTGGAGAGATGGAATGTATGTGGTTTGATTGCGTGGGTGTAGAAATCTAGCTAACAAACGCCCACATTTATTTGCCTGACCGTATAATATACTCTTAAAACGATTTCTATGGTGTCGGTATTTCTCATTTAGTAGTGACTTCAAATCGTCTCTACATTTAATCAGGTCAGTCATTGTCTCCGCCTCCTTAGTCATCTTATGTTTCATCTCCAACATCAACATTTTTTCCATCAGGTCTATAATTTCCCTACTTTTTATTTGTTTTAAGCGAGATCCATGTTTGATAAATACCCCTCTGAGTACGCATTTGAGGGCTTCCCATTTGATAGGCATAGCAGTAGTGTCGTGTGCATGGTCTTGTAGGAATTCTGCTATGGTAGTCTTAATATCAGCCACGCAAGTAGCGTCCTTTAAAAGGTTATCGTTCAATCTCCACGTCCACTGTCGTACCCCTGAATCGGGAGGACTAATGTCTAGAAAGACTGGAGCATGATCCGACCATAAAAAACTGCCGATGGACGGTTTCGGATCCCAGGCCAGTGCGCAATGACTGAGGAGGAAGAAATCTATTCTGCCATAGGAGTTATGTGGTGTGGAGAAGAACGTATAATCTTTCCCGTTAGGGTTAAGTAGTCTCCAGACATCAGCAAGACGTAAATTGTGTAGGTCTTTTTTCAAAGAGGACAGTTGACGAAGAGATAGATAAGATTTTGCGGTTGTGGAGTCCAACGTGGGGTTAAGAGTCAAATTAAAGTCACCCCCTAGTATAACAACCCCTTCTGCAAAGTCAGCCATTGTCTTCAAGAAGGATCTAGCTGTCCGTATTTGGTCTCGGCTGGGGGCGTACCATCCTGCTATAGTGTATATTGTTGAAAAAATCTGAATTTTCAAAATTACGTATCTGCCCTCCGTTTTATGGAGCGCTATAGATACACCTCGGGATCGGGAGCTCAGGTTGGTACTATGAAACCAGGTTGTGTAATAACGATCGTGTATATTAGGAACATGCCCAGTTTTAAAATGTGTCTCTTGTAAAAGCAACACATTTACTCTTTTCTTATGCATGCCATATAAGATATGTGACCGTTTCTGCGGAATGTTAAAGCCTCTAGTATTTAAGGAGCCCGATATGATCTTCTGCGTGGCAGTCTTACCCGGCATTGTGGATGTAGTCCGGGGTCAAGGATGTAAATTTCACCTGCAGGGATGAGTCGGCTTCGGGGTCCAATGCCCGCTACTGAGAAGGGAGAGAAAGGCTAGGAAGAGGGGGGTGGATGCAGCAAAAGGAAAAGTAAATAAAGTTAACACAGGACAAAGAATAGAAGAAATTAACAATACGAGTGCGGATAGTCACACTCCAATAGAAAATTTAACCAAGTGGAGGAAAACGTTAATGGCTGCGTGCCTCAATGGCAAAGCAGCGTCTCCAGGGGGCACGTGTACGACAAAAGAGGAGTCGGAGATACCACCTCCCTCGATACCCGACCCCGTAATGATATAACAGTCATGTTCCTTGCAAATCAAAAATGTAACGGGTAAAGACCATATGCATCCTATCATAACTATAACACGTATGATACTCGTAACGACTCGTGATTAGCTTCAATATCGTTGAGATGAACAGTATATAAAGATACCCCATCCTGTAACTCTGAACTAGTGTAAGTTTTAGAATCCACTTCTTTTTTCAAAAACAGGACATCCTAGACTAATAATCCAATGAAGGACAAAGGACATTGCTAATTTAAGAAATATGAGCTATTTAAGAATATGAGGGGGAAACAAGGGAAGGGAGGGGAGGGAGAAAGGAAAAAAAAGGGGGGGAGGGAAAGGAAAAAATAGAAGAGGAGAGTCGGTTAATAGCATGAACATACATGAACATTAATTCGGTATTACTTATAGAAGTAACCCCTAAGATTTATCCTCTTCAAAAAAAGGGGAAAGGGAGAAAAAGGCCCGAAAAATACAGGATAATCAGTTAGCTTCTCCTTCTTCCGAGTGTATGCGGCCCTGTCCATTAGGCCATCTTCCGTGACGGCGCTGTTGTTGAGGATCCAGGCCTCTGCGGGGGTCCTCCATTCGATAAAATGATGGTAAGGATGGCCAATCAGGAATGTCCACCTCGGGTATGTCGAGGGCAGCTGAAAAAGCTGGGATACCACTAGGGTGACTCAATCGATGCACTCTGCCTCTCTTCTGAACTCGAAGACAAAATGGAAATCCCCAGGTATAAAGGTCACGCTGCCGCAGTTCATTTAAAAGGGGGCGAAGAGCTCTACGTCTCTGTAAGGTCCATCTGGACAGATCTGGAAAAAGCTGTATGCGAGAATCAAAATGGTGTATGGGCTTTGCTCTTCTGGCTGCTCCCATGACCGCATCTTTAAGTTGGTACTTGTGCACCCGGCATATCACATCTCTCGGTGGGTCTTGTTCTCCGGGACGTGGGCCTAGAGCCCTATGTGCACTGTCTATTTCCAATGGGGTGTCTTGAGGCCTATCTAATACCGTGTTGAAAATGCCTCTCAGAGTGGTATTCAGCTCCTGGGGAGGTATAGATTCAGGTAACCCCCGTATTCTTATATTATTCCTGCGTCCCCTGTTCTCGGAGTCATCCAGCATTTCTGCTATGGTCTGTAGTTAAGTACAAATATATCCCAAATACTGGAAAAAAATCTTCAAAAGCTCAACTCACTGAAAATACAATAGCAAAAAAATCTCATAAATGAGCTATTAAGCATCACAAGAGATCAAAATTGGAGTTTTTCAAGCTAAATAATTTATTTAGAATAATTAACAGAGCATAAATGCTAAGTGCAAGTTACAGCAGACATAAACACAATATAATTAGACCAGCACCTTGACAGTTAATAAAGTTTTTATCTGTATAAAACATGTAGTTTCTTTGCTTTCCTTTCACAAATAGAATGCATGATAAACAGAAAACTCCCCATTTACATAATATGTATGCCCAGATAAGGTTTTGCATACAATAAGTGCCCAGAGTAAAATGCTGAATATAAAGTGCATAAGTGCCTTGTATCAATAAGCCTGGTAGGCGTTAAGTGTACACAGAGTAAAGACTGTCTATACAAATTCCAGAGTGGGATACAAGGGCTGCATTAGAAAGTAACACTTACATGTGCTGTGTATGTCGGTGTTAGACCTGCCGCCCCACGCGCGTTACGCCGCAGCTTCCTCAGGAGGCGTGGTTTACATGTGCCCCGGATCTAGTTTATATAGTGCGGTCAGCCAATGAACCGCTTTCCCTAATAAAGCTTGTAAAATTTAGGACCTGCGCTGTAGCATCCACGGTGACGTCAATAGTATCCAGTTCTAAACGTCCACAGCATCACCAGCGCATGCGCTGTTGAGTCCCCACTATAAACAGGGAGTCTATCATCAGCGCTCATCATCAGCATGAAAGTGGCTCGAGCTGCGAAGCAGCCAGAGACAGCCACATACCAGACTGAGCACGTCAGAAGGCTCCTAGGGAGGACAGAACTGGGCATGCGCTCATGTGAGTACATGAAAATAAAATAATTATGAAGAATAATAATCACTATTTTAAGTGATAACAAGTGTTGAAAGTGAGGGGATAAAACATAATGATGCTGAAATAATTATAGCGGTGTGTATGAACCATAAAAGTGAATATGCCTGACATAGGCACACTATGCAAGCAAAACAAAAAATCCAGTCCAGTCCTGTCACACATACAATATAGTTGCACTAAAAAGCTTAATCTGGTCCGATTTTTTGGCTAGTAGTCCGCAGTCTTTTATGCCAAGGGCTCAATCACATTTGCTTATTTTAGATTCGTTTTCATTTTTTTTAAATTTGGCAGTAGATGTTCATGATTTAATTTACATGTCACTTGCAAAAAGAGAAGAAAAAGTGACCTGTAAATATATATTTTACTTTTTCTTTATTTTATTTTTTTTCTAAAATGCCCAGCATGTGGCAACAGCTCGGTATTGGTACCATTTTTACCACATAGACGTTTATTTAAGAAAAAAAACAAAAAAAAGATTTTTAATTAGTTTAAGCATGCATTTTTTTTTGGTTTTTTTTTCATTTGCTTTTCTGCAAAATTGGTTAATGCTTTAACCAAAAACAAAACTACTAGATAAAAAATGGACAACGCTGAGCAAAAGGGTTACAATATGGGGAGAAATGTGGGGGGGGGGAAATACTGCATTCGACAACACATGCCTGATCCATATTGTCAAGTGTGAGAGTAAAGCCTCAAGACATAGACAGTAGTCCCTTTGGGTGCGTCTTGCTTAGCCATTGTGCCGCCATATGGTGCTCTATAAATGGAATCCAAAAAAAATATGGATGCCATGAAAAAATCCTCCATATGAGACCTAGAGGTGCAGAATTGGCTCTAGTTTGGCTATGATTATACAACGCTTTGCTTGTATGGAGCCATAATACAGTTGTGTGCACAACACCGTACTATCTAATATATAAAGCTCAATGTGGGAGTGTATGTACTGTATGTATGTATGTCCGGGATTGGCATCCGCACCGTCGCAGCTACAGCCATAAAATTTGGCACATTCAAGCAAAAAAGGAAGCACACTGTAGCGCCAAACCATGCAAACATGAAAAATGAATAATGAATTGCATTACTGCATTAGAAATATGAAAAATTAATAAAGTTTAGTGCATAAAATGGCCAAGTTTATGCGCTAAACTTTCTCAATTTTAACCCCACGTGTTCCAATTCACCAAACAATTTTACCCCATCTACAAAATGGGGAAAAAGTGTATGTATGTATTGGCATCTGCACCGTCGTAGCTACAGCCATAAAATTTAGCACAGTCACACGCCTGGGCACAGAGAGCGTCATAGGCTATGTTGTGAGGCAAAATTTTAACTCCGCACATTCCAATTCACCAAACAATTTTGCCCCTATCTACATAATGGGGAAATAGTGAAAGGAAAAGTGTTGGAGGCAAATTGACAGCTGCCAGATGTGAACAAGGGGGACTTAAAGAATGAAAGCGATGGCGCCAAACAGTATATACCGTACAGTTGCTAAGGAGGGGCCCTGACATGGGATACTCACCACACACCGGGATATGAACACACACACAAAATGCGCCACACACTACCACGTGCTTCAACACATATACCACCCTCAGCACACATTTCACCACACATAAACCAACCTCGCCACATAAAAGTCCAAACACAAAAGTCGAGAGAGCAGCCAGAAAGACAGCGGGGGACGAGAGAGCAGCCAAAGAGAGAGCGGGGGACGAGAGAGCAGCCAAAGAGAGGTATGGAGCGTATGGAGAGAGAGAAGGGGAGGGGGAGAGAGAGAGATGCGTGCCTGGCACTTGTGGGGTTAAAACTCACAGTGCCCGGGCATGCGCTGTTGAAAAAGCCGGTCCGGCGCTGCAAAAAAAGTCGCAGCCTTACGGCGCATGTTTGCCGTATCCGGCAAAACCCGGAGGCCGCCGCATGTCTATCCGGCACGATGCGGCGATCATTACATTCTATGTGAAAAAACCGGATCCAATTCCGGATCCGGTTTTCACAATTTTTGGCGCATCGTGCCGGATTTAAAAAAACGGATGTGTGAAAGTAGCCTAAGCAATACTTTATTCCCACATCAGACTTGGGGGCACAACAGCAACATGGATAGTGAGCCGGGACTAGGAAGCAAGAAGTTCCCGAAGCAGGCTACAGCTGTCTGCCGTACAAGGAAAGTTCATAATAACATCGGACAGGAGGAACTCCAGTGTAACTCAGTACTGGGAGTACTTCATTTATAGGCGTTATAAGAGGAGACGTTCAGAAAGGCACATGTTGGCGGAGTGTTGGAAAGCAGTATTCCACCTGGCCTGGAGGTTGACTGAGTCCCTGACCTGGAGGACACGGCACGGAGGCAGGCACCTCTTTGCACAACAGACTGTAAGTAAAGCTTTGGAACTACATGCCCTGGTGTCCTCCACTTATTCCGGCGCCAACACACCCGACACTGCTACATCTTGGTGCCCAACACCGCCTGACCTACATCTCCCCTTGACCTCCACATCTACACTGCCCTGGGACTACAGCTTCAACTGTGGGGAGCTTTTATATCTTTGCTACACTATACCATCAGTCCCAGAGGATCTGCATGCAACGTCGGCTTAACACCTCCCTTGCCGAACACCGCAGGTGGTGTCACGAACTATTCATTTAATCAACTACAATCCACCATTCAATCTCCTTTTTACTTGGGCGCGCAGGGCCATGGACCGGGTCACCGCTGCTGTGACACCTTTCCCCCTGAGTGACCGGCTTGGTACCGAGTACCCCACAGCCCTGGGAGGGCGACCCAACTTGGCGTCACGAACAGGATGATGAGACCCGATGCCATCGGGTTCTGTGTGCCTAAGACTCAAAGTTTTTGAAAATGTGCAGAAGACCCAATTTAATAGACTGTAAAATGAACGCTAAAAATGGCCGCTGGCGCGGTGAAGAAGGGCGTGACAACATGGGAGGTCCTAAGAAAAGACCGGGAACTGTCCTGGGTCTCCCCTGCCTGAATTACTATGCTACAGCGACATGGCCCACCCCCCGAGGGGTTCGTATACTGGCCTGGTATGGAGGAGTTGGAAGAAGACGCCGCCCCCAGAAGGAGGAGCGGAAGCCAGTGGCGGAAAAAGAGCCCAGACAGGAAGAAGAACGCCAGAACGCCATATTGGAAGGAGAGGGGAGGAGACGGGAGGAGGCCTGCGGATTTCGAGGAGTTTAAGCTGAATCTCCTCGGCGCCATGGCTGAAGGCTCCAAGCCAGTTTCCGAGATGAACCGCCAGCAGCTGGAGGACGAAATAGCCCAGCTGACGCGCCATCTGCAACTGAGGCAGGAGGCGCTATGGACTTTGAACCTGCAGCGCGCCCAGGAGGGGGTCTACACCTGCGGTACCCGCTACACCGGTACCCATCGCTGCTGCACCGGATCTCATCCAGGCAGACTCTGGAGCCTGCGACCGCTGCCATACCACCAGCAGCCTCCATTGTCCCCTCTCTGCCGTCACCACGGGAGGAGTTGTACGAGGCCTTGGGAGCCGAAGCGGAGGAAGAAGAGCTCCCGCCTGGACCTGACGCGGCCGCGCAGGTCCCGCCGGAGCCCCCCGTGGATCGGGAGTCGCCATCTGCTACCACTACTGCCACCGGGAGCCGCACCATGCCTGTACCGGACCCGAGACTACACCACCAGGATGTACCAGGTATATATCCCGGCCCTCCTAACGGGTTAGCCCCTGAATTCACATTGTCAGAGGCTGGCTTGCTGGAGCTCGAAATGGGGATGTTGGATGAGTCATCCGGGGGCACTAGGCTGTCGGAGATGGGGAGGTGGAAGAGGTCCCTACTGAGGAGGGTACGGCTGGAACAGGCACGCATGATTCGGCGCCTTGAGGGCTGGGACGAGTCTAGGTCACTTTGGGATAGTGAAAGGCGCCATGAGATCCCTTGGCTACTGAATCCCCGTGTAGCCGCCTACCAACGCCAACAGGCCGCAGCCTCCCCAGATGTCAGGCCATGCACCAGAGCAGCAGGACCACCCGCTAATGAGGAACAGCATCCATTGGTACCAGTTGCTACTCCTGCTGAATCACTGGTAGCCGAAACATCACCAGCAACCACTGCTATACCACCCCTGCTGTACCTCAGGCAGCAGCCATGCCAGATGAATACTGGCAATTCACCAACCTGTCAGGACACCCAGAGTATCTCCCCTGGAAGCAGCCCAAGCAACCAGCTTCCAGAACCCAGGAGGGGATAACTAGCTCTAATGTTGATTCAAACTAACTCTCGCTACCCAGGAGGGTATTAACCAAGTTTTCTATTTTTTTTCTATTGTTCAATTTTTCTATTTTGATTATGTTTACCCAGTTGTTGCCTAGTTCCATTGGCAGCCTTTACACTTGAACTGTGGAGATCATGGACGCTGAGTGATCCAGAACTGTTATGTAAATAGTTTGCACCTCTTTAGGTGCTCTCTCTTGGTTTTACATAGGAACCTCTCTTTGAAAAAAAAGGGAACTACCTCATTATAGGGACATTTCAAGACATGATGGCCGGACCAGTGTCTACAATTGCACTTATTGAAAACCAGCTGAATAGCCCGGCGTTGCCTGGGCATATTAACCAACTGTGGTTAGTTATAACAAATTATAATGATTATATTGCACATAAAAAACGTGCATCTAATCCTATACTGTGTGATACTGACTGCTGAGCCGTGTATCTAATCCTATTCTGTGTGATACTGTCTGCTGAGCCGTGTATCTAATCCTATCCTGTGATACTGACTGCTGAGCTGTGTATCTAATCCTTTCCTGTGTGATACTGCCTGCTGAGCCATGTGTCTAATCCTCTCCTGTGTGATACTGACTGCTGAACTGTGTATCTAATCCTATCCTGTTTGATACTGACTGCTGAGCCGTGTATCAAATCCTATCCTGTGTGATACTGACTGCTGAGCAGTGTATCTAATCCTATCCTGTGTGATACTGACTGCTGAGCCGTGTATCTAATCCTATCCTGTGTGATACTGGGCTCCCCCTGCAGTCTGTGTCAGAGGGTGGTTTGTGTTGGCACGGTAATAAATTGTGTTATTTCCAGCTTTTCAGAAGGACGATAACACCATAGAAATGATAAGAATAACACAGGTCTGCAAAAAAAAATTTTTCAAGAGCTGTTTTGATTATTCCACGTAATTTTTATGTTTTTGAGTGCGCTGAATCCGATAATGACCTCCGTTTTGTCATAGGGCATCACGTTTTCTGACAATTTAAGTAACTATGTTAAATAAGACAATACCTCAAAATAAATGAAAATAGACTCATAAAATTAATTTTTTATTACAAGAGTTTCATGAAAATCATTTTTTTAACTGCAATGAGCTCACTAACACACACTTCTTCCCTGTGAGGCTTCTCTTGGTACATTTACACTTGTGAGTAGCATCTGTAATGTCTCTCTGAAGCGTCCAACAGTAGTCTGCCATCATTGTAATGCTCCATCTTCCCTGGTATCTTCTTTCCATCTTTTTAAAGTCCTGGTGGAATCGTTCACCTTGCTCTAAACTCACAGCTCCCAAATTTTCAGGAAAGTTGTCAAGGTGGGAATGGAGGAAATGCACTTTCAAACTCATCAGGCAACCTAAAGCTTGAAATGCTTTCAGCATTCGTCTGATGATTTTTTTGTAGACAGAGTCTATGCTACTGCCTAAAAATTTCTCTACGACCTCTTTAAATGCAATCCACCCTTCTTTTTGATGACGTGTCATGGTATTGATAAACTCTTGATCAGCTATAAGCCTTCTAATGTCTGGTCCGACGAACACACCTTCCTTCAATTTTGCCTCCGAGAGGCTTGGAAACTTGGTGACCAAGTATTTCAAGCATTCTCCATCTTTTGGAAGTGATTTTCCGAATTGCTTCATCAATCCCAATTTGATGTGAATAGGTGGTAGAAGAGCTTTATGGGGAGGAACCAAAGTTTCTCGGAGGACATTTTTTTCACCAACTGTGAGCACCATCGGCTGCCAATTCTTCTTGGTCCAGTGGTTTTGTCAGTCTCGACTGCCCCATAGACACAGAAAACAAGGGTATTTAGTATACCCAGCTTGTTGCCCGAGCAGCATGCACAAGACTTTCAAATCCCCGCACACTTGCCAACCGTGGTCTTCATAGTTAAGTTTACGAAGAACCAATTCTCGTAGGTTTCCTTGAGTTGTACGGAATGACCTACAGGTTTGGAAGCATAAAAAACCGCCGTTGTGGAGTAAAACTGCTTTGAGACTTCTTTTTGAAGAATCTATAAAAAGACGCCATTGCGCTGAATCATATTGGATTTTGAATTGACCCATCAAACCTTCGACATCAATGCAATAAACCAACTTATCTTCCTGGGCAAAGTAAGGAATGAACTCGTCTTCACGATGTCTGAACCATGAGAAAGACACTCCTGGCAACAATAAATTCTTGCTTTTGAGCCTCGATCTGAGTAACTTAGTGGAATCTTTGGGAAGATTCAAGTCTCTTACCAAATCATTCATCTCCTCCTGGGAAAACAATTTTGTTCTTGTATCATCTTCAAAGTCAGAACTTGATTCATCATCTGGTTCAGGTATGACTCCACCTTCATCAGAGCTAGTTATCTCTTCCAAGGTAGCAGGGGCCTTGGGTACTGGTATATCTGTGCCATGGGGGATGGGATGAATTGCTGAGTGAATATTGGGGTATGAAATGGAATGCTTCCATTTTGAATTATACCCTTTCACATCGCATGAACAAAAGTAGCAATCGTCACTATGGTTCTTTTGCTCTCGCCATACCATAGGAATCCCATAACGGAAAGCTTTTTTCTTAGGCCTGTTTCACACTTCCGTTTGTGACCATCAGTCAAGATCCGCCGATTTGGAAAAAAAACATATCCGCCATTTTTCTTGGCAGATCCTTTTTTTCCTCATAGACGTGCATTATCGGTGGATCTTGACGAATGGTCGTCCGTTTGATCCATTTTTGTACGGATCCGCCAAGATTTTGGCATCCGCTCAGCGGCCCGAACGGAGCATGTAACTTTTTTTTGTGTCCGGATCCACTATTTGCCGATTTAACCCACGTTTCTGTCTGGCTGCTGGAGAAAATTCTCTCTCTCTCTCTCTTTCCCCAGGCGCGGTTCCTTTAAATTTTTACCTTCGGCGGATCCGTTCATCCGCCGATCCGCCGACCCCCGTTTCAGTCAGTCCGCCTGCGGATCCGTTTTCCGCTATTTTGGCGGATTTTAGCTGACAGAAAAAACTGAAGATGCCCAAGCTTTATCTTGATCTCCAAGCTTTAGTCCGAAATATGCGAAGTATATTTTTTTCACAAAGTCTTCAATATTCAGCTGTTGCTTCAACACTGTATATTCACCACAAATGTAACAGAAACTGTCAGGCGAATTAATACACTTCCGCTGAGTCATAATGCTAATTTTGGGAAACACGGTTGAATGTGACGAGCTAACACGAACTGAGATTAAAAAGTGTGAACAGGCGAGAAGCAAGATAAAACAATTGAAACAAGCCGGGGCATGTCAGAGCCCGCTCGTTCAGCTTGCAACATGTTGATGCTGGTTTCATTAGCTCACTCTGCAAGTTCTTTTCTTTGAAAGTTATATTTTTTTGGCATTGTATATCTTCAATGCATTGATGTGAATTAATTAATAGTAATTTTGACTTTCAAAACCCTAAGATAAAAAAAAACCAAAAATTGAGAAAAATTTACTAAATTTGAAGAGAATTTAGCATTTTGTGGCAATCCTGACGTCCAGGATTTTTTTCAATATTTCTTTTGTTTTCAGCACACCAAAATACATGGAAATTAGATGAAAATAATCAAACAGCTTTTTAGTCGCAGACCTGTGTAATAGGTCTCAGTTACCACAACTGTCTACAAAGAAAACTGTTGCTGATAGCAACCAATCACAGCTCACTTTTCATCTTTTAAACAGCTCTGGGACAGCGTGGCGAGTTTTGAGTGGCGACTTTTGTGTTTGGACTTTTATATGGTGAGATTGGTGTATGTGTGGTGAAATGTGTGCTGAGGGTGGTATATGTGTTGGAGCACGTGGTAGTGTGTGGCGCATTTTGTGTGTGTGTTTATATCCCCGTGTGTGGTGAGTATACCATGTCAGGGCCCCACCTTAGCAACTGTACGGTATATACTCTTTGGCGCCATCGCTCTCATTCTTTAAGTCCCCCTTGTTCACATCTGGCAGCTGTCAATTTGCCTCCAACACTTTTCCTTTCACTTTTTCCCCATTATGTAGATAGGGGCAAAATTGTTTGGTGAATTGGAACACGCAAGGTTAAAATTTCACCCCACAACATAGCCTATGACGCTCTCGGGGTTCAGATGTGTGACTGTGCCACATTTTGTGGCTGTAGCTACGACGGTGCAGATGCCAATACATACACTTTTTCCCCATTATGTAGATAGGGGCAAAATTGTTTGGTGAATTGGAACGCGCAGGGTTAAAATTTTGCCTCACAACATAGCCTATGACGCTCTCGGGGTTCAGATGTGTGACTGTGCCAAATTTTGTGGCTGTAGCTGCGACGGTGTGGATGCCAATCCTGGACATACACACATACACACATACATACATACATACATACACGCCCACATAGAGCTTTATATATTAGATGTTTGATATTTTTGAACAAAAAGCTATAAAGTGATAGTGTGTAGTGAAAGTACTAATGACAGATTTTATAAGGTTTAATTGAGGAAGAAATACAGTGAATGTTTTACAAAGTTTGAATAAAGATGTGAGAATGGAATAAAAATGTGGAGAAGATGAACCAGGCAATAGCGTTTGTCACTCAGTAAAGAAGAAAGTAGCAAATGTGAGAGATGGCAGAAAAAGAAATGTGTTGCTAGCAAATGTGATACTCAAGTTAATAGTGAATTTCTTGCCATAGCACTTTGAATTAGGTAGCATAACTTTAAATATAGATAGGCAGTTAAATTGTTTGTAACATTCAAGAAACTGTGCCTCCCACATTGGGAAGTTTAGTATAAGAAATGTTCATTATGCAATATAAAATTTTTGTATGTTCCTGCATTGTCAACTTTGTTTAACTTGCAGCCTGCGGACGTGCTGTGTTTAACGGGGGGGTATGTGGCGCCCCTGAAGCTCGGTCGCCACAGAGGTACTGCACCTCCTCCTGAGGTGTGGTGCCCCACCATCCAGGTAAGGTGGGAAGCTCCTGACCACACTCCAACACCTGCACCCGACACCACAAAGTAGTGTAGCAAAGCACCTTCGGCGGCTCCCTGCTTGGAGTATAGCAAAGCACCCATTGGTGGCTCCCTGCTTGGAACACGAAACGTGCTGGGAGGTGGGTGGAGTTGAGTTTACATTAAAAGAGCGGGAAGAGTTTAGGATTCAGCAGTTACTAGTCAGTCATTCAGTCATAGTCATTCAGTCAGTCACTGAGAGTGAGTGAGGATGCAGAAGGACAGAGAGTAAGACAGAGAGGATCCCCGGGAGAGGGATGGATGAAGTAAGTGCTGCAGCAGGCCACAGTGACCTGGGTCTGCTAGCACAAGAAAGAGACATAGAAAGGACACCTGATAGTTCCATAGAAAAAAAGGATTAGTGCGGAACGTGAGGAGTAAAAGAGAGAACATGATGTGGGTTAGAGAAGAACCCTGCCTAGGATTTCTAAGCGCAAGGCCGGGGCCCGGTCCCCGAGGTTGTATGGATACTAATGATCCTGCAGCAGACACCGGAGGAATAGAAGTTAGCAATACTTTATTCCCACGTCAGACTAGGGGGCACAACAGCAACATTGATAGTGAGCCGGGACTAAGAAGCAAGAAGTCCCGAAGCAGGCTACAACTATCTGCCGTACAAGGAAAGTTCATAAGAACATCGGACAGGAGGAACTCCAGTGTAACTCAGTACTGGGAGTACTTCATTTATCGGCGCTATAAGAGGAGACGTTCAGAAAGGCACATGTTGGCGGAGTGTTGGAAAGCAGTATTCCACCTGGCCTGGAGGTTGACTGAGTCCCTGACCTGGAGGACATGGCATGGAGGCAGGCACCTGTTTGCACAACAGACTGTGAGTAAAGCTTTGGAACTACATGCCCTGGTGTCCTCCACTTATTCCTGCGCCAACACACCCGGCACTGCTACATCTTGGTGCCCAACACCGCCTGACCTACATCTCCCCTTGGCCTCCACATCTACACTGCCCTGGGACTACAGCTTCACGTGTGGGGAGCTTTTACATCTTTGCTGCACCATACCATCAGTCCCAGAGGATCTGCATGCAGTGTCGGCTTAACACCTCCCTTGCCAAACAACACAGGTGGCATCACGATCTATTAATTTAATCAACTACAATCCACCATTCAATCTTCCTTTTACTTGGGCGCTCAGGGCCAAGGACCGGGTCACCGCTGCTGTGACACCTTTCCCCCTGAGTGACCGGCTTGGTACCGAGTACCCCACAGCCCTGGAAGGGCGACCCAGATACACGGCTCAGCAGTCAGTATCACACAGGATAGGATTAGATACATGGCTCAGCAGTCAATATCACACAGGATAGGATTAGATGCACGGTTTTTATGTGCAATATAATCATTATAATTTGTTATAACTAACCACAGTTGGTTACTATGCCCAGGCACCGCCGGGCTCTTCAGCTAGTATAATATAAACGCCAGCAAATCTAATAAATGGATAATTAGATACTCGTGTCCATGGGATTAGCTCAGTATTGTAGCTTCATTGATGTAAAATGGGATAAGCTGCAATAAAAAGTGCCGTCCTATGAACAATGTCTCGGTTTCTTCACACTGATTGCTGTTTTGCACATCGGCAGCAAATAAAATGTTCTTACCACCGACATTTGGTTTAAGTCCAGGATCACACATGCGAGAAACTCGGACGAATCTCGCATGTTAATACCCGGCATTGCCGCCTGCACTCGGGAGCGGAGCATGCGGCTGCATAGCAATGTGTGATCCTGGCCTAATTTGAAAACTCCCACATCAGGTGTCTGACAGGTTCACTGCCAAGAGGGTTTCTGGGGATTCAAATCAGCAATAATTTCTTTAATGGGAAAAATAGGTATGCATTTATTTTTTGTATTTCTGAATACTCCATTTATTATCAACATTGTGAAGGTTTCTTTGTTTTTTTTTTTTGGTTGTTTGTGAAGTTGCCTTTTTCATATTTTACTTTATAAATAAAAATGACAGACCACAAGGCTGAAACAGTATAACATCATATATTACATGTGGGTGCAGATGAAAAGAAAACCAACACAATCAGCCCATGGAAAATCAGTGTAGGACACACTGTAATCAATAAGAAGCCGCAAAAGGAAATCAGTGCATAGATGTCCAAGGTATGATAAAATCACAAATCTTTATTAGATAACACAGGTAGAAAAGCACAAACAATGACAAACAAAGGGTGACACAAACAGAAGCAGAGCAAGAGGGCATACAGTGTCAAAAACCTCACTCTGACCCTTATTGTGAGTAAACACCTGGTGGTAAAGATAAATAAGTATCCAAGTATAAACACCCAATATATAGCAGGCAGACCAGTGAAAAGCAGTAAGGGGTAAAATCCCCAGCTGGACAGCCATATAATCAGGGGTGAAGATACAAAGACACAAAAGCAAGGTACATACCAGGAGGGGAGAGGGGAGAGACACTGAATCCAAAGCTCAGCTGACCCCGACGTACGTTTCGGAAATGATCTTCCTTCCTCAGGGGGCGTGTCAATAGGGTGTTAATTGCGGGTTAAATAGGGGAAGTAAAAACAAGCACCAATCATGAGGGGTGACGCTGACCAATCCCCCCACATCCCCCATCACTGCCTTAGCTGGCGCTGATCAGCACGGGGCCCCATGACGTCAGACGCCAGACCACAGGCAGACGGGGGCGGGACAGGAAGCGTGTCCACCCACACATGTACAGGAACAGGAAAGACGGCCGCCGCCATCTTGGATATGGGCAAAAGGCAGGAAATCTGCCAGAACTGTGAAGGGGAATAGTGAACGTCCCTGAAAAGACCTTACAAGATAGAAGCGGGATGAATAGCGCTACAACTAATTTAGTACCCTAATATAACAATGTAGTAATGCATCACCAATGATATACAAATTAATTAATATATAGGGGAGCGCAAATAGGGCATTAGCAAGAAATGGAAATGTAAACTAAGTGTATAAATTACATCTAGGCAGCAAGAATAATCGGTAAGATGAGAGGCAGAGCACATAATATTACAGAGTTAATAACAATAACCAGTGTTCAGTGCCCATACCTATCATATATAATCGAATACATGATTTTAAATACATAAAGCTGCACAAAAGCTGTATACGTGTCAATATATACATCAGTATACACATCCATAATATTGAGCCATAAAATACACCTATATATGGATACAGCAACATCATTAGTCCAGCATTCATAATAATGAGATGGAGAAAAAAAAAAAAAGAACTAGGGCACCACCATATTCTCCATGAAAATGTGCCATAAATTAAACTTGCACATAAATACAGAGACATTATTAAACCAACATTCATAGTATTGTGATGAAAAAAAGATGATGAGGCCTTGAAACCGCCAAATTCTCCATTCAAAATGTGCCATAGAGTAAACTGGCACATAAATACAGAGGCATTATTAGTCCAGCATTCATAGTATTGCGATGAGGGAAAAATGAGGCCTTGAAACCGCCATATTCTCCATACAACAATGGAGGAGTAGATGTATCTTCATCTTCCCAAGTAGGATATCCATCCAACCCAGCAAGGAAAGCCACAAGAAAACCATCAGACAGGTGCCTGCAATTAAAACTAAAATAAAAACAAATGTTAAAACCAAAGACACAAAGAGTCACCCAACTGGCAGCAGCAGAAAAGGGGATAGAGAGGATAATCATAAAAATGGAGCAAATGACAGACACTCATTAAGACACCTCGGATGAACCGTTTGCAACTTCCAGATCCACCTGGTTTCCAATTGACCCAGCCTTTTAGATAGGCCCCCACCTCTGATATCTATTCTCAGAGCCTCGATGCCACGCACTTTAAATAAAGATGCGTCACATTTATGATGATCTTTGAAGTGCTTGGGAATAGTTCTCAGGGTGGAGTCATCCATGTGGTCCCGTGCCGCCTGGATCCCCAACACATGCTCCCGCACACGGACCTTTAGTTGGCGGGTTGTAAGGCCAACATAAATAAGATCAGCGCCAGCTAAGGCAGTGATGGGGGATGTGGGGGCATTGGTCAGCGTCGCCCCTCATGATTGGTGCTTGTTTTTACTTCCCCTATTTAAACCGCAATTAACACCCTATTGACATGCCCCCTGAGGAAGGAAGATCATTTCCGAAACGTACGTCGGGGTCAGCTGAGCTTTGGATTCAGTGTCTCTCCCCTCTCCCCTCCTGGTATGTACCTTGCTTTTGTGTCTTTGTATCTTCACCCCTGATTATATGGCTGTCCAGCTGGGGATTTTACCCCTTACTGCTTTTCATTGGTCTGCCTGCTATATATTGGGTGTTTATACTTGGATACTTATTTATCTTTACCACCAGGTGTTTACTCACGATATGGGTCAGAGTGAGGTTTTTGACACTGTATACCCTTTTGCTCTGTTTCTGTTTGTGTCACCCTTTGTTTGTCATTGTTTGTGCTTTTCTACCTGTGTTATCTAATAAAGATTTGTGATTTTATCATACCTTGGACATCTATGCACTGATTTCCTTTTGCGGCTTCATATTTTACTTTATGCAAATAAATTTTGGTTTGAATTCTTGCTGCAAGATGGTTTGTATTCTTGTGTTGCCTGGCATTAAAATTCTGGTAATGTCTATTATAAAAATGTATCCCTATCGTATAGCTATCAATGTAGTGTTGGGAGTAAGCAATGCCACAGGAGATAGGGGTTGTGACAAGAGTTGAGCGAATTTTGCAAAATTTGGTTCGGATTACGATCGCCGGCGAATATTGTATTTACAGTATTCACCAAACGTCAATGGGTCTAGAGTTGAGCGAATATGTTCGGGACTGATCGTCAAACATAAATTCTGCACGAATAGAGTACAAAAAAGCCATGAATATGGCAAACTCGGATTTGAGGATGGTTTCATATTCTCCAGTTGTAAGGCTACATGAGATGGAAAAAGCTGACCATACACATTGGGTAGCCGTGTGCTGAATGTTCGGCCAAAGGCTATCACTCCCGACTCCACATACTTGTGAGTGCTGGGGATTTTGAGATTATCTCCCCTGAGAACAAAAGTATCAGGCATTGCCGCTCCACCTGCCCGGTCCTTCTCTCTCCTATCGGGGAAGAGCCGGGAGGTGCCCCTACACATCAGATGGCCGAGCGATCCTCCCAAAATCTGTGGCTTTGACCGGCTTTCAACTAACATGTATTGGGGCTGTTATTGTGACTGTCCCAAAAAAGGTAATGGTAAACTGTACCTCCCTTCTAATGGGATGTTGTCCCTTTACCTCTATGTAGTCCACCTGTAATTGGCAAGTAACAGTTCGGTGCTCATATTCTGCTACATGTGTAAGCTATTAAAATGAGCCTTTATTAGATTTTAATAACTTCATTATTCACTATTTTGAAGTCTTTTGGGTCCTGATTTATTAAGCTGATTTCAGCAGAATTCTGGTGAAGTTGCGCAAAAATATTGCAACATTTGGAGTTTACTTTACAAGCCAGCTATGCCAATATGGACAGGGCATGGCTGCACCCACCTGCATAAAGAGTCTGACTGGGGTACATTGACGGCACCAGAATTGGGTGCACTCCAGCAATCCTCTTCTTAAACTGGCCTGCACAGCACAGTCTTAATGAATCGTGCCTTCTATTTCATTATTAAAAAAAAAAATTGTATATAATTATTTTTTTTTCCCCAAGCCAAATCTAACCACTATTATTTCAGTTGCCAATACTTGCAGCAGGTCTTTGAAACCAAAATTGGCCAAGATATAAAAGTACATGCGAATAATTGCACTATGCTGGACTATGGATACACAAACACTGTATTTTTCCAGTTAATGATCTTCACTTGTAGGCTTTCCGTGAATGCTTTATATGTGTATCAATTTTTTTTATTAAAGTTGTGGATCATTTGAATCTTTTGTTTGTTGCAATGTAGCAACAAAACTGTTTGGGTATGACACTTGCGCACCGCAAATACTGCAGCCATAGGAGACTAGAGACGCACAGACCACAATCTCCTATATTGTGTCTGCCTCAGCTGTGGACTGTGTATTCCCCATGGGGTGTCCAGTTCAACGCTGCGGGGGAGTCAGGTGCCATTTTATTGTAGTCCAGAACTGTGCTCTTCGCTACAATTTACACCCCCATATCAACAGCTCACGTAGCTGTCGGTGACAGGAGGTCTGCGCAGTGGTTGTGAGATGTGGTGAGCACAGATCAGGAGCCTGACGCTGTAATAATATCAGGCTATTGAGCAGCTTGGTGGCCTGGGATTAGTCGTACAATGTCAGCCTGCCGACCTGTACTCACTTCAGTATTCAGAGTTCATCACGTTGCTGTGCTCTGAACACTGACTCATCTCTGCTCAGTCAGTGTAAAGCCTCATTCAGATGTCCCTACATGATACATCTGAGTGAGGCTTTACACTGAGCACAGCCATGTATCTAGTCCCATCATGTGTGACGGTCTGCTGAGCCATGTATCTCATGCGGTCACTGAAACGGTGAGCAGCGCAGCTTCAACTAACAGAATCGGTGCTAACGACCGACCTCTGTGTCACTGTCCACTTGTCAATATCACTTTGCCGCCACTAACAAAATGGCTCCTATGCTTCATCCTGCCTTATCCTTTGGCAAACATCTAGAAGGCGAGGAGTGACGTCTCACACATGGAGCAGATCCCACCAATGTGTACTGCAGTTGCACTATCTCACATTACATTAAATTTTTATGGCAAATATCAGCAGTTGCCCCCCACTCCCTCCAGTTTTTCAAGTTGAAAATATGAACAAAAATTGCTATTTTATACCATTAAAAAATATACGTTTTTGCATTTTTTTTCCAATTGTTGAGAAAAAAATGGGCACATTCCCTTTAAATCTGCCAGATCCATTTATCATGTACTGTAGATTATAAAGGGAATGTTGCTGATTAAATGTAGCCATTAAAATGAACTGTTATGCTCTGACTGGAACTAATTGTTTTTTGTTCTGACTCTGACCGCCGTGAAGCCTAAATGCCTGTAGGTCCACTCTGATTGTCACTCGGGATCAGGAAAAAACTTTATTTTTTTAATAAAGCCAATCGGTTCATGTTTTGTACTCCGTTAAGTGAATAAGGTAAAGCAAAGTTCTATGATCAACCTCCGACCCTTCCTTCTGATGTCTGCTCCTTCTGACATGGATATATTCTCAAGGTCCATACAAGAAGATGTCATAACTATTATTGGCATAGTGTGTTTTTTTAACCTATGCATTGTCTTAAGCGTTCTGGGTTGACAAATAACCTGAATAAATGTTCGGCACTCCTCACTAAGGAATTTGGCAGGAGATAGCAGTAATTACATATACTACTACTACTACTTTTTGAAGCTATTTGACTATGGAGCCAGCCTGGTATGTATCTCGACCCGTGTGCCCGACCACAGACTATTTAAAAGTTATTTTTTAGCATCTCCATTTGGACTACAAGCAGTGAGCTGAATCCATTTTTTTTCTTTCTTCTTGATGGCTATAGCTTAATTACTTAATCAAAGTTCACATTGTGTCTTTGTCTACGGTTGGGGGCTTGCAGCTGAAGCCCTAGAAAAACGTTTTCCGATGTTTGTGTTAATGGAGCCATCTACTATATAATAATTCTGTCTGTCTGTTTGCAACGGAAATCCCGCGTCGCTGATTGGTCGCGGCCGGCCGGCCGCGACCAATCAGCGACAGGCGCAGTCCGGCCACAAATTGGCGCAGAATTCGAACGACGCATGCTACCGCTACCATCGGGAGATCTGCGGCTCCTGCCGCACGGATTTGCCGCAATCAGCGATATTGGCGTGGAATTTAAAGGGGATCTGTCACCCCATTTTTGGCCTATCAGCTGCAGCCACTGCCATCAGGGGCTTATCTACAGCATTCTGTAATGCTGTAGATAAGCCCCCGATGAAACCTGAAAGATAAGAAAAAAGAGTTAGCTTATACTCACCCCGGCTTTTGGTCCGGTCCGATGGGTGTTGCTGTCCCATCTGACACCTCCCATCTTCATATGATGATGCCCTCCTCCTTGCTTCTCCCTCAGTTCCTGCGCACGCATACTTTATTGGCCCTGTTGAGGGCAGTGCAGAGTACTGCAGTACGCAGGCGCCTGACCTCTCTGATCTTTCCCGGCGCCTGTGCACTGCAGTACTTTACTCTGTCCTCAACAAGGCAGATAAAGTACATGTGCGCAGGAGCCGAGGGAGAAGCAAGGAGGAGGACATCATTGTATGAAGATGGGAGGCACCGGACAGCGACGAATCACCGCCCCCGCCCCCGCCCCCGGTGAGTATAATCTAACGTGATTTTCTTATTTTTCCGGCTTCATCGGGGGGCTTATCTACAGTATTACAGAATACTGTAGATAAGCCCCTGATTGCGGTGGCCCCTGCTTATGGGGTGACAGATTCCCTTTAAATAAACTACATACATATTCTAGAATACCCGATGCGTTAGAATCGGGCCACCATCTTGTTGATTATAATGATGTAGATGGAGTCATTGTGTGCTCTATAGGTCATAATTTTTGGCCTCGTATGCCTTTTTGAGGCAGACACCAAGATGGCGTCTTGGTGCCTGCCTCAAATAGGCATATAATAATGCTAACATAGAACACTGACTCTGCCTGCATCATTATATTCAATGTTCCTGTTGGTGCGAACATCTGAATCCCATTCTATGGGGCTTCAGACACAAATACCGACAGGGCCACTGATCATAGTCCAACGTGAACAGTCTGAGAGGCACGGCACCGTATAGGGAATGTGTGTCTGACTGCAGAGCCCCCATAGATAGGTTAAGCTATAAAGGAACTTTGGGCAGTGCTTCCCCCCTCCCACTACTTCTCAGGTGATGCCATATATTAGAACGCCCACTGACCAACGGGAGAAAGGGGAAGGGGCGTCCGGCCACACCCTCAGGGGTTAAATTCTTGTGCTGGGCCGGATAATTCCTCTTCCTCCCCTGGCTGACCATTCGAAGTTTTGTCCCACCCTCCCTCCCTTATAAATTCGCAATTGTGCTGTGCGGCTATTGTATATAATGTTTATTTAAAAAAAAAAAAAAATTTTGGACTATGTTTTCATTACTTACATGATTTTGTTGTATCCAATGTCACAGCGGTAGTATGGGGGGGCAAAGGTTCGTAACCTCTCATCAGCTTCCTTACCCACTGTCAGTTATGGGGGGTTTTCGGCTCTGAGTCTGTTGAGAATTTGTATTTGCCTCTCTCGGTTTAGAATTCAATAAACTGTGACCGACCTGTTCAACCCATCCAGGCCTTTTTGTTGTTTCGTTATTATGGGATTGGTGGGAGGCGGGGAGGCACCGTTTACGTCATACGGGTCTCTGCAGTCTAAGTAGGACTGTCTTAGGATGCCCAAGTCCTACTAGTTAATGAATGTCTCTAGAACCTTTTATAAGGGAATAATTGTCATGGCTAGATGATGACCAGGTCACAACATCTCCCACATCGGCAAGTATGTAGTCAGTAAAGGGAAACCTGTCACCTCGTTTTTCAGCTATAAGCTGCGGCCACTGCCTTTCTACTGCATTCTAGAATGCTGTCGATAAGCCCTGAAAGGCAGTGGCCGCAGCTTATAGCTGAAAAACGAGGTAACAGGTTGCCTTTATCAATGTAAGCCTATGGAGCATCAGAACAAGGCCCCATAGGCTAGTATAATAGAAGAGACTTCTCGCATAGAGAAGCATAGAGAGCATAGAGTGAGCCGAAGAGTCTGGAGAGCGATGAAAGGCGATTCCGACAGCTAAATAGGAAAGGGTTATTATTTACAGTTAGAGCAGTCACACTGTGGAATGCCGACCACAAGAACTAGTAATAGCAGACACTACAACAGCTTTTAAAAAGGGCTGGATGATTTCTTCAATACACATAACATTGTGGGTTATATTTAATTTAGTGACAAAATGGACAATTGGTGGAGAAAGGTTAAACTTGATGGACCTAAGTCTTTTTTCAACCTTTGTATGTAACTATGTATCTATGACATCACATAAAAGTGGAGCTGGACAGAGCTTGATCTCAGAGAAGACAGCAGTTGGGAAGTATATTACCCCACCACACTACAGTACATACACGTTTAGTGAAAAAAACAAAACTTCATGAGGATTCTTCAAACATGTACAACGTACAGTATTGGTATGCCATATATTTCAGAAATATTCTATTACAAAGGAATATTAATTAATTCAGAATTTTTATTTCATTTTTTTAAATTAGGAATTCCCTATCAGTATGTCTTTGGAGTGTGGGAGGAAACCGGAGTACCCGGAGGAAACCCACGCAAACACGGGGAGAACATACAAACTCCTTGCAGATGTTTTCCTTAGTGAAATTTAAACCCAGGATCCCAGTGCTGCAAAACAACAGTGCTAACCACTGAGCCCCCGTGCTGCCCTAGTACAGCTTTGATGATGGACTTGCTGTAATAGATGTATATGGTGCCCTAAAGACAAATTGGACAAATGCATCTTCTGATGCTGCGAGCGGCCCTGGATAATCCACGCCGACAGGATGATATAATCCGGCGGAAGATGGATCCTAGGAGAAGAGATATAAAACTAATTTAAGTAATGGGACTCCGTATTAGAGGATACTGCTTTGGTGTAATTGTGGCAGGACGGTAGAGAAATCTTATCCGTGCAGAGGAACAGGATCATTGTCACTCATCATACATGTGACAATCCCACCACTGACAGAAAACATCTCCACATGAATTATTCTCACTGGCCAACATCAAACAACATAGACCTTATTATCACACTTACGTCTTCTAGGTTCTCGCTCTTCTACTATTTTGGCATTTTGCTCTTCTACCAGTTTTATTGCAGAGTTATTTTTCTTCTCAACTAGAAATTCATATAAAAAGTGAAAAAACAAGTCAATGATCATTGTCAGTCATCATACATGTGACAATCGTACCCACTGGGAGTTAACATCTCCTCCTCGTGACTAATTCTTAATCGCCGACATCAGACAACATAGACCTTATTGTCACACTTACCACTGCTAGGTTCTGTCTCTGGGACTATTTCTGGGTCTTGATCTTCTCCCAGTCTTAGTGCAGATGTATTTATTGTCTCAACTGGAAATTCATGTAAAAAAGTAAGAAAAACAAGTCAATGATCATTGTTAGTCATAGATGTGAAAATCCCACCACTGACATATAGCGATGAGCGAGTGTGCTCGTTACTGGAGTTTTCCGAGCATGCTCGGGTGTTCTCCACATGTATTCAGGTTCTCTAGCAGTCTCAAATCATGCAGCTGCGGGGACTAAAAGTTGATTTCCGAGCACGCCCAAACTACTCAGAGAACACCCGAGCATGTTCGGAAAACTCGAGTAAAGAGCACACTCACTTATCACTACATATAATATATCCTCCTCATGAATTATTCTCAGTTGCCGACATCATACAACATAGACCTTATTGTCACACTTACCTCTGCTAGGCTCTGTCTCTGCAACTATTTCTGGGTCTTGTTCTTCTCCCAGTTTTAATGCAGATGTATTATTGGCCTCAACTGGAAATTCATATATAAAAGTAAGAAAAACAAGTCAATGATTATTGTCAGTCATAGATGTGAAAATCCCACCATTGACATATAGTGATGAGCGAGTGTGTTCGTTACTCGAGTTCTCCGAGCATTTTGAGGGTGCTCATGAATTAAGTTTTAGTCCCCGCAGCTGCATGATTTGCAGCTTCTAGACAGCCTGAATACATGTGGGGATTGCCCGTTTTTTTGGAAATCCTCACATGAATTCAGGTTCTCTAGCAGTCTCAAATCATGCAGCTGCGGGGACTAAAGCTTGATTTCCGAGCACGCCGAAACTACTCAGAGAACACCCAAGCATGTTCAGAAAACTCGAGTAAAGAGCACATTCGCTTATCACTACATATAATATCTCCTCCTTGTGAATTATTCTCAATCGCCGACATCAGACCACATAGACCTTATTGTCACACTTACGTCTGCTAGGCTCTGTCTCTGCCACTATTTCTGGGTCTTGCTCTTCTCCCAGTTTTAATGCAGATGTATTTTTTGCCTCAACTGGAAAATTATATAAAAAAGTAAGAAAAACAAGTCAATGATAATTGTCAGTCATAGATGTGAAAATCCCACCACTGACATATATAGCGATGAGCGAGTGTGCTCGTTACTGGAGTTTTCCGAGCATGCTTGGGTGTTCTCCACATGTATTCAGGTTCTCTAGCAGTCTCAAATCATGCAGCTGCGGGGACTAAAAGTTGATTTCCGAGCACGCCCAAACTACTCAGAGAACACCCGAGCATGTTCGGAAAACTCGAGTAAAGAGCACACTCACTTATCACTACATATAATATATCCTCCTCATGAATTATTCTCAGTTGCCGACATCAGACAACATAGACCTTATTGTCACACTTACCTCTGCTAGGCTCTGTCTCTGCAACTATTTCTGGGTCTTGTTCTCCCAGTTTTAATGCAGATGTATTATTGGCCTCAACTGGAAATTCATATATAAAAGTAAGAAAAACAAGTCAATGATTATTGTCAGTCATAGATGTGAAAATCCCACCATTGACATATAGTGATGAGCGAGTGTGTTCGTTACTCGAGTTTTCCGAGCATTTTGAGGGTGCTCATGAATTAAGTTTTAGTCCCCGCAGCTGCATGATTTGCAGCTTCTAGGCAGCCTGAATACATGTGGGGATTGCCCGTTTTTTTGGAAATCCTCACATAAATTCAGGTTCTCTAGCAGTCTCAAATCATGCAGCTGCGGGGACTAAAGCTTGATTTCCGAGCACGCCGAAACTACTCAGAGAACACCCAAGCATGTTCAGAAAACTCGAGTAAAGAGCACATTCACTTATCACTACATATAATATCTCCTCCTTGTGAATTATTCTCAATCGCCGACATCAGACCACATAGACCTTATTGTCACACTTACGTCTGCTAGGCTCTGTCTCTGCCACTATTTCTGGGTCTTGCTCTTCTCCCAGTTTTAATGCAGATGTATTTTTTGCCTCAACTGGAAAATTATATAAAAAAGTAAGAAAAACAAGTCAATGATAATTGTCAGTCATAGATGTGAAAATCCCACATTGACATATAATATATCCTCCTCCTCAATTATTCTCAGTCTCCGACATCAGACCACATAGACCTTATTGTCACACTTACCTCTGCTAGGCTCTGTCTCTGCGACTATTTCTGGGTCTTGATCTCCCAGTTTTAATGCAGAGGTATTTTTTGTCTCATCTTGAAATTCAGATAAAAAAGTAAGAAAAACAAGTCAGTGATCATTGTCAGTTATAGATGTGAAAATCCCACCATTGACATATAATATATCCTCCTCCTCAATTATTCTGTCTCCGACATTAGACAACATAGACCTTATTGTCACACTTACCTCTGCTAGGCTCTGTCTCTGCGACTATTTCAGGGTCTTGATCTTCTCCCAGTTTTAATGCAGAGGTATTTTTTGTCTCATCTTGAAATTCATACAAAATAAGTAAGAAAAACAAGTCAGTGATCATTGTCAGTCATAGATGTGAAAATCCCACCATTGACATATAATATATCCTGCTCGTGAATTATTCTGTCGCCGAGATCAGACAACAAAAACCTTATTGTCACACTTACCTCTGCTCGGTTCTGTCTCTGGGACTATTTTTGGGTCTTCATCTTCTCCCAGTTTTAATGCAGATGTATTTATTGTCTCAACTGGAAATTCATGTAAAAAAGTAACATATAATATATCCTCCTTGTGAATTATTCTCAGTCGCTGACATCAGACCACATAGACATTATTGTCACACTTACCTCTGCTAGGTTCTGTCTTTACTACTATTTCTGGTTTTTGCTCTTCCAGTTTTAGTGCAGATGTATTTTTCATATGAACTGGAAAATCATACATAAAATGAAGAAAAACAGGTCAATGATAAACTCCTATAAGATTAGAGTCTTATCTTTATGGTTGCTGCTGCCGGATCTCTATGAGCGCAACCCTGTGGTCGGCGTTCATAGCACACCTATAATTCTGCTACATAGAGGTGATCTATGCATCTCTTCTATGTAGCAGAGGCGATCGATTTATGGCAGTTTCTAGCCTCCCACGGAGGCTATTGAAGCATGCCAAAATAAAAAAATTGTTTTAAAAATATTAAAAAATGTAAAAAAACAAAAGTTTAAATCACCCCTCTTTCGCCCCATTCAAAATTAAACAATAAAAAAAATCAAACCTACACATATTTGGTATTGCTGTGTTCAGAATCGCCTGATCTATCAATAAAAAAAGGATTAACCCTATCGCTAAACGGCTGAGCGAGAGAACAAATCGAAACGCCATAATTAAGTTTTTTTCGCCAACGCAATATTGCATTAATATGAAATAACAAGCGATCAAAAGAACGCATCTGCATAAAAGTGTTATCATTAAAAACGTCAGCTCGGCGCGCAAAAACTAAATCCTCGCCCAACCAGAGATCCCAAAAAGTGGAGACGCTACGGGTCTCAGAAAAGGGCGCAATTTATTTTTTTTTTTGCAAAGTTTGGAATTTTTTTTCACCACTTAGATAAAAAAGAACCTAGACATGTTTGGTGTCTATGAACTCATAATGACTTGTAGAATCAAAGTCACAGGTCAGTTTTAGCATTTAGTGAACCTAGCAAAAAAGCCAATCAAAAATTAAGTGTGGGATTGCATTTATTTTGCAATTTTACTGCACTTGGAATTTTTTATCCTGTTTTCTGTTACATGACATGGTAAAACCAAAGATATTGTTCAAAAGTACAACTCGTCCCACAAAAAATAAGCCCTCATACGGCAATATTGACCTAAAAATAAAAAACTTATGGCTCTGGAAAGAAGGGGAAAGAAAAACGAAAACGCAAAATCGAAAAAAAGATTCGGGCGTTAAGGGGTTAAAACATCTGTGGCACATTAAGGGTATATATAGGGTTAGTTTGGGGCCTGATTGAGCCATGGGCAGAGCATTCATGATCAGTATCAGGCACCAGACTGTATGGCCCCTTATACCTTTTAATGCGCAGCACATAAGAGTGAGAATTTTATACAGTAAAGTGTTGGATTGTTGATTATTTTAAAGGCACAAAAAAGCAGTGATTTTCTGAGCCCTCATGTAACATTTACATTACACCTTATGATCAGTGGCGACAACAAGATGTCCTATAGACCTGCACATACCTGGCAATATGGGAGAGGGTGACTTGTTGTTTTCAGTAGTGAAGCACTGATTATCACCATCATTTCCAGTTGGAGAAGATTCTTTCTGCCTGTTTAGTAGAAAAAAAATATAAATTACACGTGAAAGCAATGAAAAATAAAAAGACTCCTTTTTTATGGGCAATTAGGACACTTGGACAAAATGAAGGGTATACCTTGCACAGGACTGCCTTCTGTCAGCAAGAATGAAGAATAACTAGTAATAAAGGGCTTTAATGAAATGAAAATGAAAGGCTGGTCATAATGATCAACTGTTATCACCAGCGTTATCACAAGCCAGACATTACAGTGATGATCAATCATGGGGGCGGTGAGTTCTGGATTTAGTATTGTGTCATATGCGTCTTGTATTTGGTATTCTGAAGATATGTCAGTACTATACCCTATAATAATCTACTCACACGTCTGAGTGTTTTGTGCTGGTCTCTAGAGAGCAATCTGGAGATGGCTCATGATGTTCATCTCTCATCATCATGGTATTGGGGTCATATAGCTAAAATACACAGAGTAAAATTAATTATATATATATAGTATTTTCATACTATTATAGTTATAGTTTTGTGGATTTGCTAATCATATACATACCTTAGAAAGTCTTTGAGAAGATGATACATAGTTTAGACTTTCTGGCCAATCACTGACCTCCTCACTTGTGTCATCCTCATCTGAATCCATATGTTTGGGTCTCTCAATGCCAGCTACAAAGTACAAGTATTATCAAAGATTATTAATATAATCACAGACAGTCACCAAGTTATTACTAATAATGATGGGAACATATTGTCACATAAAATGAAAGACAAGACAAATGGCAACTTTAACCAGATGACGTCTCATTCTACTTACTGAGAAAGTAGCAGGTGTCCTCCTCTGACGTAATATCTGGCCTTAACGTTGGCATATTTTGAAGGTTCTCAAAGTCTAACTCACTCAGGAATGGATGACTCTTGATTTCATTTGCTCCTCCTGGAAACGGAAGACAAGAAAAAAGTGATCCAGACAATGTTAGGAAGACTGTACATTTTAAGTTAATCTAAACTGAAGATATAGCAGATCCAAAATATACTGTAAGTCATGGCATGAAGAATGGGGAATGGACAAGACGATAACGCAGAGACCTCAGTGTTTATCCTCATGGAAATGATCTATTTGTCAGGTCACAGAGGAGCTATAAGTCATTATTAATACTACTATATATATTACCTGTCCCGAGTCTATGTGTTGGATCTTTTATGAGTAGCTGAGTAATGATGCTTTGAGCTTTGGGATGAATAGCATGCTTTTTAAATTTCAAAGTGATGTCATCTGTTATGTAAAAAGTAAATATTACAGAAAAGAAAGTCTCTACATTTACTATCATTTAAAAAAACTCATCAAAAGCAACAAGTAACTAAATCAAAGAATGAACATAGCAACTGAACCAAATTACTGTGGCATCACACAGCATTCAGAATATTTTACTTACCTGTGGTGATACTGTTAAAAATAATACTTTTGTATCTTCCTTTAAATGGCACATCACCAGTAAGAAATTTATACATGATGATCCCTAGTGACCACCAGTCAATAGGCCTTCCGTAGCGCTCCCCTAAGATGACTTCTGGGGCTATATAATGCAAGGTGCCAATCTTCTGAAAACCAACAGAACAATAAGAAGATGATCAATGTAAATAACTGTGACAAATAATATCAGTGGAAAAGTTTTCTATGTGAGAAAATATCAGAGAAGCAGAAATATATCAGATCTGTAAAGAATAAGTTTTTTATGTATAGCTAACCCCATCATCAGGAAACTCTCTGGTGATGTCTTCAGTTTGAGCCTTGTAAATGTCTGATGTTGGTCTCATGAGTCCGAGTTTTGAAAGCCCAAAATCGGTGACTTTGATATGTCCAGTTGATGATATCATGAGGCTGTAAAAGAAAAGATATTGTCAGCCCTAAGTAATAACCCATAGACTGTATACCAAACTATAACTGTCTCCCTATATTATACTGCAGCGTTCACTTACTTTCCAGGCTTCAGGTCTCGGTGAACCACACCATAGCTGTGCAGATATTCCACAGCAACAACCGTTTCTGCAAGGTACCTGCGGGCCCAGGCGAGGGATAAATGACCATATAACTTTAAGAGACTGCCACAGTCTCCTCCTAGAGCAGAAAGCAAATATGACAGGTGAGGGTTTGTTACAATGTAAGTTACACATGATGAGTGTGAATGAGAAATAAGCTGAGACATTGGGGCAGGGAGTCAATCATAGAGATACACTGTGTACTGTAGAGCGTATACTGTATACTGCAGAGTAATCCTATACAAAAAGAGAGCTGAGATCTGCCCCCTGCTGGTAAACTCTTACATTGCACTGTCAATCTCTGACAGCGGCATTTACAGCAGGTGACCTGGAGGCGAGCTGCTCTAAGCACTCATCGCTCCCATTCCATGTCAGTGGTTTGCTATGGCTGCTGAGTGTCTGCGGAAGACTACTATCCTTGCCACTATGGTACTTCTGTGAAGGTCAGTGTGTAGCTTGGCTTCATAGTGGACCAAGATTTTTACCATATTCTGCAATGCCCATATTGCAGTACATAGTAATTACGATTATATAATCGCAAGTTCAGGTCCCTTATGGAGACTAAAAAATAAAATAACAAAAATATTTGGGGAAAGAAAATTTTATATAAACATCACTTTTTCTCCATTCAAAATAAATAATAAAAAAACAAACTCAGATGGAATTGCAGTGTTTTTGTTGCCCCAACATCAGAAAAAAATGCAATAAGAAGCAATGAAAATTATTATCTGTCAGAAAGATGTAACCTTCCTAAACTGTTCTTCTGAGCATGTAGAATAATGAAATATAAATACATTGGTAGCTTTATATATTTAAGCAGAAATGGGCTGATTATAGATACAATGGATATGTCTTACCTGCTTCAAAGTCCATGACCATACACAGATGTTGTTTAGTTGGGAAGGAACAAAGCGTGGAGACAACAAAGGGACAATCAGCGAATATTGCGATGTCCCTTTCCTGATAGGCCATTTCAAGATACTCTGGATCCTCCAGGTTACTCCTTGCTTGTTTCTTCATGGCGAATACCTTGTTTGTGTCTTTATGACGCACTAAGTGGACGGCCCTGTAGAGGAGAAAAATCCATAATTTATACAGAATTCTTACTAACAGTCTGTCTATACTGTATGTCAAATGATCTTCTGTCCTAATAGTTAATAGTGATTAATAGTGATGAGCGAGTATGCTCGTTATTCGTTATTCGAGTTTTCCGAGCATGCTCGGGTGTTCTCTGAGTATTTTGGCGTGCTCGGAGATTTCGCTTGTGCCGCCGCAGCTGCATGGTTTGCGACTGCTAGACAGCCTGAATACACGTGAGGAGGAATGCCTGTTTGTTAGGAAATCCCCACATGTATTCAGGCTGTCTAGGAGCCGCCAATCATGCAGCTACGGCGACACAAACTAAATCTCCGAGCATGCCAAAATACTCAGAGAACACCCGAGCATGCTCGGAAATCACGAGTAACAAGTATACTCGCTCATCACTAATAGTTAATACTAGATGTATGGCCGTCACTAGAAACCAATGTCTGGAAATACACAAAATTACTCAGCATAAATGATCACTTAGGGCTCATACTCACTTACGAGAGACTCGCATGATTCTCGTGCTAGTCTCTCGCATGAAAACCCGGCACTACCACTGGCACTGGGACCGGAGCGTGCGGCTGCATAGAGATACATGTAGCCGCACACTCCAGTCCCAGTGCCGGCAGCTGTGCCAGGTTTCCATGTGAGACTGGCACCAGAATAGTGCGAGTCTCTCGCAAGTGAGTATGAGTCCTTATGGGAGGTTTTCATACATATCACATCATAACTGAGGTGAATCGGGACAAATAGATGTGGAGTAGATGACTAGATGTAGATTAGATCTAGTGCAAAGTGGTACCGATAACAACAGCTCAACACACAAAAAACAAGTCCTTACAAAGCTCTATGGGATGAAAAAATAAAAATGTTACAGATCTTGGAATACAGTAACATTTAGATGTGGACTCATATACAGGAATTTCCGTAAGGCAGGACATATAGACTGAGGCATCATCATAAGGAGTTTGGGAAAAATGAAGATTATACATAACGCTCACCCAAAACCTCCACTGCTGATCTCTTTGATCTGGGTATAGTCGCTCTTACTTGGTTTTCTCATAGGGGTCAATGATCTGATCACGGCCTAGAAGAATAAGAAATGACAATAAGACATATAAGTTGCAGGAAGATAAAAGCTGCAGATGCAGGAACTTCTCTACATTATGTCCCCGCTGATTACACTGCAGCAGATGTAGAGGACATGATACCAGCAGGACGCTCCCCAGACACTATTATATTATAGGGATATCCTCCATACACATGTATCATTGTACTGGAGGGGATGGTAAGGGACATCACACAGAGGAGACAGGAATAATAATAATAGGTCAAATCTACATTCATTAAGAATAGAGTTAACCCACTGTACTCTGGGGTGTAACATGTGATGTGTAATTCATACCCCGTTATCTGATGATATACAGATGTTTTCTCTGATACTTACACTGGCAGATTCGGGGATCTCTGGTGTCTCAGATATTCCACCGTCAGCAGTTGCCGGCTCAGTTGTCTCTAATATAATGATAAAATAATGAGACATCATGTATTAGACTATATCAGAACTTAATATATAACACATTGATATAAGGAAGGAAAGACAAGTAAATGGTATAATACTAGTTATATGGATATTCTGCACATACTGTATATACTTATGGCACATCCATAGATAGATATACTCTGCCATAAATGTGTGATTGTTCGGGATCTGACAGTGACTTGGATGGGGACCTTGTGAGGTCCTCTGTGCATTTTGGGGCTGAGAAGATCCCAGAAGAGAGAACCAGAGGGGTTTTCAGAATTGCATGAGCCCTCTCCATTACAGTCTACAGGAGGTTCAGGAGCCGTCACCGGCCTCATACAGAGGATGAAGAGTAAATTTATATATTCTCTGGTGTCTCCATAATATTAATGTTTGTAGGAATGCGAGATGATCAGCTTACCTTCAATCAGATCACTTTTTAGCCCTGGCTCACTGGTATTGGGGTCAGCGATATTTCGGTGTTGCCCCTCTTTGGAGTCACCGGCCGGTGTTTCCTGATGGATGTAATATGTGCAATTAATATAACAACTCACAAATACTAAATTACAGTACACAAAAGACAGAATGGACTAAACCTGGATTAACATAATTGCGGGGAATATACACGGCCGCTCCGTCCAGTAAATCCACATTAATATATAAGGGACTTGTATATACAACAGTTTTCCAATAACATCTATTACCAGAACTGCAGCATTTACAAGAAGGAAGATTGTGAAGATAAAGCGAGACCGATGTGATATGAAAGGTCCGCACCACTGAGCACAGTACAGACTGTCACCACAGAGGATGGAGCAGAGACAGGCTGCCATAAAAGATCCTGTATCTGCCTGGAGCGAACAGGGGGCTTCTATAATGAGAAATATGACAATCTGCTATATGACTAGTAATCTGGAGAAGATCAGACAAGAAAGACCTGAGATATAGAAGATGACGGATTCTTACCAAATGCTTCAGTGGGCGGGCAATAAACTCTAGTACATACAGGAAATGTTGGGCCAATTGTTTAAAAAAGGCCAAATCTCCACATTGGGATTTTTCTTCAGCCTATAAAAATGGAAATAAACAAAAAAGGAAAATCATGAGAGAAAGTAGAGAATATAGGACGCTATTTATGTCACCATTTTACTAGTGCAATCTACAGCTACAATTAATACATATATGGATATTTCTTATAAGCTATAAATTATATTGCTCTTGGCCAAACTACATGTTTCATGTAAATAAACTTGTATTTTATAAATATTATTCATTATTGTTTCATGTGCTGTGAATATCATTCATTATTATTGTTATATGCTTTGCCCAGATTGTCTGTTACCTGTTGTACTAATGTCCTGATGTTCATCTGTAAATGCTCAAGATATTCTGAGCTTATACGACCTTGTTGGTGTTTGGTCAGGCAGTCTCTCACTTGCTTCACAACTAGCCGGTAAGTGAAGCTGAGGACGCCATCGGGTACTGGTAGCACATGGGCAGGGGCATAGATGGTAAGAATCCCCTGGAGTAGTGCCAACTCCTCAAGTTTATCTGAAGAAATTCCAGACATTTCAAAAAAATCCAAGTGCAGTCAGTATATCACCAGCTTCATAGCCAATCACTGACAACAATGACACCTGGGCAGTAAGCACTTGGGTAGGTAGTGGTGGTGCATTATGATGTCATAATGGAATCTTGTGGTGGAATGTTAACATGCCATCAGTGATGTCATCATGGAATCCAGGGATGGAATCTTAACCCAGCTACAACTTTGAAAGTATAGTTACATCCATGGTTGTGTCTCTGTCTTTTTTTAGGCAGCACCAGAGCCCGCATCTCTACCCGTACATGACAGCTGATGTGATCAGCTGTCATGTCCTGCAAATAGATGCAGATGGATTTTGGCTGTCAACCACTTAAATGCTGCTGTCAATCACTGACAACTGCATATCAGACGTGCTATCCGAAACCGTGTCACAAGTCTCGCTCAACAGCGCCCTTGTCACATGATTCTGGGGTTGCGATGGGTTATCATAAAAGCCGGGGGTCTGCAGAAGACCAGTGTGCCCGTCCATTGATCTTCTTTTAGGAACACCGACTCATGGCCGGCGTTCAGATGTTTTTCCCACCACTTAATTAAAAAAAGGACCTATACATGTTTGGTATCTGCATTCTCGTACTGTCCTGTAGAATCATATTACCAGGTCAGTTTTAGCATTTAGTAAACATTTTAAATTAAAAAAATTTGTGGAATTGCACTGTTTTGCAATTTCACAGCACTTGAAATTTTTTCCCCGTTTTCAAGTACAATATATGTAATCTATGGTGATATTTAAAACTACAACTCAGCCTGCAATAAACAAGCCCTCATAGGCTATATTGATGGTAAAAAATGTTCTGGCTCTGAGAAGAAGGGGAGCAAAAAAACGAAAGCACATAAAATGGAAAATCGTAAGGTGGTGGTTAAAGGGGCATCTCACCATAAAGGGAAGTTGCCTAGAAACATTCTAGTAACAATTAAAGTGGCAACATAATTTGTTGAGCATCAGAACCAGAATCAAGGATAGAGGGAAAATCATGGCTTTGCTCTTCTTATCAGGCTTTTACATCCGTCTTTCCCCCAAAAAATTATTTAAACCAGGTTTTGGATGCTAAATATTCTTTACATGTGTAAACATTTACTTTTTCTTCATATTGTGACCAGGGTGGACTGGGAGTAAAATTCAGCCCTGGCATTGTAGAGCACGCGGGCCCACGCTATCACCGCCCCTCCCAAGCTTGTATTTTATGAATATTATCCATTATTTCTTTATATGCTTTGCCCAGATTGTCTGTTACCTGTTGTACTAATGTCCTGATGTTCATCTGTAAATGCTCAAGATATTCTGAGCTTATACGACCTTGTTGGTGTTTGGTCAGGCAGTCTCTCACTTGCTTCATAACCAGCCGGTAAGTGAAGCTGAGGACGCCATCGGGTATTGGTAGCACATTGTCAGGGGCATAGGTGGTAAGAATCCCCTGGAGCAGTGCCAACTCCTCAAGTTTATCTGAAGAAATGTCAGACATTTCAAACAAATCCAAGCGCAGTCAGTATATCACCAGCTTCGCAGCCAATCACTGACAATAATGACACCTGGGCAGTAAGCACTTGGTTAAGTAGTGGCGGAGCATTATGATGTCATAATGGAATCTTGGGGTGGAATGTTAACTTGTCATCAGTGATGTCATAATGGAATCTGGTGATGGAATCTTAAAGGGACATCTCACCATAAAAGGAAGTTGCCTAGCAATAATTATTGTGGCAATACCATAGGCTGAGCATCAGTTTCAAACTCAGGCATGGAGGGAAGAACCAGATTTCATAATAATAATATTGCGATATATAGTTAAGTTCTCACATTGAATATTTTCACTGCAAAGAAAACACATTTTCTTACAGTCCCCACAAAGTTGATGGGATTTCTAGAAATCTCATGCCCACTGTGATTTTTTATACCCTGTATAAAATGACCTGCGGTGCGTGTGTTTGAAATCCACAATATACAGGATACATTTTTCTTGTGATTACGCTGAGATTTATATGCAGATTTTATCTATAGAATTGCATTAGATGAGGAAAATACGTAGGTAAAAAACGCAAAATGCATAAAATCCACACATGACTCTTTCAGTAAACCTTTGTTAAAGCCGAGTACCAGGAAGTATCAAAATTAAAGCAGATTTATTCAACACATAACATACTAAATTAACCAAAAATTACAGTCAAAAAGATACAAAAATAGGTGGAAAATGCAGCAGAAAATCTGCGACATCAAAAACTCACCAACTACTCTTCACGGGAACTTAGCCTACCAAACAAATAGCACCAGAGCAGATCAAAATATTACCTGCATATACAGTAGTGATAATTCCGCCATACGGATCTTGTCCCGCAAAAAACAAGCCACATACAGCATCATCAGCAAAAAATAAGTTATAGCTCGCAGAATAAAGCGATGCAAAAATAATTATGCTTTATGTAAAATTGTTTTCATTGCATAAAACCGACAAAGCATAAAAAAACGACCTAAATGAGGTATCGCTGTAACCGTACTGACCCGAAGAATAAAACCGCCTTATCAATTTTACCGCAGATGGAATGGTGTAAACGCACCCCCCCAAAAGAAATTCATGAAATGCTGATTTTTGTTCAATCTGCGTCACAAAAATCGGAATAAAAAGCGATCAAAAGATGTCACGTGCCCGAAAATGGTACCAATAAAAACGTCAACTCGTCCCGCAAAAAATAAGACCTAACATGACTTGGTGGGTCAAAATATACAAAAATTAAAGCTCTCAATATGTGGTGATGCAAAAACTATTTTTACAATAAAAAGCGTCTTTTAGCGTGCGACAGCTGCCAAACATAAAAACCACCATAAATAGTAAATGAACCCCCCGTTATCACCCCCTTAGTTAGGGAAAAATAATAAAATTAAAAGAAAATGTATTTATTTCCATTTTCCCGCTAGGGTTAGGGCTAGGGTTAGGGCTAGGGCTAGAGTTAGGGCTGAGATTACGGTTAGGGGTGTGTTGGGGTTAGGGTTGGAGTTATAATTGGGTGGTTTCCACTGTTTGGGCACATCAGGTGCTCTCCAAATGCAGCATGGCGTCTGATCTCAATTCCAGCCAATTCTGCGTTGAAAAAGTCAAATGGTGCTCCTTCCGTTCCAAGCTCTGCCATGTGCCCAGTGTTTTACCCCCACATATGGGGTATCAGCCTACTCAGGACAAATTGCAAAACAACTTTTGGGGTCCAATTTCTCCTGTTACCCTTAGGAAAATAAAAAATTGGGGGCAAAAATATGATTTTTGTGGAAAAAAATGATTTTTTTATATTCACGCCCGGGCGTTATAAACTTCTGTGAAGCACTTGGGGGTTCAACGTGCTCACCACACATCTAGATAAGTTCTGTGGGGGGTCTAGTTTCCAAAATGGGGTCACTTGTGGGGAGTTTCAATAGTTTAGGTACATCAGGGGCTCTCCAAACGCACATGACACCCGCAGACCATTCCATCAAAGTCTGCATTCCAAAACGTCACTACTTCCCTCCTGAGCCCCGACGTGTGCCCATATAGTCGTTTTCTCCCACATATGAGGTATCAGCGTACTCAGGACAAATTGGATAACAACTTTTGGCGTCCAATTTCTCCTGTTACCCTTGGGAAAATGAAAAAATTGGGGACTAAAATGATCTTGTTTGTGGAAAAAATGTGATTTTTTTATTTTCATGACCGGGCATTATAAACTTCTGTGAAGCCCTTGGGGGGTTCAAAGTGCTCACCACAATCTAGATAAGTTCCTTAGGGGGTCTAGTTTCCAAAATGGGGTCATTTGTGGGGGGTTTCCACTGTTTAGGTACATTAGGGGCTCACCAAAGGCAACATGACACCCGCAGACCATTCCATCAAAGTCTGCATTCCAAAACGTCACTACTTCCCTTCCGAGCCCCGACGTATGCCCATACAGTAGTTTTCTCCCACATATGGGGTATCAGCGTACTCAGGACAAATTGGACAACAACTTTTCAGATCCAATTTCTCCTGTTACCCTTGGGAAAATAAAAAATGGGGACTAAAAGATCATGTTTGTTGAAAAACTAAGATTTTTTTATTTTCACACCCGGTCGTTATAAACTTCTGTGAAGCACTGGGGGGTTCAAAGTGCTCACCACACATCTAGATAAGTTCCTTGGTGGGTCTAGTTTCCAAAATGGTGTCATTTGTGGGGGGGTTTTCACTGTTTTGGTACATCAGGGGTTTTCCAAACGCGACATGGTGTCCGATCTCAATTCCAGCCAAAAACGTCAAATGGCGCTGCTTCCCTTCCAAGCTCTGCCATGCGCCCAAATAGTGGTTTACCCCCACATGTGGGGTATCAGCGTACTCAGGACAAATTGCACAATAACTTTTAGGGTCCTGTTACCCTTGGAAAAATAAGAATTGAGGGTGAAAAGATCATTTTTGTGGAAAAAATATGATTTTTTAATTGTACGGCTGTACGTTATAAACTTCTGTGAAGCCCTTGGGGGTTCAAAGTTAACACCACACATCTAGATAAGTTCCTTGGGGGGTCTAGTTTCCAAAATGGTGTCATTTGTGGGGGGTTTCCACTGTTTTGGTACATCAGGGGTTATATATATACTACATTCATACAACATACATGCATACTACATACATTCTACATGTATACTATATTCATGCAACATACATACATACTACATACATGCTACATACATACTACATACATGCTTCATATATACTACATTCATACAACATACATACATAGTACATACATACTACATACATACATACTGCATACATACTACATACATACTGCATACAATACATTCATACAATACATACATATAGACATACAGTACATATAACATAGAGTACATACTCACCATCACTTGTCACTTTGATCCCCGAAGCCAGTGTCATCTATGAAAAAATATGAAAATAACAAACAAGCCATATACTCCCTGATCCGCAGAAATCCACGAGGGTCCCACGCCGATCTCCCGTGGAGAACAGCAGCATCAGCTGATGCGACCGCTCTCTAGGGGCTTCACTAATCCAATGACGGGAGGTAGGTATCCTTCAGCACTGTATTCCTCCGCCACCGTAAAAAAATAGTCCCTAGTCTCACTTTTGGCATTGCTGTGTGAGAAAGTTCCCATGCAGCTTTTGCCATAAAGTGAGATCAGGGACTATTTTTTTACAGTGGCGGAGGAATACAGTGCAGAAGGATACCTACCTCCCATCACTGGATTCCTGGAGCCCCGTAGAGAGCAGTCGCATCAGCTGATGCTGCTGTACTCCACGGGAGATCGGCGTGGGACACGCGTGTGTTATGACTGAGTCACCGTAGGAGGCAGACACAAAAATAGAAGCTACGTCCAGAAAACCAGAGAAGTTGGCAACTATCAGATTGCAGACCCCTGAACCTATCAACACAACTAGCAGTAGCCGTGGGGGGTTCCTACGATGCCCTAGACCCCTCGATCACAGCCGGAGAGCTAAATAGCCTAAAGACAGAAAAGGAAATCTAAACTGCCCCAGAGCAGACCCCAAAGTAAAAGGCAGCCCCCAACATATAATGATGGTGAAGCAAGATGAAAAAACACTCACACAGATAGAAAGATAGGCTGAGCAAATGATGGGGCCCAAGCCAACCAAACAGAACAGGAAGGTTGCTGTCTGCAATCTGCCAAAACCCTATCAAACACATAAGCCAACAAGCTGATATGGAAAAAGACCCTGAAGCAGCTAGGCTTCAAAAACTAAATCAGCACTCAGGTATTTTCAGAAGACAGAGCTAAAGGAATTCAGCACACCCCAGCAGGGAATGGCAGAAATCCAGAAAAACAAAGCAAAACAAAGTCAAAGCACAAATGCAAAAAGCCGAGCAGAAAACTTAGCTTTAGAAGAGCAGGAATTCAGACTGGTCTTCAAGGATCCCACAGAGAAATCACCCGCAGGGCAGAAGGGCGTTGGCAGCCTTATATCCAGTCAGTAACTCCACTCAGCCAGTCATCATCATCAGGCTCAGGTGTTTGATAATCAGGCTCACTACCTTTCTTTACCAGAAGAGGGAGTTCCTCGGGCCTCAGTAGTGAAGGGGAAAATGAACTCACAACACGCGTGGATTTCTGCGGATCAGGGAGTATATTGTTTGTTTGTTATTTTCATATTTTTCCACAGATGACACTGGTTTCGGGGATCAAAGTGACAAGTGATGGTGAGTATGTACGCTGTTATATGTACTGTATGTCTTTATGTATGTATTGTATGAATGTATTGTATGTATGTAGTATGTATGTATGTATGTACTATGTATGTATGTTGTATGAATGTAGTATATATGAAGCATGTTTGTAGTATGTATGTATGTTGTATGAATGCAGTATATATGTAGCATGTATGTAGTATGTATGTATGTTGCATGAATGTAGTATACATGTAGAATGTATGTAGTATGTATGTATGTTGTATGAATGTAGTATATATGTAGCATGTACTGTATGTAGTATGTTGTATGAATATAGTATATATGTAGCATGTATGTAGTATGTATGTATGTTGTATGAATGTAGTATATATGTAGTATGTATGTATGTTGTATGAATGCAGTATATATGTAGCATGTATGTAGTATGTATGTATGTTGTATGAATATAGTATATTTGTAGCATGTATGTAGTATGTATGTATGTTGTATGAATGTAGTATATATGTAGCATGTATGTAGTATGTATGCTGTATGAATGTAGTATATATGTAGTATGTATGTTGTATGAATGTAGTATATATGTAGTATGTATGTAGTATGTTTTTTTTTTTACATTCAACACATTAGCCAGATGATGGAACTACTACTGTCCCATCATTGGCCAATGTGTCAATCACTGTCATTGTAGCAGGCATCGCCCGATGGGACTTGTAGTCCCATCGGACGATGCCTGCACACACAAGACCCCCGGCAGGCCCGCACAGACCACCGACAGCCGGCACAGGCCCCCGAGAGGCCCGCACAGACCACCGGCAGCCGGCACAGGCCCACGGCAGCCGGCACAGACCACAGACAGCCGGCACAGGCCCCCGAGAGGCCCGTACAGACCACCGGCAGCCGGCACAGGCCCCCAACAGGCCTGTACAGACCCCCGAGAGGCCCGTACAGGCCCCCGACAGTCGGCACAGACCCCCGAGAGGCCCGCACAGGCCCCGCCCGCACACACAGACACGCACAGTGTCCGCCCACACACCGCCCACACTCTTCCCCCTTCCCAAACAGGATGTACAAGGCAAGAAAGGGTTTTTTTTAATTCCGATATTTCTGTCCCATTGACTTGAATGGGACTTCCGGTATCGGAATCGGCGATACCTGATACTTTTTGTGTATCGGGTCGATCCAATCCGATCCGATATTTCTGAATATTGGATGGTATCGCTCAACACTAGTTACTATGGACGCTGTATATCTATGAGTAGCGGTGGCCATGTTTTAACTGTAATGCGCAGTATGCCTGTCATTATGTTACCAGGGATGCTTTGTATTTATGAGCGGTGATGATTACTTCTTGTTTGTCACGCGCTATTAGGGCCTGGTCTCCTGTTTTCACACATATTGCAACGATTCACAGCTTATAATGATATGGTTTTGATTAAATGACGTATGAGGTAGAATAGGATGGGAGGTTCATCATGGTGATTGTTAAACACACCCTTCCGCTTTGATTGGCCAGTTTTGCTATATCCGATGTGCGATTGGTTGAGTTTGGGTATATATACTTACCTGTCTCCTATAGGCGCCACACCCTGATGAAGGCTAAGGGTCGAAACACGTGTTGGGGAGGGCGGCTGTCCAGATCAGGTGCAGTGTAGCTTGTAAGTTATACCTTATACTTACCATACTCTTTGATGTCTAACGCTGTTTTCAGAAATTTTCCTGGTCCATGACATAAACTATGCATATACTGACACCTATTGGTGCTATTGGGTATTATTCCCATTATTCACATGGTATATCTATGCAGTGACACATATGGTGTTCACTATTTTTGCACTAATATTGCATTTTAATACCTATATATTTTTTGCACTTTATATACGTTTTCTTATTTGTATAATTATGATGTACACCTATAGGGAATTGATATAAAATTTTTACTAATTTGTATGCACCTTACTTATGAATATATATTATCATTTTGGTTTTTAAAAAAAATTTTTCACTGTTGAGATATATATATATATTTGTTAGCACCATTTACTGCAATAATATGTCCTTATGAAATGGATAGTACTGCCCTCTTATGTATATTTTTATATTATAAAACACTGATGCTTTGCCACTTTTAAAATACCTCAAGTACCTTTATTTATAAAATAATAAAGTATGTATATATTTACATTCAGGACTTATGGTCAGTGTGTTCTTGTGTGTTGTGCTGGCTCACACCTTGAACCTGGTGGTGCAGTGCTTCCTAAACAATTATCCAGAGTTAACATCCCTGCTCCATAAGATGCGAAGACTGTGCTTGCATATCCGTCGCTCGCCCGTAGACTCCAGTCGTATGCAGAGGCTGCAGCGATCGCTCCACCTCCCCAAGCACTGCCTAATCAGACGTTGCAACAAGGTGGAACTCCACCATGCACATGGTGGAGAGGCTGTGCGAACAGAGGCAGGCTATAATGCATTTGTGGGAGGATACACGGGCAGGCAGTTTGAGGGCAGACATGGAGTTGTCGGGTTTGCAATGGTCCAAGCTGAAAGACCTCTGTAAAGTCCTTCAGTGTTTTGAGGAATGCACACGGCTGGTAAGCGCAGACGACGCCATCATAAGCATGAGCATACCACTTATGCATCTGCTCATGCAAACTTTGACGCACATTAAGGATCAGGCGTCTGCAGGAGGAGGAAAAGGAGGAGGAGGAGGAGGAGGGAAGCCTTGATGACAGTCAGCCATTGTCTGCTCAGGGAACTGTCCTGGACGAGGTGGAGGAAGAAGAGGAGGAGGAGGATGAGGGGGATGATTATTTTGGGGAGGAGGATGCTTCTCGGGGGGCAAGAGAAAATGTTGGCTTGCCCAGGTCATGTACAGGGTTTGTGCGTGACTGGAGGGATGTGGATTTGGCAGAAAGTGCTTCTCCACCCACCACTGTCAGTGCATCATTGACACCTGGAACATTGGCCCACATGTGTGATTATCTCTTGCGGATCCTAAAAAGGGACCCCCGCATTGTCAAAATTATGAAGGATGACGACTATTGGTTGGCCAGCATCCTCGATCCATGCTATAAAGGCAAATTACAGAACATCATGCCACAGGAGAACCTAGAGCTAATACTGGCGAACAAACAAGCAACTCTGGTAAACCGTTTGTAAGAGGCATTCTCAGCACACAGCAGCGGTGCAGGTTCTACCACGAGCCGTACTGGGCCAAATAGAAGAGGTGTTCGTGGTGCACACAGCCGAACTGGCGTTGGAGACAGGGGTTTCATGACCATGTTGTGGACTGATTTCTCGAGGACCACTCACATGACTGTTAATACTGAATCGATTGCAACAGACAGGAGACAGCAGTTGTCAACTATGGTTCAAAATTACCTCTCCTCCCCTATCGATGTTCTCCCTCACAGTTCATTCCCCTTTGACTACTGGCCCTCTAAACTGGACACCTGGCCTGAATTGGCACAATATGCCTTACAGGAGCTCGCTTGCCCTGCTGGTAGTGTGCTATCAGAAAGAGTCTTCAGTGCTGCTGGATCAATCCTGACAGAAAGAAGGACCCGGCTGTTGACCCAAAATGTTGGTGATCTCACCTTCATTAAAATGAACCATGCCTGGGTTTCAAAGGATTTTGTACCACCTTCCCCTGATGAATTGAAAAAGCAGGTAGTCATATACAGGATATTTCCCAAAGAGTGAATTACATAAACACAATAGAACCTCACAAAAATCCCTCCCAACTCACCCCCCACCCTCACCCGAAAAAACACCTCTCGTCTCTCCCGATGCATTTGATCTCTCACAGCTACAATTTTTGGGTTATATTCTCCTCAACGCTCTCATCCATGTTAATCTAGGAGGTGCCAACCCGGGTGTGTCCAACCAAGGTGCCCACATATCTTCCCATTTCTTAGTTGTTCTTCTCTTTTGATACACATATTTTTCCATATCCATATTATTATTAACTGCATCAGTAACTTCCATGATTGTGGGTACGGAAGATCTCTTCCAGTGAGCCACCACCCTTTTACGAGCTTGATATAATATTCGTGAGACTGCCTGCTGGTGCTCCTCCGAAAGCGGCAAAATCTCCACCCGCCCCAGAAGAGCCATTTTGGGGTCTAGTACCATTTGACATTGATAGACAGTATTAAGTAAATCATTCACACCTCCCCAAAACCTACGTAACCGAGGACAGTTCCAGGTCATGTGTATCAGATCAGCTTTAGGCGTTCCACATTTCCAACAATCTGCCTCTCTAGCATAGCCCATTTTCAACAGCCATTCAGGGGTTCGATAAACTCGATGAAACAAATAAAGATGCGACACTCTGAGCCTCGCTAACCGAGACTTTCGTGACTTCTTGCAATGCATTCTCCCATTCATCATCTGTTAAATCACCTACATCAACTTGCCACTTATTCTTCAGTGTCTCCAAACTTACCACTCTCTTTTCCAACATGGTTGCATATATCATGGATATAATACCTCTTGATCCTCCTCCCATCACTACTCTATCCAACAGCGGAGTTTTAGCTGGATTACCTAGTGGAGCGAGTCACTGTTGTGCTTCACAAGCATGTCTCAGCTGGAGATATTGAAAAAATCTTTTATTAGGGATGGAAAATGTCTGTTTGAGATCCTCAAAAGATTGAAACTAACCTTCCGAATAAAGCTGTGATACTAGTTTAACCCCTTCATGACCCAGCCTATTTTGACCTTAATGACCTGGCCATTTTTTGCAATTCTGACCAGTGTCCCTTTATGAGGTAATAACTCTGGAACGCTTCAACGCATCCTAGCGATTCTGAGATTGTTTTTTCGTGACATATTGGGCTTCATGTTAGTGGTAAATTTAGATCGATAATTTTTGCGTTTATTTGTGAAAAAATCAGAAATTTGGCGAAAATTGTGAAAATTTCGCAATTTTCAAATTTTGAATTTTTATTCTGTTAAACTAGAGAGTTATGTGACACAAAATAGTTACTAAATAACATTTCCCACATGTCTACTTTACATCAGCACAATTTTGGAAGCAAAATTTTTTTGTTAGGAAGTTATAAGGGTTAAAAGTTGACCAGCGATTTCTCATTTTTACAACAAAATTTACAAAACCATTTTTTTAGGGACCACCTCACATTTGAAGTTACTTTGAGGGGTCTATATGGTAGAAAATACCCAAAAATGATACCATTCTAAAAACTGCACCCCTCAAGCTACTCAAAACTACATTCAAGAAGATTATTAACCCTTTAGGTGTTTCACAGGAACTAAAGCAACATGGAAGGAAAAAAAGGACATTTTAATTTTTCCAACAAAAATTTTCTTTCAGCATCAATTTTTTCATTTTTCACATGGGCAACAGGATAAAATGGATCATAAAATTTGTTGGGCAATTTCCCCTGAGTACACCAATACCTCATATGTGGTCAAAAACCACTGTTTGGGCGCACGGCAGGGCTCAGAAGGGAAGGAGCGCCATTTGACTTTTTGAATGGAAAATATGCTGGAATATTTAGCGCTTGCCATGTCGCGTTTGGAGAGTCGCTGTGTGCCTAAACACTGGAGCTCCCCCACAAGTGACCCCATTTTGGAAACTAGACCCCCCAAGGAACTTATCTAGATGCATAGTGATCACTTTGAACCCCCAGGTGCTTCTCAAATTGATCCGTAAAAAAAAAAAAAAGTACTTTTTTTCACAAAAATTATCTTTTAGCCTCAGTTTTTTCATTTTCACATGGGCAACAGGATAAAATGGATCCTAAAATTTGTTGGGCAATTTCTCCTGAGTACACCGATACCTAATATATGGTCATAAACCACTGTTTGGGTGCACGGCAGGGCCCGGAAGGGAAGGAGCGCCATTTGACTTTTTGAATGGAAAATTAGCTCCAATCGTTATCGGACACCATGTCGCGTTTGGAGAGCCCCTGTGTACCTAAACATTGGAGCACCCCCACAAGTGACACAATTTTGGAACCTAGACCCCTTAAGGAACTTATCTAGATGTGTAGTGAGCACTTTGAACCCCCAAGTGCTTCACAAAAGTTTATAACATAGAGCAGTGAAAATAAAAAAATCATTTTTTTTCCTCAAAAATGATTTTTTAGCACGCTATTTTTTATTTTCACAAGGGTAACAGGAGAAATTGAACCAAAAAAGTTGTTGTCCAGCTTGTCCTGAGGACGCTTATACCCCATATGTGGGGGATGACCACTGTATGGGCACACGTCAGGGCTCGGAAGGGAAGTAGTGACGTTTTGGTATGCAGACTTTGATGGAATGGTCTGCGGGCATCATGTTACATTTGCAGAGCCCTTGATGTACCTAAACTGTGGAAACCCCCCACAAGTGACCCCATTTTGGAAACTAGACCCCCCAAGGAACTTATCTAGATGTGTGGTGAGCACCTTGAACCCCGAAGAGCTTCACAGAAGATTGTAACGCAGAGCCATGAAAATAAAAAATCCTTTTTTTTCCTCAAAAAATGAATTTTTAGCTCGCAATTTTTTATTTTCACAAGGGTAACAGGAGAAATTGGACCCCAAAAGTTGTTGTCCAGTTTGCCCTGAGTATGCTGATACCCCATATGTGGGGAGGGACCATTGTTTGGGCACACGTCGGGGCTCGGAAGGGAAGTAGTGACGTTTTGAAATACCGACTTGATCGAATGGTCTGCGGGCATCATGTTACGTTTGCAGAGCCTCTGATGTGCCTAAACAGTGGAAACCCCCCACAAGTGACCCCATTTTGGAAACTAGACCACCAAGGAACTTATCTAGATGTGTGGTGAGCAGCACTTTGAACCCCCAAGTGCTTCACAGAAGTTTATAATGCAGAACCGTGAAAATAAAAAATCATTTTTTTACTCAAAAAAGGATTTTTTAGCCCGCAATTTTTTATTTTCACAAGGGTAACAGGAGAAATTGGACCCCAAAAGTTGTTGTCCAGTTTGTCCTGAGTACACTGGTACCCCATATGTGGGGGGGAACCATTGTTTGGGCACACGTCAAGGCTCGGAATGGAAGTAGTGACGTTTTGAAATGCAGACTTTGATGGAATAGTCTGCGGTCGTCATTATGTTTGCAGAGCCCCTGATGTGCCTAAACAGTGGAAACCCCCCACAAGTGACCCCATTTTGGAAACTAGACCTTCCAAGGAACGTATGTAAGATGTGTTGTGAGCACTTTGAACCCCCAAGTGCTTCACAGAAGTTTATAATGCAGAGACGTGAAAATGAAAAAATCATTTTTTTCCACAAAAATAATTTTTTAGCCCCCAATTTTTTATTTTCCCAAGGGTAACACGAGAAATTAGTCCCCAAAAGTTGTTGTGCAATTTTTCCTGAGTACGCTGATACCTCATATGTTGGGGTAAACCACTGTTTGGGCACACGTCAGGGCTTGGAAGGGAGGGAGCACCGTTTGACTTTTTGAACGCAAAATTTGCTGGAATCAATGGTTGCACCATGTCACGTTTGGCGACCCCCTGATGTGCCTAAACAGTGGAAACCCCTCAATTCTAACTCCAACCCTAACCCCAACACACCCCTAACCACAGCCCTAACCCTAACACATCCCTAACCACAAGCCTAACCCTAATTCCAACGCTAACCCTAATTCCAACCCTAACCCTAACCCTCTTTCCAACCCTAACCCTCTTTCCAATCCTAACCCTAACCCTCTTTCCAACCCTAACCCTCTTTCCAACCCTAACCCTAACCCTCTTTCCAACCCTAACCCTAACCCTCTTTCCAACCCTAACCCTCTTTCCAACCCTAACCCTCTTTCCAACCCTAACCCTAACCCTCTTTCCAACCGTAACCCTAACCCTCTTTCCAACCCTAACCCTAACCCTCTTTTCAACCCTAACCCTAACCCTCTTTTCAACCCTAACCCTAACCCTCTTTTCAACCCTAACCCTAACCCTAATGGAAAAATAAAAATAAAAATATTTTCTTTCTTTTATTAGTTGTGGGGTGATAATCGGGGGGGTTTATTTACTTTTTCTTTCATTTTGATCACTGTGAGAGTGATCAAAATGAAAGAATTGAATCTGCAGCCGGCAGATTCGGGCGGGCGCACTGCGCATGCGCCCGCCATTTTCTAAGATGGCGGCGCCCATGAACCGGACCCGCCGGACACTGGGAGCGACACGGGGACTTAGAAGGTGCCGGGGGAGGTGAGATGCGGTGAGGGGGTTATCGGAAGCTGGCGGGGAGCAGAGGGAATGGGAGGGGGGCAGATGATGACAGCGGCGGCAGATCGCCGCTGTCATTCAGTTGTGGGGGGGCGATCGCCGGTGGGGGGGTGGAATCGGTGTCTCCAGCCATGTCCGATGCTACAGCAGCATCGGCCATGGCTGGATTGTAATATTTCATCAATTTTCATTGATGAAATATTACTATCGCTCTGATTGGCTGTTTCACTTTTAACAGCCAATCAGAGCGATCGTAGCCACGTGGGGGTGAATCCACGCCCCCTGTGGCGAAGAACAAAGCCCCCTGTATCTGCGGGTCTGGTGACCTTTCAGTGACCTAGGTCACCCGACCCGCAGGGGGGCTTTAAAGTCATGACGCCACATAGGCGTCATGGGTCGTTCTGGCACGACTTTTCATGACGCCTACGTGGCGTCAAAGGTCGTGAAGGGGTTAAGCCCTCTCCTCTCCCATAGTTCAAACCCTCTAATTTATTTAGCTCTGTACATGTCAAGTTTCTCCAGATCAGGGGATGGGCCGTGACTCCCTGTATACCCAATATTTTTTTGACCGTGTTCCATACCTTATCCATGTACTTCATTATCGGAGTATTGATAGCTTGACCCTGACGGAACTGCACTGAGTCTAGCGCCTGCAGCAGTAAGTCCCTTCCCACTACGCATGTAAGCATACATCACGAGGAACTTCACATGAAGGAATCCTCCTCCCCCATCCTCTAAAATGTTGCAACTGCACTGCAAGATAATACAGAAACGGGTCAGGAACCGCTAACCCCCCCAGTTCTTTAGATGTACGCAAAACCTCCAACCGAATTCTAGGAACACTCCTCTTCCAGATAAGCTCTCTAAATATTCTGTTTATCTGATAAAAGATTCGACCAGGAATCCAAATGGGCGCATTGTGGAGGGCATACAAAGCTTGTGGCATGAGAACCATTTTTACCAGGTTTGCCCTTCCCACCATACTCAGTGGTAACTTGCACCAGTCATTTATTTTTTTTTTAAATTTAGCAAGTAGCAGGGTAATATTTAAATGCTCAAAATCTTGTTTATTATATCCAAGATGAATAATGGAGAATTGGGCTGAAAAATGGCAAATGAGGTTTAACACAGATAAGTGTAAGGTTATGCACATGGGAAGGAGAAACAGATGCTACAATTACTTACTAAATGGGAAACTGCTTGGGAAATCAGACATGGAAAAAGACTTAGGCATCTTAGTCAATAAGAAGCTAAATTGGAGTGCCCAGTGTCAGGCAGCTGCCACCAAAGCAAATAGGGTCATGGGATGCATTAGAAGAGGTCTGGGGACACGAGATGAAAACATAATTCTCCCTCTGTACAAATCACTCGTCAGACCACCCTTGGAGTATTGTGTGTAATTTTGGACGCCGGTGCTCAAGAAAGACATTACTGAACTTGAAAGGGTTCAAAGGCGGGCTACTAAAATGATAAATGGAGTTGGTTCACTACAAAACCCAGAAAGGTTATCAAAATTAGGTCTATTTACTCTAGAAAAGAGAAGACTTACTGGAGACCTAATATATATGTGCAAGTATATCAGAGGGCAATACAGAGATCTCTCCAATGAACTGTTTGTACCAAGGACTGTGACAAGAACAAGGGGGCATTCTCTTCGTTTGGAGGAAAGACAATTTCTGCACCAGCATAGAAGAGCGTTCTTCACGGAAAGAGCAGTGAGGCTCTGGAATTCTCTTCCTGAGGAAGTGGTGATGGCCAACTCACTGAATGAATTTAAGAAAGGAATGGATGTTTTTCTTGTGAGTAACAGTATAGAAGGTTACGAATAACATAATATTATAGGTAGATGGTTGACCCAACTTAGGGGAAGGGATTTTTTTCCCTATGGAGAAAATTGGCTTCTACTCTGTGGGTTTTTTGCCTTCCCCAGGATCAACAATGCAGAACAGCTGCAGTAAAAATAGGCTGAACTAGATGGACATAAGGTCTTCCTTCAGCCTTCAAAACTATGTTAGGCTGGTTTCACATTTGCGTTTTTTTTCGCGGTAATTTAGCGCTAAATAGCGCATGCGTTTTTTTCCTATACTTTGCATGGGATGCGCTTATGTGCGCATACACATGCGTTTGTACGCGTTTTACCGCGCATGCGTTTTTTTGTGGTATGCGCTCGGGCGCACAAAATGCAACCTGTTGCATTTTTTGGTGCGTCCGACTTGCCTCAAAAAAACGCATGCGCGCGCAATGCGTTTTTTTACAGCAAGACACCCATTATAGTCTATGGGTGCGCATATGTGCGCATTGACATGCTTATGTATGCGTTTTTTTGCACATGCGGTTTTTTTTGTTAACCATGGAATTTAGGGGTTTGGGTTAGAGTTAGGGTTAGTTAAGGGGGTTTAGGGTTAGGGTTAGGGTCAGGGTCAGGGTTAGGGTTAGGTTTAGGGTCAGGGTTAGGGTTAGTTATGGTTTAGGGTTTGGGTTAGGGTTAAGTATGGTTTGGTTAAGGGTTAAGGTCAGGGTTAGGGTTAGGGTTAGGGTAAGGGTTAGGGTTAGGGTTAGGTTTAGGGTCAGGGTTAGGGTCAGGGTTAGGGTTAGTTAGAGATTAGGGTTTGGGTTAGGGTTAAGTATGGTTTGGTTAAGGGTTAGGGTCAGGGTTAGGGTTAGGGTTAGGGTTAGGGTCAGGGTTAGGGTTAGGGTTAGGGTTAAGTATGGTTTGGTTAAGGGTTAGGGTCAGGGTTAGGGTTAGGGTTAGGGTTAGGTTTAGGGTCAGGGTTAGGGTTAGTTAGGGTTTAGGGTTTGGGTTAGGGTTAAGTATGGTTTGGTTAAGGGTTAGGGTTAGGGTTAGGGTCAGGGTTAGGGTTAGGGTCATGGTTAGGGTTAGTAAAGTCATGGTTTGGGTTAGTGTGAGGGGCCACCTAATGTTGTAAAAAAACGCAAACGCGGTAAAAACGCACTAAAAACGCATACAAACGCATAAAAACGCTGCGTTTTTTTCATGCATGCTCATAAAAATGCTTGAAAAAAACGCAGCAGTTGTATGCTTTTGTATGCGTTTTTTCAATGCGTTTTTTTGCGGGAAAAACGCGCTGCAAAAAAAAGCAAGTGTGAAACTAGCCTTACTATGAATTCCCAATTATTTAAACTCTTTGACTACATTTAATCGTCTGGCCAATTCCAAGGAGTTCTCGGGAGCATCTCCCACCGGCATAATTGAAGATTTCTCCCAGTTAATACATAAACCAGAGATCACTGCGAAGGATCCAAAGACTTACATTGCCACCCTCAGAGAAGATGGCCACTCTCCCAAAAACAAAAGCATGTCATCAGCATACAACACTATTTTTTCTTGCAAAGACTCATACCCAAACCCCTTAATTTCAGGTGTCGCCTGAATTACTACTGCCAAGGGCTCAATGCCAGATCAAACAGTAGGGGAGACAGGGGGCACCCCTGTCTGGTCCCTATGTATAAGTTAATTGTATTTGAGATCTCCCCATTAATTCTAATTTTGGCCTCTGGACTCGAATTCAGCAGCTGTATCCAGGCAATACAATTTTTACAGAAACCCATCTTGGCTAATATAGCCCAGAGATATGGGTATTCGACGCAGTCAAATGCTTTAGCAGCATCCAAAAATGCAACAGCCCTAGGTTCCTATCCCTTAGATGGGATCTGTAAATTTAGATATAACCGCCGGATATTAATTGCAGTTGATTTCTCTGGCATAAAACCAGTTTTATCTGGATGAATAATACTAGATATTACTCCAGACAGCCGCATCGCCAGAATCTTTGCAAAAATCTTGACATCAATGTTTAAAAGGGAGATAGGCCTGTATGACTCTGGAAGACAAGGATCCTTATCAGCATTGGGGATCACCACTATGATTGCTTCATTCAAGGACCGGGGCAAGTGCCCATCTTCCCTAGCTGCCTCAAACACCTTCAACAGCTGTGGAGGCATTATATTTGAGTACTGTTTATATACCTCCACAGGCAGCCCATCAGACCCCGGTGTCTTATTCCCTGCCATAGAATCTAGAGCAGTGATGGTGAACCTTGGCACTCCAGCTGTTGGAGAACTACAACTCCCAGCATGCCTCAACTGCTGCCTCAACTGCTGCAAGTTGCAAGGGCATGCTGTGAGTTGTAGTTTTACAACAGGTGGAGTGCCAAGGTTAACCATCACTGATCTAGAGCCTCCTCTAAAGCCCCCGTTACACACTGCGATATCGCTAGCAATATCGCTGTAAAGTCACCGATTTTGTGACGTTGCAGCGATATTGCTAGCGATATCGCTGCATGTGATACTTACCTCCGACCGGCTCCCCCGCTGCTCATCGCTGATCGCGCGAGAAGCTCCTGGACCATTCCTTGTCGGTCACTTCCTGCGGCGCTTCCTGCTGTGACGACGAGCGACGTGTGGACGTGGGCGGGAGGACGCAGGATCGCCGCGTCTGACAGGTAAGTAGCGATCCCCGTCCCCTGCGATGTCGCTGGTGAGATCTGCCTGAGTGGCAGCTCACTAGCGACCACCTAGCGATGCACCAGCGATCCTGACTGCGTCATATTCGCTAGTCGGGATCGCTGGTGCATCGCTAGGTGTAACGGTACCCTTATTCCTCCAGACTAATTGGTGCCTCCAGCCAAACAGCTTCCGATTCCGACAGAGAAGGCAGACCAGCAGTCCCCAAAAAGCTACTGAGCAACTCGTCAGAGAACCCGCCCTGCGAATTATATAATGTCTCAAAAAACTCGCTAAAAGTTGCTAGAATTGCCCCAGAAGATCTTTCTAGTTCCCCATTTTTGTTTTTTATCTCCGCTACCATTGCAGGGCCAGATTGAGTCTTGATCAGGGTAGCTAGTAGATGTCCAGTTCCCTCCCCCTCCCCGAAATAGACCTGCCGCCGGAAGTATCGTTTATCTGCAGCTTTTGAAAGCTTATGTTGGGTTGATTGTTTTTCCCCATCTTTTAATGCGTTAAAATGTATATCCGGCGGAGTTTTCAAATATTGCAATTCTGCAGAGATAGCTTCCTTCTGTAAAAGTTCCTCATATTCTCTAGACTTAATTCTAACTCTATTCACTTCCGAGATCAACAGTCCTCTCAGATAAGCTTTAGACGCATCCCATATTATTTCCCTGGGGGCTGCACCCTCATTAATAGCAAAAAATTATTTTAGCAATCAGGGATCCTAGCATCTGCTTGAATAATAGGTAACCAGAATGCGTTAAACGACCATGGTGCCCGTTCCCCTCTCCCGCCATTTTCCCAATTAAATGTCGCCATAACAGGGGAGTGATCTGACAAGGCCCTAGGTTGATACTTGTTTGCATAATTATTACTAGGCAAGTTGTATTTGAGAGGATTCTTTTTATTATTGAACAACAACTATGTTCTCAATCAACCGAAAAGACTCATAAATATCAAAGCTTAATATTTTTGGAAGTTGGAGTGGGTTTTTTTTAGATTTGGCTATCTTAGGAGGATATCTGTTTGTGCAGGTAACTATTACTGTGCAGTATATACCCATCTCACTTGTTTATTTTCACCAGGTAAACCAATATAACAACACAAAATGTAGAAATAAACATTTCTGACATTCAAAACAAAAAAAAAGGACCAACATAGCCACCTTTCTTTACGATGACACTCAAAAGCCTTCCATCCATACATTCTGTCAGTTGCTTGATCTGTTTACGATCAACATTGCGTGCAGCAGCCACCACAGCCTCCCTGACACTGCTCCCAGAGGTGTAATGTTTTGACTCCCCAGGTTCTCTGTGGGGTTCAGATTAGGTGAACAAGGGGGCCATGTCATTATTTTTTCTTCTTTTAGACCTTTACTGGGCAGCCACGCTGTGGAGTATTTGGATGCATGTGATGGAGCATTGGCCTGCATAAAAATCATGATTTTTTGAACAATACTGACTTCTTCCTGTACCACTGGTTGAAGAAGGTGTCTTCCAGAAATTAGCAGTAGGTCTGGGAGTTGAGCTTCCCTCCATCCTCAACCCGAATAAGTCCCACAAGTTTATCTTTGATGATACCAGCCCATACCAGTACCCCACCTCCACCTTGCTGGCGTCTGAGTCAGAGTGGAGCTCTACAGCATTTACTGATCCAGCCTCGGGCCCATCCATCTGGCCCATCAAGAGTCACTCTCATTTCATCAGTCCATAAAACCTTACAAAAACTGTCTTAACATATTTCTTGGCCCAGTCTTGACATTTCATCTTATGTTTCTTGTTCAAAGGTGGTCGTTTTCCAGCCTTCCTTACCTTGGTCATGTCCCAGAGTATGGCACACCTTGTGCTTTTTGGTACTCCAGTAACGTTGCAGTTCTGAAATACGGCAAAACTGGTGGCAAATGGCATCTTGGCACTTCACACTTGATTTTCCTCTATTCATGGACAGTTATTTTGAGCCTTTTTTTATCAACACGCTTCTTGTGACCCTGTTGGCTATTTGCCATGAATTGCCTGATTGTTCAGTGATCACGCTTCAAAAGTTTGGCAATTTCAAGACTGCTGCATCCCTCTGCAAGACATCTCACAATTTTTGACTTTTCAGAGTCCGTCAAATCTCTCTTCTGACCCATTTTGCCAAAGGAAAGGAAGTTACCTAATAATTAAGCACACCTTATATAGGGTGTTGATGTCATTAGACCACACCCCTCCTCATTACAGAGATGCAAATCACCTGATTTACATAATTGGCAGTTGACTTTCAAGCCTATATAGCTTGGAGTAGGACAACATGTATGAAAAGGATGATGTGCTCAAAATACTCATTTGCCTTATAATTCTGCATGCAGTGTATAGGCCCATCATACACTGGAGCATCATCCATGGGGCCCTTCATATAATGGAGCATCATATGGGGCCCATCATATTCTAGAGCATCATATGGGGCCCATTATATATGGAGCATAATATAGGCCCATCATACAATGGAGCATCATCCATGGGGCCCATCATATACTGGAGCGTCATATGGGGCCCATCATATACTAAAGCATCATATGGGGCCCATTATATATGGAGCAATATATAGGCCCATCATACAATGGAGAATCATCCATGGTGCCCATCATATACTGGAGCATCATATGGGGTTCATTATTTATGGGGCTGGAGCCCATTCTGTATGGAGCAATATATGGGGCTCATCATATACTGTATGGAGCTTTATATGCGACTCATTATACTGCATGGAGCAATATGTGGGGCTCATTCTATTCTATGGGGACCGTCCTATACTGTATGGCACATTATATGGGGACCATCATATATTGTAGCATTATGTGGAGCTCATCATATACTGTATGGAACATTATATGGGACCGATTATTCTGTATGGAGCAATATATGGGGCTCATTATTCTGTATGGTGCACTATGTGGTGGACATAATACTGTATGGAGGAATATACTGTCCGGTTTTTGAGCTATTGTAGAATTTAAAATATATATCTGTCATGTAATGTAAGAAGTGAAGTATTTCTCATTGCACTATACCAATATTTCTCTGCTGTATCGGAGCATCATGAATTGTGGTATGTGTTAAAGGGGCCCACTGACACTCTTTCGCCCGGGGCACACGAAAACCTGGCGCCAGCCCTTCGCCCCCACAACTTTAGCCAAATAACCCCCAGTTTTCAATGCGTAACTATTATTATAAAGTAAATTAAGCTTGACAAGCTTAAGTAATAAGAATTGATGTCGTTGGCATTGAAATGGGCACTATAGGTGTGTTTACTGTCCTCCTCTCCCTGACGACTTTGCTTCCCCATTGACTTGCACTGGGTTTCGTGTTTCAGTCGGACCTCCGACTTTTCCGGATAGTCGGCCTATTTCGTTCAACTTGACTTTTGAGAAAGTCGGGTTTCATGAAACCCGACTTGACCCTAAACAAGGCAAAGTCGCTCATCTCTACCCAAAAATATTTCTCGGATCCGTACATTCCTCAACCAAGAATCTGCAAAAACCCTAATCCATGCCCTCTTCATCTCCCACCTTGACTACTGCAACCTCCTGCTCTATGGCCTCCCCGCTAACACTCTCGCACCCCTCCAATCTATTCTAAACTCCGCTGCCTGACTAATCCACCTGTTTCCCCGCTCTTCCCCAGCCTCCCTCCTCTGTCAATCCCTGCACTGGCTCCGTATTACCCAAAGACTCCAGCTCAAAACCCTAACCATGATATACAAAGCCATCCACAACCTGTGCCCACCATACATCTGTGACCTCGTCTCCCGGTACTTACTTGCATGCAACATCCGATCCTCACAAGATCTTCTCGACTCCCCTCTTATCTCCTCTTCCCACAAACGCATACAAGATTTCTCCGGTGCATCCGCCCTACTCTCGAACTCTACCACAACATATCAGACTCTCACCTACTGTGGAAACCTTCAAAAGGAACCTGAAGACCTACCTCTTCCAACACGCCTATAACCTGCAGTAACCACCGATCCACCAAACCACTGCATGACCAGCTCGGCCCTCAGCTATTGTATCCTCACCCAGCCCTTGTAGATTGTGAGCCCTCGTGGGCAGGGTCCTCTCTCCTCCTGTACCTATTGGGACCTGTGTTGTTTAAGATTACTGTACTGTGACATCGAATAGCTAAATCAGTCCTCACCTCTCCAAAAACGCAGGGGGTATTACCTTTCCAGACATCTGGAGATATAACTTGGCCGTGCACCTTAGAAGGATACCAGCTTGGGCCTCCTTGCGGGCTTATAGCAAATGGGTAGAAATCGATAAACTTTGGATGGCTCCAGCGTATCCCAATTCATTGTTATGGAGAGATGGGAGTACATGCCCCTCAGTTCCTCTGCTGGGCTCTATGGCATTTACAATGAAAATTTGGAGGATAAGCAACAGGGCCTTTCCATTGATCTCCCCCAGGTCCCCATATGATCTCCTTCTTTTTTAACACTCTCCATACTTTATAGTATTCCTGCAGCTATGGCAGAACCATGGCTTCAATCACAATTATTTTATTATGCAGATATTGTAGACCCCTTTAACATAAATATTCTTCCTTTCCAGACTCTTAGAGAGCGGTTTAATCTCCCACTTAGGACCTACTTCTCATACTTACAAATTCGCCACCTGGCCTTATCTTTATATAAAAACACAACGTTCTCTACCCCCACTCCCTTTGAGCGACTCTGTAAAGGAAACCCCTCTACAAAGGGTTTGATCACAGACTTTTATAATATACTGTTCACTCTGCCATTAGACCCCCTCCTAAACATACTTACATGATTAAGTGGGAGAGATACCTGGGGAGGGAACTTCCACTTCCTATCTGGCAGGTCATATGGTCTAAAGCCCCCGTTACACACTGCGATATCGCTAGCAATATCACTGTAAAGTCACCGATTTTGTGACGTAGCAGCGATATTGCTAGCGATATCGCTGCATGTGATACTTACCTCCGACCGGCTCCCCGCTGGTTATCGCTGATCGCGCGAGAAGCTGCTGGACCATTCCTCGTCGTCCACTTCCTGCGGCGCTTCCTGTGGCGCCGACGAGCGACGCGTGGAGCCGGGCGGGAAGACGCAGGATCGCCACGTCTGACAGGTAAGTAGCGACCCCCGACCCCTGCGATGTCGCTGGTGAGATCTGCCTGTGTGGCAGCTCACTAGCGACCACCTAGCGATTCACCAGCGATCCTGACCGCGTCATATCGCTGGTCGGGATCGCTGGTGAGTTGCTAGGTGTAACGGTACCCTTAGGCAGCTAAATCATCACCATGCACAATACAGAAGGAAAATCAGTACAAGATACTGATGTATTGGTATCATACGCAGGAGGTTTTACATAATATTTACCCTGCCATGTCAGATAGATGCTGGAGATGCCTGGGGGCTGAGGGCTCATTGCCACATATATTCTGGGATTGCCAGACTATACCCCCCTTCTGGAAGAGAGTACAGGGGTTGATTTCTTAGGTGTTGGATGTAGAGATACCTCTGGATCCTGTGGCTTATTTACTTAATGTTCCACCCGTATCTATGAGCAAGGGTCCTGCCAGGCTGCTCCTCCATATTCTAACATCGTCAAAGTGTCTAATAGCCTCATACTGGAAGAAAAGATCAGCTCCTTCCATGAAAAAACTCAGCTTGAAGATTAAAGAAATGAAGACGTATGGAGATTCTTACGGCCTGTATTAATAATGAACTTGATTTGTTTAACCCCTTCATGACCCAGCCTATTTTGACCTTAATGACCAGGCCATTTTTTGCAATTCTGACCAGTGTCCCTTTATGAGGTAATAACTCAGGAACGCTTCAACGGATCCTTGCGATTCTGAGACTGTATTTTGTGACATATTGGGCTTCATGATAGTGGTAAAATTAGGTTGATAATTTTTGCATTTATTTGTGAAAAAACGGAAATTTGGTGAAAATTTTGTAAATTTCGCAATTTTCATATTTTGATTTTTTATTCTGTTAAACCAGAGAGTTACGTGACACAAAATAGTTAATAAATAACATTTCCCACATGTTTACTTTACATCAGCACAATTTTTTTGGAAGCAAAATTTTGTTTTGTTAGGAAGTTATAAGGGTTAAAAGTTGACCAGCGATTTCTCATTTTTACAACAAAATATACAAAACCATTTTTTTAGGGGCCACCTCACATTTGAAGTCATTTTGAGGGGTCTATATGGCAGAAAATACCCAAAAGTGACATAATTCTAAAAACTACACCCCTCAAGCTACTCAAAACTACATTCAAGAAGATTATTAACACTTCTGGTGCCTAACAGGAACTAAAGCAATATGGAAGGAAAAAATGGACATTTTAATTTTTCTGACAAAAAATTTAATTTAGCATCAATTTTTTCATTTTCACATGGGTAACAGGATAAATTGGATCCTAAATTTGTTGGGCAATTTCTCCTGAGTACAATGATACCTCATGTGTGGTCATAAACCACTGTTTGAGCGCACGGCAGGGCTCAGAAGGGAAGGAGTGCCATTTGACTTTTTGAATGGAAAATATGCCAGAATATTTAGCGGTTGCCATGTCACATTTGGAGAGTCTCTGTGTGCCTAAACATTGGAGCTACCCCACAAGTGACCCCATTTTGGAAACTAGACCACCCAAGGAACTTATCTAGATGCATAGTGAGCACTTTGAACCCCCAGGTGCTTCACAAATTGATCTGTAAAAAAAAGAAAGTACTTTTTTTCACAAAAATTATCTTCTAGCCTCAGTTTTTTATTTTCACATGGACAACAGGATAAAGTGGATCCTAAAATTTCCTGATCAATTTCTCCTGAGTAAACCGATACCTCATATGTGGTTATAAACCACTGTTTGGGCGCACGGCAGGGCCCAGAAGGAAAGGAGCACCATTTGACTTTTCATATACAAAAATTAGCTCCAATCGTTAGCGGACATCATGACGCATTTGGAGAGCCTCTGTGTACCTAAACAGTGAAAAAAACACAAGTGACACCATTTTGAAAAGTAGACCCTTTAAGGAACTTATCTAGATGTGATGTGAGCACTCTGAACCCCCCAAGTGCTTCACAGAAGTTTATAATGCAGAGCAGTGAAAATAAAAAATCATTTTTTTTCCTCAAAAATGATATTTTAGCCCACAATTTTTTATTTTGACAAGGGTAACAGGAGAAATTGGACCACAAAAGTTGTTGTGCAATTTGTCCTGAGTACGCTGGTATCCCATATATGGGGGGGAACCACTGTTTGGGCACACGTCGGGGCTCGGAAGAGAAGTAGTGACGTTTTGAAATGCCGACTTGATGGAATGGTCTGCGGGCGTCATGTTACGTTTGCAGAGCCCATGATGTGCCTAAAAAGTAGAAACCCCCACAAGTGACCCCATTTTGGAAACTAGATCCCCCAAGGAACTCATCTAGATGTGTGGTGAGCACTTTGAATCCCCAAGTTCTTCACAGAAGTTTATAGTGCTGAGCCTTGAAAATAAAAAAATCATTTTTTTCCACAAAAATCATTTTTTTAGTACCCAATTTTTTATTTTCCCAAGGGTAACAGGAGAAATTAGACCCCCAAAGATGTTGTGCAATTTTTCCTGAGTACGCTGATACCCCATATGTTGGGGTAAACCACTGTTTGGGCACACGTCAGGGCTCGGAATGGAGGGAGCACTGTTTGACTTTTTGAAAGCAAAATTGGCTGGAATCAATGGTGGCACCATGCCGCGTTTGGAGACACCCTGATGTGCCTAAATAGTGTAAACCCCCCATTCTAACTCCAACCCAAACCCCAACACACTCCTAACCCTAATCCCAACCCTATCCATAACCACAACCCTAACCTCAACACACCCCTAACCCTAATCCCAACTCTAACCCTAAACACAAGCCTAACCCTAATCTTAACCCTAATTCCAACCCTAGCCCTAATCCCAACCCTAATTCCAACCCTAACCCTAATTCCAACCCTAACCATAATTCTAACCCTAATTCCAACCCTAACCCTAATTCCAACCCTAAACCTAATTCCATCCCTAATCCTAATTTCAACCCTAACCCTAATTCCAACCCTAACCCTAATTCTAACCCTAATGGAAAAATAAAAAATATTTTCTTTATTTTATTATTTTCCCCTACCTAAGGGGATGATAAAGGGGGGATTTATTTACTTTTTTTTATTTTGATCACTGTGAGAGTTTATCACAGTAATCAAAATAAATGAATGGAATCTGCCGGCCGGCGGGCGCACTGCGCATGCGCCCACCATTTTGCAGGATGGCAGCGCCCATGAAGGATTCTGGAGGGACACCGGGATGGACACAGGGGCATCGGAGATACTGGGACAGGTGAGGGGGGATCAGAAGGCGGGGAAAGTGGAGGGAAGGGGGAGGGGAGCAGATGGTTACGGTGGCGGCAGATCGACGCCGTTAGTCAGTGGCGGGGGCTGATCGTCCCCATCATTTGGTGTGGGGGGGTCGGATCTTGGTCTCCAGCCATGACAGATGCTATTGCAGCATCAGCCATGGCTGGATTGTAATATTTCACCAAATTTCATTGATGAAATATTACAAATCGCTCTGATTGGCTGTTTCACTTTTAACAGCCAATCAGAGCGATCGTAGCCATGGGGGGGCTAACCCACCCCCCGAGGTGAAGTACAAAGGGTCTTGTGCCTTCGGGACAGGTGACCTTTCAGTGACCCCAGTCACCCGACCCGCAGGAACGCGATCCTTCCATGACACAGCGTATGCGTCACAGGTCGGATTGGCACTGGCTTTCATGATGCATACACTGTGTCAAAGGTCGGGAAGGGGTTAATCGCATATGGAATCCATGGGATGACTATGTAACTAAGCTAACCAATTGATGTTACGTGCTTCTTTTCTTTCTTTTTTTTTCCCCCCTCCCTGACTTTTTCCCTATGTCTTCCCTGTACCATACCTACTCTTAGATGATGTATTAGATGTTTGACCTAATGTTAGTAGGAGCAGAAGTGCTGAGTACTGTACCACTGGAAGAAACTTCTAAAATGTTTTGCAGAATTTTGCTACAAGTATACTTGTGTTTATGATGTTATTTGTACAAGAAAATAGAAAATATTTAAAAAATAAACAGTTTAACCCCTTAACGACCACCAATACGCTTTTTAATTGCGGTAGTTAAGGGTACTTAACCCCTTCCTGACATCCGACGTACTATCCCGTCCACGGTACCCGGGCCCGTATGACCGTGGACGGGATAGTACGTCTACCGCGATCAGCGGCGCCCACGTGGTGAGCGCCGCTGATCGCGGCCGGGTGTCAGCTGATTATCACATGATCGCGGTGTACCGGGAGTTAAAGGGAAGCATCGGCAGGGAGGGGGCTCCCTCTGTGCTTCCCTGAGCCCCCCACGGCAGCGCAATGTGCAGCGCTGCTGCGGGGGACTCCTTTCCTCCAGGCCCCCGAATCCAAGATGGCGACGGGGGCCTGCAGGAAGCTGGCTTCCTCAGTGCCTGCAAAGCGCAGGCATGAGGAAGCCTTCGGCACTGCCTGTGACAGATTGCTGATCTGTCACAGTGATCTGTGATATGACAGATCAGCGATCTGTCACAGGATAGTGATGTCCCACCTGGGACTATGTAATAAAGTAAAAACAAAATTAAAAAATAGTGTAAAAATAATTTTTAAAAAATCGCCAAATAAATTAGTAAAAAAAAAAAAAAATATTTCCCAATAAATTCATTTTTTGAAAATAATAAAAAAAAAAAAATAAAAGTACACATATTAGGTATCGCCGCGTCCGTAACGACCTGCCCTATAAAACTGTCCCATTAGTTAACCCCTTTAGCGAACACCTTAAAAAATAAAAATAAAAAACGAAGCAAAAAATAATTATTTATTATCATACCGCCAAACAAAAAGTGTAATAACGCGCGATCAAAAAGACGCATATAAATATCCATGGTAACGCTGAAAACGTCATCTTGTCCCGCAAAAACGAGCTGCCACACAGCATCATCAGTGAAAAAATAAAAAAGTTATAGCTCGCAGAATAAAGCGATGCAAAAATAATTATTTTTTATATAAAATAGTTTTCATTGCATAAAACCGACAAAACATAAAAAAACAACCTAAATGAGGTATCGCTGTAACCGTACTGACCCGAAGAATAAAACCGCTTTATCAATTTTACTGCACGCGGAACGGTGTAAACGCACCCCCCCCAAAAGAAATTCATGAAACGCTGGTTTTTGTTCATTCTGCGTCCCAAAAATCGGAATAAAAAGCGATCAAAAAATGTCACGTGCCCGAAAATGGTACCGATAAAAACGTCAACTCGTCCCGCAAAAAATAAGACCTCACATGACTCGGTGGGTCAAAATACGGAAAAATTATAGCTCTCAATATGTGGTGATGCAAAAACTATTTTTACAATAAAAAGCGTCTTTTAGAGTGCGACAGCTGCCAAACATAAAAACCGCCATAAATAGTAAATCAAACCCCCCGTTATCACCCCCTTTAGTTAGGGAAAAATAATAAAATTAAAAAAAATGTATTTATTTCCATTTTTCCATTAGGGTTAGGGTTAGGGCTAGGGTTAGGGCTAGGGCTAGGGTTAGGGTTAGGGCTTGGGTTAGGGCTAGGATTAGGGTTAGGGGTGTGTTGGGGTTCGGGTTGGAGTTAGAATTGGGGGTTTCCACTGTTTGGGCACATCAGGGGCTCTCCAAATGCAACATTGCGTCTGATCTCAATTCCAGCCAATTCTGAGTTGAAAAAGTCATATGGTGCTCCTTCCCTTCCAAGCTCTGCCATGCACCCAAACAGTGTTTTACCCCCACATGTAGGGTATCAGCCTACTCAGGACAAATTGCAAAACAATTTTTGGGGTCCAATTTCTCCTGTTACCCTTAGGAAAATAAAAAAATTGGGAGCAAAAATATCATTTTTGTGGAAAAAAATGATTTTTTTATTTTCACGTCCGAGCGTTATAAACTTCTGTGAAGCACTTGGGGGTTCAAAGTGCTCACCACACATCTAGATAAGTTCCATGGGGGGGTCTAGTGTCCAAAATGGGGTCACTTGTGGGGAGTTTCCATAGTTTAGGTACATCAGCGGCTCTCCAAACGCACATGACACCGGCAGACCATTCCATCAAAGTCTGCATTCCAAAACATGACTGCTTCCCTTCCGAGCCCCGACGTGTGTCCATACAGTAGTTTTCTCCCACATATGGGGTGTCAGCGTACTCAGGACAAATTGGACAACAACTTTTGGGGTTCAATTTCTCCTGCTACCCTTGGGAAAATAAAAAAATTGGGGACTAATTGATCATGTTTGTGGAAAAAATACGATTTTTTTATTTTCATGCCCTGGCATTAAAAACTTCTGTGAAGCCCTTGGGGGTTCAAAGTGCTCACCCCACATCTAGATAAGTTCCTTAGGGGGTCTAGTTTTCAAAATGGGGTCATTTGTGGGGGTTTCCACTGTTTAGGTACATTAGGGGCTCTCCAAAGGCAACATAACACCCGCAGACCATTCCATCAATGTCTGCATTCCAAAACGTCACTACTTCCCTTCCGAGCCCCGACGTGTGCCCATACAGTAGTTTTCTCCCACATATGGGGTATCAGCATACTCAGGACAAATTGGACAACAACTTTTGGGGTCCAATTTCTCCTGTTACCCTTGGGAAAATAAAAAAAATGGTGACTAAAAGATCATGTTTGTGGAAAAAATACGAATTTTTTATTTTCACGCCCGGGCGTTATAAACTTCTGTGAAGCACTGGGGGGTTACAAGTGCTCACCACACATCTAGATAAGTTCCTTGGGGGGTCTAGTTTACAAAATGGTGTCATTTGTGGGGGTTTCCACTGTTTAGGTACATCAGGGGTTTTCCAATCGTGACATGGTGTCCGATCTCAATTCCAGCCAAAAACGTCAAATGGCGCTGCTTCCCTTCCGAGCTCTGCCATGCGCCCAAATAGTGGTTTACCCCCACATGTGGGGTATCTGCGTACTCAGGACAAATTGCACAATAACTTAGAGGGTGCTGTTACCCTTGGAAAAATAAGAATTGAGGGTGAAAAGATCATTTTTGTGGAAATATATGATTTTTTAATTGTACGGCTTTATGTTATAAACTTCTGTGAAGCCCTTGGGGGTTCAAAGTTCTCACCACACATCTAGATAAGTTCCTTAGGGGGTCTAGTTTCCAAAATGGTGTCATTTGTGGGGGGTTTCCACTGTTTTGGTACATCAGGGGTTTTCCAATCGCGACATGATGTCCGATCTCAATTCCAGCCAAAAACGTCAAATGGCGCTGCTTCCCTTCCGAGCTCTGCCATGCGCCCAAATAGTGGTTTACCCCCACATGTGGGGTATCTGCGTACTCAGGACAAATTGCACAATAACTTAGAGGGTGCTGTTACCCTTGGAAAAATAAGAATTGAGGGTGAAAAGATCATTTTTGTGGAAATATATGATTTTTTAATTGTATGGCTTTATGTTATAAACTTCTGTGAAGCCCTTGGGGGTTCAAAGTTCTCACCACACATCTAGATAAGTTCCTTAGGGGGTCTAGTTTCCAAAATGGTGTCATTTGTGGGGGGTTTCCACTGTTTTGGTACATCAGGGGTTTTCCAATCGCGACATGATGTCCGATCTCAATTCCAGCCAAAAACGTCAAATGGCGCTGCTTCCCTTCCGAGCTCTGCCATGCGCCCAAATAGTGGTTTACCCCCACATGTGGGGTATCAGCATACTCAGGACAAATTGCACAATAACTTTTAGGGTCCTGTTACCCTTGGGAAAATAAAAATTGGGGTGAAAAGATCATTTTTGTGGAAATAATATGATTTTTTAATTGTACCGCTGTACGTTATAAACTTCTGTAAAGCCCTTGTGGGTTCAAAGTTCTCACCACATATCTAGATAAGTTCCTTGGGGGGTCTAGTTTCCAAAATGGGGTCACTTGTAGGGGGTTTCCACTGTTTAGGTACATCAGGGACTCTCCAAACGTGACATGGCGTCCGATCTGAATTCCAGCCAATTTTGCATTGAAAAAGTCAAACGGCGCTCCTTCCATTCTGAGCTCTGCCATGCGCCGAAACAGTCGTTCCCCCCCACAAATCAGGTATCAGCGTACTCAGGACAAATTGCACAATAACTTTTGCAGTCCAATTTCTCCTGTTACCCTTGGTAAAATAAAAAAAATTGAACCTGAAGTATTTTTTTGTGAAAAAAAGTTAGATGTTCATTTCTTTTTAAATATTCAAAAAAATTCCTGTGATGCACCTAATGGGTTAATAAACTTCTTGAATGTGGTTTTGAGCACCTTAAGGGGTTCAGTTTTTAGAATGGTGTCACTTTTGGGTATTTTCTATCATATAGACCCCTCAAAGTGGCTTCAAATGTGATGTGGTCCTAAAAATAAAATGGTGTTGTAAAAATGAGAAATCGCTGGTCAACTTTTAACCCTTATAACTTACTAACAAAAAAAAATTTTGGTTCCAAAATTGTGCTGATGTAAAGTAAACATGTGGGAAATGTTAGTTATCAAGTTTTTTGTGTGCCGTATCTCTGTGATTTAAGGGCATAAAAATTCAAAGTTGGAAAATTGCGAAATTTTCAAAATTTTTGCCAAATTTCCGTTTTTTTCACAAATAAACGCAAGTTATTTGAATGAAATTTTACCACTAACATGAAGTACAATATGTCACGAGAAAACAATGTCAGAATCACCGGGATCCATGGAAGCATTCCAGAGTTATGACCTCATAAAGGTACAGTGGTCAGAATTGTAAAAATTGGCCCGGTCATGAACGTGCAAACCACCCTTGGGGGTGAAGGGGTTAAACCACATCGCCGTTAATGAACAGCGCTGTGGAGAAAGTGTATAGCAACCCCCAGAGTCGGATTTTCTCCGGGGTCTCAGCTGCCGGAGGTAGCCGAGACTCCAAAGAACATGATTTGGGTTGATTTTTACTGACCCCGCTTTTGCCATCGCCGTTATTAACCGTATAACGGCGACCGAAAAAAAAGTCCAATGTGCCATTCAATTTCTCTCTCCTATGATGTGATCGCACATCAGAGGAGAGAGAAATAGGATCCCCAACCCCCCCGGTACCTCCCGCTGGTCCTCGGCCCTCGTGCTTACCCTCCATGGGTGACGCCATCTTCTTCTGGGAAGAAAATGGTGGGCGCATGCGCAGTGCGCCCGCCGAGATCTGCCGGCCGGTACCCGGCAACAATAGGAAGATTTTTTATATGTATATAGGTGGGCACCACGGAAAATATGACATGAATATGATAACTGGGTGCAACACTGTGCCAAATAGATCAAATGAAAAAAAGGGAGAAAAGAGACACAGGATAACATGCACACAACAGCAGAATGTCCATGTGAAAAAAGGCTTTTATTGACATACAATAGCCAGAGAGATCCAAGTGTACAATAAAAACAATTAAAAACCACAAATGAAACAAAAGTGGGCAGGTGGAGAACACATGCAGTATACAAAGGAAGAAATGTTTCTATAAATAAGTGTTTCAAAAAATGCATTCACATCAATGCCCTCTATCGCCATATAATATGCATAAATTGTTTAGTATAAACATATGGACAATTTGCAGCAATGAAGTCCGATCAGTCTAATAGTCACTTGTAGGTATATGAATAATCCAAATGATTACCATGCAAGTCCATAGATGAGGGAAGGCAATTGCTGGATCACATGAAAATTGCCTAAGCATACTCACACTGCCCACAGAACCCAACGCGTGTCGCTACTAACCTGCAGTTTCGTCAGGGGAAGTAAGGAACACTTATTTATATAAACATTTCTTCCTTTGTATACTGCATGTGTTCTCCACCTGCCCACTTTTGTTTCATTTGTGGTTTTTAATTGTTTTTATTGTACACTTGGATCTCTCTGGCTATTGTATGTCAATAAAAGCCTTTTTTCACATGGACATTCTGCTGTTGTGTGCATGTTATCCTGTGTCTCTTTTCTCCCTTTTTTTCAATAGGAAGATTTTTCCTATTGGTTCATTTTGGTCACTGTGATAGACCCTATCACAGTGATCAAAATTAAAAAATAGTAAATAAACCCCCACTTTATCACCCCATAGGTGGGGAAAAATAATGAAATAAAGAAAATATTTTTATTTTCATTTTTCCATTAGGGTTAGGGTTAGCATTAGGGTGGGAATTAGGGTTAGGGTTGGGATTGGCGTTAGGATTAGGGTTAGGTTTGGCATTAGGGTTAGGGTTGGGACTAGGGTTAAGAATTAGGGCTAGGGGTGTGTTGGTGTTAGGTTTGTGGTTAGGATTGTGGTTAGGGTTAGGGTTGTGTTGGGGTTAGGGTTATGGTTAGGGTTGGGATTAGAGTTAGGGGTGTGTTGGGGTTAGGTTTGTGGTTAGAGTTATGATTAGGGTTGGGATTAAGGTTACGGGTGTGTTGGGGTTAGGGTTGAAGAATTGATGGATTTCCACTACTTAGGCACATCACAGGGTCTTCAAACGCGACATGGTGCCACCATTGATTCCAACCAATTTTGCGTTGAAAAAGTCAAATGATGCTCCCTCCCTTCCAAGCCCCGACGTGTGCCCAAACAGTGGTTCACCCCAACATATGGGGCATCAGCGTACTCAAGACAAATTGCACAACAACTTTGGGAGTCTAATTTCTACAGTTACCCTTGGGAAAATTAAAAAACTGGTGGCTAAAAAATCATTTTTGTGGAAAAAAAATGATTTTTTATTTTCACGACTCTGCATATAAACTTCTGTGAAGCACTTGGGGGTTCAAAGTGCTCACCACACACCTAGATAAACTCCATGGGGGGTCTAGTTTCCAAAATGGTGTCAATTGTAGGGGGTTTCCACTGTTTAGGCACATCAAGGGGTCTCCAAACGCGACATGGCGTTTGACCTCAATTCCAGCTAATTCTGCATTGAAAAAGTCAAATGACGTTCCTTCACTTCTGAGCTCTACCGTGCCCCCTAACAGTCAGTTACCCCCACATAAGGGGTATCGGCGCACTCAGGACAAATTGCACAACTTTGGGGGTCTAATTTCTCCTGTTACCCTTGTGAAAATAAAAATTCGGGGACAAAAAGATAATTTTTGTGAAAAAAATATGATTTTTTATTTTCACGGCTATACGTTATAAACTTCTGTGAAGCACTTGGAGGTTCAAAGTGCTCACCACACATCTAGTTAAGTTCCTTAAGGGGTATAGTTTCCAAAATGGTGTCAATTGTTGGGGGTTTCCACTGTTTAGGCACATCAGGGACTCTACAAACGCGGCATGGCATCCGATTTCAATTCCATCCAATTCTGCATTGAAAAAGTCAAACGGCGCTCCTTCCATTCCAAGCCCTGCCGTGCGCCCAAACAGTGGTTTACCCCCACATATGGGGTATCACCGTATTCAGGAAAAATTGCACAACAAATTTTGTGTTTTATTTTCTCTTTTTACGCTTGTGAAAATAAAAAAATTGGTTCTGAAGTAAAATGTTTGTAAAAAAAAGTTAAATGTTAAATTTTTTCTTCCACGTTGTTCAGTTCCTGTGCAGCACGTAAAGGGTTAATAAACTTCTTGAATGTGGTTTTGAGCACCTTGAGGGGTGCAGTTTTTAGAATGGTGTCACTTTTGTGTATTTTCTGTCATATTGACCTCTCAAAGTGACTTCAAATGTGAGGTGGTCCCTAAAAAAATTGTTTTGCAAATTTTGTTGTAAAAATGTGAAATCGCTGGTCAACTTTTAACCCTTATAACGTCCTAACAAAAAAAATTATGCTACTGTAAAGCAGGCATGTGGGAAATGTTATTTATTAAGTATTTTGTGTAACATATCTCTCTGATTTAAGGGCATAAAAATTCAAAATTTGAAAATTGCAAAATTTTAAAATTTTTTGCCATATTTCCGTTTTTTTCATAAATAAACACAAGTCATTTCGAAGAACGTTTACCACTAACATAAAGTAAAATATGTCATGAAAAAACAGTCTCAGAATCGCGGGATCTGTTAAAGTGTTCCAAAGTTATAACCTCAAAGTGACAGTCGTCAGAATTGTAAAAATTGGCCTGGTCAGTAAGCTGCAAATTGGCTCAGTCACTAAGGAGTTAAAAAAAGATTACTGTACTTGTCTTTTATTATGTACACCCCTCCTCACATGTAAAGCGCCATGGATTAAATGTCGCTATAATAATAATAATAATAAATAATAATAATAAGACTTTTGGTTTGGCGTTCCAGTGATTTCTACGTATGCTCCTGCTCAGGGGCATTACTATCAAGAGGCAGAATGCAAAATCAGTATCATTACAGGGAGAGAACAGGAGACATATTATTATAAGCAATCATGGGGGTAAGACGGTACGGGGTCAATATTATTACTATAAAGGGTGAAGGAGAATTATTATAAGGAGGCATGGGGGCATTATTTCTATATGCTGCTGTACTTAGATATAAGGAAATATTGTATATGAAAGACATTAGAATGTCTGGGGTAACAATGGACCAAAAGGAATATATGAATGGATAATATCCAAATGTATATATCTAATATATAAAGCTCAAAGTGTGTGTGTATGTGTGTATGTATGTATGTGTGTATGTGTGTGTGTATGTGTGTATGTCCGGGATAGGCATCCGCACCGTCGCAGCTACAGCCACAAAATTTGGCACAGTCACATGTCTGGACCCCGAGAGCGTCCTAAGCTATGTTGTGAGGCAAAATTTTAACCCCGCGCGTTCCAATTCACCAAACAATTTTGCCCCGTCTACATACTGAGGGAAAAAGTGTGTGCGCGTCAAGCCCCGCCCCTCATTATGATGTCATAATGCCCCTATTTGCATACTGGGGAAGCAGTGTGTGCGTATCAAGCCCCGCCCCTCATTATGATGTCACAATGGTTGCCATGGCGACGCTGATGTCATCATAGGTTGCAAGCCCTGCCGCCGCTCATTATGATGTCATAATGGTTGACTATGAGATGGAGGATGTGTGATGGGTATATGGGCACTGGACTATGGGATGGAGGATATGTATGACGGGTATATGGGCTCGGGACTATGGTATGGCGGATGTGTATGACGGGTATATGGGCACTGGACTATGGGATGGAGGATATGTATGACGGGTATATGGGCACGGGACTATGGGATGAAGGATATGTATGACGGGTATATGGGCACGGGACTATGGTATGGAGGATATGCATGATGGGTATATGGGCACGGGACTATGGTATGGAGGATATGTATGACGGGTATATGGGCACGGGACTATGGGATGGAGGATATGCATGATGGGTATATGGGCACGGGACTATGGTATGGAGGATATGTATGACGGGTATATGGGCACGGGACTATGGGATGGAGGATATGTATGATGGGTATATGGGCACGGGACTGTGGGATGGAGGATATGTATGACGAGTATATGGGCACGGGACTATGGGATGGAGGATATGTATGATGAGTATATGGGCACGGGACTATGGGATGGAGGCTATGTATGATGGGTATATGGGCACGGGACTATGGGATGGAGGATGTGTGATGGGTATATGGGCACTCGACTATGGGATGGAGGATGTATGATGGGTATATGGGCACTCGACTATGGGATGGAGGATATGTATGATGGGTATATGGGCATGGGACTATGGGATGGAGAATATGTATGATGGGTATATGGGCATGGGACTATTGGATGGAGGATGGGTATATGGGCACTCGACTATGGGATGGAGGATATGTATGATGGGTATATGGGCATGGGCCTATGGGATCGTGGATGTGTGATGGGTATATGGGCACGGGACTATGGGATGGAGGATTATTATAATTTGTTATATCTAACCACAGTTAGTTACTATGCCCGGGCAGCGCCGGGCTCTTCAGCTAGTTATATATAAATCTCACAAAATCATATAAATATGACTGGTCATAGATCCCCAAACAATGCATAGGACTGGTAAGAACAGATTGCCAATAATCATACAAAGGAGGGAAGGAAACCAACAAAAATTGCAATCACAAGAGTCCATGTAATGCAAAAAATATATAATTTTTATTAGTCAAGATGAGCAGACAAAGATAGAAGGAGTTAAAAACATCAGTGGATATAACACCCTGCACTGCAGCCCTGATTCATATTGCACAGTGCCCAGCTATATCAGCCATAGAGATAAAGCAGTCACTGCATACATGTATGCCCATCACTCTCACTTCTATACACAGAAGTATATGGGCTCAAACAGCAGAATGTATACATGAACAAATGTCCAACATACTGTATGTATAATAAAGTGCATAAAGTCTTACAATAATTACCCGTTGGTGATAAGTGGTGATGGATGGCAGCAGGGTCTACAAGAGGCCAGCCCGCCCTCCCCTACACACGTTTCGGATTACTCCTTTATCAGGGGGCGTGGTAAAGGTTGACCTAAGTGATGTTATAAAGGGAGGAGGCCGGAAATAATGTAATACCTAATAAGGGAAGAGGTGGTGCATCGCCATGGTGTCCAAGATGCCAGCATCCGACACAGGAACCCCCAGCATCGGAAACACATTATCATGTGACCAGACGCCGGAGGCACCACGTGTCGGGGACCGACGCGATGAACCAAGAAGGCGTCGCATGTGCAGAGGAGGGGGAGTGGGAACAAGTGACACGCTACCAGGGAGGTGAAATAGTGTATATGTACAAGGCATGGCAGCCCGCACCCAAACCACGGTGTCCCTGAGGCCTGGCGTGGGATGCACCGCCGACACAAGATATGCAGAAGGGCAACATAATACAATAGAAAGCAGAGTAATACAGAATAGTACAAATACATAAGAAGCAGCACCACCGCACATGCAGCAGTGCCAACAATCAAAAAACACCCTATATGTATTCCACAAGGTTTTATAATAGAAATAGACACATACCCTTCACTGCATAATATTTAAAGGAGAATGCCATATATATTTTTTGATAGATAATATAAAAAAAGATAAGAATTCATATTATATTCACAATTTTCAAGCAATATCAAAATTGATATACAATCATATCACAAAGAAAGATATAATAATATTATATTTCATTATTGCCCACAAAATATATAGAACAGCATTACCAAGATATGATTATATAAGAGACATTATCATACAGTCCTAATTATATATCATTGAAAAAAATAGAAAAATAAATAAAATAAAATAAACAAAATAAAGATATCCACAAGACATCCCCCCGACTCATCTTCAACCTCGTCAAAGGATCTTCTTCAAACATAGGTATAGGATGGACACAGAAAACAGTAGAAATTAGTCCATCTGTACAAGGTACCGCCACTATCCTGGACTCCGTCCAATGATCTTCATAGATCCACAAGATATCATAAAAATACCTAATACATGAAAAACACACAATTAAAAATATAATAAAAACAATAAAAAATAGCAAGGATTAGATCCACCCAATGTCCACCTGGAACAGTAAGGTGGTCACAGGAACGGATCGAAACTCAAATTCTCGTTTAGTCCTTGTGGATATACCGTATTAAGCGTCCAGATCCAGCGAGTCTCAAGTTTACCCAATCTTTGAAACAGATTGCCACCACGAATTCCAATATTTAAGGCATCGATACCCCTCACCTGTAGCACCGTACTGTCACAGTCATGAAAGTTTTTAAAGTGACAGGGTAACGTTTTAAGAGTGGATGCATCCATGTGGCCAGCCGCCGCCTGAATATCCAACACATACTCGCGCACGCAAACCTTGAATTGTCTAGTTGTTAAACCGACATAAATTAATCCACATGGACAGGTGGCGTAATAAATAACATATCTCGTAGCACAAGTAATGTATTTATTGATCTTAAAATTTTTAACGCCAACTGAATCGGAAAAAGAATCACACTTTTCAATGTTGGGACAGGCAACTCAATGTCAACACGGAACACACCCACTCCTATGTGTGAAATTATCCAAAAATGTACCCTTTCTCTCACTTGTATAATGACTATGGGTGAGGTGATTGCGCAGATTCTTAGCATGCCTAAATGTAATGACTGGTATATCCAGAATAAATTTGCCAATTATTGGGTCAATTTTCAATATAGGACATGCTTTAGACAAAGCCTGCCTGACCTGCCTAGAATGGGAATGATAATTTGCAATGAAGCGTAACTTCCAGGTCCCTCCATCTTCCTAGCTGATTCCCTATTGTACAGCAGGCCCTTTTTGGGAAGAATAATTAGCCCTGTTATAGGCTCTTTTGAGTAGATGCCGACTATAGCCACGTTCCAAGAATCTCATTTTTAGCTCCTCTGCTCTTCTCTCAAAATCCTCATTAATAGAGCAAATCCGACAAAGTTGGAGGAACTGACCAATGGGAACAGACCTGACCATGTGATCAGGATGACATAGCGAAGCATGTAACAACATATTTGTAGAAGTCATCTTCCTAAAAATATCGGGCTGCCCCAGACCATCAGTATCCTTTTAAACAATGACATAGAGGAACTCAATCTTATCAGCATCGCATGTGAATGTTTAACGTATATTTTGGTCGTTGCTATTCAGGCGACCAATAAACTCCTGTAGTTCCAGAGTAGTACAGAGTAGTACCCTGCCAGACCAAAAATATATCGTGGATGTAGACAGAGAGGGCAAAATGGAGGAAATATACACTCCCTGATCGCCTCCCTCCACACGACCAGGGGGACACGGCTTCTTAGATGGCACAGAAGATTTGGCGCGCGCTGGGCAGACCCTGAAAACATGACCAGTTTGCCCATAGCTAAAACATGCCCCCACACCACGACGAACTGGAGGAAACACCGCTGGGGAACCACCTCTTCCCACCTGCCTGGGCTCGTCTTCCTGCACCAGTGTGTCCTCCTCCCTAGCAAGGACTACATTGGACATATTCGCCAAAGCCACAAAAAACTCATCTACCGACTGTAGAGATGGTGAATCGGCCGGCAAGGAGAAGGCCCAGGATTGGGGTTCACCCTCAGGGAGGGCTATAGTGGATCCCACCTGCTGTTCCTCACTCCCTAATGAGCGATTGTGGAGCCTGAAGTGTAGCTTGTAGGCCTCCTTAAAAAACAAAAAATTCTCTCTCCCTCCAGAAAACCTGTCTGGGAGAGGTAACTTGGGCTCTGGTTGAGCCTGCATCTGAGCTGAAGCCCCGTACCCCACCAACTGCTGTAGCTGCTGCTCCACCACACCACGCAGCACCCCACACTCCTCTGTGAGGGTCTGCAGCAATTGGAAACAGGTCTGCATTAGGGCCATGGCTCACCAGAAAAAATGGGACGGTTGGTAATAATGTCACAGGACAGTAGGGAAAAGGCAGGAGACATGGAACCTGGGCCCCTGAACAGTCCCTCAGGCTTAGGGGGTGCCCTGACTTTCCTTAACTTGGGGGTACACTTAATGGTAGTGAGGCCCAATTCTCTGACCTGTCCTTATCCCCTGTTTAGCCATGAGCTCAACCCCAACCCCCTCCCCAGGAGGTAAGACAGGGAATAAAGTAAATTGCACCAAATAACACAAGGGAAAATAAAACAGACACCACGGGGTTAAAGCAACTATAAACCCAAACTTAGCTTTATCTGCTGCCAATGCTCCAAGCAGCAGAGAAAGGTACCCGATCAGCATCCAGCAGCAACTCCACTGCTCCAGATAAGCTGAACCCCTTCTCCACCAGGTAGGTCCAGACTTCACCAAGGTTCGTTAGCAAATGACCGGTATTACCAACAGAGAGCTGCAGCAGCTGATGATCTTTTATAGGAAGGAGGGGGGAGGTCACCACCTGCTGGCTAATTGAACATGTAGTAACACCAGCGGCCACCAGGAGAAAACCAGCAGCAGAGCAACTACAGTTGTAGTAACACCAGCAGCCACCGGGGAAAAAACCCATATTAACCCCCAGGGCCTGAAAGGAAAAAGGTTTATATAAGAGAGTCCAGACTCTGACACAGATCCAAAAATGGATTGTGACAAGTAAGCTCGGTTCTGCTCCCATACCGCTGTAGTAAGCTCCATTCTGCTCCCATATCTCTGGAGTATTCTCCGTTCTGATCCATATCTGTGTAGTAAGCTCAATTCTTCTCCCATATGTCTGTAGTAAGCTCGGTTCTGCTCCCATAACTCTGGAGTATGCTCAGATCTGTTTCCATATCTCTGTAGTAAGCTTGATTCTGTACCCATATATCTGGAGTAAGCGCTGCTCTGCTCCCATATTTCTGTAGTAAGCTCTGTTCTGCTCCCATATCTCTGGAGTAAGCTCTGTTCTGCTCCCATATCTCTGGAGTATGCTCAGTTCTGCTCCCATATCTCTGTAGTAAGCTTGATTCTGCTCCCATATATCTAGAGTAAGTGCTGCTCTGCTCCCATATTTCTGTAGTATGCTCTGTTCTGCTCCCATATCTCTGGAGTAAGCTCCATTCTGCTCCCATATCTCTGGAGTAAGCTCCATTCTGCTCCCATATCTCTGGAGTATTCTCCGTTCTGATCCATATCCACATCTGTGTAGTAAGCTCAGTTCTTCTCCCATATGTCTGTAGTAAGCTCTGTTCTGCTCCCATATCTCTGGAGTATGCTCAGTTCTGCTCCCATATCTCTGGAGTATGCTCAGTTCTGCTCCCATATCTTGTAGTAAGCTTGATTCTGCTCCCATATATCTGGAGTAAGTGCTGCTCTGCTCCCATATTTCTGTAGTAAGCTCTGTTCTGCTCCCATATCTCTGGAGTAAGCTCCATTCTGCTCCCATATCTCTGGAGTAAGCTTGGTTCTGCTTCCATATCTCTGGAGTACGCTTGGTTCTGCTCCCATATCTATGCAGCAAGCTCCTTACTGTTCCCATATCTACATACCAGCCTATTTTTAAAGCCTGTTATCTCTGCTGCTTTAATACAATGGCCAGAGATAGGGAGGGAAAAGGAGGGCCACTGCAACTCGAGGGCCACTGCCTTGTGATGGCTCCCCAGGCTGAAAAGTGCCAGCCAGCCCCTGTCTGTGTTAGAGTAGTTGGTGAGTTCTTGATGTCGCAGATTTTCTGCTGCATTTTTCCACCTATTTTTGTATCTTTTTGACTGCGTTTTTTTGTTTATTTGCTATGTTATGTGTTGAATAAATCTGCTTTAATTTTGATACTTCCTGGTACTCGGCTTTAACAAAGCTTTATTGATAGAGTCATGTGTGGATTTTATGCATTTTGTGTTTTTTACCTGCGTATTTTCCTCATCTAATGCAATTCTATGGATAAAATCTGAATATAAATCTCAGCGTAAAAATGACATCATAATGCTCCGCCACTACTTAACCAAGTGCTTACTGCCCAGGTGTCATTATTGTCAGTGATTGGCTGCGAAGCTGGTGATATACTGACTGCGCTTGGATTTGCTTGAAATGTCTGACATTTCTTCAGATAAACTTGAGGAGTTGGCACTACTCCAGGGGATTCTTACCATCTATGCCCCTGACAATGTGCTACCACTACCCGATGGCGTCCTCAGCTTCACTTACCGGCTGGTTATGGAGCTAGTTAGCGACTGCCTGACCAAACACCAACAAGGTCGTATGAGCTCAGAATATCTTGAGCATTTACAGATGAACATCAGGACATTAGTACAACAGGTAACAGACAATCTGGGCAAAGCACATAACAATAATAATGAATGATATTCACAGCACATGAAACAATAATGAATAATATTTATAAAATACAAGTTTCTTTACATGAAATATATATTTATATATTTTGGCCAAGAGCAATATAATTTATAGCTTATAAGAAATATCCATATATGTATTATTTGTAGCTGTAGATTGCAGGAGTAAAATGGTGACATAAATAGCGTCCTATATTCTCTACTTTCTCTCATGATTTTCCTTTTTTGTTTATTTCCATTTTTATAGGCTGAAGAAAGATCCCAATGTGGAGATTTGGCCTTTTTTAAACAATTGGCCCAACATTTCCTGTATGTACTAGAGTTTATTGCCCGCCCACTGAAGCATTTGGTAAGAATCCGTCATCTTCTATATCTCATGTCTTTCTTGTCTGATCTTCTCCAGATTACTGGTCATATAGCAGATAGTCATATTTCTCATTATAGAAGCCCCCTGTCCGCTCCAGGCAGATACAGGATCTTTTATGGCAGCCTGTCTCTGCTCCATCCTCTGTGGTGACAGTCTGTACTGTGCTCAGTGGTGCGGACCTTTCATATCACATCGGTCTCGCTTTATCTTCACAATCTTCCTTCTTGTAAATGCTGCAGTTCTGGTAATAGATGTTATTGGAGAACTGTTGTATATACAAGTCCCTTATATATTAATGTGGATTTACTAGGCGGAGCGGCCGTGTATATTCCCCGCAATTATGTAAATCCAGGTTTAGTCCGTTCTGTCTTTTGTGTACTGTAATTTAGTATTTGTGAGTTGTTATATTACTTGCACATATTATATCCATCAGGAAACACCGGCCGGTGACTCCAAAGAGGGGCAACACCGAAATATCGCTGACCCCAATACCAGTGAGCCAGGGCTAGAAAATGATCTGATTGAAGGTAAGCTGATCATCTTGCATTCCTACAAACATTAATATTATGGAGACACCAGAGAATATATAAATTTACTCTTCATCCTCTGTATGAGGCCGGTGACGGCTCCTGAACCTCCTGTAGACTGTAATGGAGAGGGCTCATGCAATTCTGAAAACCCCTCTGGTTCTCCCTTCTGGGATCTTCTAAGCCCCAAAATGCACAGAGGACCTCACAGGGTCCTCATCCAAGTCACTGTCAGATCCCGAACAATCACACATTTATGGCAGAGTATATCTATCTATGGATGTGCCATAAGTATATACAGTATGTGCAGAATATCCATATAACTAGTATTATACCATTTACTTGTCTTTCCTTCCTTATATCAATGTGTTATATATTAAGTTCTGATATAGTCTAATACATGATGTCTCATTATTTTATCATTATATTAGAGACAACTGAGCCGGCAACTGCTGACGGTGGAATATCTGAGACACCAGAGATCCCCGAATCTGCCAGTGTAAGTATCAGAGAAAACATCTGTATATCATCAGATAACGGGGTATGAATTACACATCACATGTTACACCCCAGAGTACAGTGGGTTAACTCTATTCTTAATGAATGTAGATTGGACCTATTATTATTATTCCTGTCTCCTCTGTGTGATGTCCCTTACCATCCCCTCCAGTACAATGATACATGTGTATGGAGGATATCCCTATAATATATTAGTGTCTGGGGAGCGTCCTGCTGGTATCATGTCCTCTACATCTGCTGCAGTGTAATCAGCGGGGACATAATGTAGAGAAGTTCCTGCATCTGCAGCTTTTATCTTCCTGCAACTTATATGTCTTATTGTCATTTCTTATTCTTCTAGGCCGTGATCAGATCATTGACCCCTATGGGAAAACCAAGTATGAGCGACTATACCCAGATCAAAGAGATTGGCAGAGGATCTTTAGGGTGAGCGTTATGTATAATCTTCATTTTTCCCAAACTCCTTATGATGATGCCTCAGTCTATATGTCCTGCCTTTTGGAAATTCCTGTATATGAGTCCACATCTAAATTTTACTGTATTCCAAGATCTGTAACATTTTTATTTTTCTATCCCATAGAGCTTTGTAAGGACTTGTTTTTGGTGTGTCGAGCTGTTGTTTTTTTCTCCTTTAGGGACTTTATCGCTGTTTACATATGGATCACAGGATTTTATCTCTCTTTTTTTATACACCCTAAAATCTTGTTTGCTTTTGCAGCTGCTTCCTGACATTGAGTACTGCTGCTCAGCTTAAGGCCCCATATCCCATAACGAGATCGTTAGCAAGATCGCTGAAAAGTCACTGATTTTGTGACGCAACAGCGACCTCGCCAGCGATCTCGCTAGGTGTGACACATAGCGGCGACGGCCCCCCGCTGGATATCGCTGATCGTGCTCGAATGTCGTGGGCCATTTTTTGATCGTCGGCGTCCCGCTGGCCAGCATGCATCGCTGTGTTTGACTCCGACGAGCGACCTCGTTGGCGACGCAGAACTCAGGGACACAGGTGTGAGTCGTTAGATAAGCTGCTGTGTGACAAGGTATCAACGATTGCCGAGGTCGTTATACGGATCGCCAGATCGTTGCTGCGTCATTGAAGAGATCTGCCTTTTTGGCAGCTTACTAGCGACCATGTAGTGACGCACCAGTGATCCCTACCAGGTCATATAGTTGTCAGGATCGCTGATGCGTCGCTATGTGAAAAACGGGACCCTTACTTATGACCAGAATACACAAGTCCTTCTCCTGTTTTGTAATCTCTAATATATTTACATTTAATCTATATACAGCGGTATGATTACTACCATTGCGGTGCATTACTCTACATTAAACGTCATCTGCCATATGGTTACTCTTGCAGGAATAATTTCCAGATCCTTTTGTATCATTATAATGTCAAAGGTTAATAATCAACATATGCAGTTTGGAGGGTGCCTTGATCCATTGGAAAAGGTAGGGATATCCAGCCGTTTTTTGGATAACAAATTTAAAAAAAAAATATTACTAGAATTGAATAAAAACAAAACATTTTGGAACAGGTCTCACTTTTTCTATTGTACTGGGTATGTTCTGTTTTTATTGAATTCTACTAAAATAGTTTTGAAAATTTTAATTTAAAAAATAGATAGATATCCCTATCGTTTCCAATTGCTACCACCAAGCAGGAGTGGTTTTTCATCCAAGCTGAGGATTAGGTCATTTAACGTGGGTGGGCTGGATCACCCTCTCTTATTTATTGCCTTGATCCATTACTTTTAGATTCAGAAAAACTGAGAAGTTAAAATAATTTTTAGTTAAAGGGAATCTGTCAGCAGTTTTTTACTATTTCATCTGAGAGCAGCCCGATATAGGAAAAGAAACCCTGAATCCAAATATTTATTGCTTAGTTTACTGGGTGCAGCCATTCTGACACAATCAGAGCTATTAGATTTAGCAATGCAGCACAGCTGAGAAAGCTAACCCCGCCCACTCCACAGCTAACCTCGCCCACACCAGGATCTCCAGGATTAGGAGGGATTTGGGGTGTAACATAATAAAAGATGAGTAAAACATCAAAGCAAACAGAAAAAGGGTCTGTGACCCACACTGGTAGCTGAGACTGGCCAGCCCCATATTATACGAGGTCACAACCAGGTTCTGCCTGAGGAAGGCAGCACTAATTAGTCCTCAGAAGCACATAACCCTGAAATATGCAGAGATTATACACTACCCATTATAGAACTGTCTTATGTGCTACTTACTACCAGGTTTTAGCTAAGATACAAGACATATGTGTAAGGAGAGATGAAAAAGCTAATGGGGGATGACATAAATGTACTGAGGAACGCTACATAACAAAATATAAGCAAAAAAGAATGGGAAGAATGGCTGCACTTCTATACTTAGACTTATTGTGACCATTCTTTTAGAAAAGATGAAGTCTAAAGACCCCTAGAATGAGCTCAGCGAGTCCAAACAGTGAGGGGATAAGACCAGACAAAGTAAGAATCCCTACAGTAAGGCTCTGTTCACTTGTCTAGTATCATCAGTTAGAGCGGATCCAGCAGCCATCAATTGACAAAAAAGTGTTGCAGACACAACTGTTTTGACCAGCTTGAAAAAAACTGGTTTCAACTGAATCTTTTTTTTTTCTTTTTTTTTTTAACAATGAAGTCTATGGAAAACTAATTAAACAGTCCGGCCCCTGTGCACTGAAATGTGATTAGCAGAAAACTTCCCATGGTGACTACAGAGGAACATCAATGTGGATTCCCTCACCAAAGATATCAATGTGATCAGTATTACCGCTCCATTACAGCCATCGCTTTACTTGCTGACAGGTTCTATTTAAGGTGCATTCACCCCGGTTGACCACAGCCGTTAAAGGGGGTTTTCACCCAGAAGGAAACTCAGCAAGCAGTACAGCGTGCAGAATAACTGACAGTGAGCAGTATATACAAAGTCAGGGTTCGGCTCTGCTTGTTGGTGTCGCGTCACTGCAGGAATGTGATTTGGGCTGCATGGTGGTCATGTTCTGATCAGATTGTCATCTGCTTTACTCAACAGAACATTGAGAGAAGATATTGAGGATCTATTCAGCACGAAACTGCAACTGTGGAAATCACATTCCAGCAGTTACATGACAAAACGGTGGATGCTGTTTTAATGGCTGCATTCTGCCGGTGTACATGGACCTTTCTCCTGTCCAAGATAATTGTTGAATTCAGCATCTAGTAGAGATAGCAGCCTATAGTCTGGTGTGTGTACTGGTAATGATACGGCGTGGGTATGTGCACACCATAAGTACAGGCTGCAGACATTTCTGCACCAAAAATGTGTCACTTGGCAGGAAAATCGCCTTCATATTGCTGCTTTTTTTAATGAGATTTTTTCCCGTTCTTTAGGATGGTTGAAAAATGCTGAAAGAATAGACGCTGCGGTAGTAGCGTAGCTACCAGGGGGGCAGAGGCCCCGAGCTCTCAGGGGGCCCACCCGGAGCTACGTTACAGTTACATTGTGCGGCAGAGCAGGGAGAATCAATCTTCCTGCTCGGCCGCTATGGGGCCCCTGAGCAGGCGGGGGGACCCAGTGTCAGCAATGGGCCCCCCGCCCGTCATCGTAGGTTCAGCTGAATCGGCTTCATGCCGATACAGCTGACCGCATTGATGAGAGAAGGAGCGAGCGCTCCTTCACTCATCATCCCCCTGTCAGCGTCTGACGTCACCGACGCCGACACTGACAGTGGGCTTGATGACGTCAGTACTCGGCACCTGCAGTCGGAGATGAGTGGGAGCAGCACAGGAACCATGAGGGAGAAAGGTGAGTTATTAGTTTATGGGGGAGGGGTGCATTATACTACAGAAGGTGGATATGGGGGCTCATTATACTACAGAGGGTGGCTATGGGGGTGCATTATACTACAGAGGGAGGTTATGGGGGTGCAGTATACTAAATGGGGTGGCTATGGGGCTATAATACACTACAAGGGGGTGGCTATGGGGTGCATTATACTACAGAGGGTGGCTATGGGAGTGCATTATACTACAGAGGGTGGCTATGGGAGTGCATTATACTACAGAGGGTGGCTATGGGGTTCATTATACTACAGAGGGTGGCTATGGGGCTGCATTATACTACAGAGGGTGGCTATAGGGGTTCATTATACTACAGAGGATGGCTATGGGAGTGCATTATACTACAAAGAGTGGCTATGGGACTGCATTATACTACAGAGGGTGGCTATGGGGTGCATTATACTACAGAGGGTGGCTATTATACTACAGAAGGTGGCTATGGGAGTGCATTATACTACAGAGGGTGGCTATGGGGTGTATTATACTACAGAGGGTGGCTATGGGGTGTATTATACTACAGAGGGTGGCTATGGGAGTGCATTATACTACAGAGTGTGGCTATGGGAGTGCATTATACTACAGAGGGTGGCTATGGGAGTGCATTATACTACAGAGGGTGGCTATGGGAGTGCATTATACTACAGACGGTGGCTATGAGGCTGCATTATACTACATAGGGTGGCTATAGGGGTTCATTATACTACAGAGGGTGGCTATTGGGTGCATTATACTACAGAGGGTGGCTATGTGGGTGCATTATACTACAGAGGGTGGCTATGAGGTGCATTATACTACAGAGGGTGGCTATAGGGGTGCATTATACTACAGAGGGTGGCTACGGGGGTGCATTATACTACAGAGGGTGGCTATGGGGATGCAATACATTATAGAGGCTGCCTATGGGGGTGCATTACACTACAGAGGCTGCCTATAGGGGTGCATGATGCTATAGAGTCTGCCTATGGGGAGGTCATTATACAATATAGAGTCTGCCTTTGGAGAGAGCATTATACTATATGGAGACCTATGGGGAGTGCATTATACTATATGGAGGACTATGGGGAGTGCATTATACTATTTGGAGATGGACCTATGGGGAATGCATTATACAATATGGAAACCTATGGGGAGTGCAGTATACTATGTGGAGGCCTATGGGGAGTACATTATACTATATGGAGACCTATCTAGTGGCCCATCATACAGTGTGGTGATTATAGTGACAGGGCTATCATAGTGTTGGAGCCATAAAATAGTTTGGGGGATATTAAGGGGTCAGTATACAGTCATATGTAAAAGTTTGGGCACCCCTATTAATGTTAACCTTTTTTCTTTATAACAATTTTGGTTTTTGCAACAGCTATTTCAGTTTCATATATCTAATAACTGATGGACTCAGTTATATTTCTGGATTCAAATGAGGTTTATTGTACTAACAGAATATGTGCAATCTGCATTTAAACAAAATTTGATGGGTGCAAAAGTATGGGCACCTCAAAATAAAAGTGACATTAATATTTCGTAGATCCTCCTTTTGCAAAAATAACAGCCTCTAGTTGCTTCCTGTAGCTATTAATGAGTTCCTGGATCCTGGATGAAGGTATTTGTGACCATTCCTGTTTACAAAACAATTCCAGTTCAGTTAAGTTTGCTGGTCGCCGAGCATGGACAGCCCGCTTCAAATCATCCCACAGATGTTCAATGATATTCAGGTCTGGGGACTGGGATAGCCATTCCAGAACATTGTAATTGTTCCTGTGCATGAATGCCTGAGTAGATTTGGAGCGGTGTTTTGGATCATTGTGTTGCTGAAATATCCATCCCCTGCGTGACTTCAACTTCGTCACTGATTCTTGCACATTATTGTCAAGAATCTGCTGATACTGAGTTGAATCCATGCGACCCTCAACTTTAACAAGATTCCCGATTCCGGCATTGGCCACACAGCCCCAAAGCATGATGGAACCTCCACCCCCTGAGCAGGCGGGGGGACCCAGTGTCAGCAATGGGCCCCCCGCCCGTCATCGTAGGTTCAGCTGAATCGGCTTCATGCCGATACAGCTGACCGCATTGATGAGAGAAGGAGCGAGCGCTCCTTCACTCATCATCCCCCTGTCAGCGTCTGACGTCACCGACGCCGACACTGACAGTGGGCTTGATGACGTCAGTACTCGGCACCTGCAGTCGGAGATGAGTGGGAGCAGCACAGGAACCATGAGGGAGAAAGGTGAGTTATTAGTTTATGGGGGAGGGGTGCATTATACTACAGAGGGTGGATATGGGGGCTCATTATACTACAGAGGGTGGCTATGGGGGTGCATTATACTACAGAGGGAGGTTATGGGGGTGCAGTATACTAAATGGGGTGGCTATGGGGCTATAATACACTACAAGGGGGTGGCTATGGGGTGCATTATACTACAGAGGGTGGCTATGGGAGTGCATTATACTACAGAGGGTGGCTATGGGAGTGCATTATACTACAGAGGGTGGCTATGGGGTTCATTATACTACAGAGGGTGGCTATGGGGCTGCATTATACTACAGAGGGTGGCTATAGGGGTTCATTATACTACAGAGGATGGCTATGGGAGTGCATTATACTACAAAGAGTGGCTATGGGACTGCATTATACTACAGAGGGTGGCTATGGGGTGCATTATACTACAGAGGGTGGCTATTATACTACAGAAGGTGGCTATGGGAGTGCATTATACTACAGAGGGTGGCTATGGGGTGTATTATACTACAGAGGGTGGCTATGGGGTGTATTATACTACAGAGGGTGGCTATGGGAGTGCATTATACTACAGAGTGTGGCTATGGGAGTGCATTATACTACAGAGGGTGGCTATGGGAGTGCATTATACTACAGAGGGTGGCTATGGGAGTGCATTATACTACAGACGGTGGCTATGAGGCTGCATTATACTACATAGGGTGGCTATAGGGGTTCATTATACTACAGAGGGTGGCTATTGGGTGCATTATACTACAGAGGGTGGCTATGTGGGTGCATTATACTACAGAGGGTGGCTATGAGGTGCATTATACTACAGAGGGTGGCTATAGGGGTGCATTATACTACAGAGGGTGGCTACGGGGGTGCATTATACTACAGAGGGTGGCTATGGGGATGCAATACATTATAGAGGCTGCCTATGGGGGTGCATTACACTACAGAGGCTGCCTATAGGGGTGCATGATGCTATAGAGTCTGCCTATGGGGAGGTCATTATACAATATAGAGTCTGCCTTTGGAGAGAGCATTATACTATATGGAGACCTATGGGGAGTGCATTATACTATATGGAGGACTATGGGGAGTGCATTATACTATTTGGAGATGGACCTATGGGGAATGCATTATACAATATGGAAACCTATGGGGAGTGCAGTATACTATGTGGAGGCCTATGGGGAGTACATTATACTATATGGAGACCTATCTAGTGGCCCATCATACAGTGTGGTGATTATAGTGACAGGGCTATCATAGTGTTGGAGCCATAAAATAGTTTGGGGGATATTAAGGGGTCAGTATACAGTCATATGTAAAAGTTTGGGCACCCCTATTAATGTTAACCTTTTTTCTTTATAACAATTTTGGTTTTTGCAACAGCTATTTCAGTTTCATATATCTAATAACTGATGGACTCAGTTATATTTCTGGATTCAAATGAGGTTTATTGTACTAACAGAATATGTGCAATCTGCATTTAAACAAAATTTGATGGGTGCAAAAGTATGGGCACCTCAAAATAAAAGTGACATTAATATTTCGTAGATCCTCCTTTTGCAAAAATAACAGCCTCTAGTTGCTTCCTGTAGCTATTAATGAGTTCCTGGATCCTGGATGAAGGTATTTGTGACCATTCCTGTTTACAAAACAATTCCAGTTCAGTTAAGTTTGCTGGTCGCCGAGCATGGACAGCCCGCTTCAAATCATCCCACAGATGTTCAATGATATTCAGGTCTGGGGACTGGGATAGCCATTCCAGAACATTGTAATTGTTCCTGTGCATGAATGCCTGAGTAGATTTGGAGCGGTGTTTTGGATCATTGTGTTGCTGAAATATCCATCCCCTGCGTGACTTCAACTTCGTCACTGATTCTTGCACATTATTGTCAAGAATCTGCTGATACTGAGTTGAATCCATGCGACCCTCAACTTTAACAAGATTCCCGATTCCGGCATTGGCCACACAGCCCCAAAGCATGATGGAACCTCCACCCCCTGAGCAGGCGGGGGGACCCAGTGTCAGCAATGGGCCCCCCGCCCGTCATCGTAGGTTCAGCTGAATCGGCTTCATGCCGATACAGCTGACCGCATTGATGAGAGAAGGAGCGAGCGCTCCTTCACTCATCATCCCCCTGTCAGCGTCTGACGTCACCGACGCCGACACTGACAGTGGGCTTGATGACGTCAGTACTCGGCACCTGCAGTCGGAGATGAGTGGGAGCAGCACAGGAACCATGAGGGAGAAAGGTGAGTTATTAGTTTATGGGGGAGGGGTGCATTATACTACAGAGGGTGGATATGGGGGCTCATTATACTACAGAGGGTGGCTATGGGGGTGCATTATACTACAGAGGGAGGTTATGGGGGTGCAGTATACTAAATGGGGTGGCTATGGGGCTATAATACACTACAAGGGGGTGGCTATGGGGTGCATTATACTACAGAGGGTGGCTATGGGAGTGCATTATACTACAGAGGGTGGCTATGGGAGTGCATTATACTACAGAGGGTGGCTATGGGGTTCATTATACTACAGAGGGTGGCTATGGGGCTGCATTATACTACAGAGGGTGGCTATAGGGGTTCATTATACTACAGAGGATGGCTATGGGAGTGCATTATACTACAAAGAGTGGCTATGGGACTGCATTATACTACAGAGGGTGGCTATGGGGTGCATTATACTACAGAGGGTGGCTATTATACTACAGAAGGTGGCTATGGGAGTGCATTATACTACAGAGGGTGGCTATGGGGTGTATTATACTACAGAGGGTGGCTATGGGGTGTATTATACTACAGAGGGTGGCTATGGGAGTGCATTATACTACAGAGTGTGGCTATGGGAGTGCATTATACTACAGAGGGTGGCTATGGGAGTGCATTATACTACAGACGGTGGCTATGAGGCTGCATTATACTACATAGGGTGGCTATAGGGGTTCATTATACTACAGAGGGTGGCTATTGGGTGCATTATACTACAGAGGGTGGCTATGTGGGTGCATTATACTACAGAGGGTGGCTATGAGGTGCATTATACTACAGAGGGTGGCTATAGGGGTGCATTATACTACAGAGGGTGGCTACGGGGGTGCATTATACTACAGAGGGTGGCTATGGGGATGCAATACATTATAGAGGCTGCCTATGGGGGTGCATTACACTACAGAGGCTGCCTATAGGGGTGCATGATGCTATAGAGTCTGCCTATGGGGAGGTCATTATACAATATAGAGTCTGCCTTTGGAGAGAGCATTATACTATATGGAGACCTATGGGGAGTGCATTATACTATATGGAGGACTATGGGGAGTGCATTATACTATTTGGAGATGGACCTATGGGGAATGCATTATACAATATGGAAACCTATGGGGAGTGCAGTATACTATGTGGAGGCCTATGGGGAGTACATTATACTATATGGAGACCTATCTAGTGGCCCATCATACAGTGTGGTGATTATAGTGACAGGGCTATCATAGTGTTGGAGCCATAAAATAGTTTGGGGGATATTAAGGGGTCAGTATACAGTCATATGTAAAAGTTTGGGCACCCCTATTAATGTTAACCTTTTTTCTTTATAACAATTTTGGTTTTTGCAACAGCTATTCCAGTTTCATATATCTAATAACTGATGGACTCAGTTATATTTCTGGATTCAAATGAGGTTTATTGTACTAACAGAATATGTGCAATCTGCATTTAAACAAAATTTGATGGGTGCAAAAGTATGGGCACCTCAAAATAAAAGTGACATTAATATTTCGTAGATCCTCCTTTTGCAAAAATAACAGCCTCTAGTTGCTTCCTGTAGCTATTAATGAGTTCCTGGATCCTGGATGAAGGTATTTGTGACCATTCCTGTTTACAAAACAATTCCAGTTCAGTTAAGTTTGCTGGTCGCCGAGCATGGACAGCCCGCTTCAAATCATCCCACAGATGTTCAATGATATTCAGGTCTGGGGACTGGGATAGCCATTCCAGAACATTGTAATTGTTCCTGTGCATGAATGCCTGAGTAGATTTGGAGCGGTGTTTTGGATCATTGTGTTGCTGAAATATCCATCCCCTGCGTGACTTCAACTTCGTCACTGATTCTTGCACATTATTGTCAAGAATCTGCTGATACTGAGTTGAATCCATGCGACCCTCAACTTTAACAAGATTCCCGATTCCGGCATTGGCCACACAGCCCCAAAGCATGATGGAACCTCCACCAAATTTTACTGTGGGTAGCAAGTGTTTTTCTTGGAATGCTGTGTTTTTTAGCCTCCATGCATAACGCCTTTTTGTATGACCAAACAACTCAATCTTTGTTTCATCAGTCCACAGGACCTTCTTCCAAAATGTAACTGGCTTGCCCAAATGTGCTTTTGCATACCTCAGGCGACTCTGTTTGTGGCGTGCTTGCAGAAACGGCTTCTTTCGCATCACTCTCCCATACAGCTTCTCCTTGTGCAAAGTGCGCTGTATTGTTGCCCGATGCACAGTGACACCATCTGCAGCAAGATGATGCTGCAGGTCTTTGGAGGAGGTCTGTGGATTGTCCTTGACTGTTCTCACCATTCTTCTTCTCTGCCTTTCTGATATTTTTTCTTGGCCTGCCACTTCTGGGCTTAACAAGAACTGTACCTGTGTTCTTCCATTTCCTTACTTTGTTCCTCACAGTGGAAACTGACAGGTTAAATCTCTGAGACAACTTTTTGTATCCTTCCCCTGAAAAGCTATGTTGAATAATCTTTGTTTTCAGATCATTTGAGAGTTGTTTTGAGGAGCCCATGATGCCACTCTTCATGGGAGAATCAAATAGGAGAACTACTTGCAAGTGGCCACCTTAACCCCTTCACGACCTTTGACGCCACGTAGGCGTCATGAAAAGTCGTGCCAGAACGACCCATGACACCTATGTGGCGTCATGACTTTAAAGCCCCCCTGCGGATCGGGTGACCTAGGTCACTGAAAGGTCACCCGACCCGCAGATACAGGGGGCTTTGTTCTTCGCCACAGGGGGTGTGGCTTCACCCCCACGTGGCTACGATCGCTCTGACTGGCTGTTAAAAGTGAAACAGCCAATCAGAGCGATAGTAATATTTCATCAATGAAAATTGATGAAATATTACAATCCAGCCATGGCCGATACTGCTGTAGCATCGGACATGGCTGGAGACACCGATTCCACCCCCCCACCGGCGATCGCCCCCCCGCAACTGAATGACAGCGGCGATCTGCCGCCGCTGTCATCATCTGCCCCCCTCCCATTCCCTCTGCTCCCCGCCAGCTTCCGATAACCCCCTCACCCCCTCTCACCTCCCCCGGCACCTTCTAAGTCCCCCTGTCGCTCCCGGTGTCCAGCGGGTCCGGTTCATGGGCGCCGCCATGGGTTAGGATTGGAAAGAGGGTTAGGGTTGGAAAGAGGGTTAGGGTTGGAAAGAGGGTTAGGGTTGAATTAGGGTTAGGGTTGGAATTAGGGTTAGGGTTGGAATTAGGGTTAGGGTTGGAATTAGGGTTAGAATTAGGGTTAGGGTTGGAATTAGGGTTAGCGTTGGAATTAGGGTTAGGCCTCTTTCACACATCAGGTTTTCGCCGTCAGACGCGATCCGGCGCTTTTGACAGAAACCGGATCCGGCGAAATGCAATTCCGGATCCGGTTTCCCCCCCATTGACTTGCATTTGCGCCGGATCGCGCCGGATGGCCATGCGTTTCATCCGGTTTTCGCCGGATCCGGCAATGTGTCGCAATGTGTCGCGATCCGGCGTCTGGAAAAACGTCTACTGTAACGTTTTTTGTCTCCGGCGAAAAAGCCGGACACGCCGGATCCGGCGCGTCCGGCTTTTTCACACAATGAAAGCCTATGAGCGCCGCAATGCGCCTGATCCGGCGAAAGCCGGATCCGGTGGCCGGATCCGGTTTTTTTGGTCTGAGCATGCTCAGTAGCTCTGCCCACAAGACATATATAAAAGCAAGACAGTGGGACCCACAGCCACACCCAACATGCCACCCAAGAAAGCAACCAAGCGAAGCAGGAGAAGGCAGGAGACCACTGCAGCACCATCAGCACCACCACCACCCCAAATGGAGCAGCAAATAGAACATGCTGAGGAGGGGAGGCCAGCAGCAGATGAGAGACGGTAATTATCAAATCCCCCATTCCTCCAAACTAGGGCCATGGAATATCAAGATATTCATTGGCCCTTTGTTTCTCTTTATTCAACAGCCGCCAAAGAGATGCAGCAGCAGCAGCAGCAGAAATGGCATCACTGGCAGCAGCAATACCCACAGCCATGGAGTCTGGCCATCAACAGGACAGCACATCTTCTTCTGGGAGCCCTCCCTCGCATCGTCAGCGTTTGACGGTAAGTTTTTATTTCCAAAATCCATCATCTCTGTAATATATGTCTATTCATTGCCTTTTATTTCAAAACAGGAATCACAAGATGAAGAGGAGCTCCCAGAAGAAGAAGGAAGGGGTGGACAGACACCTGTAGTGGGCTCACAATTGGTAAGTTTTTTGCATCAAACACAGAAACACAACATCACACTACACACAACACATAGAAAACAATGTTCTGCAGACCACACACAGCAAACAAATGCCTACATCCAAAGACATAACATTTTTTGTTTTCTTCTCTAGTCTTCCCAATCTGGTGCTCGGCCAAGAGGTCCTCGCAGTGCCTCCCAGGGTCGTCGGCGACAGCAACGCGGCGGTCACCAGCGTGTAAGTATAAATATTTTTGCTTTTTTTTGCACTTTTTATTTCATTTCTTTTGTGGAGGCTAATTATGTTATTTTTGTCTTTTTCTTTAACAGCCTTCACAGCGTGCTCCCGACTCTGACGGTGAGGATGGAGGACTCCATGTGGACCACCTCATCGATCTCGTCAGAGAAAGGGAGCCGCTCTGGAATATGGCTGACCGCCGCCACGCTGACCTTATCGTTACCCGACGACTCTGGGAGGAAATCTGTTCTCTCCTTGTGGGCCGCTGGGAGGACCTCGAAGCTCGTGCCCAGATTAAAGAGCGTAAGTATATACAGTACCGGTTGCTTGATGTAAACCAGTGTTTCCCGAACTCCAGTCCTCGTGGTCCCCATGGATCATGTGTTCAGGATTTCTATTTACTATGGAAATCCTGAAAACATGACCCCTGGGGACCATGAGGACTGGAGTTTGTGAAACACTGATGTTGTATACTAACCACTCCTTTCTCGTTTCAGGGAACAGAATTGTGAATCGGTGGCGGTCTGTGAGGGATCGTTTCAAGAAGGAGTTCAATAAAGAGATGCGGGCCCCGAGTGGATCTGGAGGACGCAGGAGCAAGTACAAGTACGCAGAAGCCCTGTCGTTCCTCCGGGAAACAATGCTCACCAGAAGGTAAATATTACACACCACATGTGAAAAAAATGTTAGATGTAACTTTTTTTTTCAGCCAGGGCCATACCATGTCAGTATTTTAATTGTTTTTTTTTCTCTTTATTCCACAGCACGGTGAGTAGCACTCGGGAGCCTGCACGATTGGACCCTTCTGAGGCGATCCCTGAGGAGACCGGCACCGAGGGACACTTCGACCGCCCCGGTACATCTGCACCTTCCCAGTCTTCCCACACATTCGACCCATCTGTCCCATCCACCAGCACAGGAGCATCGTGGCCGCCTACATTACATGAAGCTGCTGGTGAGGAGATCGATTTCCCTTTACCCCACCCTTCTGCCCCTGCCACCTCTAGTACACCTGCGGGTACTGGGCGGCAGCGGCAGAGGGGTCAGGAAAAGAGTTATGCGCAAGAGTTCTTGCATCTGAATGCATCTTTCCAGAACTGTCTCAAAGTCTTGTCAGAGCAAATCTCCGCAGGCTTTCAGCAGATCAACTCCAGCATTCTGGAGGTGAAGACACTTCTGCAAACCATGCATTCAGAAGCAAGATCTTCGCCAAACCACACCTTTTTCAGGTCTGTTGTGGAGCGCATGGCAACACTATCTCCTACCCAGCAGATGCATGTAATGCATTCGTGCCACGGTGCTCTACAGCAGGTTACCTCCCAACCTCCACCTCCCACCACTGTAGTTCCTCCACCTGCACCCCCTCCAGCCACTTTCCATCCTCCCCCTCCTATTACATCTGCACCCCCTCCAGCCACTTTCCATCCTCCCCCTCCTATTACATCTGCACCCCCTCCAGCCACTTTCCATCCTCCCCCTCCTATTACATACCAGCAACCTCCCCAGTACCAGACATCTCCCCACTTCCAGCAACCTGCCCTGTACCAAACTCCTTCCCCGTACCAAACTCCTTCCCCGTACCAAACTCCTTCCCCATACAACTTTCCATCAACATCATCTGCTCCTACAGTCCCTGCCCAACCCTCCACTCCACCGCCCACCACCTCTTCTGCCTCCCACATGTCCACCCATTCTGTAGCTTTTTCCACACCTTCACCTCTAACTGTTCCTTCCCCACAACGATCCCAGTCCTCTCTCCACACACCCAGTGTCGAAGTGTCCCGCAGCCCCTCCAGCAGTATTTCCACCCCACAGTACACAGAGTTGTAATGTTTTTTTTTTGTAATAAAAATGCCCATTGGGTTTAAAACCTTTATTAAAAAAGTTTTTTGCACTTTAAAAACATAAAAAAAAAAAAAATTTAAATAAAAGTTAAATTATCGTTTCACAATGGTTGTCTGTCATTTCTTTCTACGGCGAACTATGTTTTAAAAAAAAGGTTAAATACAGGGTATTTCAAAGGTAAAAAGGTATTCAAAACCAGGTATATAACTGTGGGTAAATTTTAGCTTTGTGCCACAGTTGTGTTCCTGGTTGTGTTTGAAGCAAAGTATTTCACCTAAAAAGTTGTGTTTATTGTTGGTGATTTCCTACCAATGTACACAACTTTTGTTAAAAGGTGAAATACTTTGCATAAAACACAACCAGGTACACACCTGTGGCCTAAAGGTAAAAATAGTAAGACCATGACAAGATAGCCAACTTTGGTTGGCAAAGGTATATACTGTTGGTCCAGAAGGTACACAAGTTTAGGGCACAAATCTTTCACACTCTGTCATCCCAGTGTACTCTGCCTTGAGGTGACATAAAGTATAGTGGAAAATTGTCCCTGAAACCGTCACAGAACTTCTAGTGGTAATATTTCCAATGACAACATCCATCTTCGCCAGTAACTTGCTCTTCTCTCCAACCTGCACTTTCTTCTCTACAACCTGTCAAAGAAGGGCTGTAGGAACATGCTATATCTAGTTTTCCAGTAGCCAATCCCGTTCGGAAGGCCAGAAGGGTCAATTTTAAAAACCGGATCCGGCGTAATCCGTCGAAAAATGGATAGAAAAACGGATAGAAAAACGGATGAACCGGATGAGACGGATCCGGTTTTGTCTGTCAAGAACAAGACGGATCCGGCAGAAAACCGGATCCGGCACTTCAGGTTTTACAAAACATTTGCCGGATCCGGCATTCCGGCACGACGCCGGATCGTGCCTGACGCAGAAAACCTGATGTGTGAAAGTAGCCTTAGGCTTGTGGTTAGGGATGTGTTAGGGTTAGGGCTGTGGTTAGGGGTGTGTTGGGGTTAGAGTTGGAGTTAGAATTGAGGGGTTTCCACTGTTTAGGCACATCAGGGGGTCTCCAAACGCGACATGGTGCAACCATTGATTCCAGCCAATTTTGCGTTCAAAAAGTCAAACTGTGCACCCTCCCTTCCAAGCCCTGACATGTGCCCAAACAGTGGTTTACCCCAACATATGGGGTATCAGCGTACTCAGGAAAAATTGCACAACAACTTTTGGGGACTAATTTCTCGTGTTACCCTTGGGAAAATAAAAAATTGGAGGCTAAAAAATTATTTTTGTGGAAAAAAATGATTTTTTCATTTTCACGTCTCTGCATTATAAACTTCTGTGAAGCACTTGGGGGTTCAAAGTGCTCACAACACATCTTACATACGTTCCTTGGAAGGTCTAGTTTCCAAAATGGGGTCACTTGTGGGGGTTTCCACTGTTTAGGCACATCAGGGGCTCTGCAAACGTAATGACGACCGCAGACTATTCCATCAAAGTCTGCATTTCAAAACGTCACTACTTCCATTCCGAGCCCTGACGTGTGCCCAAACAATGGTTCCCACCCACATATGGGGTACCAGCGTACTCAGGACAAACTGGACAACAACTTTCGGGGTCCAATTTCTCCTGTTACCCTTGTGAAAATAAAAAATTGCGAGCTAAAAAATCATTTTTTGAGGAAAAAAAAATATTTTTTATTTTCATGGCTCTGCGTTATAATCTTCTGTGAAGCACTTGGGGGTTCAGTGTGCTCACTACACATCTAGGCAACTTCCTTATGGGGTCTAGTTTCCAAAATGGGGTCACTTGTGGGGGGTTTCCACAGTTTAGGTACATCAAGGGCTCTGCAAATGTAACATGATACCCGCAGACCATGCCATCAAAGTCAGCATTTCAAAATGTCACTACTTCCCTTCCGAGCTCTGACGTGTGCCCATACAGTGGTTTCCCCCCCACATATGGGGTATCAGCGTACTCAGGACAAACTGTACAACAACTTTCGGGGTCCAATTTCTCCTGTTACCCTTGTGAAAATAAAAAATTGCGAGCTAAAAAATCATTTTTTGAGAAAAAAAAATAATTTTATTTTCATGGCTCTGCGTTATAATCTTCTGTGAAGCACTTGGGGTTCAGTGTGCTCACCACACATCTAGGCAACTTCCTTATGGGGTCTAGTTTCCAAAATGGGGTCACTTGTGGGGGGTTTCCACAGTTTAGGTACATCAAGGGCTCTGCAAATGTAACATGATGCCCGCAGACCATGCCATCAAAGTCAGCATTTCAAAATGTCACTACTTCCCTTCCGAGCCCTGACGTGTGCCCAAACAGTGGTTCCCCCCCACATATGGGGTACCAGCGTACTCAGGACAAACTGTACAACAAGCCAAATCATCCTGTTACTCTTGTGAAAAAAAATTGCGGGCTAAAAATCTTTTTTTTTGAGGAGAAAAAATGATTTTTTATTTTCACAGCTCTGCGTTATAAACTTCTGTGAAGCACTTGGGGGTTCAAGGTGCTCACCACACATCTTGATAAGTTCCTTGGGGGGTCTAGTTTCCAAAATGGGGTCACTTGTGGGGGGTTTCCACAGTTTAGGTACATCAAGGGCTCTGCAAATGCAACATGACACCCTCAGACCATGCCATCAAAGTCAGCATTTCAAAATGTCACTACCTCACTGCTGAGCCCCGACGTGTGCCCAAACAGTGGTCCCCCCCACATATGGGGTACCAGTGTACTCAGGACTAACTGTACAACAACTTTTGGGGTCCAATTTATCCTGGTACCCCTGTGAAAATAAAAAATTGCCGACTAAAAATATTTTTTTTAAGAAAAAAAAATATTTTTTATTTTCACGGCTCTACGTTATAAACTTCTGTGAAGCACCTGGGGGTTCAAAGTGCTCACCACACATCTAGATAGGTTCCTTAGGGGGTCTAGTTTCCATAATGGGGTCATTTGTGGGGGAGCTCCAAAGTTTAGGCACACAGGGGCTCTCCAAACACGATATGGTGTCCGCTAACGATTGGAGCTAATTTTCATTTCAAAAAGTCAAATGGCACTCCTTCCCTTCTGAGCCCTGCTGTGCGCCCAAACAGTGGTTCCCCCCCACATATGGGGTACCAGCGTACTCAGGACAAACTGGACAACAACTTTTGTGGTCCAATTTCTCCTGTTACCCTTGTGAAAATAAAAAATAGCGTGCTAAAAAATCATTTTTGAGGAAAAAAAATGATTTTTTATTTTCACTGCTCTACGTTATAAACTTTTGTGAAGCACTTGGGGGTTCAAGGTGCTCACTACACATCTAGATAAGTTCCTTAAGGGGTCTAGTTTCCAAAATGGTGTTACTTGTGGGGGAGCTCCAATGTTTAGGTACACAGGGGCTCTCCAAACGCGACATGGTGTCCGATAACGATTGGAGCGAATTTTCCATTCAAAAAGTCAAATGGTGCTCCTTCCCTTCGGGGCCCTGCCGTGCACCCAAACAGTGGTTTATGACCACATATGAGGTATTGGAGTACTCAGGAGAAATTGTCCAACAAATTTTAGGATCCATTTTATCCTGTTGCCCACGTGAAAATGAAAAAACTGAGGCTAAAAGATAATTTTTGCGAAAAAAAAGTACTTTTTTTTTTTACGGATCAATTTGTGAAGCACCTGGGGGTTCAAAGTGATCACTATGCATCTAGATAAGTTTCTTGGGGGGTCTAGTTTCCAAAATGGGGTCACTTGTGGGGAAGCTCCAGTGCTTAGGCGCACAGCGACTCTCCAAACGCGACATGGCAAGCGCTAAATATTCCAGCATATTTTCCATTCAAAATGTCAAATGTGCTCCTTCCCTTCCGAGCCCTGCTGTGCGCCCAAACAGTGGTTTATGACCACATATGAGGTATCGGTGTACTCAGGAGAAATTGCCCAACAAATTTTAGGATCCATTTTATCCTGTAGCCCATGTGAAAATGAAAAAAATTAATGATAAAAGAAAATTTGTGGTGCAAAAAATAAAATGTCCATTTTTTCCTTCCACGTTGCTTTAGTTCCTGTGAAGCACCTGAAGGGTTAATAATCTCCTAGAATGTAGTTTTGAGTAGCTTGAGGGGTGCAGTTTTTAGAATGGTGTCACTTTTGGGTATTTTCTGCCATATAGACCCCTCAAAGTGACTTCAAATGTGAGGTGGTCCCTAAAAAAAATGGTTTTGTAAATATTGTTGTAAAAATGAGAAATCGCTGGTCAACTTTTAACCCTTATAACTTCCTAACAAAAAAAAATTGTTTCCAAAATTGTGCTGATGTAAAGTAGACATGTGGGAAATGTTATTTAGTAACTATTTTGTGTCACATCACTCTCTGGTTTAACAGAATAAAAATTAAAAATTTGAAAATTGCGAAATTTTCAAAATTTTCGCCAAATTTCAGTTTTTTTCACAAATAAACGCAAAAATTATCGACCTAAGTTTACCACTAACATGAAGCCCAATATGTCACGAAAAAACAATCTCAGAATCGCTAATATGCGTTGAAGCATTCCAGAGTTATTACCTCATAAAGGGACACTGGTCAGAATCGCAAAAAATGGCCAGGTCATTAAGGTCAAAATAGGCTGGGTCATGAAGGGGTTAAATACCTTTTCTCATGATTTGATACACCTGGCTATGAAGTTCAAAGCTCAATGAGGTTACAAAACCAATTTAGTGCTTCAGGAAGTCAGTAAAAAGTAGTTAGGAGTGTTCAAATCAAGAAAATAATAAGGGTGCCCATACTTTTGCACTAGTCAAATTTTGTTAAAATGCAGATTGCACATTTTCTGTTAGTACAATAAACCCCATTTGAATCCAGAAATATAACTGAGTCCATCAGTTATTAGATATATGAAACTGAAATAGCTGTTGCAAAAACCAAAATTGCTATAAAGAAAAAAGGTTAACATTAATAGGAGTGCCCAAACTTTTACATATGACTGTATATACAGTGAGGGGGCATTATACTGTGTATAAGATAGTATCATACTGTGTATAGAGGAGCTGTACAGGAGGGAGACTCGGGACATTATTAAATGTAAAGTGGGCACTTATTGTTATAGGGGAACTTACAGTAGGTTACTGTGACTGTCAAATGGGCACACAGAGGGCATTATTACATTCTAGGGGACAAAATGTGGGCACTTTTCTAGAGCACTTGCACCCGGCCTTAGTATTTTCTAGAAGGTTGCTTTAAAATTTAGAGGTCACACAGGGCCACACAGCAGGTGCACTGATAGGGTCACATATGGCAGCAGCAGATCAGCATTGGGGCATCAGTAGGATGAGGAGTTTGTGCAGGTTGGGAATAGTCCCGTTTTGGACAGTGCTGAAAATGTGAGCAGTGAAACATGTCTTTGTTGTATTCTCTGTAGCCGAGTCCTGGCTGGAGGAGTTGTCATGTCAGTCTGGGCCAGATGGAAAAGGCGTGAAAAGTTAATGATTCCTTCAGAAAGAACGTCAGTGGTAAGTCATTATCTGTAGCTGTGCTGTGATCTCTTATACAGTATGTTCTGTAGGACGGGTATCTACCACTGACCATATGGCGGTAATATCAATGTTGGTCTTTATATAGCGATTATTTTCAGTAACAGCGCGGTCATCTGCTGAGGTTCTCCTCCACTATTAGGGTGCGTCACCCAGTTATAATCAAGGTTACCTGGTTAGGGGCCCACTCAGAAGTTTCGCCCCCCCCGAACCAAAACCCTAGCTACACCTCTGCGCTGCGGACATAAAACTGCTTCAAATCTGCAAGGAAAACATAAGCGGCTTTTCCATGAGATTTCAGACATCTCATTCACTTTTCTATTACTATCAAACAGCGTTTTTGGGATCATGGAGCTCTTTACTACAAACATGTCTGTCCCTCCAGTTGAAAGAAATTAACATTTTCCTGGAGGGAAATTTATACTCCACATTATGTCAATTCAGTTTTGTCTGTTGACGATAAAGTGCAGTTTGCAGCCATTTTTATTTGAAAAATGTGAAATATACCCAAATCAGTCATAACCCACAAGTACTCAAAAATATTTCACATTCACCACACATCGGGTGGGCCTGCGTGATCTCAATTGCCAGGGCTGATTTCAGTTCCAGTCCAACCCTTCTGTCTACAGTGATTACTGTGCCGCAACCCCAGGCCTACATTCTGCAGCAATGTCTCATTATACAGGGAGTGTTGGGTGGCTTCCAATCTTCTCAGGTACGATTCTGAGCTCCCTCATCTGAGCCGGCCCTTACATATGCCTTAACCCATTTCTTATATATAGTTTCTAACCTGATCCAACCTCTAATTTTCCTATCGAATTGACCCCCTACCAATAGTGTTCACCTTCCCAATTTCCGTTGGAGCCAAGTAGTCTGCAGCTTAAGCAACATTTTCCCCCGTCAGAACCATCTTCAGAAACTATTAACTATCCCTCAACTATGACCCACTAGCCGCCTGTATTATGCCTCCCTGTCCCTTGTATGGCTTCTGGGGTTGATTTCTCCCCTCACCACTAATGGCTTCAGTACAGAGTGCATATGCCGTGTCTGACCTTCTGCCCAACTGCTACCTAGTTCTTTTAAATACTGGGTCACATTTATTATGATGCAGCATTGACTGTCTAGATTTACTTGGATTTCCATAGTAACTCGCTATCTTTTTACATTTTACCTTTATCTATGATGAAGGGAAATAAAGTCCTATTACAAAAATGGACACAAAACTAGTCAGCAAACTTTAAGGTATATTTTTTTTATTACCCAGAACACACCATTAAATGTTCTAGTTTGATAATGCAGACCTACCTATGCACTTTCTAGACACTAATCAAAATGTAATCAATCAAAATATGGTCATGATATAAGGTAAAAACTATTATTTTTCCATTAATGCAAACTACTGTCTATGTAAAAATGTTTGAAGTTGTTGCAATGAAGCATTTCATCAGCAGAGGGCAGTGTCTTCCTGCTGTGATATTTATACTGCTCAGAACTGAAGCTACAAATGTGCATTCATTATTTGCAGATGGACTAAATGCACATTCTGAACTACTTTTTTTTTTTTTTTAAATGTATTTTAAAATTTGCATTATGTCTTAGAACTGAGCAATTTAATATTTTCTTTAAAAGGGGTTGCCCACTTTCTGCATTTTTGCTGCAAAAGATTAAATATATTGGTGGCCCTACTCTAACGCATCGGGCATTCTAGAATATGGCCAGCGGGAGACCGACGTTCAAAAGATGGTCCAAGACAATCCACCACGATCGGCGATCTCACAGTGGGGGCCTGGTCGCTGCTGCGTGTCACACTAAGGCTAAGTACCCACTTTGCAGAAATGCTACAAAAATTTCCACATTTCCGCAACTCCCGCCGCAGGAAAAACTCATGTGAATTCGCATGTGTTTTCCCCGGAAAACATGCGTTTTTCACGCGATTTTCACATGCGGAATTCAAGCGCATTCCAAGAGATTTGAAGCATCGCTTGGAATGTGATTGACAGGTTGGTCATACTTGTCAAGCATAGTGTTTGACAATTGTGATCAACTTTTTACTATTGATGCTGCCTATACAGCATCAGTAGTAAAAGATAAAATGTAAAAAATAATAAAAATTTTTTTAAAAAAAGGTTATTCTCACCTTTGACGGCCCCCGATCTCCTCTCCACGCTCCTGGCATCTTCCGGTCCCAGTAATGCTTGGCGCGAAGGACCGGAGATTACGTCACTCTCGCGAGAGCGCAGCGTCATCAGCGGTCTGGTGAGAGGAGGGAAAGAGTCCGGGGGCCGTCGGAAGGTAAGTATATCACTATTTTTTATTTTAATTCTATTGTTTACAGGTTTATGGTACCCAGGGCCTGAAGGAGAGTCTCCGCTCCTCCGGACCCTGGGTACCGGCTAGCGCCAGTCATCTCCCGGCTGCGTCGCCGCTGACCTCTGTGCGGCAGGAGATGACCCACGGCAATCTTTGGGAGATCAGCGGCTAGCACCGCAGATCTCCCGACGGTAGCGGTGGCGTGCGTCGTTCAAATTCCGCACCAATTCGCGGTCGGACTGCGCCTGTCGCTGATTGATTGCGCCCTGCCGGCCGTCCGCGACAATCAGCGATGCGGGATTTCCGTTACAGACAGACAGAATTAGACGATTATATAGTAGGATATATACACCGTATTTTCAGGCGTGTAAGATGACTTTTCAACCCCTGAAAATCTTCTCAAAAGTTCGGGGGTTGTCTTATACGCCGGGTGTCGTCTTATACAGCAGGTGCGGAGCTCTGGGGTCGCCACATATGGAGCCGTCAGCGCCATTACTGGTGAGGACGGACAGTACAATTGCTAACTAGATACGAACGTCAGGGTAGGAATCAATGTTTGTCACAGTTGCTGGCCGGAAGACTCCAGACTGCACCCTACTAACGAAGCTTCCTTGCCCTCCAGTTCCCAAACATGATGGAGTGAGGCTGATAGTCACCTTGGCGATGGACACTTTCCTGGAAGAGTTCAGCGATCACTGAAGGGCAGAGCTCCACGGAGAAATTACATCCGCCGATGTTCTGCACCCCGCCCTGAGCCCGAATCACCCAGAGAGGAAGATGTGGCCTGGAGATGTCTCCCCGGGTCTCTGCTTCCGGAGGTGAACGAAGTGGCGAACTGATACCTGGACCAGCCGAGCGTCTACTGCAGGAGAAGCCTGCGGGTGCACAGCAACCAGGCTGCCGTCACCACACTCTGCACCCAGCCTGGTGGAGCAGCTCCTCAGCGAGGCGTGTTTCTCTAGATCCAGCGCCGCACTATCTTTTCTCCATACCCCGGGCGTCACAGATGCCTGCAGCTTGACTCACACCTTCACAGAGCTCCACATCCGCCATATAAGACGACACCGGGCGTATAAGTTGACCCCCCGACTTATACTGCAAGTATATCCCAAACTCTATATTTTATATGGAAAAGTTGGGGGTCATCTTGTATGCCAGAAAATACGGTAATATTTGGTATTGGCATGGTCACATCGAACCGCAGAATAAAGATATTATGCCAATTATACTGAATGTTGTTTGGTTAAGAAAAAATAGAATTGTTGGTTTTGTTTTGCTCTTTTTGCCTCTCAAAAAAAAAAAGAAATCAAAGTCACATGTACAACAAAATGCCACCAATGAAAATTACAGCTTGTCCCACAAAAACCAAGATGTTCTACAACTGTGCTGATGGAAACCTGTGAGACTTATGGCTCGCAGAATATGGAGACCCTGAAATAAATGAATACTTTTCAAAGAGCGTAATATTTAGACAAAAGTAGAAGAAAAATATATGAAACTATGTACATTTGGTATTGCCCTATTCGTTCTGACTCACAGAATAAAGGTAACACTTTATGTATGCAGCATGGCGAATAGCGCAAAATTGTTAACGCAAAAACAAAAAATCAGTTGCAGAAGTACTGTTTTGTTTATAAAGAGTTAATAAAAGTTTGTTAATAAGTCCTATGAATCCCAAAATGATTCCACTGAGAAATGTAATTCGTCGAAAAAAAACCATGCTCCTGGGTGTACATAAGATTCTTTATTTTTCATGCCATTTTTTGGAGGCAAAACAAGCAATTCTGCAAGGATTTTCAAATATTTTTGTATGACTTTCACCATGTGGGTGAAATAAAATGTTGTACCGTTACAGATATGTGGAAACCTATTATGTGAATTTCACATTCTTTTCCACTTTTTTTAGTCCCACTAAGGGACTTGAACCTATTGGGCTAAGTTCCCATGGTGTTTTTTTAATGCTGTGGATTTCTGGCAGCAGTTCGATACCAATTAGCCAATTTAGGTTGCTATCATTTTTATTGCTCTTGACCTGGGAAGGGTATGTTATCTAATCCAAAAAGACCTAAAGGGCGCAAAACTCCATTAGAAATTACCCCTCTCTAGCAAGTCAATAAAAATAAGATTTTATTCCATTAAAATAGATATTTTATGGGGTAATTTGTTAAAATGACAATTCTAAATTGCCATAAATAGACTAGATTAAGTTGGCCTGTGACTTTGTTCAAGTTTTTAATTTTGGGGCTGTGTGTATTTGAGTTTGACAGTCCTGAATCTACACCAAATTGGGAAGGAGCTCAGTGCCGAACCATCACACTTGTTGTTCCCCTCTGCTCCCCTGTTATTTCCAGCTTACTCTTCCTACAGTTGTTGAAGGGTGTGACATTGCTGCTATAACGTGGGAACCAAAGCAATGAGGATAAAGATATGTATTGCCGGATTAAGTGAGTATAATCCTCAAGGAAGGTTCCCCCTACAGTGTCTGTACATTGCTATGCACACCCCATAGGTGCAGCTATTGTGGTACCTGAATTGCCCCTTTTTGCTAACAGCATAGCCTATTCCAACACAGGCAACCACATTACTTCCTTCCAAAAGGTGATGGGGCAACAAACATGGTTCTGGAGAAAACTGCTATAGTCTCTTCAATAGGCTGAGTAATTTTGGTATGTGATTTACCCTTTATTACTGTCAGCGTAACCGACCCAAGCAGTAAGGTTGGTCAGCAGTAGAGGGTTTTCATCAGGACACTAGCAGCAAGCTTAGTGAGCCATCATCAGAACACAAATCCTCCGCCACTTTACTCTAGAGTCTTTATGATTATGATAATCTCTCCCTCCACTCTGGGTCTTAGGAGTGGCCCATGCCCACGATTACCATTTAAATTTTTAGTTAACGTTGGGTGTGCCACACAAATTAGGTGCATCTGTGATTATATATATATATATATTTTTTTTGTTTGTTTTTACTTTCATCTTTGAGGAAATCCAGCTCTCACGTGGCTGACAGTTTTGGTTACCATTGACTTTGACACATCATTTTGTTTTAATTGAATAACAATTTATATTAAATATTTTCAACTTTAATCTTTTTTTCCATCGAATTTTGATGTGTGATTAAAGTTATACTTTAATTTTTTGGAGCAATGTATTTATGGCGCTTTCCTTTTCTGACTATTTGTTTTTATTACATTTATTCCATGGCGCTTTACATGTGAGGAGGGGTATACATAATAAAAACAAGTACAGTAATCTTAAACAATACAAGTCTCGACTGGTACAGGAGGACAGAGGATCCTGCCCGCGAGGGCTCACAATCTACAAGGGATGGGTGAGGATACAGTAGGCAAGGGTAGAGCTGGTCGTGCAGCGGTTTGATGGATCGGTGGTTACTGCAGGTTGTAGGCTTGTCGGAAGAGGTAGGTCTTCAGGTTCTTTTTGAAGGTTTCCATGGTAGGCGAGAATCTGATATGCTATGGCAGACAGTTCTTTGGGTAGTGGGGAGTCAGTGCACGGATTCACAGAGGGGAGGGGCCGGGGAATAGCGGGGGGACAGGTGGATTAGTCAGGCAGCATAGTTTAGAATAGATTGGAGGGGTGCAAGAGTGTTAGGGGGGAGGCCACAGAGCAGGAGGTGGTAGTAGACCAGGCAGGGGAAGATGAGGGCATGGACTAAGGCTTTTCATATTCTTTGTTGAGGAATGTACGGATCCGTGAAATATTTTTGAGTTGAAGTCGGCAGGAAGTGGAAAGGGCTTGGATATTTGGATATGTGGTTTGAAGGATAGATCAGTGTCAAGGATTACCCCGAGGCTGCGAGCTTGTGGGACTGGGGAAAGCGAGCAGCCATTTACTTTAATGGATAGGTCTGTTGGGGGTCGAGTGAGATGGGGGAAAGATGATGAATTCTGTTTTGTCCATATTAAGTTTTTCAAGTCTAGCGGAGAAGGATAAAATAGCAGACAGACATAGTGGGATTCTGGTTAGTAGGGAGATGATATCTGGTCCAGAGATGTAGCTCTGTGTGTCATCAGCATAGATGTGATACTGGAAGCCATGAGATTCTATTGATTATGTACAAACTGATTAGCAGAGTGCCACTTCCTACTGGCAGCACCTACACTTATTGGGGTCTCTATGTCCCCCAATGATCAAGACAACAAATGGATTTTACAGTAAGTTAAAAAAAAAATCCAATTTTTGTTATAAGGGTCCGCTTCGTTTGGTGAAAACAGGGCTTCCTTCTGCTGGTACTCCTCATGATCAACTGTGATTTGTTTGAAAAAAGAAATGAAATATTGCATAGTACAAATGGACTGTCCATTCAAATTACATGCCGGGACTAGTGATGAGAAAACGTTCTCTAATAACTTCTTATTCGAGCATCTGGGAGTGCTTGTATATTATGTGTGAGTCCCTGCGGCTGTTAGACAGACACAACACATGCTGAGATTGCCTGTTTGTTAGGGAATCCCCACGTGTGCAGGCTGTCTGACAGTTGCAAATCATGCAGCTGCAGGGGACTTGAACATAATATACAAGCACTCCTACATGCTTGGATAACACCTGAACATTCTTGGATAAGACATTATCTGAGCACATTCGCTCATTCTAGTCTGGACCTTCTTTGTAGTTATGTTATCTGAGAGCATTAGAGTGTAGGAGCACAGTCTCTGGTTACAGATATGTGTCACTTACTAGGCTGTGTTTTGTCATTTCAATACAATCAAGTTTTTTATCAACAGGAGATTATCAGTACAGGACAACTGGCCTTTGCAGGGTAGCCCAACCATGCCCTCACCACTGATTAGCGGTTCTCAACAACTGAGCTCTGCTAGATCCGCAGCAGAGAAAACTTTTTATATCAACTGCTGCAACCAGTAAGTGATACATTATTGTAGTCAGGGGTTCTACCTCATGCTGCTGTCAGATTAAGTAGCAAAATCCTGCCAACAGATCTCTTTAGCTTAAAATTATCCATTAAGGCCAGTTTCACATTTGCGGTTGAGTCCGCAGCGTTTGATGCGCATACATTCGTATGCGTCCTGCGTACCTATCTTTAATATGGGGTACGCAGGGACATGCATTTGTATGCGTTTGCGTCGTTTCACGGTATGTGGCAGGGCGTGGCAAACGCATTGTGTTGCATTTTTTTGCAGCGTCAAATATCCGCAGCCATCCGCACTATAGTAATGCCAGCGTACGCAATAATTTACATAAGACAAACCCATTGGGCGTGGCTTGTGTAAATTCAAAATTTGCCGGGAAATAGCATTTGCCTATCGTCCGCAAACACATGCATGCGTTTGCAAGCATTTTTGCATGCGGTTGCGGACGATACACTGCTGACTTAACTGAATATGTGAACCTAGCCTTGTTTAGCCAGAACATGCTGTTATCTTAAAAAATCACATTTGCCTGCAGTTATCCCACTCTGCCCTATGCCAAACACAAAGGAATTCACGAAGCTGAGATCTGGGGAAGCTTTTGTTCCCCACTTTGCCTGCCTGAAATACAGAGAGATTATTGTGGTCATGGGTAATTTACTTTCCCTCAACCATTTTTTGTTAATTTATGTATTTGTTTGCTAATAGTATAATGCACCGTTACCAAAACGTTCCCCATGTCCTACTGCCAATCATTTTCCTATAATCAATAAACCCCTTTTCTCTTTGCACTTTTAAATACCCCTCAGTTTTCTTGAATATAATTCAGTAAAAAGTACAGAATCCATTAATGTTTGAGACTTTAGTGGAGCAATAGACAAGGCAGCCTAGACTTTTCACAAGTAGTTCAAAGGTTCACTGTATCCTGTAATTTGCATTGCTGCTCTACTATTATGCATCTCCACAATGCCTGCCCAAAATTAGCCTACCAGTAATTACATTTTCTGATCCTAATTTCAGCCCCTCCTCCAGTTACGCATTCGAGCTTTAACCCTTTCATGCCAGAACCTGTTTTCACCTTCATGACCAGACCATTTTTTTCAATTCTGACCAGTGTCACTTTATGAGGTAATAATTCTGAAACGCTTCAATGGATCCCACTGGTTCTGAGAATGTTTTCTCAGCATAGAGTGCAGGATAAATGTGAGCCGAGTCTAAGGACTCCTTCACACATCCTGGTGATTCCTGTATTGGTGAGATCCATGGTCTGTGTGTCATCTGCATGTACGTATGTGACATCCTTGTATCCATTTACTATTCGTGTGGCACCCGTGTGCCGTCTGTATGTCCATGTGACACTGGCACCTGAGAAAAGCAATAATTAGCTGTTCCCAGGAGCCGTGTGTTGAAGACAGCTCTCTTCATTGTTGCCCAGTCTCCCTGAGATTAGCGCGTCCAGGCAATAATGATAGGACTTGTATTCAGCACCCGCTGTGTACATCCGTTGTAAAATTAAGAATTAAATTTTAAAAAAAAATGGCGTGGGCTCCCACGTAATTTTCATAACCAGTAGAGGGAAAGCCCATGTTTGGGAGCCTAATGTTAATTATCTGGGAAAGAGGACTATATCCCAAATGTTTCCAAGGCTATTAATAACAGCTCACAGCTGTTTGCTTAGCCTTTTCTGGTGAAAAAGATGTAGTGTCTCCCTTGGAGCACAGCTTCAGTGACCTGCAGTGACGTCATAGAGGTTACCGAAGCTCAATGAAGCTGCGGTTCCCACTCTGTTTGCTGGGAGCGGCACGATTAACTGCAGTGGCCTCAATGAGATCACCGCTAGTGCTAGCGGTGGTGACTTAATGACGGTTACCACAGTTCATCGGGTGGCTCATAGTGAACTGAGCCTGGGAACTGCAGCATCAGTGACCAGTGGTAACCTCTATCACATTACCGCTCGTCTCTGAAGCTGCACCCCAAGCTCAGCTCAGTGTCTCCTGGATGTCAGGGTGAACGGTCGCATCATGTCACCGTTCATCAAGACATCCAGATGCAGCAGAGATGGATTACGGTGTGGGTCAAATAGATTATCTTCTCGTCGGACAGGTGAGGAAAATGGTGTTTTATTATTTTTGTTTTTTTTACAGGTGACATTGGCATCAATGGATTATCTTCTCGTCAGACAGGTGAAGAATATATAAATTACCTCAGTTGCCATTACCAGAGAGCAAGTGAGAAGAGCGAAGCTAAGCACCAGATTTGGCGCATCTTCTGGATGCGCCATTTCTGGGGCGGCTGAGCGATAATGTTGGTAGCTGGGGAGGCAATATCTCTGGCTCCTTCCCAGGCTATTAATATTAACCCACAGCTGTCTGTTTAGTCTTGCTGGTTTTAATTTATAGGAGTCATTTTTTGGGGGGTCCCCTGTAAACTCACCAGTAAAGGTTAAGCAAACAGCTGTGAGCTGTTATTAATAGCCTGAGAACCTTTTGGGATATTGTTCCTTTTCCCAAATTATTAACCCATTTCCGATATTGGGCGTACATTTACGTTTATATCAGACTCCCTCCCTTTGATGTGGGCTCCGGCGGTGGGCCCACATCTTTCTCGGGACTTGGCAGCTGTTTTGAACAGCTGACATGTGCCCGGAATAGCCCCGGGTGGAATCGCGATGCCCCCGCGGCTATTATCTCGTTAAATGCCGCTGTCAAACGCTGACAGCGGCATTTAACAAGCGCTTCCGGCAATCGCGCTGGAAATCCGCCCACTGGTGACCCACATCACGTGATCACGGGTCACGAGTGGGTTGGCATGACAACCGGAGGTCTCCTGGAGACCTCTATGGTTGTCACTGCTGGCTTGCTGTGAGCGCCACCCAGTGGTCGGCGCTCATAGCAAGTGAGTAATTCTAATAGAGGCAAACTGATCATCGCCTCTATGTAGCAGAGCCAATAGGGTATTGGGAGCTTTTAGTCTCCCATGTTGACTATGAAAGCATGCCAAAAGTAAAAAAAATAGTTTTTAAAAATATAAAAAAATATAAAAGTTCAAATCACCCCCTTTGCCCCATTCAAAATAAAACAATAAAAAAATCAAACATACACGTATTTGGTAACACCGCATTCAGAATCGCCCAATCTATCAATAGTAAAAAAAGATTAACCTGATCGCTAAACTACGTAGCAAGAAAAAAAGTAAAAACGCCAGAATTGAGTTTTTTTGGTCGCTGCGACATTGCATTAAAATGCAATAATGGGCGATCAAAAGAACGTATCTGCACCAAAATAGTATCATTAGAAACGTCAGATCGGCATGCAAAAAAATAAACCCTCACCCAACCCAAGATCACGAAAAATGGAGATGCTACGTGTATCGGAAAATGGTGCAATTTTTTTCGTCTAAAAAAGTTTGGAATTTTTTTTCATCACTTAGATAAAAAAGAACCTAGACCACGTATCTCTATGGGGCAACTAGGGGGGTTGGAGGAGGGAGCGAGGAATGGTTAAAAAGGGCTATAATTCCTAATTTCACTGACCAAGAGCTGGAGTTTCTCAATGCCAAGATTACAGAGGATGAGGTTAAATCGGCTATCAAGGACTTTGGTAATGGAAAGGCTCCGGGACCAGATGGTTTTGGGGTGAATTATATATATATATATATATATATATATATATATGTATTTTGGGTCCTTCATTGACCTCATTGTAGTTATAAGTTGGTTTAGCATTGGTACTCATGTGTGTCATTAACAATTGGCATTAAAAAGCAGTATCTGTTGCAGCAGTTTTTTGAACTCAGTCTGCATGCTTAGAAGCCACTTCCATTTTATACAAGTGGTTAATGATGGGGTTATAACTTCTTTTGGGCAATATCATGCAGTATTTTTTGTGACATTTGAAATGTGGCATTGTCGGTCTTTTTGTTGCTATTGGAAAGAGTGTGAACATACACTGCATGCTTAGAAAACACTGATTTAACCAACATTAGGTTTTTCCTACAGTGAGCACATCTGAGTTGGCTCTAATAGTTTTCTGAGCACCATTTTTTCATCTATACCAACTATTAGTTGGCGGTGTAAGCAGTATCTAATTTCTGTAGCAACTTTTGAAATTTAGTCTGCATGTTAAGAGACTATAGTCTATTTTGGCAAATCAAGGGCCCAAACCCCTGGAGTATTATTATCCTTTGACCACGCTGTGAAATTATGTCAATCGTCACCAACTGCCTATTGTGTTCTTTTTGTTTTTAATTGGGGTCTAGGGTCCTCTTAGATATAGGATCGTCTATGTCTATTGATAGGGGTTCCTTTAGGACATCGGGTAGAAGGGTTCCCCTAGCGGCTGTAGGGTGATACAGGGCTCCCAGGGTCAGCCATTGTGGAGCGGGGGCGCCACAACATTCCCCCCTAGGGTGCCAACCTCCGCAGCCAGGAAGGTGACAGCGTAGTTGACGTAAGAGGGACTTCTAGCTTACCCATTTTATTGGTAATTTTGGAACACGTTTGTTTTTGTTTGTGCACGTTTTTTTTTGGTGTGAACCATTGTATATGGTTTTTTAATCAATAAAGATAATTTTTAGGGATATATATGATTTAACAGACTAATTAAATAGAAAAAGGAATAACATAATTTTTGTGAACATGTATTCCCATTAAAATTAGATTTTAATGATGAATTTAAAAGCACCTATTCCCGTGAGCAAATGATAAAGAAGACAAATAATTGTATACAAAAAAGCCCTATTAAAGGCTACAATGGACTATCTGTACCCTTCCTTGCCGTGGAGGTTGGCACCCTAAGGCTGGAGTCACACACAACCATTAAAAAAACGGTCCCATTTTAACGGTCAGAAATTGCACAAAGGTATCTTAACCATTGATCCATTTTTGATGCGATTTTTCTTCATTGATGCGATTTAAATCTCATGTAAGGATCCGTTTGACATCCGTCTGGCGAGATTTTCTCGCAGGGTAGCTAAATGGACATATAATGGAGCCCAATGACAGGTTTCCCCACACAAAGAATGAATAAATCTAGACACTGTGATAAAACACTCCTGGATCGCCTTTGCTGGGGTCAAAGGTCACGTGCGTTCAGCATGAAACTCAGGCGCAGAGCTGGGATTCGGGTGTAACTGACCCTGAGTCAGGTTTATTAACGGTGAAAGCAATGCAAAAAGGAAATAAAACACAAAACAAATCCTTGCCTGTCCGGCACTAACTAAACAATGGACAACCTAACTACCAACTGGTGGGCTTCTCCCGTCCAGCCAAACCACAGTTGCAGTGGGCACTGCTTCCACTCACGTGTGTCTCTCACACAGACAGGCTCTCTGTGTTCCCAGGCTGAGACACTCACACAACCACCTGGCATCCTTTTATATCCACCTCCCATTATTCATTAGCAAGCAGGTGCGATACTGACCAGGCTAGGCCACATAGGAAAGGAATCTGGGCGAGATATACCTGCCCTCATCCACTATTCCCACATGATTCTCACAACACATATATATATATATATATATATATCTATATATATTTTATACATGTCTTAGAGACTCATTAATATATATATTACAAATTCATACAGTTCATCATAGCAGAATAGCCGCAGAAACATTTGCCGGCTTTTGTATAATTATTCTCCTGCCCGACATGAAATGACACATGGTTTACATATAGTTAACCATTTCATTTCATGTTTTTTTTGTTATGTCTATCACTATTAATTAGATGAGGGTTTGTGGGTAAAATTTTGGACTTGTAGGGGTTAATTTAAGGGGTTAATTCGTTGTATGAAATTACGGGGACTCCCTGCAGCCTCAGTGACGTCAGCGGGAGTCCCAGCAATTTCATACAACGAATTAACCCCTTAAATTAACCCCTACAAGTCCAAAATTTTACCCACAAACCCTCATCTAATTAATAGTGATAGACATAACAAAAAAAACATGAAATGAAATGGTTAACTATATGTAAACCATGTGTCATTTCATGTCAGGCAGGAGAATAATTATACAAAAGCCGGCAAATGTTTCTGCGCCTATTCTGCTATGATGAACTGTATGAATTTGTAATATATATATTAATGAGTCTCTATGACATGTATAAAATATATATATATATATATATATATGTGTGTGTCTAGATCTATTCATTCTTTATTTAACCGGTCTCTGTGATTTTACTGTATTGGAAGAATTGCCGGCTTTTGCTAAAGGACACCGGGTGCGATTGTATCGCAAGTCACACATCTAGTCCGTTTTTAGTCCCATTTTTTCTCGCCCCATAGACTTGTATTGTCGAATCCGATCCGAAAATCGGTGACAATCGCAGCATGCTGCGATTGTCTCGGTCCGAGGATCGGATCTGATCAAAATCGCATGATGGGAGCTGCCCCATAGAATAACATTGGGACGAATGCAATGTGATTTTGTTTTTTATTGCATTGCATTCGTCCGATTTAATCGCCAGTGTGACCCCGGCCTAATAGATAACATTGTTTGGCGCCCCCGCTCAACGTCGACTGACCCTGTCTCCCCTATCTCACCGTAGTAACTCAGGTGGGAAAACAATGTCAAATAGAAAAGAAATGAAGGAAGGGAATAAAAAGGAAAACCTTTCTAAAATAGAAACATAAATAGTCCGACAAATAGAATATAGCAGTATATGGCGGATAGTCGCCTCTGATAATTAGAATAACCACAGGTGGTGCAATAGAATAGACATGATATTAAATTGTCCCATAACAGACACATAGATGAAAACATAAATCAAACACCACCTAGTGGTTTTACTTATCATTTAAAGTCGCCCCGACGCGTTTCCCCGGTGTAACGGTTCATCAGGAGGCCGCAGACTTTAGTACCACTGATACTGGATATACTCCATGATGCCCCAGATAACAAGATGTAAAAAGGCATGGCGGCGGTCTCAAGAGATAGGGTTAAATACCCCCGCTATCATGTACCAATAAAGCCAATTGGGCACACGGTCACACAGGATACAGATCATTCATTTAACCTAGCCAATCGCTACGTGTTTTACATTTCCTCACCCTGCTGCGTTCCAAAACAAAGCCAGCGTGCGTGTCAAGTCAAGTGCGCATTACCGGAAATGATGTACCGGAAATGATGTACTCAGAAAAAATCAAAGCTCGTTACCTCGCAACCAGCAGTAACATCCGGGCGAGTACAAAGATCAGGAAGTGCCAGCATATATAAAAACAATATCCAGACTATACCGCACTATCGCACAGACCCACAAACATCCGGACTTTATTACATAACCGGAAGTATCAGCATATATAGATAGAATAGATAGGAACAATGTCCAGGTTCTACCGCAATATCGCGCAGACGCATAATCATCCGGGCAAAAACCCGGAAGTGTCAGTATATATAATAAAATAAGTAGAAACGATGTCCAGGTCAAAACGCACTATCGCGCAAGCGCACATAAAAATGGCACATATATCGATTTCAATTTGAACAACTATATCCATAGCTGAGCTATTAAAATTAAATGTAAGCGTCTCCAACAACAGGGATGTATTAATGCAATAACACTAGGAAAAATGAATTTATAATAATATGCTTAAATAATGATAAATAAAAACATCATATTTATTTATAATAAACAAACTCATAATAGAGTTAGTGTGAAAATTACGCACTACTTACAAAAGGACTAGCTACACATTTTCAAAATAATGAAAAATTTATAAGGGCCAAAGCAATCATGACTCTTAGAGGAAACATGTGAATGACAGGCACTCATTCAGACCTTTTGGGGAAAGGGATTGGAGTCTAAATATCCATTCTGCCTCTCTTCTTTGTATAATTTTATCAAGGTCTCCCCCCCGGGGTTTGGGTCTGACCAACTCAATCATCCTTCAGGGATTCACCATGAACCTCATTCATATGTCGGGCAATAGATGTATCTATTTTATTTCTGATGTCATTCAGATGCTCACCTGCTCTTATCCTAATAGTTTTGCCAACATAATCCAGAGGGCAGGTGCATGTTGTTTTATTGACCATACCAGAAGATCTGCAATTACCAAAATCCCTAATATGGTATATCTTCCCATCTACCGAACTACAGAATGTTTTACATTGTAACATAACACCACACCTCGAGCAGTTCCCACATTTGAAAAAACCTTGTGGTTTCCGATCAAGCCAAGTACCTTCTTTTTTTGGTCTCTGATAAAAACTATGCACCAAACGGTCCCCAAGGGACCTACCCTTCCTGTAGGTAATACTAGGCTTCGGCGTAATAATGCCCTTCAAATCAGGGTCTGCCAAAAGAATACCCCAGTGCTTTCTAAAGATGTGGTATACCCTTTCCGCTTGGCCATCAAAAGTGCCTATCATCCTAACCGTCTTCCCATCATTCCTCTTTTCTTTAACCCCCAAAAGTGAGGATCTATCAGCCGATAGCGCCTCATGATATGATTTTCTCAGAATATGTTCTGGATAGCCTCTCGTTTGAAACCTATGATGCAAATCATCAGCCTGGTTTCTAAAGGTAACCAAATCAGAGCAGTTCCTCCTGATACGGAGGAACTGTCCCTTTGGTATACCTCTTTTTAAAGGGGTTGGATGATGACTTGTCCATTTAAGGAGATTATTTGTAGATGTCGGTTTCCGATATGTAAGAGTCTCAATGTTGCCATCCTGTTTTTTAATAATAGTCAAATCCAAAAAATTGATACTATTGTTGTGACACTCAGACGTAAAACGTAACCCTATATTATTGATGTTAATACCTTCCATAAACCGGTGGAACTCACTTTCGGGGCCAGACCAAAATATCAGGATGTCATCTATATATCTGGCCCATAATGTAATATAGGAGTTCCACCACATGTCCTCACCACTAAAGATGAGTGTTTCGTCCCACCAGCCCAAGAATACATTAGCATAAGTGGGGGAACAAGGGCTCCCCATTGCTGTACCCCTGAGCTGGTGGAAGTACTTACCATCAAAAAGAAAGTAGTTATGTGTAAGGGTAAATAAAAGAAGCTCCTCTATCAATAAATTATGATCTCCACATTCAACCGCTCTGGATTGAAGGAAATGATTCACCGCTTTCATTCCACAATCATGTGGAATGCTGCTGTAGAGTGCCACTACATCAATAGAGGCTAGGATTGTATTCTCATCAATAGAAATTCCTTCCATCAAATTTAACAAATGCGATGTATCTCGAATGAAAGATGGGAGAGATGTTGCAAATTGTCTTATCAACTTAAATACCAACATTCTGTGTTAACGATTCTATGCCTGCCACAATTGGTCTACCTTTTAAAGGTGCAAGACCCTTATGTATCTTTGGCAGAGCATAGAATGTTGGTATTACTGGTTGAACAGGTAACATAAACTTGAATTCATTCAAAGAAATAAGTCCCATCCCTCTTGTATTTGTCAAAATCTCAGTTAAAGCAGAATGATACTTTTTTGTGGGATCCCCACATAGCACCTCGTAGGTGCCATGCTCATACAGCACAGAATGACACATGTGAAGGTATTTTTTATGATCAAGGATGACCAAATTCCCACCCTTATCTGAAGATTTTATAACTATCTCATTATTTTTTTCTACTGCCACTAGGGATTCCCTTTCACCCTCAGGGAGATTATAGGTATTTTTGATGCGATCATTCTTGATTTTACACAAATCAGATTCCACCATCCTCATAAAGATATCAACACTAGTGCTACTCGTCATAGGTGGCATACGAGTACTCCTATTCCTTAAATCAGTGAAAGGGCCCTTGCCACGTGATTGATTGTTTTCTTCTAGAAGAGATGTCAAAATTTGGACACTATCATAATCCTCCTCAGATATACCCAACCTTTTGCATTCATCTCTGTTATGTTGCTGAAGGAAAAGCTTCCATTTCAAATTACATCTGAACAAATTCAAATCCTTTACCCACCTAAAACAATCAAAAGAAAAGGTAGGCACAAAATTGAAACTCTTCTGCAACAATAGATAATCATTACCAGATAGCTCACAAGATGATAGATTGATAATCTGTCTCTGATTTATACTTGTCTTCTCCTCAGATCGTAGCCCATTATGGGGCCTCTGTCTAAAAAAAGACTGTGGTACTGATGAGGAAGATGCAGGTGATGCACCAGGAGAGTTTTTCAAATCCCTCACATTTCCCCGTTGCCTGTACTGACCTCTTGGCATGCGCCATTTGCCCCGATTTTGTTTACCTCTCCCCCGATGACTATAATAATCAGAATGCTCTGTGTCTGAAGTATCCAAATCAGATGAAGATACCTCCGCAACAGTTTTAACTTGATATTCGTAGGCTTTATCTTTAAATTCAGCAAAATCACGCACAAACTGTGCGTGTTTTCTGTCTTTTAATCTAGTTTGGAACTTTTCCACTGAGGTCTGTATTAAAGGCTACTATGGACTATCTGTACCCTTCCTTGCCGTGGAGGTTGGCACCCTAATAGATACGATTGTTTGGTGCCCCCACTCAACGTCGACTGACCCCAAATGTGGGAACTGCTCGAGGTGTGGTGTTATGTTACAATCTAAAACATTCTGTAGTTCGGTAGATGGGAAGATATACCATATTAGGGATTTTGGTAATTGCAGATCTTCTGGTATGGTCTATAAAGCAACATGCACCTGCCCTCTGGATTATGTTGGCAAAACTATTAGGGAGCTTAGGATAAGAGCAGGTGAGCATCTGAATGACATTAGAAATAAAAGAGATACATCTATTGCCCGACATATGAATGAGGTTCATGGTGGATCCCTGAAGGATTTAACTTTTTGTATGATTGAGTTGGTCAGACCCAAACCCCGGGGGGGGAGACCTTGATAAAATTATACAAAGAAGAGAGGCAGAATGGATATTTAGACTCCAATCCCTTTCCCCAAAAGGTCTGAATGAGTGCCTGTCATTCACATGTTTCCTCTAAGAGTCATGATTGCTTTGGCCCTTATAAATTTTTCATTATTTTGAAAATGTGTAGCTAGTCCTTTTGTAAGTAGTGCGTAATTTTCGCACTAACTCTATTATGAGTTTGTTTATTATAAATAAATATGATATGTTTTTATTTATTATTATTTAAGCATATTATTATAAATTCATTTTTCCTAGTGTTATTGCATTAATACATCCCTGTTGTTGGAGACACTTACATTTAATTTTAATAGCTCAGCTATGGATATATTATTGTTGTTCAAATTGAAATTGATATATGTGCCATTTTTATGTGCGCTTGCGCGATAGTGCGTTTTGACCTAGACATCGTTTCTACTTATTTTATTATATATGCTGACACTTCCTGATCTTTTTACTCGCCCGGATGTTACTGCTGGTTGCGAGGTAACGTGCTTTGATTTTTTTCTGAGTACATCATTTCCGGTACATCATTTCCGGTCATGCGCACTTCACTTGACACGCACGCTGGCTTTGTTTTGGAACGCAGCAGGGTGAGGAAATGTAAAACACGTAGCGATTGGCTAGGTTAAATGAATGATTTGTATCCTGTGTGACCGTGCGCCCAATTGGCTTTGTTGGTACATGATAGCGGGGGTATTTAACCCTATCTCTTGAGACCGCCGCCATGCTTTTTACATCTTGTTATCTGGGGCATCATGGAGTATATCCAGTATCAGTGGTACTAAAGTCTGCGGCCTCCTGATGAACCGTTACACCGGGGAAACGCGTCGGGGCGACTTTAAATGATAAGTAAAACCACTAGGTGGTGTTTGATTTATGTTTTCATCTATGTGTCTGTTATGGGACAATTTAATATCATGTCTATTCTATTGCACCACCTGTGGTTATTCTAATTATCAGAGGCGACTATCCGCCATATACTGCTATATTCTATTTGTCGGACTATTTATGTCCTTGGTGCATGTATATTCTGTGAAACATGCTCTGAGCAATGTATGGTGTTTTTTTGGCCCATTGTTCTATAGTAGGCAATAATTAATTGTTTTTGACATTTCCATGTTTGTGAGGTTAAATGTCAGTGGTCAGCCCTATTATAATCTAGGTTTGGGCATACCTTTTTATTGTGGCTATTTTTTCTATTTTAGAAAGGTTTTCCTTTTTATTCCCTTCCTTCATTTCTTTTCTATTTGACATTGTTTTCCCACCTGTGTTACTAGGGTGAGATAGGGGAGACAGGGTCAGTCGATGTTGAGTGGGGGCGCCAAACAATCGTATCTATTAGGGTGCCAACCTCCACGGCAAGGAAGGGTACAGATAGTCCATTGTAGCCTTTAATAGGGCTTTTTTGTATACAATTTGTCTTCTTTATCATTTGCTCACGGGAATAGGTGTTTTTATATTTATCATTAAAATCTAATTTTAATGGGAATACATGTTCACAAAAAATATATATGATTTAACAGTTGATACCCTTTTTGGATCAATTTTTGATAGTGAATTTTGTAAAGTCTTAAAAGATCAGGTCTCACGGACGCTAACTGATATGTTTAACATTTGGATAGGGGGAGGGGAAATACCCAGCCATGCTAATACGGTTTATATAAAACTACTGCCTAAGGGTTATAAGAATTTGGGGGACCCTTCCCATTACCGGCCAATTTGATTTATCCACCAGGATTTCAAGCTGATTTCCAAAATTTTGGCAGATCGACTGGTAGCGATTTCGCCTAGAATTATCATGTCACACCAATCAGGTCTTACAGTTGTGGCCAAAAGTATTGACACCCCTGCAATTCTTTCAGATAATACTCAGTTTCTTCCTGAAAATGATTGCAAACACAAATTCTTTGGTATTATTATCTTCATTGAATTTGTCTTAAATGTAAAAACACAAAAAGAATTGTCCTAAAGCCAAATTGGATATAATTACACACCAAACATAAAAAGCAGGGTGGACAAAAGTATTGGCACTGTTTGAAAAATCATGTGTTGCTTCTCTAATTTGTGTAATTAACAGCACCTGTAACTTACCTGTGGCACCTAACAGGTGTTGGCAATAACTAAATCACACTTGCAGCCAGTTGACATGGATTAAAGTTGACTCAACCTCTGTCCTGTGTCCTTGTGTGTACCACATTGAGCATGGAGAAAAGAAAGAAGACCAAAGAACTGTCTGAGGACTTGAGAAACCAAATTGTGAGGAAGCATGAGCAATCTCAAGGCTACAAGTCCATCTCCAAAGACCTGAATGGGTTTATTCGGTGGAATGAGAAGATATATACAGACACTCTACTCGAACCCCCAGTGTATACACCTGGATTTTTATGAGCTGTATTTCCATTATAAAAGGGCACACACCCAGGGCTGCCCATTGTCGCCCTTACTGTTTAATATGGCCATCGAATCCCTGTTGAGGGTCCTTAATAGCGGAGAAAGCCACGAGGGGATGAAAATAGGGAATGAGATGTTCCGATCTGCTTTGTTTACTGTTTGCATAGTGTTATATATGTTTGATCCATACAAAGATCTTATGCGAAGGTTGAAGCTCATAGAGAAGTTTGGGGAATTCTCAGGTTTTAAAGTTAACAAAAACAAATGTGAGTTATTATTTTTGCGAGGAGGGGATGGGACAAGAAACGTTAGTGAACTCACCGACAACGGGGGGGATCAGGGTAGCAAAATCCTCGGTCAAATACCTGGGTGTTCACTTGGGCCGCACGGCGGATTCAGTCTATGCCCTAAATTATCCGTTGTTTTTGAAAATATAAGCACAGCTGAGAGGTTGGAGGGGTCTGCCTTTGTCACTTTAGGCCAGAGGACACCTGATTAAAATGATGAGCTTTCTGAGACTGCTGTACCCTCTTCAGACGATTCCCCTGTTACTTAAACGAGGAGATATATCTAGATTGAATGGAGCGTTCACAAGGTTTCTTTGGAGAGGGAAGAGGCCTATAATAGGTTTGAGTACTCTTTTATGTCCCCTGTGGAGGAAGGAGGGATTGAAATCCCCAATATTAGGGGGTATAATCTGGCATGTTTGGCTAGGCACGTGATTGATTGGTTGCACAGAACGAGTCGTCATTCGGATGTGTATTTGGAGAATGAATTTTGTAAGCCTTGGGACTTGGCCTCAGTTCTACACTCCCCCCCCCGTCCTGTCTTGGTTCGACAGTGAGGACCTCGATGATATGTAGGGACATAATAGTATCCTGGAAGGCGGTAAGAAAAAAAATTGGGAATACCGTGGAAGTTATCCAAATATCTCAATCCATGGGCCCATCCAAATTTTCAATTAGGAAGGGAGAACAGATTATTTAAAGAATGGCGAGAGAAGGGTGAACTGAGAATGAAAGATTTGATGCATGTAGATGAAAGGAGATGGATGACTGAAGCAGAGGTGACTGAGAAGTTTGCACTTAACAAGTATCATGGTATGCAATATTCACAAATACATCACTTTGTTTTGCGTGATCTGCGTGATGTTTCTAAAGAATTACTTAAAAACGAATTTGATATCCTGATTGAGTGTGATCTCCCCAGTTATCAAGAATATACGGGGTCCTGAGGGATTGGTTAACTCGGGGAAACAGACTTGCGCAAATGCGTGGATAAAGCAGTTGGGAGACATGGACATTATGGACAAGATTACTCAGGGGTTGTGTATATTAAGGAAAAATATCACTAAGGCTAATTTCACATTAGCGTTTTTTTCCGCAGTGCATCGTGCGCAATAGAAACTCATGCAAAAAACGCATCATGCGTTTATGCATGCATTTGCATTTTTATGTGCATTCGTTCTCTAGGGGTAAAAACCAGTATCTACACATTTTTATGCCAAAAATTCATACGCGCGAAAATGCAGACAAACGCATACCCATGCGCACGCCTGTGGTCCCATAGACTGTAATGCATTATTTTGTCGCATTCTGCACGCAAGCATGCGCATGCATTTTTTTGATGCCTTTCGACGGACACAAAAATGCAACAGGTTGCGTCTGGCGCACCTAGGCGAACACCTTGAAAAATGCATGTGCATGAAAACGCATACAAACGCGTGCAAACGCAAGACCATGCGCACGCCATATTAAACATAGGTACGCATACACATGGACGCACACGATGTGTTGTGCAAAAAACGCTAATGTGAAACGAGCCTAATGAAAATTGGGGTGACACCTTGTTCAGAATTATTCATGGGCCCATATATGGTTTTAGTATCCCAATGCAATCAGATGTTATTCAGATGCGGGTCAGAACGCACGGATATGTATCACGGTTTGTGGGGATGTATAGTGATACAAAAGTTCTGTTCATCAGTTCCAGAGTTTAGCAAGGGGATGGGGGGAAAGACTGGGATCTCAATCCAATATGTTATGATTGGGTCACCGAGGAGGAAAGCAAAGACCAAGCTAAGCCACAGAAAACCAGAGAGGTTGGTAACTAAGCGGATTGCAGACCCCTAATCCTATCCACACAACTAGCAGTAGCCGTGGAGCGTACCTACGATGATTCTAGACGCCTCAACACAGCCGGAGAACTAAATAAGCCTTAAGCAAGAAAGGGGAAATCTAAACTGCCCCAGAGCAGACCCCAAAGGAATAGATAGCCCCCAAACATATATTGTCAGTGAGACAAGATGAAAACACAAACGCAGATAGGAAAATAGGCTGAGCAAACGATGGGGCCCAAACTAACTAGACAGGACAGGAAAGGAAAGACGCTGTCTGCAATCACTCAAAAAACCCTGCAAAAAAATGCCCAACACGTCTGATAGAAAAAATACTGAAGTCACTAGACTTTGCCCACTATATCAGCACTCTGGTATATTCTGAAAACAGAACAAAGAGAGGCCAATCTAATAAGGGACAAAAACAAACTGGCACAAACAGTAACATAGATGGAAATTCAGCACAGCCCCAGACGGGGCTGGCTGACCACAAAAAACTGAAATAGACAAAACCAAATCAAATGTGAACATTAGCAAAAGAACACTTAGCTTGAACAAGCAGGGACTGAGCTGGAAACTAAGACCTCATGAGGCAGGAAAAAATTTAGATAGAGGGAGTCGGCTGTCTTAAATCCAGTCCGAAACTCCCAATGTCCAATCGTCCTCATTATCAGGTGGCAGGCCTCTGTTAATTAGATCAGCTCCATTACCTCCTGTAACCACCAGCGGGAGCCCGGAAAGAGAACTCGTGACCCCTCTGTCAATACAACCATCTCCACTACCTTCACCAGCAACCAGAGGTAGGCCAGAAAGTGAATTCACAACAGTACCCCCCCTTGAGGAGGGGTCACCAAACCCTCATCCACGCCACCAGGCCGATCAGGATGGGCCCGGTGAAAAGCACAAACCAATCTATCGGCATGAATGTCAGAAGCAGAGACCCAAGAATTATCCTCCTGGCCATAACCCTTCCATTTGACCAAGTACTGGAGTCTCCGTCTAGCCAAATGAGAATCCAATATTTTCTCTACCTCATATTCCACATTGCCTTTAACCAATACAGGGTCAGGAGGTGCTGCCATAGGAACTACTGGCTCCACAAACCTCTTCAACAGAGATTTATGAAACACGTTATGGATCTTAAACGTAACTGGAAGAGCCAATCGAAAAGAAACAGGATTAAGAATCTCCAAAATCTTATAAGGTCCAATGAATCTTGGCTTGAACTTTGGAGACGCAACCTTAATGGGAATATTCTTTGACGACAACCAAACCATATCACCCACTTTAAACCGGGGACCAATGGTCCTATGCCGGTTGGAAAACCGTTGGGCTTTTTCCTGAGAGAGGGACAACATATCCACCACTTGGTCCCAAATCTGCTGCATTCTCTCTACCACAGTGTCCAGACTTGGGCAGGTCGAAGATTCCACTTGCCCTGAAGATAATCGAGGATGAAACCCAAAGTTACAGAAAAAGGGCGACATCAAAGTGGCAGAACTAGCTCTATTGTTTAGCGTAAATTCGGCCAAGGGCAAAAATGAGACCCAGTCATCCTGGTCAGCAGATATAAAACATCTCAAATAGGACTCCAAAGTCTGGTTTGTTCTCTGTCTGCCCATTGGTCTGAGGATGAAACGCAGAGGAGAAAGATAACTGAACTCCCAGATTGGAACAAAAAGTTCTCCAAAATCTGGAAACAAACTGGACTCCTCTGTCCGACACAATGTTCTCAGGAATCCCATGCAACCGAACCACCTGTTGTAAAAACAAGGGCACCAACTCTGAAGAAGATGACAACTTTGGGAGTGGTACAAGATGGATCATCTTAGAAAATCTATCACAAATCACCCAGATAAGTCATTCTCTGAGAGACAGGAAGATCAGAAATAAAATCCATTGAGATATGGGTCCATGGCATCTTGGGCACCGGCAGGGGCATCAACAACCCACTAGAACGAGAACAGGGTTTAGACCGAGAACAAGCCCCACAGGACTGCACAAAATTCCTGACATCACGAGATAAGGCAGGCGACCAAAAAGACCGACTCACCAAATCTCTGGTACCAAAAATACCGGGATGACCAGCCAACACGGAGCAATGAATTTCAGACATTACTCTCTTCCTCCACTAGTCATGAACATACAATTTTCCCATAGGGCAATGCTCAGGTTTATCCTCCTGAAATTCCTCCAAGGCACATCTTAAATCGGGCGAGATGGCGGAAAGAACTACCCCCTCACCTAGAATGGCAGTAGGCTCGGTCAGAATAAGAGAATCCGCAAAGAATCTCCTAGAAAGGGCGTCCGCCTTAACATTCTTAGTGCCCGGAAGAAAAGAGACCACAAAATTAAAACGCGTGAAAAACAAGGCCCTCCTAGCCTGTCTAGGATTCAAGCGTTTGGCTGATTCAAGATAAATCAAATTCTTTTGGTCGGTGAGGACCACAACTTGATGTCTAGCTCCCTCCAACCAATGTCTCCACTCTTCAAATGCCCATTTCATGGCCAACAATTCCCGATTCCCCACATCATAATTACGTTCAGATGGGGAGAATTTTCTAGAAAAGAAGGCACAGGGATTCATTTTAGAAGTCACCGGATCTTTTTGGGACAAAACAGCTCCTGCACCAATCTCAGAAGCATCTACCTGAAATGGAAGTGAGACATCAGGTTGCCGTAAAACCGGAGCAGAAGTGAATCTCCGCTTAAGCTCCTGAAATGCCGAGACTGCCTCTGGAGACCAATTCACCACATCAACACCCTTTTTGGTCAGATCAGTCAGTGGTTTGACAATACCAGAAAAATTACATATAAATTTACTATAGAAATTAACAAAACCCAAAAACTTCTGGAGAGCCTTCAAAGAAGTGGGCTGAACCCAATCATAAATGGCCTGTACCTTGGCCACGTCCATTTCAATAGCCGACGGAGACAAAATAAATCCCAAAAATGAAATCCTCTGTACACCAAAGAGGCATTTCGATCCCTTAACATACAGGTAATTTTCCCTCAAAATCCGGAACACAGTCCGGACATGTTCCACATGAGAATCCCAATCACTGGAAAAGATCGAAATATCATCGAGATAAATGATCAAAAACGTATCCACAAAGTCCCGGAAAATATCGTTCATAAAAGATTGGAAGACAGAAGGGGCATTAGTGAGCCCAAAAGGCATTACCAAGTACTCAAAATGTCCCTCCGTATTAAACGCCGTCTTTCATTCATCCCCGTGCTTGATGCGAATAAGATTATACGCCCCCTGAGGTCAAGCTTGGTAAACCAGCAGGCACTTTTAACTCTGGAAAATAAATCAGAAATCAGGGGTAACGGGTACTGATATTTAACAGTGATTTTGTTAAGGGAACGACAGTTAATACAAGGCCTTAATGAACCTTCTTTCTTGGTCACAAAAAACCCCAGCACCTAAGGGTGAAGAGGATGGTCTAATATGACCCTTCTCCAACGACTCCTTGATATAAGATCGCATAGCATCATGTTCAGGTACCGATAAGTTGAAAAGCCGACCCTTGGGAAATTTACACCCTGACATCAACTCAGTTGCACAGTCAGAACTTCTATGAGGAGGCAAAGATGCAGACTTACTCTCACTGAATACATCAGAAAAATCAGCCAAATAATCAGGAATATCATGAGACTGGGGAGAGGTGGAGAAAACAGGAGTGTCACTAAGACCACACTGACAACCCCAACTCACCACAGACACAGATTTCCAATCCAAAACAGGATTATGAGTTGCAGCCAGGGAAAACCCAGAACAATAGTATCATGCAAATTGTGCAGCACCAAAAATTTACAATTTTCTTGTTGGTCTGGGGCAACCGCATTATCACCTGGGTCCAAAACTGGGGTTTATTCTCCGCCAAAGGAGTAGCATCAATACCCTCAAAGGGATAGGAGTCCGCAGGGGTATCATGGGAAAACCACAATGTTTAGCAAAGTCCAAATCCATCAGATTCAAAGCTGCTCCTGAATCCACAAAAGCCTTAGAGGAAAATGTAGATAAGGAGCAGATCAGAGTAATTGCCAAAAGGAACTTAGGTTGTACACTGCCCACAGCAAATGTGTGCGCAAAACGTTTCTTTAGTTTAGGGCAGACAGAAATAGTATGAGAGGCGTCTCCACAAAAAAAACACAGCTTATTACGCCTTCTAAACTCCTGACATTGCGCCCTAGACAAAACCCTATCACATTGCATGGGTTCAGACGTTTGTTCAAAAGGCGGCAACGCCTCTCGTGTAGTTTTACGTTCATGTAGACGCCGATCAATTTGAATGGCTAATGACATACTGGAGAATCATCAAGACCAGAGGGAACAGGAAATCCCACCATAACATCTTTTACGGTTTCTGATAAACCCTTCCGAAAGAGAGCTGCTAAGGCACCGTCATTCCATATAGTAAGGGCCGCCCACTTTCGGAATTTGTGACAGTATAGCTCTGCAGAATCCTGACCCTGGTTCAATGCCAATAGGGTTTTCTCAGCTTGATCAATAGCATTAGGTTCATCATACAACAACCCCAAGGCTTGAAAAAATGCATCCACATTAGTCAGAATAGGATTTCCAGGTGTCAGAGAAAAGCCCAATCCTGGGGATCGCCGCGCAGCAAGGAGATGACAATTATAACCTGCTGCACAGAGCTCCCCGATGAGTTAGGCTTCAAGGCAAGAAATAGTTTACAATTATTCTTAAAATTCAAAAATTTAGACCGATCCCCAGAAAACACATCCGGAGTAGGGATCTTTGGTTCAACAGCAGGTGATTGAGCGAGATAGGCGGAAATTCCCCGCACTTCAGCAGCGAGCTGCTCAACACGATCAGACAAATGCTTAATCTCCATCAAAGAAAAAATCCTATGGCCCAAGAGAAAAAGAGGAAAAAATATATATTAAAAAAACAATTTCTGACACTTTTTTTTTACAATTCTCTCCTGCTTTTTAGTACCCTAGAATCTGCGGTTTAGGCTGGTGATTCTGTTATGATTGGGTCACCGAGGAGGAAAGCAAGACCAAGCTAAGCCATAGAAAACCAGAGAGGTTGGTAACTAAGCGGATTGCAGACCCCTAATCCTATCCACACAACTAGCAGTAGCCGTGGAGCGTACCTATTATGATTCTAGATGCCTCGACACAGCCGGAGAACTAAATAAGCCTAAAGCAAGAAAGGTGAAATCTAAACTGCCCCAGAGCAGACCCCAAAGGAATAGATAGCCCCCAAACATATTGTCGGTGAGACAAGATGAAAACACAAACGCAGATAGGAAAATAGGCTGAGCAAACAATGGGGCCCAAACTAACTAGACAGGACAGGAAAGGAAAGACGCTGTCTGCAATCACGCAAAAAACTCTGCAAAAAAATGCGCAACACGTCTGATAGAAAAATTACTGAAGTCACTAGACTTCGCCCACTATATCAGCACTCTGTTATATTCTGAAAACAGAGCAAAGAGAGGCCAATCTAATAAGGGACTAAAACAAACTGGCACAAACAGTAACATAGATGGAAATTCAGCACAGCCCCAGCCGGGATAGAGGGAGTCGGCCGTCTTAAATCCAGTCAGAAACACCCAATGTCCAATCGTCTTCCTCATTATCAGGTGGCAGGCCTCTGTTAATTAGATCAGCTCCATTACCTCCTGTAACCACAAGAGGGAGCCCGGAAAGAGAACTCGCGACCCCTCTGTCAATACAACGATCTCCACTACCTTCACCAGCAACCAGAGGTAGGCCTGAAAGTGAATTCACAACACCGATGCTTTGGATTTTCCATTATGACTTGGACATGTAAATGGGAGGGGGGAGGAAGTCGGTATTGCATGATCTAGCAAAGAAATGCATCCTGAGGTTATGGCTTATGAGCGAGAGCCCAACTTTATTCTTTGGGTCGGTGCAATTACAGCGATACCAGATTTATGTTGAATCTGTTTTATTGAAAACAATTAGACATAACATAACATATAAGACAGCAACAAGAATTGTACACCAAACCGCACTAGGTTACAGTATAATCAGTCCCCTGTAAAGGTAAGATGTCTTCCGGCTCATATATTCGTATGCCTCGAACGAGCGGAGGTAGGCGCATATTCCTCAAAATTATCTTATGTAAGAGAATAAACAAGAATTTGTCTTCATATCTTAATAAACTCAACTGTATGAACATTCTTCATACCATAGCTACTCGTATATAATAAAACAAAATGTAAAAAGCGTCATTATGCTCTGTGTGTCCTCCAGTACATTATCAGCATCCCTAATCAAATATAAGGAGATAATAATTGCGAGCATACATAACGGCATCTTTACTTGTAACCAATGGGAGTGCACTTCTAAGACAAAGAGAGAAAGAAATTAAGAAGGGGAAAAGAAAACTCACAGGAGAGGATGTGGGGAAAGAGGCAAGAAAGAGAGAGGGGAAGGGGAGGGGGTGAGGAAAAGCGGGCCTCGGATTTCCGAACCGACCATTAAGGAGCTTCCTCGAGTAATCGAGGGAGTTCAGAAGTTTACTTGAATAAGATCCAAGGCTGCCACGCTTGGACCAACCGAGTGTTATCACCTTCCATTTCAGCCAATAATTCCTCCATACGGAAAAAATGTCTGCAAATTCCGCCAACCATTCTGCCATAGTTGGTGGTGTTGTCGTGTGCCAGTGGCGTGGGATTACCATCCGCGCCGCGGTAATGCAAAACCTAAGAAGGCTCTTCTTCTGAGTGGATATAGAACCCGGAAGAATTGATAGGATGGCAATCTGTGGGGAGGGGGGAACATATTTCCCGGTAATCTTTTGATAAGCCCGAAACACCTTTTCCCAGAAGGATCGTACAGCAGGGCACTGCCACCAAATATGGAGCAGTGTACCCCTTTCGGTCCAACAACGCCAGCAGACATCGTCTACTGACGGGAAAATAGATTTTAGTCTGACGGGGGACAGATACCACCTGGTCAGTATCTTAAAGTTTTTCTCTTGTGCGCCCCCAGCCAGAGACATTTTGTGCGTGAAGAGGTATGCTTTGTCAAGGTCTTCACCTGAAAATTTACATCCTATCTCATCCTCCCACGCTCGTATATAGCTCAGAGCCCTGTCCGAGTCTCCTGTGTGGAATTCCTGATATAAAAGAGAAATCAGATGAAAGGGAGGGCTCTGTTGTTGTAGTAAAGTTTACAGCCGTGTCATGGGGGGAACAGAAGAACGATCGACCAAACGTCCCCGAAAAAACGATCTCAATTGATTGTATTCCATCCAGGAGAGATCCCCATCGGGAAACTTCTCTCGTAAGGCATCCCAGGACGGAACACTCCCCCCCCCACTAGAACCCGTCCTAGTCTTAAGTCAGAACTACTATGCCAACCCAGAAATTGGTCTCTGTGACATCCTGGGGGAAAATCCGGATTACCAAATATTGGTGTCAGTGGATTTAGGGTGCTAATACATTTATTTTTATTTTTAAAACGATTCCATATCTGTAGGACTTCTCGAGTCAAGAAGCCAGTGGATTCATCAGATTCGTTTGCACCCAAATCATAATGTCGGATCCATGGAAGATGGCGCAATGGGATACTAAAAGATGTTTGCTCCAATTGAACCCATTGTTTAGAGCGGTAGTTGAATTGCCAGTCAAATAAACGTGCAAGTAAGGAGGCCCTATGGTAAAGTTCCAGGTCAGGGAGACCCGCACCACCTCTGGATTTTGGAGCAGTTAAGATAGAATATTTTAAACGGGGTCTAGAAGCCTGCCAGATAAAGTGGATTATCGCAAATCTGATGGTCTGGAAGAATGTCTTCGGCGGTACAACTGGAACCGCCTAGAACAGGTATAAAAACCTGGGAAGAATGTCCATCTTAAATGAATTCATCCTACCAAACCATGAGATAGATTTCCGTCCGTATTCCCTCAGACGTTTCAGACTCGATTCTAAGAGGGGCACGTAGTTTAATTTGTATAGGTCAGTCATGTCAGTAGGAATTTGAACACCCAAATATTGAATGGCCCCAGTTTTCCATCGAAAGGGGAAGTTTCCCATTATGCTTGTAAGTTCTGCCTGTCCTAAGGAAATGTTGAGGGCTTCAGTTTTCTGAAAATTGATTTTAAAGTTACTGACTGCTCCATATTTTCGAAACTCCTCCATTAGTGATGGGAGAGTGATGTGTGGTTGGGATATATACAGTAAGAGATCATCTGCATAAAGAGGGGCCTTATAATGAACGCGGTCCACCCAGAGACCGTGCACACTGGAGTTCTTCCTAATCGCCACCGCCAAATGTTCCATAACTATCGCGTATAAGAGGGGCGACAGGGGGCAACCTTGTCGGGTTCCGTTCCCAATGGAAATAGGGTCTGATAAAGCACCGTTAACCCTAACCCTCGCTGAAGGGTCAGAGTATAGGGCTGCGATTCTGTGTAGGAAACGATTTCCCAGGCCCAGCTGTTTTAGGGCCGAGAACATAAAGCCCCAGTGTACACGGTCAAAGGCCTTCTCCGCGTCAATCGATAACAAAGCCAGTGGCTTACATTTTAATTTAGCATGTGCAGTCAATATGAGAGTTTTACCTATGCCGTCTCTCGCTTCTCTCCATCGCACAAATCCCACCTGGTCCGAATGTACTACTAAAGGTAAAAGAGGAGTCAGTCGATTTGCCAAGATTTTAGCCTATAATTTTACATCGATATTGATGAGAGATATTGGGCGGTAATTAGTTACTACTTTAGGATCTTTCCCTGGTTTCGGTATGACTGTGATAAAAGCCTCTAAGGATTGTGGGACAAACGGGGTGTCGATTGCAATGGTATTGAACACCGACGTCATGATGGGGTTAAGTTGTTCACGAAAACATCTTATAAAAATGAGGGGAAAAACCGTCCGGTCCTGGACTTTTACCAGTTGGGGTATTTCGAATGACGTCGTCAATCTCCTCTGGCGTAAAATCAGTGTCTAATGGCATTGTCAGGTCTGTGGCCAATGTCGGAAGGGCCGTGTCCCGTATATAAGACTCTATATGTGATTGGGGGTCCAAAGGCGATTGAGGGGGGTAATCTCCATTAATATTATACAATGTATGGTAATACCGCCGCATTATATCCAAAATTTCTGTCGGGTTCGATGTCGTCTGACCTCTATGTCGTTGGAGAGATGGAATGTATGTGGTTTGATTGCGTGGGTGTAGAAATCTAGCTAACAAACGCCCACATTTATTGGCCTGACCGTATAATATACTCTTAAAACGATTTCTATGGTGTCGGTATTTCTCATTTAGTAGTGACTTCAAATCGTCTCTGCATTTAATCAGGTCAGTCATTGTCTCCGCCTCCTTAGTCATCTTATGTTTCGTCTCCAACATCAAAATTTTTTCCGTCAGGTCTATAATTTCCCTACTTTTTATTTGTTTTAAGCGAGATCCATGTTTGATAAATACCCCTCTGAGTACGCATTTGAGGGCTTCCCATTTGATAGGCATAGCAGTAGTGTCGTGTGCATGGTCTTGTAGGAATTCTGCTATGGTAGTCTTAATATCAGCCACACAAGTAGCGTCCTTTAAAAGGTTATCGTTCAATCTCCACGTCCACTGTCGTACCCCTGAATCGGGAGGACTAATGTCTAGAAAGACTGGAGCATGATCCGACCATAAAAAAACTGCCGATGGATGGTTTCGGATCCCAGGCCAGTGCGCAATGACTGAGGAGGAAGAAATCTATTCTGCCATAGGAGTTATGTGGCGTGGAGAAGAACGTATAATCTTTCCCGTTAGGGTTAAGTAGTCTCCAGACATTGTGTAGGTCTTTTTTCAAAGAGGACAGTTGACGAAGAGATAGATAAGATTTTGCGGTTGTGGAGTCCAACGTCGGGTTAAGAGTCAAATTAAAGTCACCCCCTAGTATAACAACCCCTTCTGCAAAGTCAGCCATTGTCTTCAAGAAGGATCTAGCTGTCCGTATTTGGTCTCGGCTGGGGGCGTACCATCCTGCTATAGTGTATATTGTTGAAAAAATCTGAATTTTCAAAATTACGTATCTGCCCTCCGCTTTATGGAGCGCTATAGATACGCCTCGGGATCGGGAGCTCAGGTTGGTACTATGAAACCAGGTTGTGTAATAACGATCGTGTATATTAGGAACATGCCCAGTTTTAAAATGTGTTTCTTGTAAAAGCAACACATTTACTCTTTTCTTATGCATGCCATATAAGATATGTGACCGTTTCTGCGGAATGTTAAAGCCTCTAGTATTTAAGGAGCCCAATATGATCTTCTGCGTGGCAGTCTTACCCGGCATTGTGGATGTAGTCCGGGGTCAAGGATGTAAATTTCACCTGCAGGGATGAGTCGGCTTCGGGGTCCAATGCCCGCTACTGAGAAGGGAGAGAAAGGCTAGGAAGAGGGGGGTGGATGCAGCAAAAGGAAAAGTAAATAAAGTTAACACAGGACAAAGAATAGAAGAAATTAACAATACGAGTGCGGATAGTCACACTCCAATAGAAAATTTAACCAAGTGGAGGAAAACGTTAATGGCTGCGTGCCTCAATGGCAAAGCAGCGTCTCCAGGGGGCACGTGTACGACAAAAGAGGAGTCGGAGATACCACCTCCCTCGATACCCGACCCCGTAATGATATAACAGTCATGTTCCTTGCAAATCAAAAATGTAACGGGTAAAGACCATATGCATCCTATCATAACTATAGCACGTATGATACTCGTAACGACTCGTGATTAGCTTCAATATCGTTGAGATGAACAGTATATAAAGATACCCCATCCTGTAACTCTGAACTAGTGTAAGTTTTAGAATCCACTTCTTTTTTCAAAAACAGGACATCCTAGACTAATAATCCAATGAAGGACAAAGGACATTGCTAATTTAAGAAATATGAGCTATTTAAGAATATGAGGGGGAAACAAGGGAAGGGAGGGGAGGTAGAAAGGAAAAAAAAGGGGGGGGGAAGGAAAAAATAGAAGAGGAGAGTCGGTTAATAGCATGAACATACATGAACATTAATTCGGTATTACTTATAGAAGTAACCCCTAAGATTTATCCTCTTCAAAAAAAGGGGAAAGGGAGAAAAAGGCCCGAAAAATACAGGATAATCAGTTAGCTTCTCCTTCTTCCGAGTGTATGCGTCCCTGTCCATTAGGCCATCTTCCGTGACGGCGCTGTTGTTGAGGATCCAGGCCTCTGCGGGGGTCCTCCATTCGATAAAATGATGGTAAGGATGGCCAATCAGGAATGTCCACCTCAGGTATGTCGAGGGCAGCTGAAAAAGCTGGGATACCACTAGGGTGACTCAATCGATGCACTCTGCCTCTCTTCTGAACTCGAAGACAAAATGGAAATCCCCAGGTATAAAGAAGGTCACGCTGCCGCAGTTCATTCAAAAGGGGGCGAAGAGCTCTACGTCTCTGTAAGGTCCATCTGGACAGATCTGGAAAAAGCTGTATGCGAGAATCCAAATGGTGTATGGGCTTTGCTCTTCTGGCTGCTCCCATGACCGCATCTTTAAGTTGGTACTTGTGCACCCGGCATATCACATCTCTCGGTGGGTCTTGTTCTCCGGGACGTGGGCCTAGAGCCCTATGTGCACTGTCTATTTCCAATGGGGTGTCTTGAGGCCTATCTAATACCGTGTTGAAAATGCCTCTCAGAGTGGTATTCAGCTCCTGGGGAGGTATAGATTCAGGTAACCCCCGTATTCTTATATTATTCCTGCGTCCCCTGTTCTCGGAGTCATCCAGCATTTCTGCTATGGTCTGTAGTTAAGTACAAATATATCCCAAATACTGGAAAAAATCTTCAAAAGCTCAACTCACTGAAAATACAATAGCAAAAAAATCTCATAAATGAGCTATTAAGCATCACAAGAGATCAAAATTGGAGTTTTTCAAGCTAAATAATTTATTTAGAATAATTAACAGAGCATAAATGCTAAGTGCAAGTTACAGCAGACATAAACACAATATAATTAGACCAGCACCTTGACAGTTAATAAAGTTTTTATCTGTATAAAACATGTAGTTTCTTTGCTTTCCTTTCACAAATAGAATGCATGATAAACAGAAAACTCCCCATTTACATAATATGTATGCCCAGATAAGGTTTTGCATACAATAAGTGCCCAGAGTAAAATGCTGAATATAAAGTGCATAAGTGCCTTGTATCAATAAGCCTGGTAGGCGTTAAGTGTACACAGAGTAAAGACTGTCTATACAAATTCCAGAGTGGGATACAAGGGCTGCATTAGAAAGTAACACTTACATGTGCTGTGTATGTCGCTGTTAGACCTGCCGCCCCACGCGCGTTACGCCGCAGCTTCCTCAGGAGGCGTGGTTTACATGTGCCCCGGATCTAGTTTATATAGTGCGGTCAGCCAATGAACCGCTTTCCCTAATAAAGCTTGTAAAATTTAGGACCTGCGCTGTAGCATCCACGGTGACGTCAATAGTATCCAGTTCTAAACGTCCACAGCATTACCAGCGCATGCGCTGTTGAGTCCCCACTATAAACAGGGAGTCTATCATCAGCGCTCATCATCAGCATGAAAGTGGCTCGAGCTGCGAAGCAGCCAGAGACAGCCACATACCAGACTGAGCACGTCAGAAGGCTCCTAGGGAGGACAGAACTGGGCATGCGCTCATGTGAGTACATGAAAATAAAATAATTATGAAGAATAATAATCACTATTTTAAGTGATAACAAGTGTTGAAAGTGAGGGGATAAAACATAATGATGCTGAAATAATTATAGCGGTGTGTATGAACCATAAAAGTGAATATGCCTGACATAGGCACACTATGCAAGCAAAACAAAAAATCCAGTCCAGTCCTGTCACACATACAATATAGTTGCACTAAAAAGCTTAATCTGGTCCGATTTTTTGGCTAGTAGTCCGCAGTCTTTTATGCCAAGGGCTCAATCACATTTGCTTATTTTAGATTCGTTTTCATTTTTTTTAAATTTGGCAGTAGATGTTCATGATTTAATTTACATGTCACTTGCAAAAAGAGAAGAAAAAGTGACCTGTAAATATATATTTTACTTTTTCTTTATTTTAATTTTTTTCTAAAATGCCCAGCATGTGGCAACAGCTCGGTATTGGTACCATTTTTACCACATAGACGTTTATTTAAGAAAAAAACAAAAAAAAGATTAATTAGTTTAAGCATGCATTTTTTTTTGTTTTTTTTTCATTTGCTTTTCTGCAAAATTGGTTAATGCTTTAACCAAAAACAAAACTACTAGATAAAAAATGGACAACGCTGAGCAAAAGGGTTACAATATGGGGAGAAATGTGGGGGGGGGAAATACTGCATTCGACAACACATGCCTGATCCATATTGTCAAGTGTGAGAGTAAAGCCTCAAGACATAGACAGTAGTCCCTTTGGGTGCGTCTTGCTTAGCCATTGTGCCGCCATATGGTGCTCTATAAATGGAATCCAAAAAAAATATGGATGCCATGAAAAAATCCTCCATATGAGACCTAGAGGTGCAGAATTGGCTCTAGTTTGGCTATGATTATACAACGCTTTGCTTGTATGGAGCCATAATACAGTCATGTGCACAACACCGTACTATCTAATATATAAAGCTCAATGTGGGAGTGTATGTACTGTATGTATGTATGTCCGGGATTGGCATCCGCACCGTCGCAGCTACAGCCATAAAATTTGGCACATTCAAGCAAAAAAGGAAGCACACTGTAGCGCCAAACCATGCAAACATGAAAAATGAATAATGAATTGCATTACTGCATTAGAAATATGAAAAATTGATAAAGTTTAGTGCATAAAATGGCCAAGTTTATGCGCTAAACTTTCTCAATTTTAACCCCACGTGTTCCAATTCACCAAACAATTTTACCCCTATCTACAAAATGGGGAAAAAGTGTATGTATGTATTGGCATCTGCACCGTCGTAGCTACAGCCATAAAATTTAGCACAGTCACACGCCTGGGCACAGAGAGTGTCATAGGCTATGTTGTGAGGCAAAATTTTAACTCCGCACATTCCAATTCACCAAACAATTTTGCCCCTATCTACATAATGGGGAAATAGTGAAAGGAAAAGTGTTGGAGGCAAATTGACAGCTGCCAGATGTGAACAAGGGGGACTTAAAGAATGAAAGCGATGGCGCCAAACAGTATATACCGTACAGTTGCTAAGGAGGGGCCCTGACATGGGATACTCACCACACACCGGGATATGAACACACACACAAAATGCGCCACACACTACCACGTGCTTCAACACATATACCACCCTCAGCACACATTTCACCACACATAAACCAACCTCGCCACATAAAAGTCCAAACACAAAAGTCGAGAGAGCAGCCAGAAAGACAGCGGGGGACGAGAGAGCAGCCAAAGAGAGAGCGGGGGACGAGAGAGCAGCCAAAGAGAGGTATGGAGCGTATGGAGAGAGAGAAGGGGAGGGGGAGAGAGAGAGAGATGCGTGCCGGGCACTTGTGGGGTTAAAATTCACAGTGCCCGGGCATGCGCTGTTGAAAAAGCCGGTCCGGCGCTGCAAAAAAAGTCGCAGCCTTACGGCGCATGTTTGCCGTATCCGGCAAAACCCGGAGGCCGCCGCATGTCTATCCGGCACGATGCGGCGATCATTACATTCTATGTGAAAAAACCGGATCCAATTCCGGATCCGGTTTTCACAATTTTTGGCGCATCGTGCCGGATTTAAAAAAACGGATGTGTGAAAGTAGCCTAAGCAATACTTTATTCCCACATCAGACTTGGGGGCACAACAGCAACATGGATAGTGAGCCGGGACTAGGAAGCAAGAAGTTCCCGAAGCAGGCTACAGCTGTCTGCCGTACAAGGAAAGTTCATAATAACATCGGACAGGAGGAACTCCAGTGTAACTCAGTACTGGGAGTACTTCATTTATAGGCGTTATAAGAGGAGACGTTCAGAAAGCCACATGTTGGCGGAGTGTTGGAAAGCAGTATTCCACCTGGCCTGGAGGTTGACTGAGTCCCTGACCTGGAGGACACGGCACGGAGGCAGGCACCTCTTTGCACAACAGACTGTAAGTAAAGCTTTGGAACTACATGCCCTGGTGTCCTCCACTTATTCCGGCGCCAACACACCCGACACTGCTACATCTTGGTGCCCAACACCGACTGACCTACATCTCCCCTTGACCTCCACATCTACACTGCCCTGGGACTACAGCTTCAACTGTGGGGAGCTTTTATATCTTTGCTACACTATACCATCAGTCCCAGAGGATCTGCATGCAGCGTCGGCTTAACACCTCCCTTGCCGAACACCGCAGGTGGTGTCACGAACTATTCATTTAATCAACTACAATCCACCATTCAATCTCCTTTTTACTTGGGCGCGCAGGGCCATGGACCGGGTCACCGCTGCTGTGACACCTTTCCCCCTGAGTGACCGGCTTGGTACCGAGTACCCCACAGCCCTGGGAGGGCGACCCAACTTGGCGTCACGAACAGGATGACGAGACCCGATGCCATCGGGTTCTGTGTGCCTAAGACTCAAAGTTTTTGAAAATGTGCAGAAGACCCAATTTAATAGACTGTAAAATGAATGCTAAAAATGGCCGCTGGCGCGGTGAAGAAGAGCGTGACAACATGGGAGGTCCTAAGAAAAGACCGGGAACTGTCCTGGGCCTCCCCTGCCTGAATTACTATGCGACAGCGACATGGCCCACCCCCCGAGGGGTTCGTATACTGGCCTGGTATGGAGGAGTTGGAAGAAGACGCCGCCCCCAGAAGGAGGAGCGGAAGCCAGTGGCGGAAAAAGAGCCCAGACAGGAAGAAGAACGCCAGAACGCCATATTGGAAGGAGAGGGGAGGAGACGGGAGGAGGCCTGCGGATTTCAAGGAGTTTAAGCTGAATCTCCTCGGCGCCATGGCTGAAGGCTCCAAGCCAGTTTCCGAGATGAACCGCCAGCAGCTGGAGGACGAAATAGCCCAGCTGACGCGCCATCTGCAACTGAGGCAGGAGGCGCTATGGACTTTGAACCTGCAGTGCGCCCAGGAGGGGGTCTACACCTGCGGTACCCGCTACACCGGTACCCGTCGCTGCTGCACCGGATCTCATCCAGGCAGACTCTGGAGCCTGCGACCGCTGCCATACCACCGGCAGCCTCCATTGTCCCCTCTCTGCCGTCACCACGGGAGGAGTTGTACGAGGCCTTGGGAGCCGAAGCGGAGGAAGAAGAGCTCCCGCCTGGACCTGACGTGGCCGCGCAGGTCCCGCCGGAGCCCCCCGTGGATCGGGAGTCGCCATCTGCTACCACTACTGCCACCGGGAGCCGCACCATGCCTGTACCGGACCCGAGACTACACCACCAGGATGTACCAGGTATATATCCCGGCCCTCCTAACGGGTTAGCCCCTGAATTCACATTGTCAGAGGCTGGCTTGCTGGAGCTCGAAATGGGGATGTTGGATGAGTCATCCGGGGGCACTAGGCTGTCGGAGATGGGGAGGTGGAAGAGGTCCCTACTGAGGAGGGTACGGCTGGAACAGGCACGCATGATTCGGCGCCTTGAGGGCTGGGACGAGTCTAGGTCACTTTGGGATAGTGAAAGGCGCCATGAGATCCCTTGGCTACTGAATCCCTGTGTAGCCGCCTACCAACGCCAACAGGCCGCAGCCTCCCCAGATGTCAGGCCATGCACCAGAGCAGCAGGACCACCCGCCAATGAGGAACAGCATCCATTGGTACCAGTTGCTACTCCTGCTGAATCACTGGTAGCCGAAACATCACCAGCAACCACTGCTATACCACCCCTGCTGTACCTCAGGCAGCAGCCATGCCAGATGAATACTGGCAATTCACCAACCTGTCAGGACACCCAGAGTATCTCCCCTGGAAGCAGCCCAAGCAACCAGCTTCCAGAACCCAGGAGGGGATAACTAGCTCTAATGTTGATTCAAACTAACTCTCGCTACCCAGGAGGGTATTAACCAAGTTTTCTATTTTTTTTCTATTGTTCAATTTTTCTATTTTGATTATGTTTACCCAGTTGTTGCCTAGTTCCATTGGCAGCCTTTACACTTGAACTGTGGAGATCATGGACGCTGAGTGATCCAGAACTGTTATGTAAATAGTTTGCACCTCTTTAGGTGCTCTCTCTTGGTTTTACATAGGAACCTCTCTTTGAAAAAAAAGGGAACTACCTCATTATAGGGACATTTCAAGACATGATGGCCGGACCAGTGTCTACAATTGCACTTATTGAAAACCAGCTGAATAGCCCGGCGTTGCCTGGGCATATTAACCAACTGTGGTTAGTTATAACAAATTATAATGATTATATTGCACATAAAAACCGTGCATCTAATCCTATACTGTGTGATACTGACTGCTGAGCCGTGTATCTAATCCTATTCTGTGTGATACTGTCTGCTGAGCCGTGTATCTAATCCTATCCTGTGATACTGACTGCTGAGCTGTGTATCTAATCCTTTCCTGTGTGATACTGCCTGCTGAGCCATGTGTCTAATCCTCTCCTGTGTGATACTGACTGCTGAACTGTGTATCTAATCCTATCCTGTTTGATACTGACTGCTGAGCCGTGTATCAAATCCTATCCTGTGTGATACTGACTGCTGAGCCGTGTATCTAATCCTATCCTGTGTGATACTGGGCTCCCCCTGCAGTCTGTGTCAGAGGGTGGTTTGTGTTGGCACGGTAATAAATTGTGTTATTTCCAGCTTTTCAGAAGGACGATAACACCATAGAAATGATAAGAATAACACAGGTCTGCAAAAAAAAATTTTTCAAGAGCTGTTTTGGTTATTCCACGTAATTTTTATGTTTTTGAGTGCGCTGAATCTGATAATGACCTCCGTTTTGTCATAGGGCATCACGTTTTCTGACAATTTAAGTAACTATGTTAAATAAGACAATACCTCAAAATAAATGAAAATAGACTCATAAAATTAATTTTTTATTACAAGAGTTTCATGAAAATCATTTTTTTAACTGCAATGAGCTCACTAACACACACTTCTTCCCTGTGAGGCTTCTCTTGGTACATTTACACTTGTGAGTAGCATCTGTAATGTCTCTCTGAAGCGTCCAACAGTAGTCTGCCATCATTGTAATGCTCCATCTTCCCTGGTATCTTCTTTCCATCTCTTTAAAGTCCCGGTGGAATCGTTCACCTTGCTCTTCACTCACAGCTCCCAAATTTTCAGGAAAGTTGTCAAGGTGGGAATGGAGGAAATGCACTTTCAAACTCATCACGCAACCTAAAGCTTGAAATGCTTTCAGCATTCGTCTGATGATTTTTTTGTAGTCAGAGTCTATGCTACTGCCTAAAAATTTCTCTACGACCTCTTTAAATGCAATCCACCCTTCTTTTTGATGATGCGTCATGGTATTGATAAACTCTTGATCAGCTATAAGCCTTCTAATGTCTGGTCCGACGAACACACCTTCCTTCAATTTTGCCTCCGAGAGGCTTGGAAACTTGGTGACCAAGTATTTCAAGCATTCTCCATCTTTTGGAAGTGATTTTCCGAATTGCTTCATCAATCCCAATTTGATGTGAAGAGGTGGTAGAAGAGCTTTATGGGGAGGAACCAAAGTTTCTCAGAGGACATTTTTTTCACCAACTGTGAGCACCATCGGCTGCCAATTCTTCTTGGTCCAGTGGTTTTGTCAGTCTCGACTGCCCCATAGACACAGAAAACAAGGGTATTTAGTATACCCAGCTTGTTGCCCGAGCAGCATGCACAAGACTTTCAAATCCCCGCACACTTGCCAACCGTGGTCTTCATAGTTAAGTTTACGAAGAACCAATTCTCGTAGGTTTCCTTGAGTTGTACGGAATGACCTACAGGGATGGAAGCATAAAAAACCGCCGTTGTGGAGTAAAACTGCTTTGAGACTTCTTTTTGAAGAATCTATAAAAAGACGCCATTGCGCTGAATCATATTGGATTTTGAATTGACCCATCAAACCTTCGACATCAATGCAATAAACCAACTTTTCTTCCTGGGCAAAGTAAGGAATGAACTCGTCTTCACGATGTCTGAACCATGAGAAAGACACTCCTGGCAACAATAAATTCTTGCTTTTGAGCCTCGATCTGAGTAACTTAGTGGCATCTTTGGGAAGATTCAAGTCTCTTACCAAATCATTCATCTCCTCCTGGGAAAACAATTTTGTTCTTGTATCATCTTCAAAGTCAGAACTTGATTCATCATCTGGTTCAGGTATGACTCCACCTTCATCGGAGCTAGTTATCTCTTCCAAGGTAGCAGGGGCCTTGGGTACTGGTATATCTGTGCCATGGGGGATGGGATGAATTGCTGAGTGAATATTGGGGTATGAAATGGAATGCTTCCATTTTGAATTATACCCTTTCACATCGCATGAACAAAAGTAGCAATCGTCACTATGGTTCTTTTGCTCTCGCCATACCATAGGAATCCCATAACGGAAAGCTTTTTTCTTAGGCCTGTTTCACACTTCCGTTTGTGACCATCAGTCAAGATCCGCCGATTTGGAAAAAAAACATATCCGCCATTTTTCTTGGCAGATCCTTTTTTTCCTCATAGACATGCATTATCGGTGGATCTTGACGAATGGTCGTCCGTTTGATCCATTTTTGTACGGATCCGCCAAGATTTTGGCATCCGCTCAGCGGCCCGAACGGAGCATGTAACTTTTTTTTGTGTCCGGATCCGCTATTTGCAGATTTAACCCACGTTTCTGTCTGGCTGCTGGAGAAAATTCTCTCTCTCTCTCTCCTTTTCCCCAGGCGCGGTTCCTTTAAATTTTTACCTTCGGCAGATCCGTTCATCCGCCGATCCGCTGACCCCCGTTTCAGTCAGTCCGCCTGCGGATCCGTTTTCCGCTATTTTGGCGGATTTTAGCTGACAGAAAAAACTGAAGATGCCCAAGCTTTATCTTGATCTCCAAGCTTTAGTCCGAAATATGCGAAGTATATTTTTTTCACAAAGTCTGTAATATTCAGCTGTTGCTTCAACACTGTATATTCACCACAAATGTAACAGAAACTGTCAGGCGAATTAATACACTTCCGCTGAGTCATAATGCTAATTTTGGGAAACACGGTTGAATGTGACGAGCTAACACGAACTGAGATTAAAAAGTGTGAACAGGCGAGAAGCAAGATAAAACAATTGAAACAAGCCGGGGCATGTCAGAGCCCGCTCGTTCAGCTTGCAACATGTTGATGCTGGTTTCATTAGCTCACTCTGCAAGTTCTTTTCTTTGAAAGTTATATTTTTTTGGCATTGTATATCTTCAATGCATTGATGTGAATTAATTAATAGTAATTTTGACTTTTTCAAAACCCTAAGATAAAAAAAAACCAAAAATTGAGAAAAATTTACTAAATTTGAAGAGAATTTTGCATTTTGTGGCAATCCTGACGTCCAGGATTTTTTTCAATATTTCTTTTGTTTTCAGCACACCAAAATACATGGAAATTAGATGAAAATAATCAAACAGCTTTTTAGTCGCAGACCTGTGTAATAGGTCTCAGTTACCACAACTGTCTACAAAGAAAACTGTTGCTGATAGCAACCAATCACAGCTCACTTTTCATCTTTTAAACAGCTCTGGGACAGCGTGGCGAGTTTTGAGTGGCGACTTTTGTGTTTGGACTTTTATATGGTGAGATTGGTGTATGTGTGGTGAAATGTGTGCTGAGGGTGGTATATGTGTTGGAGCACGTGGTAGTGTGTGGCGCATTTTGTGTGTGTGTTTATATCCCCGTGTGTGGTGAGTATACCATGTCAGGGCCCCACCTTAGCAACTGTACGGTATATACTCTTTGGCGCCATCGCTCTCATTCTTTAAGTCCCCCTTGTTCACATCTGGCAGCTGTCAATTTGCCTCCAACACTTTTCCTTTCACTTTTTCCCCATTATGTAGATAGGGGCAAAATTGTTTGGTGAATTGGAACACGCAAGGTTAAAATTTCACCCCACAACATAGCCTATGACGCTCTCGGGGTCCAGATGTGTGACTGTGCAAAATTTTGTGGATGTAGCTACGACGGTGCAGATGCCAATACATACACTTTTTCCCCATTATGTAGATAGGGGCAAAATTGTTTGGTGAATTGGAACGCGCAGGGTTAAAATTTTGCCTCACAACATAGCCTATGACGCTCTCGGGGTTCAGATGTGTGACTGTGCCAAATTTTGTGGCTGTAGCTGCGACGGTGTGGATGCCATTCCTGGACATACACACATACATACATACATACATACATACATACATACACGCCCACATTTAGCTTTATATATTAGATGTTTGATATTTTTGAACAAAAAGCTATAAAGTGATAGTGTGTAGTGAAAGTACTAATGACAGATTTTATAAGGTTTAATTGAGGAAGAAATACAGTGAATGTTTTACAAAGTTTGAATAAAGATGTGAGAATGGAATAAAAATGTGGAGAAGATGAACCAGGCAATAGCGTTTGTCACTCAGTAAAGAAGAAAGTAGCAAATGTGAGAGATGGCAGAAAAAGAAATGTGTTGCTAGCAAATGTGATACTCAAGTTAATAGTGAATTTGTTGCCATAGCACTTTGAATTAGGTAGCATAACTTTAAATATAGATAGGCAGTTAAATTGTTTGTAACATTCAAGAAACTGTGCCTCCCACATTGGGAAGTTTAGTATAAGAAATGTTCATTATGCAATATAAAATTTTTGTATGTTCCCGTATTGTCAACTTTGTTTAACTTGCAGCCTGCGAACGTGCTGTGTTTAACGGGGGGTATGTGGCGCCCCTGAAGCTCGGTCGCCACAGAGGTACTGCACCTCCTCCTGAGGTGTGGTGCCCCACCATCCAGGTAAGGTGGGAAGCTCCTGACCACACTCCAACACCTGCACCCGACACCACAAAGTAGTGTAGCAAAGCACCTTCGGCGGCTCCCTGCTTGGAGTATAGCAAAGCACCCATTGGTGGCTCCCTGCTTGGAACACGAAACGTGCTGGGAGGTGGGTGGAGTTGAGTTTACATTAAAAGAGCGGGAAGAGTTTAGGATTCAGCAGTTACTAGTCAGTCATTCAGTCATAGTCATTCAGTCAGTCACTGAGAGTGAGTGAGGATGCAGAAGGACAGAGAGTAAGACAGAGAGGATCCCCGGGAGAGGGATGGATGAAGTAAGTGCTGCAGCAGGCCACAGTGACCTGGGTCTGCTAGCACAAGAAAGAGACATAGAAAGGACACCTGATAGTTCCATAGAAAAAAAGGATTAGTGCGGAACGTGAGGAGTAAAAGAGAGAACATGATGTGGGTTAGAGAAGAACCCTGCCTAGGATTTCTAAGCGCAAGGCCGGGGCCCGGTCCCCGAGGTTGTATGGATACTAATGATCCTGCAGCAGACACCGGAGGAATAGAAGTTAGCAATACTTTATTCCCACGTCAGACTAGGGGGCACAACAGCAACATTGATAGTGAGCCGGGACTAAGAAGCAAGAAGTCCCGAAGCAGGCTACAACTATCTGCCGTACAAGGAAAGTTCATAAGAACATCGGACAGGAGGAACTCCAGTGTAACTCAGTACTGGGAGTACTTCATTTATAGGCGTTATAAGAGGAGACGTTCAGAAAGGTACATGTTGGCGGAGTGTTGGAAAGCAGTATTCCACCTGGCCTGGAGGTTGACTGAGTCCCTGACCTGGAGGACACGGCACGGAGGCAGGCACCTCTTTGCACAACAGACTGTAAGTAAAGCTTTGAAACTACATGCCCTGGTGTCCTCCACTTATTCCTGCGCCAACACACCCGGCACTGCTACATCTTGGTGCCCAACACCGCCTGACCTACGTCTCCCCTTGGCCTCCACATCTACACTGCCCTGGGACTACAGCTTCACGTGTGGGGAGCTTTTACATCTTTGCTGCACCATACCATCAGTCCCAGAGGATCTGCATGCAGTGTCGGCTTAACACCTCCCTTGCCAAACAACACAGGTGGCATCACGATCTATTAATTTAATCAACTACAATCCACCATTCAATCTTCCTTTTACTTGGGCGCTCAGGGCCAAGGACCGGGTCACCGCTGCTGTGACACCTTTCCCCCTGAGTGACCGGCTTGGTACCGAGTACCCCACAGCCCTGGGAGGGCGACCCAGATACACGGCTCAGCAGTCAGTATCACACAGGATAGGATTAGATACATGGCTCAGCAGTCAATATCACACAGGATAGGATTAGATGCACGGTTTTTATGTGCAATATAATCATTATAATTTGTTATAACTAACCACAGTTGGTTACTATGCCCAGGCAACACCGGGCTATTCAGCTAGTATAATATAAACACCAGCAAATCTAATAAATGGATAATTAGATACTCGTGTCCATGGGATTAGCTCAGTATTGTAGCTTCATTGATGTAAAATGGGATAAGCTGCAATAAAAAGTGCCGTCCTATGAACAGTGTCTCGGTTTCTTCACACCGATTGCTGTTTTGCACATCGGCAGCAAATAAAATGTTCTTACCACCGACATTTGGTTTAAGTCCGGGATCACACATGCGAGAAACTCGGACGAATCTCGCATGTTAATACCCGGCATTGCCGCCTGCACTCGGGAGCGGAGCGTGCGGCTGCATAGCAATGTGTGATCCTGGCCTAATTTGAAAACTCCCACATCAGGTGTCTGACAGGTTCACTGCCAAGAGGGTTTCTGGGGATTCAAATCAGCAATAATTTCTTTAATGGGAAAAATAGGTATGCATTTATTTTTTGTATTTCTGAATACTCCATTTATTATCAACATTGTGAAGGTTTCTTTGGTTTTTTTTTTGTTGTTTGTGAAGTTGCCTTTTTCATATTTTACTTTATAAATAAAAATGACAGACCACAAGGCTGAAACAGTATAACATCATATATTACATGTGGGTGCAGATGAAAAGAAAACCAACACAATCAGCCCATGGAAAATCAGTGTAGGACACACTGTAATCAATAAGAAGCCGCAAAAGGAAATCAGTGCATAGATGTCCAAGGTATGATAAAATCACAAATCTTTATTAGATAACACAGGTAGAAAAGCACAAACAATGACAAACAAAGGGTGACACAAACAGAAGCAGAGCAAGAGGGCATACAGTGTCAAAAACCTCACTCTGACCCTTATCGTGAGTAAACACCTGGTGGTAAAGATAAATAAGTATCCAAGTATAAACACCCAATATATAGCAGGCAGACCAGTGAAAAGCAGTAAGGGGTAAAATCCCCAGCTGGACAGCCATATAATCAGGGGTGAAGATACAAAGACACAAAAGCAAGGTACATACCAGGAGGGGAGAGGTGAGAGACACTGAATCCAAAGCTCAGCTGACCCCGACGTATGTTTCGGAAATGATCTTCCTTCCTCAGGGGGCGTGTCAATAGGGTGTTAATTGCGGGTTAAATAGGGGAAGTAAAAACAAGCACCAATCATGAGGGGTGACGCTGACCAATCCCCCCACATCCCCATCACTGCCTTAGCTGGCGCTGATCAGCACGGGGCCCCATGACGTCAGACGCCAGACCACAGGCAGACGGGGGCGGGACAGGAAGCGTGTCCACCCACACATGTACAGGAACAGGAAAGACGGCCGCCACCATCTTGGATATGGGCAAAAGGCAGGAAATCTGCCAGAACTGTGAAGGGGAATAGTGAACGTCCCTGAAAAGACCTTACAAGATAGAAGCGGGCTGAATAGCGCTACAACTAATTTAGTACCCTAATATAACAATGTAGTAATGCATCACCAATGATATACAAATTAATTAATATATAGGGGAGCGCAAATAGGGCATTAGCAAGAAATGGAAATGTAAACTAAGTGTATAAATTACATCTAGGCAGCAAGAATAATCGGTAAGATGAGAGGCAGAGCACATAATATTACAGAGTTAATAACAATAACCAGTGTTCAGTGCCCATACCTATCATATATAATCGAATACATGATTTTAAATACATAAAGCTCCACAAAAGCTGTATACGTGTCAATATATACATCAGTATACACATCCATAATATTGAGCCATAAAATACACCTATATATGGATACAGCAACATCATTAGTCCAGCATTCATAATAATGAGATGGAGAAAAAAAAAAAAAGGACTAGGGCACCACCATATTCTCCATGAAAATGTGCCATAAATTAAACTTGCACATAAATACAGAGACATTATTAAACCAACATTCATAGTATTGTGATGAAAAAAAGATGATGAGGCCTTGAAACCGCCAAATTCTCCATTCAAAATGTGCCATAGAGTAAACTGGCACATAAATACAGAGGCATTATTAGTCCAGCATTCATAGTATTGCGATGAGGGAAAAATGAGGCCTTGAAACCGCCATATTCTCCATACAACAATGGAGGAGTAGATGTATCTTCATCTTCCCAAGTAGGATATCCATCCAACCCAGCAAGGAAAGCCACAAGAAAACCATCAGACAGGTGCCTGCAATTAAAACTAAAATAAAAACAAATGTTAAAACCAAAGACACAAAGAGTCACCCAACTGGCAGCAGCAGAAAAGGGGATAGAGAGGATAATCATAAAAATGGAGCAAATGACAGACACTCATTAAGACACCTCAGATGAACCGTTTGCAACTTCCAGATCCACCTGGTTTCCAATTGACCCAGCCTTTTAGATAGGCCCCCACCTCTGATATCTATTCTCAGAGCCTCGATGCCACGCACTTTAAATAAAGATGCGTCACATTTATGATGATCTTTGAAGTGCTTGGGAATAGTTCTCAGGGTGGAGTCATCCATGTGGTCCCGTGCCGCCTGGATCCCCAACACATGCTCCCGCACACGGACCTTTAGTTGGCGTGTTGTAAGGCCAACATAAATAAGATCAGCGCCAGCTAAGGCAGTGATGGGGATGTGGGGGGATTGGTCAGCGTCACCCCTCATGATTGGTGCTTGTTTTTACTTCCCCTATTTAACCCGCAATTAACACCCTATTGACACGCCCCCTGAGGAAGGAAGATCATTTCCGAAACGTACGTCGGGGTCAGCTGAGCTTTGGATTCAGTGTCTCTCCCCTCTCCCCTCCTGGTATGTACCTTGCTTTTGTGTCTTTGTATCTTCACCCCTGATTATATGGCTGTCCAGCTGGGGATTTTACCCCTTACTGCTTTTCATTGGTCTGCCTGCTATATATTGGGTGTTTATACTTGGATACTTATTTATCTTTACCACCAGGTGTTTACTCACGATATGGGTCAGAGTGAGGTTTTTGACACTGTATACCCTTTTGCTCTGTTTCTGTTTGTGTCACCCTTTGTTTGTCATTGTTTGTGCTTTTCTACCTGTGTTATCTAATAAAGATTTGTGATTTTATCATACCTTGGACATCTATGCACTGATTTCCTTTTGCGGCTTCATATTTTACTTTATGCAAATAAATTTTGGTTTGAATTCTTGCTGCAAGATGGTTTGTATTCTTGTGATACCTGGCATTAAAATTCTGGTAATGTCTATTATAAAAATGTATCCCTATCGTATAGCTATCAATGTAGTGTTGGGAGTAAGCAATGCCACAGGAGATAGGGGTTGTGACAAGAGTTGAGCGAATTTTGCAAAATTTGGTTCGGATTACGATCGCCGGCGAATATTGTATTTACAGTATTCACCAAACGTCAATGGGTCTAGAGTTGAGCGAATATGTTCGGGACTGATCGTCAAACATAAATTCTGCACGAATAGAGTACAAAAAAGCCATGAATATGGCAAACTCGGATTTGAGGATGGTTTCATATTCTCCAGTTGTAAGGCTACACGAGATGGAAAAAGCTGACCATACACATTGGGTAGCCGTGTGCTGAATGTTCGGCCAAAGGCTATCACTCCCGACTCCACATACTTGTGAGTGCTGGGGATTTTGAGATTATCTCCCCTGAGAACAAAAGTATCAGACATTGCCGCTCCACCTGCCCGGTCCTTCTCTCTCCTATCGGGGAAGAGCCGGGAGGTGCCCCTACACATCAGATGGCCGAGCGATCCTCCCAAAATCTGTGGCTTTGACCGGCTTTCAACTAACATGTATTGGGGCTGTTATTCTGACTGTCCCAAAAAAGGTAATGGTAAACTGTACCTCCCTTCTAATGGGATGTTGTCCCTTTACCTCTATGTAGTCCACCTGTAATTGGCAAGTAACAGTTCGGTGCTCATATTCTGCTACATGTGTAAGCTATTAAAATGAGCCTTTATTAGATTTTAATAACTTCATTATTCACTATTTTGAAGTCTTTTGGGTCCTGATTTATTAAGCTGATTTCAGCAGAATTCTGGTGAAGTTGCGCAAAAATATTGCAACATTTGGAGTTTACTTTACAAGCCAGCTATGCCAATATGGACAGGGCATGGCTGCACTCACCTGCATAAAGAGTCTGACTGGGGTACATTGACGGCACCAGAATTGGGTGTACTCCAGCAATCCTCTTCTTAAACTGGCCTGCACAGCACAGTCTTAATGAATCGTGCCTTCTATTTCATTATTAAAAAAAAAAATTGTATATAATTATTTTTTTTTCCCCAAGCCAAATCTAACCACTATTATTTCAGTTGCCAATACTTGCAGCAGGTCTTTGAAACCAAAATCGGCCAAGATATAAAAGTACATGCGAATAATTGCACTATGCTGGACTATGGATACACAAACACTGTATTTTTCCAGTTAATGATCTTCACTTGTAGGCTTTCCGTGAATGCTTTATATGTGTATCAATTTTTTTTATTAAAGTTGTGGATCATTTGAATCTTTTGTTTGTTGCAATGTAGCAACAAAACTGTTTGGGTATGACACTTGCGCACCGCAAATACTGCAGCCATAGGAGACTAGAGACGCACAGACCACAATCTCCTATATTGTGTCTGCCTCAGCTGTGGACTGTGTATTCCCCATGGGGTGTCCAGTTCAACACTGCGGGGGAGTCAGGTGCCATTTTATTGTAGTCCAGAACTGTGCTCTTCGCTACAATTTACACCCCAATATCAACAGTTCACGTAGCTGTCGGTGACAGGAGGTCTGCGCAGTGGTTGTGAGATGTGGTGAGCACAGATCAGGAGCCTGACGCTGTACTAATATCAGGCTATTGAGCAGCTCGGTGGCCTGGGATTAGTCGTACAATGTCAGCCTGCCGACCTGTACTCACTTCAGTATTCAGAGTTCATCATCACGTTGCTGTGCTCTGAACACTGACTCATCTCTGCTCAGTCAGTGTAAAGCCTCATTCAGATGTCCCTACATGATACATCTGAGTGAGGCTTTACACTGAGCACAGCCATGTATCTAGTCCCATCATGTGTGACGGTCTGCTGAGCCATGTATCTCATGCGGTCACTGAAACGGTGAGCAGCGCAGCTTCAACTAACAGAATCGGTGCTAACGACCGACCTCTGTGTCACTGTCCACTTGTCAATATCACTTTGCCGCCACTAACAAAATGGCTCCTATGCTTCATCCTGCCTTATCCTTTGGCAAACATCTAGAAGGCGAGGAGTGACGTCTCACACATGGAGCAGATCCCACCAATGTGTACTGCAGTTGCACTATCTCACATTACATTAAATTTTTATGGCAAATATCAGCAGTTGCCCCCCACTCCCTCCAGTTTTTCAAGTTGAAAATATGAACAAAAATTGCTATTTTATACCATTAAAAAATATACGTTTTTGCATTTTTTTTCCAATTGTTGAGAAAAAAATGGGCACATTCCCTTTAAATCTTCCAGATCCATTTATCATGTACTGTAGATTATAAAGGGAATGTTGCTGATTAAATGTAGCCATTAAAATGAACTGTTATGCTCTGACTGGAACTAATTGTTTTTTGTTCTGGCTCTGACCGCCGTGAAGCCTAAATGCCTGTAGGTCCACTCTGATTGTCACTCGGGATCAGGAAAAAACTTTATTTTTTTAGTAAAGCCAATCGGTTCATGTTTTGTACTCCGTTAAGTGAATAAGGTAAAGCAAAGTTCTATGATCAACCTCCGACCCTTCCTTCTGATGTCTGCTCCTTCTGACATGGATATATTCTCAAGGTCCATACAAGAAGCTGTCATAACTAGTGTTGAGCATTCCGATACCGCAAGTATCGGGTATCGGCCGATACTTGCTGTATCGGAATTCCGATACCGACTTCCGATATTTTTTTAATATCGGAATTCGGCATCGGAATCGGAAGTTCAAAGTTGATTGACAGACTGACGTCATCATGATGCGCGGTGTGTGCGCATCATGATGCTCCGTCATTTCGGGCCTTCCGGGGGTCTCTGCCGGCCTGCCGGGGGGCTGTGCCGGCCTGCCGGGGGGCTGTGTGGACTGCCCGGGGTCTGTACCGGCCTGCCGGGGGGCTGTGCCGGCCTGCTGGTGGTCTGTGCACCCTGTGGGGGTCTGTACCGGCCTGCCGGGGGGCTGTGCCGGCCTGCCGGTGGTCTGTGCACCCTGTGGGGGTCTGTACCGGCCTGCCGGGGGGCTGTGCCGGCCTGCCGGGGGGCTGTGCTGATGTCCGGGGGTCTGTGCAAGCATCGTCCGATGGGACTACAAGTCCCATCGGGCGATGCCTGCTACCATGACAGTGATTGACACATTAGCCAATGATGGGACAGTAGTAGTCCCATCATCCGGCTAATGTGTTAAATGTTAAAAAAAAAAAAAAATACTACATACATACTACATACATACTACATGCTACATACATACTACATATATACTACATACATGCTACATACATGCTACATACATACTGCATGCTACATACATACTACATACATACTACATACATACTACATGCATGCTACATACATACTACATGCATGCTACATACATACTACATGCATGCTACATGCATGCTACATACATACTACATGCTACATACATACCACATACATACTACATACATACTACATACTACATATATACTACATGCATGCTACATACATACTACATGCTACATACATACCACATACATACTACATACATGCTACATACTACATACATACTACATACATACTACATACATACTACATACATACTACATGCATGCTACATACATACTACATGCATGCTACATACATACTACATGCTACATACATACCACATACATACTACATACATACTACATGCTACATACATACTACATATATACTACATGCATGCTACATACATACTACATGCTACATACATACCACATACATACTACATACATGCTACATACATACTACATATATACTACATGCATGCTACATACATACTACATATATACTACATGCATGCTACATACATACTACATGCTACATGCATGCTACATACATACTACATACATACTACATGCTACATACATACCACATATATACTACATACATACAATACATTCATACAATACATACATAGACATACAGTACATATAACATAGAGTAACATACTTACCAATACTTGTCACATTGTTCCCCGAAGCCATTGTCTTTTCCGGAATAAATATTAACATAACAAACCACAAAAATACTCACCCACGATCCGAAGCAGTCCACGAGTGTGTCCCACGACGATCTTGGGTAGAGAACTGCAGCATCAGATGATGCTGCCGTTCTCTACGGGCTGCAGGAATCCAATGACGGAAGGTAGGTATCCTTCCGCACTGTATTCCTCCGCCACTTGAAAAAAAAAAGTCCCTAGTCTCACTTTATGCCATTGCTGCGTGGGAAATTCCCACACAGCAATGGCATAAAGTGAGACTAGGGACTTTTTTTTTTTTTTAAGTGGCGGAGGAATACAGTGCGGAAGGATACCTACCTTCCGTCATTGGATTCCTGCAGCCCGTAGAGAACGGCAGCATCAGCTGATGCTGCCGTTCTCTACCCAAGATCGTCGTGGGACACACTCGTGGACTGCTTCGGATCGTGGGTGAGTATTTTTGTGGTTTGTTATGTTAATATTTATTCCGGAAAAGACAATGGCTTCGGGGAACAATGTGACAAGTATTGGTAAGTATGTTACTCTATGTTATATGTACTGTATGTCTATGTATGTATTGTATGAATGTATTGTATGTATGTAGTATATATGTGGTATGTATGTAGCATGTAGTATGTATGTAGTATGTATGTAGCATGCATGTAGCATGTAGTATGTATGTAGCATGCATGTAGTATATATGTAGTATGTATGTAGCATGCATGTAGTATATATGTAGTATGTATGTAGAATGTATGTAGTATGTATGTGGTATGTATGTAGCATGTAGTATGTATGTAGCATGCATGTAGTATATATGTAGTATGTATGTAGCATGTAGTATGTATGTAGTATGTATGTGGTATGTATGTAGCATGTAGTATGTATGTAGCATGCATGTAGTATGTATGTAGCATGCATGTAGTATGTATGTAGCATGCATGTAGTATGTATGTAGTATGTATGTAGTATGTAGCATGTATGTAGTATGTATGTGGTATGTATGTAGCATGTAGTATGTATGTAGCATGCATGTAGTATATATGTAGTATGTAGCATGTAGTATGTATGTAGCATGCATGTAGTATATATGTAGTATGTAGCATGCAGTATGTATGTAGCATGCATGTAGTATGTATGTAGCATGCATGTAGTATGTATGTGGTATGTATGTAGCATGTAGTATGTATGTAGCATGCATGTAGTATATATGTGTTATGTATGTAGCATGTAGCATGCATGTAGCATGCATGTAGTATATATGTGTTATGTATGTAGCATGTAGCATGCATGTAGCATGCATGTAGTATGTATGTAGTATGTATGTAGTATATATGTGGTATGTATGTAGCATGTAGTATGTATGTAGCATGCAGTATGTATGTAGCATGTAGTATATATGTAGCATGCAGCATGTATGTAGCATGCATGTAGTATATATGTAGTATGTATGTAGTATATATGTAGTATGTATGTTGCATGTAGTATTTATGTAGTATGAATGTAGCATGTATGTAGTATGTAGTATGAATGTAGCATGTATGTAGCATGTATGTAGTATGTAGTATGAATGTAGCATGTATGTAGTATGCATGTTGTATGTATGTAGCATGCAATTTTTTTTTTTTTTTTTACATTTAACACATTAGCCGGATGATGGGACTACTACTGTCCCATCATTGGCTAATGTGTCAATCACTGTCATGGTAGCAGGCATCGCCCGATGGGACTTGTAGTCCCATCGGACGATGCCTGCACAGACCCCCGAAGCCTGCACAGCCCCCCGGCAGGCCGGCACAGCCCCCCGGCAGGCCGGCACAGCCCCCCGGAGCCTGCACAGCCCCCCGGCAGGCCGGCACTGCCCCCCGGCAGGCCGGCACAGCCCCCCGGCAGGCCGGCACAGCCCACCAGAGCCTGCACAGACCACCGGCAGGCCGGCACAGCCCCCCGGCAGGCCGGCACAGACCACCGGAGCCTGCACAGACCCCCTGTCAGGCCGGCACAGGCCCCCGAAAGGCCCGTACAGACCCCAGAGAGGCTGTACAAGGGCAGGAAAGGGTTTTTCTTATTCCGATACCAGAAGTCCCATAGACTTGAATGGGACTTACGGTATCGGAATCGGCGATACCGATACTTTTTTTAAAGATCGGCCGATACCATCCGATACGATACTTTGAAGTATCGGACGGTATCGCTCAACTCTAGTCATAACTATTATTGGCATAGTGTGTTTTTTTAACCTATGCATTGTCTTAAGCGTTCTGGGTTGACAAATAACCTGAATAAATGTTCGGCACTCCTCACTAAGGAATTTGGCAGGAGATAGCAGTAATTACATATACTACTACTACTACTTTTTGAAGCTATTTGACTATGGAGCCAGCCTGGTATGTATCTCGACCCGTGTGCCCGACCACAGACTATTTAAAAGTTATTTTTTAGCATCTCCATTTGGACTACAAGCAGTGAGCTGAATCCATTTTTTTTCTTTCTTCTTGATGGCTATAGCTTAATTACTTAATCAAAGTTCACATTGTGTCTTTGTCTACGGTTTAGGGCTTGCAGCTGAAGCCCTAGAAAAACGTTTTCCGATGTTTGTGTTAATGGAGCCATCTACTATATAATAATTCTGTCTGTCTGTTTGCAACGGAAATCCCGCGTCGCTGATTGGTCGCGGCCGGCCGGCCGCGACCAATCAGCGACAGGCGCAGTCCGGCCACAAATTGGCGCAGAATTCGAACGACGCATGCTACCGCTACCATCGGGAGATCTGCGGCTCCTGCCGCACGGATTTGTCGCAATCAGCGATATTGGCGTGGAATTTAAAGGGGATCTGTCACCCCATTTTTGTCCTATCAGCTGCAGCCACTGCCATCAGGGGCTTATCTACAGCTTTCTGTAATGCTGTAGATAAGCCCCCGATGAAACCTGAAAGATAAGAAAAAAGAATTAGCTTATACTCACCCCGGCGTTTGGTCCGGTCCGATGGGTGTTGCTGTCCCATCTGACACCTCCCATCTTCATATGATGATGCCCTCCTCCTTGCTTCTCCCTCAGTTCCTGCGCACGCATACTTTATTGGCCCTGTTGAGGGCAGTGCAGAGTACTGCAGTACGCAGGCGCCTGACCTCTGATCTTTCCCGGCGCCTGTGCACTGCAGTACTTTACTCTGTCCTCAACAAGGCAGATAAAGTACATGTGCGCAGGAGCCGAGGGAGAAGCAAGGAGGAGGACATCATTGTATGAAGATGGGAGGCACCGGACAGCGACGAACCACTGCCCCCGCCCCCGGTGAGTATAATCTAACGTGATTTTCTTATTTTTCAGGCTTCATCGGGGGCTTATCTACAGTATTACAGAATACTGTAGATAAGCCCCTGATTGCGGTGGCCCCTGCTTATGGGGTGACAGATTCCCTTTAAATAAACTACATACATATTCTAGAATACCCGATGCGTTAGAATCAGGCCACCATCTTGTTGATTATAATGATGTAGATGGAGTCATTGTGTGCTCTATAGGTCATAATTTTTGGCCTCGTATGCCTTTTTGAGGCAGACACCAAGATGGCGTCTTGGTGCCTGCCTCAAATAGGCATATAATAATGCTAACATAGAACACTGACTCTGCCTGCATCATTATATTCAATGTTCCTGTTGGTGCGAACATCTGAATCCCATTCTATGGGGCTTCAGACACAAATACCGACAGGGCCACTGATCATAGTCCAACGTGAACAGTCTGAGAGGCACGGCACCGTATAGGGAATGTGTGTCTGACTGCAGAGCCCCCATAGATAGGTTAAGCTATAAAGGAACTTTGGGCAGTGCTTCCCCCCTCCCACTACTTCTCAGGTGATGCCATATATTAGAACGCCCACTGACCAACGGGAGAAAGGGGAAGGGGCGTCCGGCCACACCCTCAGGGGTTAAATTCTTGTGCTGGGCCGGATAATTCCTCTTCCTCCCCTGGCTGACCATTCGAAGTTTTGTCCCACCCTCCCTCCCTTATAAATTCGCAATTGTGCTGTGCGGCTATTGTATATAATGTTTATTTAAAAAAAAAAAAATTTTGGACTATGTTTTCATTACTTACATGATTTTGTTGTATCCAATGTCACAGCGGTAGTATGGGGGGGCAAAGGTTCGTAACCTCTCATCAGCTTCCTTACCCACTGTCAGTTATGGGGGGTTTTCGGCTCTGAGTCTGTTGAGAATTTGTATTTGCCTCTCTCGGTTTAGAATTCAATAAACTGTGACCGACCTGTTCAACCCATCCAGGCCTTTTTGTTGTTTCGTTATTATGGGATTGGTGGGAGGCGGGGAGGCACCGTTTACGTCATACGGGTCTCTGCAGTCTAAGCAGGACTGTCTTAGGATGCCCAAGTCCTACTAGTTAATGAATGTCTCTAGAACCTTTTATAAGGGAATAATTGTCATGGCTAGATGATGACAAGGTCACAACATCTCCCACATCGGCAAGTATGTAGTCAGTAAAGGGAAACCTGTCACCTCGTTTTTCAGCTATAAGCTGCGGCCACTGCCTTTCTACTGCATTCTAGAATGCTGTCGATAAGCCCTGAAAGGCAGTGGCCGCAGCTTATAGCTGAAAAACGAGGTAACAGGTTGCCTTTATCAATGTAAGCCTATGGAGCATCAGAACAAGGCCCCATAGGCTAGCATTATAGAAGAGACTTCTCGCTCTCACCGAGAGCATAGAGTGAGCCGAAGAGTCTGGAGAGCGATGAAAGGCGATTCCGACAGCTAAATAGGAAAGGGTTATTTACAGTTAGAGCAGTCACACTGTGGAATGCCGACCACAAGAACTAGTAATAGCAGACACTACAACAGCTTTTAAAAAGGGCTGGATGATTTCTTCAATACACATAACATTGTGGGTTATATTTAATTTAGTGACAAAATGGACAATTGGTGGAGAAAGGTTAAACTTGATGGACCTAAGTCTTTTTTCAACCTTTGTATGTAACTATGTATCTATGACATCACATAAAAGTGGAGCTGGACAGAGCTTGATCTCAGAGAAGACAGCAGTTGGGAAGTATATTACCCTACCACACTACAGTACATACACGTTTAGTGAAAAAAACAAAACTTCATGAGGATTCTTCAAACATGTACGACGTACAGTATTGGTATGCCATATATTTCAGAAATATTCTATTACAAAGGAATATTAATTAATTCAGAATTTTTATTTCATTTTTTTAAATTAGGAATTCCCTATCAGTATGTCTTTGGAGTGTGGGAGGAAACCGGAGTACCCGGAGGAAACCCACGCAAACACGGGGAGAACATACAAACTCCTTGCAGATGTTTTCCTTAGTGACATTTAAACCCAGGATCCCAGTGCTGCAAAACAACAGTGCTAACCACTGAGCCCCCGTGCTGCCCAAGTACAGCTTTGATGATGGACTTGCTGTAATAGATGTATATGGTGCCCTAAAGACAAATTGGACAAATGCATCTTCTGATGCTGCGAGCGGCCCTGGATAATCCACGCCGACAGGATGATATAATCCGGCGGAAGATGGACCCTAGGAGAAGAGATATAAAACTAATTTAAGTAATGGGACTCCGTATTAGAGGATACTGCTTTGGTGTCATTGTGGCAGGACGGTAGAGAAATCTTATCCGTGCAGAGGAACAGGATCATTGTCACTCATCATACATGTGACAATCCCACCACTGACAGAAAACATCTCCACATGAATTATTCTCACTGGCCAACATCAAACAACATAGACTTTATTATCACACTTACGTCTTCTAGGTTCTCGCTCTTCTACTATTTTGGCATTTTGCTCTTCTACCAGTTTTATTGCAGAGTTATTTTTCTTCTCAACTAGAAATTCATATAAAAAGTGAAAAAACAAGTCAATGATCATTGTCAGTCATCATACATGTGACAATCGTACCCACTGGGAGTTAACATCTCCTCCTCGTGACTAATTCTTAATCGGCGACATCAGACAACATAGACCTTATTGTCACACTTACCACTGCTAGGTTCTGTCTCTGGGACTATTTCTGGGTCTTGATCTTCTCCCAGTCTTAGTGCAGATGTATTTATTGTCTCAACTGGAAATTCATGTAAAAAAGTAAGAAAAACAAGTCAATGATCATTGTTAGTCATAGATGTGAAAATCCCACCACTGACATATAGCGATGAGCGAGTGTGCTCGTTACTGGAGTTTTCCGAGCATGCTCGGGTGTTCTCCACATGTATTCAGGTTCTCTAGCAGTCTCAAATCATGCAGCTGCGGGGACTAAAAGTTGATTTCCGAGCACGCCCAAACTACTCAGAGAACACCCGAGCATGTTCGGAAAACTCGAGTAAAGAGCACACTCACTTATCACTACATATAATATATCCTCCTCATGAATTATTCTCAGTTGCCGACATCATACAACATAGACCTTATTGTCACACTTACCTCTGCTAGGCTCTGTCTCTGCAACTATTTCTGGGTCTTGTTCTTCTCCCAGTTTTAATGCAGATGTATTATTGGCCTCAACTGGAAATTCATATATAAAAGTAAGAAAAACAAGTCAATGATTATTGTCAGTCATAGATGTGAAAATCCCACCATTGACATATAGTGATGAGCGAGTGTGTTCGTTACTCGAGTTCTCCGAGCATTTTGAGGGTGCTCATGAATTAAGTTTTAGTCCCCGCAGCTGCATGATTTGCAGCTTCTAGACAGCCTGAATACATGTGCGGATTGCCCGTTTTTTTGGAAATCCTCACATGAATTCAGGTTCTCTAGCAGTCTCAAATCATGCAGCTGCGGGGACTAAAGCTTGATTTCCGAGCACGCCGAAACTACTCAGAGAACACCCAAGCACGTTCAGAAAACTCGAGTAAAGAGCACATTCGCTTATCACTACATATAATATCTCCTCCTTGTGAATTATTCTCAATCGCCGACATCAGACCACATAGACCTTATTGTCACACTTACGTCTGCTAGGCTCTGTCTCTGCCACTATTTCTGGGTCTTGCTCTTCTCCCAGTTTTAATGCAGATGTATTTTTTGCCTCAACTGGAAAATTATATAAAAAAGTAAGAAAAACAAGTCAATGATAATTGTCAGTCATAGATGTGAAAATCCCACCACTGACATATATAGCGATGAGCGAGTGTGCTCGTTACTGGAGTTTTCCGAGCATGCTCGGGTGTTCTCCACATGTATTCAGGTTCTCTAGCAGTCTCAAATCATGCAGCTGCGGGGACTAAAAGTTGATTTCCGAGCACGCCCAAACTACTCAGAGAACACACGAGCATGTTCGGAAAACTCGAGTAAAGAGCACACTCACTTATCACTACATATAATATATCCTCCTCATGAATTATTCTCAGTTGCCGACATCAGACAACATAGACCTTATTGTCACACTTACCTCTGCTAGGCTCTGTCTCTGCAACTATTTCTGGGTCTTGTTCTCCCAGTTTTAATGCAGATGTATTATTGGCCTCAACTGGAAATTCATATATAAAAGTAAGAAAAACAAGTCAATGATTATTGTCAGTCATAGATGTGAAAATCCCACCATTGACATATAGTGATGAGCGAGTGTGTTCGTTACTCGAGTTTTCCGAGCATTTTGAGGGTGCTCATGAATTAAGTTTTAGTCCCCGCAGCTGCATGATTTGCAGCTTCTAGGCAGCCTGAATAAATGTGGGGATTGCCCGTTTTTTTGGAAATCCTCACATAAATTCAGGTTCTCTAGCAGTCTCAAATCATGCAGCTGCGGGGACTAAAGCTTGATTTCTGAGCACGCCGAAACTACTCAGAGAACACCCAAGCATGTTCAGAAAACTCGAGTAAAGAGCACATTCACTTATCACTACATATAATATCTTCTCCTTGTGAATTATTCTCAATCGCCGACATCAGACCACATAGACCTTATTGTCACACTTACATCTGCTAGGCTCTGTCTCTGCCACTATTTCTGGGTCTTGCTCTTCTCCCAGTTTTAATGCAGATGTATTTTTTGCCTCAACTGGAAAATTATATAAAAAAGTAAGAAAAACAAGTCAATGATAATTGTCAGTCATAGATGTGAAAATCCCACATTGACATATAATATATCCTCCTCCTCAATTATTCTCAGTCTCCGACATCAGACCACATAGACCTTATTGTCACACTTACCTCTGCTAGGCTCTGTCTCTGCGACTATTTCTGGGTCTTGATCTTCTCCCAGTTTTAATGCAGAGGTATTTTTTGTCTCATCTTGAAATTCAGATAAAAAAGTAAGAAAAACAAGTCAGTGATCATTGTCAGTCATAGATGTGAAAATCCCACCATTGACATATAATATATCCTCCTCCTCAATTATTCTGTCTCCGACATTAGACAACATAGACCTTATTGTCACACTTACCTCTGCTAGGCTCTGTCTCTGCGACTATTTCAGGGTCTTGATCTTCTCCCAGTTTTAATGCAGAGGTATTTTTTGTCTCATCTTGAAATTCATACAAAATAAGTAAGAAAAACAAGTCAGTGATCATTGTCAGTCATAGATGTGAAAATCCCACCATTGACATATAATATATCCTGCTCGTGAATTATTCTGTCGCCGACATCAGACATCAAAAACCTTATTGTCACACTTACCTCTGCTCGGTTCTGTCTCTGGGACTATTTTTGGGTCTTCATCTTCTCCCAGTTTTAATGCAGATGTATTTATTGTCTCAACTGGAAATTCATGTAAAAAAGTAACATATAATATATCCTCCTTGTGAATTATTCTCAGTCGCTGACATCAGACCACATAGACATTATTGTCACACTTACCTCTGCTAGGTTCTGTCTTTACTACTAGTTCTGGTTTTTGCTCTTCCAGTTTTAGTGCAGATGTATTTTTCATATGAACTGGAAAATCATACATAAAATGAAGAAAAACAGGTCAATGATAAACTCCTATAAGATTAGAGTCTTATCTTTATGGTTGCTGCTGCCGGATTGCTATGAGCGCAACCCTGTGGTCGGCGTTCATAGCACACCTATAATTCTGCTACATAGAGGTGATCTATGCATCTCTTCTATGTAGCAGAGACGATCGATTTATGGCAGTTTCTAGCCTCCCACGGAGGCTATTGAAGCATGCCAAAATAAAAAAATTGTTTTAAAAATATTAAAAAATGTAAAAAAACAAAAGTTTAAATCACCCCTCTTTCGCCCCATTCAAAATTAAACAATAAAAAAAATCAAACCTACACATATTTGGTATTGCAGTGTTCAGAATCACCCGATCTATCAATAAAAAAAGGATTAACCCTATCGCTAAACGGCTGAGCGAGAGAACAAATCGAAACGCCATAATTAAGTTTTTTTTGCCACCGCAATATTGCATTAATATGAAATAACAAGCGATCAAAAGAACGCATCTGCATAAAAGTGTTATCATTAAAAACGTCAGCTCGGCGCGCAAAAACTAAATCCTCGCCCAACCAGAGATCCCAAAAAGTGGAGACGCTACGGGTCTCAGAAAAGGGCGCAATTTATTTTTTTTTTTTGCAAAGTCTGGAATTTTTTTTCACCACTTAGATAAAAAAGAACCTAGACATGTTTGGTGTCTATGAACTCGTAATGACTTGTAGAATCAAAGTCACAGGTCAGTTTTAGCATTTAGTGAACCTAGCAAAAAAGCCAATCAAAAATTAAGTCTGGGATTGCATTTATTTTGCAATTTTACTGCACTTGGAATTTTTTATCCTGTTTTCTGTTACATGACATGGTAAAACCAAAGATATTGTTCAAAAGTACAACTCGTCCCACAAAAAATAAGCCCTCATACGGCAATATTGACCTAAAAATAAAAAACTTATGGCTCTGGAAAGAAGGGGAAAGAAAAACGAAAACGCAAAATCGAAAAAAAGATTCGGGCGTTAAGGGGTTAAAACATCTGTGGCACATTAAGGGTATATATAGGGTTAGTTTGGGGCCTGATTGAGCCATGGGCAGAGTATTCGTGATCAGTATCAGGCACCAGACTGTATGGCCCCTTATACCTTTTAATGCGCAGCACATAAGAGTGAGAATTTTATACAGTAAAGTGTTGGATTGTTGATTATTTTAAAGGCACAAAAAAGCAGTGATTTTCTGAGCCCTCATGTAACATTTACATTACACCTTATGATCAGTGGCGACAACAAGATGTCCTATAGACCTGCACATACCTGGCAATATGGGAGAGGGTGACTTGTTGTTTTCAGTAGTGAAGCACTGATTATCACCATCATTTCCAGTTGGAGAAGATTCTTTCTGCCTGTTTAGTAGAAAAAAAAAATAAATTACATGTGAAAGCAATGAAAAATAAAAAGACTCCTTTTTTATGGGCAATTAGGACACTTGGACAAAATGAAGGGTATACCTTGCACAGGACTGCCTTCTGTCAGCAAGAATGAAGAATAACTAGTAATAAAGGGCTTTAATGAAATGGAAATGAAAGGCTGGTCATAATGATCAACTGTTATCACCAGCGTTATCACAAGCCAGACATTACAGTGATGATCAATCATGGGGGCGGTGAGTTCTGGATTTAGTATTGTGTCATATGCGTCTTGTATTTGGTATTCTGAAGATATGTCAGTACTATACCCTGTAATAATCTACTCACACGTCTGAGTGTTTTGTGCTGGTCTCTAGAGAGCTATCTGGAGATGGCTCATGATGTTCATCTCTCATCATCATGGTATTGGGGTCATATAGCTAAAATACACAGAGTAAAATTAATTATATATATATAGTATTTTCATACTATTATAGTTATAGTTTTGTGGATTTGCTGATCATATACATACCTTAGAAAGTCTTTGAGAAGATGATACATAGTTTAGACTTTCTGGCCAATCACTGACCTCCTCACTTGTGTCATCCTCATCTGAATCCATATGTTTGGGTCTCTCAATGCCAGCTACAAAGTACAAGTATTATCAAAGATTATTAATATAATCACAGACAGTCACCAAGTTATTACTAATAATGATGGGAACATATTGTCACATAAAATGAAAGACAAGACAAATGGCAACTTTAACCAGATGACGTCTCATTCTACTTACTGAGAAAGTAGCGGGTGTCCTCCTCTGACGTAATATCTGGCCTTAACGTTGGCATATTTTGAAGCTTCTCAAAGTCTAACTCACTCAGGAATGGATGACTCTTGATTTCATTTGCTCCTCCTGGAAACGGAAGACAAGAAAAAAGTGATCCAGACAATGTTAGGAAGACTGTACATTTTAAGTTAATCTAAACTGAAGATATAGCAGATCCAAAATATACTGTAAGTCATGGCATGAAGAATGGGGAATGGACAAGACGATAACGCAGAGACCTCAGTGTTTATCCTCATGGAAATGATCTATTTGTCAGGTCACAGAGGAGCTATAAGTCATTATTAATACTACTATATATATTACCTGTCCCGAGTCTATGTGTTGGATCTTTTATGAGTAGCTGAGTAATGATGCTTTGAGCTTTGGGATGAATAGCATGCTTTTTAAATTTCAAAGTGATGTCATCTGTTATGTAAAAAGTAAATATTACAGAAAAGAAAGTCTCTACATTTACTATCATTTAAAAAAACTCATCAAAAGCAACAAGTAACTAAATCAAAGAATGAACATAGCAACTGAACCAAATTACTGTGGCATCACACAGCATCAGAATATTTTACTTACCTGTGGTGATACTGTTAAAAATAATACTTTTGTATCTTCCTTTAAATGGCACATCACCAGTAAGAAATTTATACATGATGATCCCTAGTGACCACCAGTCAATAGGCCTTCCGTAGCGCTCCCCTAAGATGACTTCTGGGGCTATATAATGCAAGGTGCCAATCTTCTGAAAACCAACAGAACAATAAGAAGATGATCAATGAAAATAACTGTGACAAATAATATCAGTGGAAAAGTTTTCTATGTGAGAAAATATCAGAGAAGCAGAAATAGATCAGATCTGTAAAGAATAAGTTTTTTATGTATAGCTAACCCCATCATCAGGAAACTCTCTGGTGATGTCTTCAGTTTGAGCCTTGTAAATGTCTGATGTTGGTCTCATGAGTCCGAGTTTTGAAAGCCCAAAATCGGTGACTTTGATATGTCCAGTTGATGATATCATGAGGCTGTAAAAGAAAAGATATTGTCAGCCCTAAGTAATAACCCATAGACTGTATACCAAACTATAACTGTCTCCCTTTATTATACTGCAGCGTTCACTTACTTTCCAGGCTTCAGGTCTCGGTGAACCACACCATAGCTGTGCAGATATTCCACAGCAACAACCGTTTCTGCAAGGTACCTGCGGGCCCAGGCGAGGGATAAATGACCATATAACTTTAAGAGACTGCCACAGTCTCCTCCTAGAGCAGAAAGCAAATATGACAGGTGAGGGTTTGTTACAATGTAAGTTACACATGATGAGTGTGAATGAGAAATAAGCTGAGACATTGGGGCAGGGAGTCAATCATAGAGATACACTGTGTACTGTAGAGCGTATACTGTATACTGCAGAGTAATCCTATACAAAAAGAGAGCTGAGATCTGCCCCCTGCTGGTAAACTCTTACATTGCACTGTCAATCTCTGACAGCGGCATTTACAGCAGGTGACCTGGAGGTGAGCTGCTCTAAGCACTCATCGCTCCCATTCCATGTCAGTGGTTTGCTATGGCTGCTGAGTGTCTGCGGAAGACTACTATCCTTGCCACTATGGTACTTCTGTGAAGGTCAGTGTGTAGCTTGGCTTCATAGTGGACCAAGATTTTTACCATATTCTGCAATGCCCATATTGCAGTACATAGTAATTATGATTATATAATCGCAAGTTCAGGTCCCTTATGGAGACTAAAAAATAAAATAACAAAAATATTTGGGGAAAGAAAATTTTATATAAACATCACTTTTTCTCCATTCAAAATAAATAATAAAAAAACAAACTCAGATGGAATTGCAGTGTTTTTGTTGCCCCAACATCAGAAAAAAATGCAATAAGAAGCAATGAAAATTATTATCTGTCAGAAAGATGTAACCTTCCTAATCTGTTCTTCTGAGCATGTAGAATAATGAAATATAAATACATTGGTAGCTTTATATATTTAAGCAGAAATGGGCTGATTATAGATACAATGGATAAGTTTACCTGCTTCAAAGTCCATGACCATACACAGATGTTGTTTAGTTGGGAAGGAACAAAGCGTGGAGACAACAAAGGGACAATCAGCGAATATTGCGATGTCCCTTTCCTGATAGGCCATTTCAAGATACTCTGGATCCTCCAGGTTACTCCTTGCTTGTTTCTTCATGGCGAATACCTTGTTTGTGTCTTTATGACGCACTAAGTGGACGGCCCTGTAGAGGAGAAAAATCCATAATTTATACAGAATTCTTACTAACAGTCTGTCTATACTGTATGTCAAATGATCTTCTGTCCTAATAGTTAAAAGTGATTAATAGTGATGAGCGAGTATCCTCGTTACTTGAGTTTTCCGAGCATGCTCGGGTGTTCTCTGAGTATTTTGGCGTGCTCGGAGATTTCGTTTGTGTCGCCGCAGCTGCATGGTTTGCGACTGCTAGACAGCCTGAATACACGTGAGGAGGAATGCCTGTTTGTTAGGAAATCCCCACATGTATTCAGGCTGTCTAGGAGCCGCAAATCATGCAGCTACGGCGACACAAACTAAATCTCCGAGCATGCCAAAATACTCAGAGAACACCCGAGCATGCTCGGAAATCACGAGTAACAAGTATACTCGCTCATCACTAATAGTTAATACTAGATGTATGGCCGTCACTAGAAACCAATGTCTGGAAATACACAAAATTACTCAGCATAAATGATCACTTAGGGCTCATACTCACTTACGAGAGACTCGCATGATTCTCGTGCTAGTCTCTCGCATGAAAACTCGGCACTACCACTGGCACTGGGACCGGAGCGTGCGGCTGCATAGAGATACATGTAGCCGCACACTCCAGTCCCAGTGCCGGCAGCTGTGCCAGGTTTCCATGTGAGACTGGCACCAGAATAGTGCGAGTCTCTCGCAAGTGAGTATGAGTCCTTATGGGAGGTTTTCATACATATCACATCATAACTGAGGTGAATCGGGACAAATAGATGTGGAGTAGATGACTAGATGTAGATTAGATCTAGTGCAAAGTGGTACCGATAGCAACAGCTCAACACACAAAAAACAAGTCCTTACAAAGCTCTATGGGATGAAAAAATAAAAATGTTACAGATCTTGGAATACAGTAACATTTAGATGTGGACTCATATACAGGAATTTCCGTAAGGCAGGACATATAGACTGAGGCATCATCATAAGGAGTTTGGGAAAAATGAAGATTATACATAACGCTCACCCAAAACCTCCACTGCTGATCTCTTTGATCTGGGTATAGTCGCTCTTACTTGGTTTTCTCATAGGGGTCAGTGATCTGATCACGGCCTAGAAGAATAAGAAATGACAATAAGACATATAAGTTGCAGGAAGATAAAAGCTGCAGATGCAGGAACTTCTCTACATTATGTCCCCGCTGATTACACTGCAGCAGATGTAGAGGACATGATACCAGCAGGACGCGCCACAGACACTATTATATTATAGGGATATCCTCCATACACATGTATCATTGTACTGGAGGGGATGGTAAGGGACATCACACAGAGGAGACAGGAATAATAATAGGTCAAATCTACATTCATTAAGAATAGAGTTAACCCACTGTACTCTGGGGTGTAACATGTGATGTGTAATTCATACCCCGTTATCTGATGATATACAGATGTTTTCTCTGATACTTACACTGGCAGATTCGGGGATCTCTGGTGTCTCAGATATTCCACCGTCAGCAGTTGCCGGCTCAGTTGTCTCTAATATAATGATAAAATAATGAGACATCATGTATTAGACTATATCAGAACTTAATATATAACACATTGATATAAGGAAGGAAAGACAAGTAAATGGTATAATACTAGTTATATGGATATTCTGCACATACTGTATATACTTATGGCACATCCATAGATAGATATACTCTGCCATAAATGTGTGATTGTTCGGGATCTGACAGTGACTTGGATGGGGACCTTGTGAGGTCCTCTGTGCATTTTGGGGCTGAGAAGATCCCAGAAGAGAGAACCAGAGGGGTTTTCAGAATTGCATGAGCCCTCTCCATTACAGTCTACAGGAGGTTCAGGAGCCGTCACCGGCCTCATACAGAGGATGAAGAGTAAATTTATATATTCTCTGGTGTCTCCATAATATTAATGTTTGTAGGAATGCGAGATGATCAGCTTACCTTCAATCAGATCACTTTTTAGCCCTGGCTCACTGGTATTGGGGTCAGCGATATTTCGGTGTTGCCCCTCTTTGGAGTCACCGGCCGGTGTTTCCTGATGGATATAATATGTGCAATTAATATAACAACTCACAAATACTAAATTACAGTACACAAAAGACAGAATGGACTAAACCTGGAATAACATAATTGCGGGGAATATACACGGCCGCTCCGTCCAGTAAATCCACATTAATATATAAGGGACTTGTATATACAACAGTTTTCCAATAACATCTATTACCAGAACTGCAGCATTTACAAGAAGGAAGATTGTGAAGATAAAGCGAGACCGATGTGATATGAAAGGTCCGCACCACTGAGCACAGTACAGACTGTCACCACAGAGGATGGAGCAGAGACAGGCTGCCATAAAAGATCCTGTATCTGCCTGGAGCGGACAGGAGGCTTCTATAATGAGAAATATGACAATCTGCTATATGACTAGTAATCTGGAGAAGATCAGACAAGAAAGACCTGAGATATAGAAGATGACAGATTCTTACCAAATGCTTCAGTGGGCGGGCAATAAACTCTAGTACATACAGGAAATGTTGGGCCAATTGTTTAAAAAAGGCCAAATCTCCACATTGGGATTTTTCTTCAGCCTATAAAAATGGAAATAAACAAAAAAGGAAAATCATGAGAGAAAGTAGAGAATATAGGACGCTATTTATGTCACCATTTTACTAGTGCAATCTACAGCTACAATTAATACATATATGGATATTTCTTATAAGCTATAAATTATATTGCTCTTGGCCAAACTACATGTTTCATGTAAATAAACTTGTATTTTATAAATATTATTCATTATTGTTTCATGTGCTGTGAATATCATTTATTACTATTGTTATATGCTTTGCCCAGATTGTCTGCTACCTGTTGTACTAATGTCCTGATGTTCATCTGTAAATGCTCAAGATATTCTGAGCTTATATGACCTTGTTGGTGTTTGGTCAGGCAGTCTCTCACTTGCTTCACAACTAGCCGGTAAGTGAAGCTGAGGACGCCATCGGGTACTGGTAGCACATGGGCAGGGGCATAGATGGTAAGAATCCCCTGGAGTAGTGCCAACTCCTCAAGTTTATCTGAAGAAATTCCAGACATTTCAAAAAAATCCAAGTGCAGTCAGTATATCACCAGCTTCATAGCCAATCACTGACAACAATGACACCTGGGCAGTAAGCACTTGGGTAGGTAGTGGTGGTGCATTATGATGTCATAATGGAATCTTGTGGTGGAATGTTAACATGCCATCAGTGATGTCATCATGGAATCCGGGGATGGAATCTTAACCCAGTTACAAGTTTGAAAGTATAGTTACATCCATGGTTGTGTCTCTGTCTTTTTTTAGGCAGCACCAGAGCCCGCATCTCTACCCATACATGACAGCTGATGTGATCAGCTGTCATGTCCTGCAAATAGATGCAGATGGATTTTGGCTGTCAACCACTTAAATGCTGCTGTCAATCACTGACAACTGCATATCAGACGTGCTATCCGAAACCGTGTCACAAGTCTCGCTCAACAGCGCCCTTGTCACATGATTCTGGGGTTGCGATGGGTTATCATAAAAGCCGGGGGTCTGCAGAAGACCAGTGTGCCTGTCCATTGATCTTCTTTTAGGAACACCGACTCATGGCCGGCGTTCAGATGTTTTTCCCACCACTTAATTAAAAAAAGGACCTATACATGTTTGGTATCTGCATTCTCGTACTGTCCTGTAGAATCATATTACCAGGTCAGTTTTAGCATTTAGTAAACATTTTAAATTAAAAAAATTTGTGGAATTGCACTGTTTTGCAATTTCACAGCACTTGAAATTTTTTCCCCGTTTTCAAGTACAATATATGTAATCTATGGTGATATTTAAAACTACAACTCAGCCTGCAATAAACAAGCCCTCATAGGCTATATTGATGGTAAAAAATGTTCTGGCTCTGAGAAGAAGGGGAGCAAAAAAACGAAAGCACATAAAATGGAAAATCGTAAGGTGGTGGTTAAAGGGGCATCTCACCATAAAGGGAAGTTGCCTAGAAACATTCTAGTAACAATTAAAGTGGCAACATAATTTGTTGAGCATCAGAACCAGAATCAAGGATAGAGGGAAAATCATGGCTTTGCTCTTCTTATCAGGCTTTTACATCCGTCTTTCCCCCAAAAAATTATTTAAACCAGGTTTTGGATGCTAAATATTCTTTACATGTGTAAACATTTACTTTTTCTTCATATTGTGACCAGGGTGGACTGGGAGTAAAATTCAGCCCTGGCATTGTAGAGCACGCGGGCCCACGCTATCACCGCCCCTCCCAAGCTTGTATTTTATGAATATTATCCATTATTTCTTTATATGCTTTGCCCAGATTGTCTGTTACCTGTTGTACTAATGTCCTGATGTTCATCTGTAAATGCTCAAGATATTCTGAGCTTATACGACCTTGTTGGTGTTTGGTCAGGCAGTCTCTCACTTGCTTCATAACCAGCCGGTAAGTGAAGCTGAGGATGCCATCGGGTATTGGTAGCACATTGTCAGGGGCATAGGTGGTAAGAATCCCCTGGAGTAGTGCCAACTCCTCAAGTTTATCTGAAGAAATGTCAGACATTTCAAACAAATCCAAGCGCAGTCAGTATATCACCAGCTTCGCAGCCAATCACTGACAATAATGACACCTGGGCAGTAAGCACTTGGTTAAGTAGTGGCGGAGCATTATGATGTCATAATGGAATCTTGGGGTGGAATGTTAACTTGTCATCAGTGATGTCATAAGGGAATCTGGTGATGGAATCTTAAAGGGACATCTCACCATAAAAGGAAGTTGCCTAGCAATAATTATTGTGGCAATACCATAGGCTGAGCATCAGTTTCAAACTCAGGCATGGAGGGAAGAACCAGATTTCATAATAATAATATTGCGATATATAGTTAAGTTCTCACATTGAATATTTTCACTGCAAAGAAAACACATTTTCTTACAGTCCCCACAAAGTTGATGGGATTTCTAGAAATCTCATGCCCACTGTGATTTTTTATACCCTGTATAAAATGACCTGCGGTGCGTGTGTTTGAAATCCACAATATACAGGATACATTTTTCTTGTGATTACGCTGAGATTTATATGCAGATTTTATCTATAGAATTGCATTAGATGAGGAAAATACGTAGGTAAAAAACGCAAAATTCATAAAATCCACACATGACTCTTTCAGTAAACCTTTGTTAAAGCCGAGTACCAGGAAGTATCAAAATTAAAGCAGATTTATTCAACACATAACATAGCAAATAAACAAAAAATCACAGTCAAAAAGATACAAAAATAGGTGGAAAATGCAGCAGAAAATCTGCGACATCAAAAACTCACCAACTACTCTTCACGGGAACTTAGCCTACCAAACAAATAGCACCAGAGCAGATCAAAATATTACCAGCATATACAGTAGTGATAATACCGCCATACGGATCTTGTCCCGCAAAAAACAAGCCACATACAGCATCATCAGCAAAAAATAAAAGTTATAGCTCGCAGAATAAAGCGATGCAAAAATAATTATGCTTTATGTAAAATTGTTTTCATTGCATAAAACCGACAAAGCATAAAAAAACTACCTAAATGAGGTATCGCTGTAACCGTACTGACCCGAAGAATAAAACCGCCTTATCAATTTTACCGCAGATGGAACGGTGTAAACGCACCCCCCCAAAAGAAATTCATGAAATGCTGATTTTTGTTCAATCTGCGTCACATAAATCGGAATAAAAAGCGATCAAAAGATGTCACGTACCCGAAAATGGTACCAATAAAAACGTCAACTCGTCCCGCAAAAAATAAGACCTAACATGACTTGGTGGGTTAAAATATACAAAAATTAAAGCTCTCAATATGTGGTGATGCAAAAACTATTTTTACAATAAAAAGCGTCTTTTAGCGTGCGACAGCTGCCAAACATAAAAACCACCATAAATAGTAAATGAACCCCCCGTTATCACCCCCTTAGTTAGGGAAAAATAATAAAATTAAAAGAAAATGTATTTATTTCCATTTTCCCGCTAGGGTTAGGGCTAGGGCTAGAATTAGGGCTGAGATTACGGTTAGGGGTGTGTTGGGGTTAGGGTTGGAGTTATAATTGGGGGTTTCCACTGTTTGGGCACATCAGGTGCTCTCCAAATGCAGCATGGCGTCTGATCTCAATTCCAGCCAATTCTGCGTTGAAAAAGTCAAATGGTGCTCCTTCCGTTCCAAGCTCTGCCATGTGCCCAGTGTTTTACCCCCACATATGGGGTATCAGCCTACTCAGGACAAATTGCAAAACAACTTTTGGGGTCCAATTTCTCCTGTTACCCTTAGGAAAATAAAAAATTGGGGGCAAAAATATGATTTTTGTGGAAAAAAATGATTTTTTTATTTTCACGCCCGGGCGTTATAAACTTCTGTGAAGCACTTGGGGGTTCAACGTGCTCACCACACATCTAGATAAGTTCTGTGGGGGGTCTAGTTTCCAAAATGGGGTCACTTGTGGGGAGTTTCAATAGTTTAGGTACATCAGGGGCTCTCCAAACGCACATGACACCCGCAGACCATTCCATCAAAGTCTGCATTCCAAAACGTCACTACTTCCCTCCTGAGCCCCGACGTGTGCCCATATAGTCGTTTTCTCCCACATATGAGGTATCAGCGTACTCAGGACAAATTGGATAACAACTTTAGGCGTCCAATTTCTCCTGTTACCCTTGGGAAAATGAAAAAATTGGGGACTAAAATGATCTTGTTTGTGGAAAAAATGCGATTTTTTTATTTTCATGACCGGGCATTATAAACTTCTGTGAAGCCCTTGGGGGGTTCAAAGTGCTCACCACAATCTAGATAAGTTCCTTAGGGGGTCTAGTTTCCAAAATGGGGTCATTTGTGGGGGGTTTCCACTGTTTAGGTACATTAGGGGCTCTCCAAAGGCAACATGACACCCGCAGACCATTCCATCAAAGTCTGCATTCCAAAACGTCACTGCTTCCCTTCCGAGCCCCGACGTATGCCCATACAGTAGTTTTCTCCCACATATGGGGTATCAGCGTACTCAGGACAAATTGGACAACAACTTTTCAGATCCAATTTCTCCTGTTACCCTTGGGAAAATAAAAAATGGGGACTAAAAGATCATGTTTGTTGAAAAAATAAGATTTTTTTATTTTCACACCCGGTCGTTATAAACTTCTGTGAAGCACTGGGGGGTTCAAAGTGCTCACCACACATCTAGATAAGTTCCTTGGTGGGTCTAGTTTCCAAAATGGTGTCATTTGTGGGGGGGTTTTTCACTGTTTTGGTACATCAGGGGTTTTCCAAACGCGACATGGTGTCCGATCTCAATTCCAGCCAAAAACGTCAAATGGCGCTGCTTCCCTTCCAAGCTCTGCCATGCGCCCAAATAGTGGTTTACCCCCACATGTGGGGTATCAGCGTACTCAGGACAAATTGCACAATAACTTTTAGGGTCCTGTTACCCTTGGAAAAATAAGAATTGAGGGCGAAAAGATCATTTTTGTGGAAAAAATATGATTTTTTAATTGTACGGCTGTACGTTATAAACTTCTGTGAAGCCCTTGGGGGTTCAAAGTTAACACCACACATCTAGATAAGTTCCTTGGGGGGTCTAGTTTCCAAAATGGTGTCATTTGTGGGGGGTTTCCACTGTTTTGGTACATCAGGGGTTATATATATACTACATTCATACAACATACATGCATACTACATACATTCTACATGTATACAACATTAATGCAACATACATACATACTACATACATGCTACATATATACTACATTCATACAACATACATACTACATACATGCTTCATATATACTACATTCATACAACATACATACATAGTACATACATACTACATACATACATACTGCATACATACTACATACATACTGCATACAATACATTCATACAATACATACATATAGACATACAGTACATATAACATAGAGTACATACTCACCATCACTTGTCACTTTGATCCCCGAAGCCAGTGTCATCTATGAAAAAATATGAAAATAACAAACAAGCCATATACTCCCTGATCCGCAGAAATCCACGAGGGTCCCATGCCGATCTCCCGTGGAGAACAGCAGCATCAGCTGATGCGACCGCTCTCTAGGGGCTTCACTAATCCAATGACGGGAGGTAGGTATCCTTCAGCACTGTATTCCTCCGCCACCGTAAAAAAATAGTCCCTAGTCTCACTTTTGGCATTGCTGTGTGAGAAAGTTCCCATGCAGCTTTTGCCATAAAGTGAGACCAGGGACTATTTTTTTACAGTGGCGGAGGAATACAGTGCAGAAGGATACCTACCTCCCGTCACTGGATTCCTGGAGCCCCGTAGAGAGCAGTCGCATCAGCTGATGCTGCTGTACTCCACGGGAGATCGGCGTGGGACACGCGTGTGTTATGACTGAGTCACCGTAGGAGGCAGACACAAAAATAGAAGCTACGTCCAGAAAACCAGAGAAGTTGGCAACTATCAGATTGCAGACCCCTGAACCTATCAACACAACTAGCAGTAGCCATGGGGGGTTCCTACGATGCCCTAGACCCCTCGATCACAGCCGGAGAGCTAAATAGCCTAAAGACAGAAAAGGAAATCTAAACTGCCCCAGAGCAGACCCCAAAGTAAAAGGCAGCCCCCAACATATAATGACGGTGAAGCAAGATGAAAAAACACTCACACAGATAGAAAGATAGGCTGAGCAAATGATGGGGCCCAAGCCAACCAAACAGAACAGGAAGGTTGCTGTCTGCAATCTGCCAAAACCCTATCAAACACATAAGCCAACAAGCTGATATGGAAAAAGACCCTGAAGCAGCTAGGCTTCAAAAACTAAATCAGCACTCAGGTATTTTCAGAAGACAGAGCTAAAGGAATTCAGCACACCCCAGCAGGGAATGGCAGAAATCCAGAAAAACAAAGCAAAACAAAGTCAAAGCACAAATGCAAAAAGCCGAGCAGAAAACTTAGCTTTAGAAGAGCAGGAATTCAGACTGGTCTTCAAGGATCCCACAGAGAAATCACCCGCAGGGCAGAAGGGCGTCGGCAGCCTTATATCCAGTCAGTAACTCCACTCAGCCAGTCATCATCATCAGGCTCAGGTGTTTGATAATCAGGCTCACTACCTTTCTTTACCAGAAGAGGGAGTTCCTCGGGCCTCGGTAGTGAAGGGGAAAATGAACTCACAACACGCGTGGATTTCTGCGGATCAGGGAGTATATTGTTTGTTTGTTATTTTCATATTTTTCCACAGATGACACTGGCTTCGGGGATCAAAGTGACAAGTGATGGTGAGTATGTACTCTGTTATATGTACTGTATGTCTTTATGTATGTATTGTATGAATGTATTGTATGTATGTAGTATGTATGTATGTATGTACTATGTATGTATGTTGTATGAATGTAGTATATATGAAGCATGTATGTAGTATGTATGTATGTTGTATGAATGCAGTATATATGTAGCATGTATGTAGTATGTATGTATGTTGCATGAATGTAGTATACATGTAGAATGTATGTAGTATGTATGTATGTTGTATGAATGTAGTATATATGTAGCATGTACTGTATGTAGTATGTTGTATGAATATAGTATATATGTAGCATGTATGTAGTATGTAGTATGTATGTATGTTGTATGAATGTAGTATATATGTAGTATGTATGTATGTTGTATGAATGCAGTATATATGTAGCATGTATGTAGTATGTATGTATGTTGTATGAATATAGTATATATGTAGCATGTATGTAGTATGTATGTATGTTGTATGAATATAGTATATATGTAGCATGTATGTAGTATGTATGTATGTTGTATGAATGTAGTATATATGTAGCATGTATGTAGTATGTATGCTGTATGAATGTAGTATATATGTAGTATGTATGTTGTATGAATGTAGTATATATGTAGTATGTATGTAGTATGTTTTTTTTTTTTACATTCAACACATTAGCCAGATGATGGAACTACTACTGTCCCATCATTGGCCAATGTGTCAATCACTGTCATTGTAGCAGGCATCGCCCGATGGGACTTGTAGTCCCATCGGACGATGCCTGCACACACAAGACCCCCTGCAGGCCCGCACAGACCACCGACAGCCGGCACAGGCCCCCGAGAGGCCCGCACAGACCACCGGCAGCCGGCACAGGCCCACGGCAGCCGGCACAGACCACAGACAGCCGGCACAGGCCCCCAAGAGGCCCGTACAGACCACCGGCAGCCGGCACAGGCCCCCAACAGGCCTGTACAGACCCCCGAGAGGCCCGTACAGGCCCCCGACAGTCGGCACAGACCCCCGAGAGGCCCGCACAGGCCCCGCCCGCACACACAGACACGCACAGTGTCCGCCCACACACCGCCCACACTCTTCCCCCTTCCCAAACAGGATGTACAAGGCAAGAAAGGGTTTTTTTTAATTACGATATTTCTGTCCCATTGACTTGAATGGGACTTCCGGTATCGGAATCGGCGATACCTGATACTTTTTGTGTATCGGGCCGATCCAATCCGATCCGATATTTCTGAATATTGGATGGTATCGCTCAACACTAGTTACTATGGACGCTGTATATCTATGAGTAGCGGTGGCCATGTTTTAACTGTAATGCGCAGTATGCCTGTCATTATGTTACCAGGGACGCTTTGTATTTATGAGCGGTGATGATTACTTCTTGTTAGTCACGCGCTATTAGGGCCTGGTCTCCTGTTTTCACACATATTGCAACGATTCACAGCTTATAATGATATGGTTTTGATTAAATGACGTATGAGGTAGAATAGGATGGGAGGTTCATCATGGTGATTGTTAAACACACCCTTCCGCTTTGATTGGCCAGTTTTGCTATATCCGATGTGCGATTGGTTGAGTTTGGGTATATATACTTACCTGTCTCCTATAGGCGCCACCCCCTGATGAAGGCTAAGGGTCGAAACACGTGTTGGGGAGGGCGGCTGTCCAGATCAGGTGCAGTGTAGCTTGTAAGTTATACCTTATACTTACCATACTCTTTGATGTCTAACGCTGTTTTCAGAAATTTTCCTGGTCCATGACATAAACTATGCATATACTGACACCTATTGGTGCTATTGGGTATTATTCCCATTATTCACATGGTATATCTATGCAGTGACACATATGGTGTTCACTATTTTTGCACTAATATTGCATTTTAATACCTATATATTTTTTGCACTTTATATACGTTTTCTTATTTGTATAATTATGATGTACACCTATAGGGAATTGATATAAAATTTTTACTAATTTGTATGCACCTTACTTATGAATATATATTATCATTTTGGTTTTTAAAAATTTTTTTTCACTGTTGAGATATATATATATTTGTTAGCACCATTTACTGCAATAATATGTCCTTATGAAATGGATAGTACTGCCCTCTTATGTATATTTTTATATTATAAAACACTGATGCTTTGCCACTTTTAAAATACCTCAAGTACCTTTATTTATAAAATAATAAAGAATGTATATATTTACATTCAGGACTTATGGTCAGTGTGTTCTTGTGTGTTGTGCTGGCTCACACCTTGAACCTGGTGGTGCAGTGCTTCCTAAACAATTATCCAGAGTTAACATCCCTGCTCCATAAGATGCGAAGACTGTGCTTGCATATCCGTCGCTCGCCCTTAGACTCCAGTCGTATGCAGAGGCTGCAGCGATCGCTCCACCTCCCCAAGCACTGCCTAATCAGACGTTGCAACAAGGTGGAACTCCACCATGCACATGGTGGAGAGGCTGTGCGAACAGAGGCAGGCTATAATGCATTTGTTGGAGGATACACGGGCAGGCAGTTTGAGGGCAGACATGGAGTTGTCGGGTTTGCAATGGTCCAAGCTGAAAGACCTCTGTAAAGTCCTTCAGTGTTTTGAGGAATGCACACGGCTGGTAAGCGCAGACGACGCCATCATAAGCATGAGCATACCACTTATGCATCTGCTCATGCAAACTTTGACGCACATTAAGGATCAGGCGTCTGCAGGAGGAGGAAAAGGAGGAGGAGGAGGAGGAGGGAAGCCTTGATGACAGTCAGCCATTGTCTGCTCAGGGAACTGTCCTGGACGAGGTGGAGGAAGAAGAGGAGGAGGAGGAGGATGAGGGGGATGATTATTTTGGGGAGGAGGATGCTTCTCGGGGGGGCAAGAGAAAATGTTGGCTTGCCCAGGTCATGTACAGGGTTTGTGCGTGACTGGAGGGATGTGGATTTGGCAGAAAGTGCTTCTCCACCCACCACTGTCAGTGCATCATTGACACCTGGAACATTGGCCCATATGTGTGATTATCTCTTGCGGATCCTAAAAAGGGACCCCCGCATTGTCAAAATTATGAAGGATGACGACTATTGGTTGACCAGCATCCTCGATCCATGCTATAAAGGCAAATTACAGAACATCATGCCACAGGAGAACCTAGAGCTAATACTGGCGAACAAACAAGCAACTCTGGTAAACCGTTTGTAAGAGGCATTCTCAGCACACAGCAGCGGTGCAGGTTCTACCACGAGCCGTACTGGGCCAAATAGAAGAGGTGTTCGTGGTGCACACAGCCGAACTGGCGTTGGAGACAGGGGTTTCATGACCATGTTGTGGACTGATTTCTCGAGGACCGCTCACATGACTGTTAATACTGAATCGATTGCAACAGACAGGAGACAGCAGTTGTCAACTATGGTTCAAAATTACCTCTCCTCCCCTATCGATGTTCTCCCTCACAGTTCATTCCCCTTTGACTACTGGCCCTCTAAACTGGACACCTGGCCTGAATTGGCACAATATGCCTTACAGGAGCTCGCTTGCCCTGCTGGTAGTGTGCTATCAGAAAGAGTCTTCAGTGCTGCTGGATCAATCCTGACAGAAAGAAGGACCCGGCTGTTGACCCAAAATGTTGGTGATCTCACCTTCATTAAAATGAACCATGCCTGGGTTTCAAAGGATTTTGTACCACCTTCCCCTGATGAATTGAAAAAGCAGGTAGTCATATACAGGATATTTCCCAAAGAGTGTATTACATAAACACAATAGAACCTCACAAAAATCCCTCCCAACTCACCCCCCACCCTCACCCGAAAAAACACCTCTCGTCTCTCCCGATGCATTTGATCTCTCATAGCTACAATTTTTGGGTTATATCCTCCTCAATGCTCTCATCCATGTTAATCTAGGAGGTGCCAACCCGGGTGTGTCCAACCAAGGTGCCCACATATCTTCCCATTTCTTAGTTGTTCTTCTCTTTTGATACACATATTTTTCCATATCCATATTATTATTAACTGCATCAGTAACTTCCATGATTGTGGGTATGGAAGATCTCTTCCAGTGAGCCACCACCCTTTTACGAGCTTGATATAATATTCGTGAGACTGCCTGCTGGTGCTCCTCCGAAAGCGGCAAAGTCTCCACCCGCCCCAGAAGAGCCATTTTGGGGTCTAGTACCATTTGACATTGATAGACAGTATTAAGTAAATCATTCACACCTCCCCAAAACCTACGTAACCGAGGACAGTTCCAGGTCATGTGTATCAGATCAGCTTTAGGCGTTCCACATTTCCAACAATCTGCCTCTCTAGCATAGCCCATTTTCAACAGCCATACAGGGGTTCGATAAACTCGATGAAACAAATAAAGATGCGACACTCTGAGCCTCGCTAACCGAGACTTTCGTGACTTCTTGCAATGCATTCTCCCATTCATCATCTGTTAAATCACCTACATCAACTTGCCACTTATTCTTCAGTGTCTCCAAACTTACCACTCTCTTTTCCAACATGGTTGCATATATCATGGATATAATACCTCTTGATCCTCCTCCCATCACTACTCTATCCAACAGCGGAGTTTTAGCTGGATTACCTAGTGGAGCGAGTCACTGTTGTGCTTCACAAGTATGTCTCAGCTGGAGATATTGAAAAAATCTTTTATTAGGGATGGAAAATGTCTGTTTGAGATCCTCAAAAGATCGAAACTAACCTTCCGAATAAAGCTGTGATACTAGTTTAACCCCTTCATGACCCAGCCTATTTTGACCTTAATGACCTGGCCATTTTTTGCAATTCTGACCAGTGTCCCTTTATGAGGTAATAACTCTGGAACGCTTCAACGCATCCTAGCGATTCTGAGATTGTTTTTTCGTGACATATTGGGCTTCATGTTAGTGGTAAATTTAGATCGATAATTTTTGTGTTTATTTGTGAAAAAATCAGAAATTTGGCGAAAATTGTGAAAATTTCGCAAATTTTCAAATTTTGAATTTTTATTCTGTTAAACTAGAGAGTTATGTGACACAAAATAGTTACTAAATAACATTTCCCACATGTCTACTTTACATCAGCACAATTTTGGAAGCAAAACTTTTTTGTTAGGAAGTTATAAGGGTTAAAAGTTGACCAGCGATTTCTCATTTTTACAACAAAATTTACAAAACCATTTTTTTTAGGGACCACCTCACATTTGAAGTTACTTTGAGGGGTCTATATGGTAGAAAATACCCAAAAGTGACACCATTCTAAAAACTGCACCCCTCAAGCTACTCAAAACTACATTCAAGAAGATTATTAACCCTTTAGGTGTTTCACAGGAACTAAAGCAACATGGAAGGAAAAAAAGGACATTTTAATTTTTCCAACAAAAATTTTCTTTCAGCATCAATTTTTTCATTTTTCACATGGGCAACAGGATAAAATGGATCATAAAATTTGTTGGGCAATTTCCCCTGAGTACACCGATACCTCATATGTGGTCAAAAACCACTGTTTGGGCGCACGGCAGGGCTCAGAAGGGAAGGAGCGCCATTTGACTTTTTGAATGGAAAATATGCTGGAATATTTAGCGCTTGCCATGTCGCGTTTGGAGAGTCGCTGTGTGCCTAAACACTGGAGCTCCCCCACAAGTGACCCTATTTTGGAAACTAGACCCCCCAAGGAACTTATCTAGATGCATAGTGATCACTTTGAACCCCCAGGTGCTTCTCAAATTGATCCGTAAAAAAAAAAAAGTACTTTTTTTCACAAAAATTATCTTTTAGCCTCAGTTTTTTCATTTTCACATAGGCAACAGGATAAAATGGATCCTAAAATTTGTTGGACAATTTCTCCTGAGTACACCGATACCTCATATATGGTCATAAACCACTGTTTGGGTGCACGGCAGGGCCCGGAAGGGAAGGAGCGCCATTTGACTTTTTGAATGGAAAATTAGCTCCAATCGTTATCGGACACCATGTCGCGTTTGGAGAGCCCCTGTGTACCTAAACATTGGAGCTCCCCCACAAGTGACACAATTTTGGAACCTAGACCCCTTAAGGAACTTATCTAGATGTGTAGTGAGCACTTTGAACCCCCAAGTGCTTCACAAAAGTTTATAACATAGAGCAGTGAAAATAAAAAATCATTTTTTTTCCTCAAAAATGATTTTTTAGCACGCTATTTTTTATTTTCACAAGGGTAACAGGAGAAATTGAACCAAAAAAGTTGTTGTCCAGATTGTCCTGAGTACGCTGGTACCCCATATGTGGGGGGGGCACTGTTTGGGTGCACGGCAGGGCGCAGAAGGGAATGAGCGCCATTTGACTTTTTGAAATGAAAATTAGCTTCAATCGTTAGCGGACACCATGTCGTGTTTGGAGAGCCCCTGTGTGCCTAAACTTTGGAGCTCCCCCACAAATGACCCCATTTTGGAAACTAGACCCCCTAAGGAACTTATCTAGATGCATAGTGAGCACTTTGAACCCCCAGGTGATTCACAGAAGTTTATAATGCAGAGCAGTGAAAATAAAAAATCTTTTTTTTTCCTAAAAAAAATTTTTTTAGTTGGCAATTTTTTATTTTCACAAGGGTACTAGGATAAATTGGACCCCAAAAGTTGTTGTCCAGTTTGTCCTGAGTACGCTGGTACCCCATATGTGGGGGGGAACCACTGTTTGGGCACACGTTGGGGCTCAGCAGGGAAGTAGTGACATTTTGAAATGCTGACTTTGATGGAATGGTCTGCGGGCGTCATGTTACATTTGCTGAGCCCCTGTGTGCCTAAACAGTAGAAACCCCCACAAGTGACCCCATTTTGGAAACTAGACCCCCCCAAGGAACTTATCTAGATGTGTGGTGAGCACCTTGAACCCCCAAGTGCTTCACAGAAGTTTATAATGCAGAGCCGTGAAAATAAAAAATCATTTTTTTTCCCTAAAAAAAAATGAATTTTAGCACGCAATTTTTTTTTCACAAGCGTAACAGGAGAAATTGGACCCCAAAAGTTGTTGTCCAGTTTGTCCTGAGGACGCTGATACCCCATATGTGGGGGATGACCACTGTATGGGCACACGTCAGGGCTCGGAAGGGAAGTAGTGACGTTTTGGTATGCAGACTTTGATGGAATGGTCTGCGGGCATCATGTTACATTTGCAGAGCCCTTGATGTACCTAAACTGTGGAAACCCCCCACAAGTGACCCCATTTTGGAAACTAGACCCCCCAAGGAACTTATCTAGATGTGTGGTGAGCACCTTGAACCCCGAAGAGCTTCACAGAAGATTGTAACGCAGAGCCATGAAAATAAAAAATCTTTTTTTTTCCTCAAAAAATGAATTTTTAGCTCGCAATTTTTTATTTTCACAAGGGTAACAGGAGAAATTGGACCCCAAAAGTTGGTGTCCAGTTTGCCCTGAGTATGCTGATACCCCATATGTGGGGTGGGACCATTGTTTGGGCACACGTCGGGGCTCGGAAGGGAAGTAGTGACGTTTTGAAATACCGACTTGATCGAATGGTCTGCGGGCATCATGTTAAGTTTGCAGAGCCTCTGATGTGCCTAAACAGTGGAAACCCCCCACAAGTGACCCCATTTTGGAAACTAGACCACCAAGGAACTTATCTAGATGTGTGGTGAGCAGCACTTTGAACCCCCAAGTGCTTCACAGAAGTTTATAATGCAGAACCGTGAAAATAAAAAATCTTTTTTTTACTCAAAAAAGGATTTTTTAGCCCGCAATTTTTTATTTTCACAAGGGTAACAGGAGAAATTGGACCCCAAAAGTTGTTGTCCAGTTTGTCCTGAGTACACTGGTACCCCATATGTGGGGGGGAACCATTGTTTGGGCACACGTCAAGGCTCGGAATGGAAGTAGTGACGTTTTGAAATGCAGACTTTGATGGAATAGTCTGCGGTCGTCATTATGTTTGCAGAGCCCCTGCTGTGCCTAAACAGTGGAAACCCCACACAAGTGACCCCATTTTGGAAACTAGACCTTCCAAGGAACGTATGTAAGATGTGTTGTGAGCACTTTGAACCCCCAAGTGCTTCACAGAAGTTTATAATGCAGAGACGTGAAAATGAAAAAATCATTTTTTTCCACAAAAATAATTTTTTAGCCCCCAATTTTTTATTTTCCCAAGGGTAGCACGAGAAATTAGTCCCCAAAAGTTGTTGTGCAATTTTTCCTGAGTACGCTGATACCTCATATGTTGGGGAAAACCACTGTTTGGGCACACGTCAGGGCTTGGAATGGAGGGAGCACCGTTTGACTTTTTGAACGCAAAATTTGCTGGAATCAATGGTTGCACCATGTCGCGTTTGGCGACCCCCTGATGTGCCTAAACAGTGGAAACCCCTCAATTCTAACTCCAACCCTAACCCCAACACACCCCTAACCACAGCCCTAACCCTAACACATCCCTAACCACAAGCCTAACCCTAATTCCAACGCTAACCCTAATTCCAACCCTAACCCTAACCCTCTTTCCAACCCTAACCCTCTTTCCAATCCTAACCCTAACCCTCTTTCCAACCCTAACCCTCTTTCCAACCCTAACCCTCTTTCCAACCCTAACCCTAACCCTCTTTCCAACCCTAACCTTAACCCTCTTTCCAACCCTAACCCTCTTTCCAACCCTAACCCTAACCCTCTTTCCAACCCTAACCCTAACCCTCTTTCCAACCCTAACCCTCTTTCCAACCCTAACCCTAACCCTCTTTTCAACCCTAACCTTCTTTTCAACCCTAACCCTCTTTTCAACCCTAACCCTAACCCTCTTTTCAACCCTAACCCTAACCCTAATGGAAAAATAAAAATAAAAATATTTTCTTTATTTTATTAGTTGTGGGGTGATAATCGGGGGGTTTATTTACTTTTTCTTTCATTTTGATCACTGTGAGAGTGATCAAAATGAAAGAATTGAATCTGCAGCCGGCAGATTCGGGCGGGCGCACTGCGCATGCGCCCGCCATTTTCTAAGATGGCGGCGCCCATGAACCGGACCCGCCGGACACCGGGAGCGACACGGGGACTTAGAAGGTGCCGGGGGAGGTGAGATGCGGTGAGGGGGTTATCGGAAGCTGGCGGGGAGCAGAGGGAATGGGAGGGGGGCAGATCATGACAGCGGCGGCAGATCGCCGCTGTCATTCAGTTGCGGGGGGGGCGATCGCCGGTGGGGGGGGTGGAATCGGTGTCTCCAGCCATGTCCGATGCTACAGCAGCATCGGCCATGGCTGGATTGTAATATTTCATCAATTTTCATTGATGAAATATTACTATCGCTCTGATTGGCTGTTTAACTTTTAACAGCCAATCAGAGCGATCGTAGCCACGTGGGGGCGAAGCCACGCCCCCTGTGGAGAAGAACAAAGCCCCCTGTATCTGCGGGTCGGGTGACCTTTCAGTGACCTAGGTCACCCGACCCGCAGGGGGGCTTTAAAGTCATGACGCCACATAGGCGTCATGGGTCGTTCTGGCACGACTTTTCATGACGCCTACGTGGCGTCAAAGGTCGTGAAGGGGTTAAGCCCTCTCCTCTCCCATAGTTCAAACCCTCTAATTTATTTAGCTCTGTACATGTCAAGTTTCTCCAGATCAGGGAATGCGCCGTGACTCCCTGTATACCCAATATTTCTTTGACCGTGTTCCATACCTTATCCATGTACTTCATTATCGGAGTATTGATAGCTTGACCCTGACGGAACTGCACTGAGTCTAGCGCCTGCAGCAGTAAGTCCCTTCCCACTACGCATGTAAGCATACATCACGAGGAACTTCACATGAAGGAATCCTCCTCCCCTATCCTCTAAAATGTTGCAACTGCGCTGCAAGATAATACAGAAATGGGTCAGGAACCGCTAACCCCCCCAGTTCTTTAGATGTACGCAAAACCTCCAACCGAATTCTAGGAACACTCCTCTTCCAGATAAGCTCTCTAAATATTCTGTTTATCTGATAAAAGATTCGACCAGGAATCCAAATGGGCGCATTGTGGAGGGCATACAAAGCTTGTGGCATGAGAACCATTTTTACCAGGTTTGCCCTTCCCACCATACTCAGTGGTAACTTGCACCAGTCATTTATTTTTTTTTTAAATTTAGCAAGTAGCGGGGTAATATTTAAATGCTCAAAATCTTGTATATTATATCCAAGATGAATAATGGAGAATTGGGCTGAAAAATGGCAAATGAGGTTTAACACAGATAAGTGTAAGGTTATGCACATGGGAAGGAGAAACAGATGCTACAATTACTTACTAAATGGGAAACTGCTTGGGAAATCAGACATGGAAAAAGACTTAGGCATCTTAGTCAATAAGAAGCTAAATTGGAGTGCCCAGTGTCAGGCAGCTGCCACCAAAGCAAATAGGGTCATGGGATGCATTAGAAGAGGTCTGGGGACACGAGATGAAAACATAATTCTCCCTCTGTACAAATCACTCGTCAGACCACCCTTGGAGTATTGTGTGTAATTTTGGACGCCGGTGCTCAAGAAAGACATTACTGAACTTGAAAGGGTTCAAAGGCGGGCTACTAAAATGATAAATGGAGTTGGTTCACTACAAAACCCAGAAAGGTTATCAAAATTAGGTCTATTTACTCTAGAAAAGAGAAGACTTACTGGAGACCTAATATATATGTGCAAGTATATCAGAGGGCAATACAGAGATCTCTCCAATGAACTGTTTGTACCAAGGACTGTGACAAGAACAAGGGGGCATTCTCTTCGTTTGGAGGGAAGACAATTTCTGCACCAGCATAGAAGAGCGTTCTTCACGGAAAGAGCAGTGAGGCTCTGGAATTCTCTTCCTGAGGAAGTGGTGATGGCCAACTCACTGAATGAATTTAAGAAAGGAATGGATGTTTTTCTTGTGAGTAACAGTATAGAAGGTTACGAATAACATAATATTATAGGTAGATGGTTGACCCAACTTAGGGGAAGGGATTTTTTTCCCTATGGAGAAAATTGGCTTCTACTCTGTGGGTTTTTTGCCTTCCCCAGGATCAACAATGCAGAACAGCTGCACTAAAAATAGGCTGAACTAGATGGACATAAGGTCTTCCTTCAGCCTTCAAAACTATGTTAGGCTGGTTTCACATTTGCGTTTTTTTTCGCGGTAATTTAGCGCTAAATAGCGCATGCGTTTTTTTTCCTATACTTTGCATGGGATGCGCTTATGTGCGCATACACATGCGTTTGTACGCGTTTTACCGCGCATGCGTTTTTTTGTGGTATGCGCTCGGGCACACAAAATGCAACCTGTTGCATTTTTTGGTGCGTCCGACTTGCCTCAAAAAAACGCATGCGCGCGCAATGCGTTTTTTTTACAGCAAGACACCCATTATAGTCTATGGGTGCGCATATGTGCGCATTGGCATGCTTATGTATGCGTTTTTTTGCACATGCGTTTTTTTTGTTAACCATGGAATTTAGGGGTTTGGGTTAGAGTTAGGGTTAGTTAAGGGGGTTTAGGGTTAGGGTTAGGGTCAGGGTCAGGGTTAGGGTTAGGTTTAGGGTCAGGGTTAGGGTTAGTTATGGTTTAGGGTTTGGGTTAGGGTTAAGTATGGTTTGGTTAAGGGTTAAGGTCAGGGTTAGGGTTAGGGTTAGGGTAAGGGTTAGGGTTAGGTTTAGGGTCAGGGTTAGGGTCAGGGTTAGGGTTAGTTAGGGTTTAGGGTTTGGGTTAGGGTTAAGTATGGTTTGGTTAAGGGTTAGGGTCAGGGTTAGGGTTAGGGTTAGGGTCAGGGTTAGGGTTAGGGTTAGGTTTAAAGTCAGGGTTAGGGTTAGTTAGGGTTTAGGGTTTGGGTTAGGGTTAAGTATGGTTTGGTTAAGGGTTAGGGTCAGGGTTAGGGTTAGGGTTAGGGTTAGGGTCAGGGTTAGGGTTAGGGTTAGGGTTAGGGTTAAGTATGGTTTGTTTAAGGGTTAGGGTCAGGGTTAGGGTTAGGGTTAGGGTCAGGGTTAGGGTTAGGGTTAGGGTTAGGTTTAGGGTCAGGGTTAGGGTTAGTTAGGGTTTAGGGTTTGGGTTAGGGTTAAGTATGGTTTGGTTAAGGGTTAGGGTTAGGGTTAGGGTCAAAGTTAGGGTTAGGGTTAGGGTTAGGGTCATGGTTAGGGTTAGTAAAGTCATGGTTTGGGTTAGTGTGAGGGGCCACCTAATGTTGGAAAAAAACGCAAACGCGGTAAAAACGCACTAAAAATGCATACAAACGCATAAAAACGCTGCGTTTTTTTCATGCATGCTCATAAAAATGCTTGAAAAAAACGCAGCAGTTGTATGCTTTTGTATGCGTTTTTTCAATGCGTTTTTTTGCGGGAAAAACGCGCTGCAAAAAAAAGCAAGTGTGAAACTAGCCTTACTATGAATTCCCAATTATTTAAACTCTTTGACTACATTTAATCGTCTGGCCAATTCCAAGGAGTTCTCGGGAGCATCTCCCACCGGCATAATTGAAGATTTCTCCCAGTTAATACATAAACCAGAGATCACTGCGAAGGATCCAAAGACTTACATTGCCACCCTCAGAGAAGATGGCCACTCTCCCAAAAACAAAAGCATGTCATCAGCATACAACACTAGTTTTTCTTGCAAAGACTCATAACAAAACCCCTTAATTTCAGGTGTCGCCTGAATTACTACTGCCAAGGGCTCAATGCCAGATCAAACAGTAGAGGAGACAGGGGGCACCCCTGTCTGGTCCCTATGTATAAGTTAATTGTATTTGAGATCTCCCCATTAATTCTAATTTTGGCCTCTGGACTCGAATTGAGCAGCTGTATCCAGGCAATACAATTTTTACAGAAACCCATCTTGGCTAATATAGCCCAGAGATATGGGTATTCGACGCATTCAAATGCTTTAGCAGCATCCAAAAATGCAACAGCCCTAGGTTCCTATCCCTTAGATGGGATCTGTAAATTTAGATATAACCGCCGGATATTAATTGCAGTTGATTTCTCTGGCATAAAACCAGTTTTATCTGGATGAATAATACTAGATATTACTCCAGACAGCCGCATCGCCAGAATCTTTGCAAAAATCTTGACATCAATGTTTAAAAGGGAGATAGGCCTGTATGACTCTGGAAGACAAGGATCCTTATCAGCATTGGGGATCACCACTATGATTGCTTCATTCAAGGACCGGGGCAAGTGCCCATCTTCCCTAGCTGCCTCAAACACCTTCAACAGCTGTGGAGGCATTATATTTGAGTACTGTTTATATACCTCCACAGGCAGCCCATCAGACCCCGGTGTCTTATTCCCTGCCATAGAATCTAGAGCAGTGATGGTGAACCTTGGCACTCCAGCTGTTGGAGAACTACAACTCCCAGCATGCCTCAACTGCTGCCTCAACTGCTGCAGGTTGCAAGGGCATGCTGTGAGTTGTAGTTTTACAACAGGTGGAGTGCCAAGGTTAACCATCACTGATCTAGAGCCTCCTCTAAAGCCCCCGTTACACACTGCGATATCGCTAGCAATATCGCTGTAAAGTCACCGATTTTGTGACGTTGCAGCGATATTGCTAGCGATATCGCTGCATGTGATACTTACCTCCGACCGGCTCATCGCTGATCGCGCGAGAAGCTCCTGGACCATTCCTTGTCGGTCACTTCCTGCGGCGCTTCCTGCTGTGACGACGAGCGACGCGTGGACGTGGGCGGGAGGACGCAGGATCGCCGCGTCTGACAGGTAAGTAGCGATCCCCGTCCCCTGCGATGTCGCTGGTGAGATCTGCCTGAGTGGCAGCTCACTAGCGACCACCTAGCGATGCACCAGCGATCCTGACTGCGTCATATTCGCTAGTCGGGATCGCTGGTGCATCGCTAGGTGTAACGGTACCCTTATTCCTCCAGACTAATTGGTGCCTCCAGCCCAACAGCTTCCGATTCCGACAGAGAAGGCAGACCAGCAGTCCCCAAAAAGCTACTGAGCAACTCGTCAGAGAACCCGCCCTGCGAATTATATAATGTCTCAAAAAACTTGCTAAAAGTTGCTAGAATTGCCCCAGAAGATCTTTCTAGTTCCCCATTTTTGTTTTTTATCTCCGCTACCATTGCAGGGCCAGATTGAGTCTTGATCAGGGTAGCTAGTAGATGTCCAGTTCCCTCCCCCTCCCCGAAATAGACCTGCCGCCGGAAGTATTGTTTATCTGCAGCTTTTGAAAGCTTATGTTGGGTTGATTGTTTTTCCCCATCTTTTAATGCGTTAAAATGTATATCCGACTGAGTTTTCAAATATTGCAATTCTGCAGAGATAGCTTCCTTCTGTAAAAGTTCCTCATATTCTCTAGACCAGTGGTCCCCAACCTTTTTTGCACCGGGGACCGGTTTCAAGCAAGACCATTCCTCCATGGCCCGGCAGGGCGGGGATGGAGGTGTGGCAGGGGCGGGGCTTTGGTCATAAGGGGGCGGGGCTATGGACACGGTTGTAGTGTAGCAGTGCATACTTATAATTAAATAACATTTATAATGTGACTCAACTCACCATAGGTTTTGAATAAGTGCTCCATCACCCCCTTCTCCCCATCATTGCCTTCACCCCATCACTCCCTTCTCCCCATCATTGCCTTCTCCCCATCACTGCTGTCTCCCCATCATTGCCTTCACCCCATCATTCCCCTCTCCCCATCATTGCCTTCACCCCATCACTGCCATCTCTCCATCATTGCCTTCACCCCATCACTGCCATCTCTCCATCATTGCCTTCACCCCATCACTGCTGTCTCCCCATCATTGCCTTCACCCCATCACTGCTGTCTCCCCATCATTGCCTTCACCCCATCACTGCTGTCTCCCCATCATTGCCTTCACCCCATCACTGCTGTCTCTCCATCATTGCCTTCACCCCATCACTGCCGTCTCTCCATCATTGCCTTCACCCCATCACTCCCCTCTCCCCATCATTGCTTTCACCCCATCACTGCTGTCTCCTCATCATTGCCTTCACCCCATCACTGCCGTCTCTCCATCATTGCCTTCACCCCATCACTGCCGTCTCTCCATCATTGCCTTCACCCCATCACTGCCCTCTCCATCATTGCCTTCACCCCATCACTCCCTTCTCCCCATCATTGCTTTCACCCCATCACTCCCTTCTCCCCATCATTGCTTTCACCCCATCACTCCCTTCTCTCCATCATTGCTTTCACCCCATCACTGCCGTCTCTCCATCATTGCCTTCACCCCATCACTCCCTTCTCCCCATCATTGCTTTCACCCCATCACTCCCCTCTCCCCATCATTGCTTTCACCCCATCACTGCTGTCTCCCCATCATTGCCTTCACCCCATCACTGCCGTCTCTCCATCATTGCCTTCACCCCATCACTGCCCTCTCCATCATTGCCTTCACCCCATCACTCCCTTCTCCCCATCATTGCTTTCACCCCATCACTCCCTTCTCCCCATCATTGCCTTCACCCCATCACTGCCGTCTCTCCATCATTGCCTTCACCCCATCACTCCCCTCTCCCCATCATTGCCTTCACCCCATCACTGCTGTCTCCCCTTCATTGCCTTCACCCCATCACTCCCCTCTCCCATCATTGCCTTCACCCCATCACTCCCCTCTCCCCATCATTGCCTTCACCCCATCACTACCTTCTCCCCATCACTGCCTTCACCCCATCACTCCCCTCTCCCCATCATTGCCTTCACCCCATCACCCCCTTCTCCCCATCATTGCTTTCACCCCATCACTCCCTTCTCCCCATCATTGCCTTCACCCCATCACTGCCGTCTCTCCATCATTGCCTTCACCCCATCACTCCCCTCTCCCCATCATTGCCTTCACCCCATCACTGCTGTCTCCCCTTCATTGCCTTCACCCCATCACTCCCCTCTCCCATCATTGCCTTCACCCCATCACTCCCCTCTCCCCATCATTGCCTTCACCCCATCACTCCCTTCTCCCCATCACTGCTGTCTCTCCATCATTGCCTTCACCCCATCATTCCCCTCATGGCCTTCTCCTCATGTCCCCATCTCCTCCAGGGCCAGGCTACACAAACACAGACCAACACACACACACACACACACACACACACACACACACAGACATACATGTACACACATTATACACACACACACAGACAGACATACATGTACACACAGACACCACCTCTCTCCTCTCACCTGGCCGCCGCCCGCGCTTCCTCGCACTGACACAGCAGCGGCCGCGCTCTCCTCTCTGTGTCAGTCAGAGACAGGAAGCGCGGGCGGCAGGCAGGAAGCTGGACGGGTCCTTGCAGCTCCGCTCCTGCTATTCCCTCTTGCAGGCAGCGGAGCTGCTTGATCGCTCCCTGCCCGCCGCTAAGAGCTGCTGCGCGCCGCCCCAGCCCCCGCTATGCCACTGACCGCCCCTGGCTCCCCTTGTGTCCGCGGACCGGCAAGGGCACTGCAGCGGCCCGGTGCTGGGCCGCGGACCGGCGGTTGGGGACCCCTGCTCTAGACTTAATTCTAACTCTATTCACTTCCGAGATCAACAGTCCTCTCAGATAAGCTTTAGACGCATCCCATATTATTTCCCTGGGGGCTGCACCCTCATTAATAGCAAAAAATTATTTTAGCAATCAGGGATCCTAGCATCTGCTTGAATAATAGGTAACCAGAATGCGTTAAACGACCATGGTGCCCGTTCCCCTCTCCCGCCATTTTCCCAATTAAATGTCGCCATAACAGGGGAGTGATCTGACAAGGCCCTAGGTTGATACTTGTTTGCATAATTATTACTAGGCAAGTTGTATTTGAGAGGATTCTTTTTATTATTGAACAACAACTATGTTCTCAATCAACCGAAAAGACTCATAAATATCAAAGCTTAATATTTTTGGAAGTTGGAGTGAGTTTTTTTAGATTTGGCTATCTTAGGAGGATATCTGTTTGTGCAGGTAACTATTACTGTGCAGTATATACCCATCTCACTTGTTTATTTTCACCAGGTAAACCAATATAACAACACAAAATGTAGAAATAAACATTTCTGACATTCAAAACAAAAAAAAGGACCAACATAGCCACCTTTCTTTACGATGACACTCAAAAGCCTTCCATCCATACATTCTGTCAGTTGCTTGATCTGTTTACGATCAACATTGCGTGCAGCAGCCACCACAGCCTCCCTGACACTGTTCCCAGAGGTGTAATGTTTTGACTCCCCAGGTTCTCTGTGGGGTTCAGATTAGGTGAACAAGGGGGCCATGTCATTATTTTTTCTTCTTTTAGACCTTTACTGGGCAGCCACGCTGTGGAGTATTTGGATGCATGTGATGGAGCATTGGCCTGCATAAAAATCATGATTTTCTTGAACAATACTGACTTCTTCCTGTACCACTGGTTGAAGAAGGTGTCTTCCAGAAATTAGCAGTAGGTCTGGGAGTTGAGCTTCCCTCCATCCTCAACCCGAATAAGTCCCACAAGTTTATCTTTGATGATACCAGCCCATACCAGTACCCCACCTCCACCTTGCTGGCGTCTGAGTCAGAGTGGAGCTCTACAGCATTTACTGATCCAGCCTCGGGCCCATCCATCTGGCCCATCAAGAGTCACTCTCATTTCATCAGTCCATAAAACCTTACAAAAAACTGTCTTAGGCTAGTTTCACACTTGCTTTTTTTTGCAGCGCGTTTTTCCCGCAAAAAAACGCATTGAAAAAACGCATACAAAAGCATACAACTGCTGCGTTTTTTTCAAGCATTTTTATGAGCATGCATGAAAAAAACGCAGCGTTTTTATGTGTTTGTATGCGTTTTTAGTGCGTTTTTACCGCGTTTGCGTTTTTTTCCAACATTAGGTGGCCCCTCACACTAACCCAAACCATGACTTTACTAACCCTAACCCTGACCCTAACCCTTAACCCTAACCCTGACCCTAACCCTAACCCTAACCCTGACCCTAACCCTTAACCAAACCATACTTAACCCTAACCCAAACCCTAAACCCTAACTAACCCTAACCCTGACCTTAACCCTGACCCTAACACTAACCCTAACCCTAACCCTAACCCTAACCCTAACCCTAACCCTAACCCTGACACTGTTCCCAGAGGTGTAATGTTTTGACTCCCCAGGTTCTCTGTGGGGTTCAGATTAGGTGAACAAGGGGGCCATGTCATTATTTTTTCTTCTTTTAGACCTTTACTGGGCAGCCACGCTGTGGAGTATTTGGATGCATGTGATGGAGCATTGGCCTGCATAAAAATCATGATTTTCTTGAACAATACTGACTTCTTCCTGTACCACTGGTTGAAGAAGGTGTCTTCCAGAAATTAGCAGTAGGTCTGGGAGTTGAGCTTCCCTCCATCCTCAACCCGAATAAGTCCCACAAGTTTATCTTTGATGATACCAGCCCATACCAGTACCCCACCTCCACCTTGCTGGCGTCTGAGTCAGAGTGGAGCTCTACAGCATTTACTGATCCAGCCTCGGGCCCATCCATCTGGCCCATCAAGAGTCACTCTCATTTCATCAGTCCATAAAACCTTACAAAAAACTGTCTTAGGCTAGTTTCACACTTGCTTTTTTTTGCAGCGCGTTTTTCCCGCAAAAAAACGCATTGAAAAAACGCATACAAAAGCATACAACTGCTGCGTTTTTTTCAAGCATTTTTATGAGCATGCATGAAAAAAACGCAGCGTTTTTATGTGTTTGTATGCGTTTTTAGTGCGTTTTTACCGCGTTTGCGTTTTTTTCCAACATTAGGTGGCCCCTCACACTAACCCAAACCATGACTTTACTAACCCTAACCCTGACCCTAACCCTTAACCCTAACCCTGACCCTAACCCTAACCCTAACCCTGACCCTAACCCTTAACCAAACCATACTTAACCCTAACCCAAACCCTAAACCCTAACTAACCCTAACCCTGACCTTAACCCTGACCCTAACACTAACCCTAACCCTGACCCTAACCCTAACCCTAACCCTGAACCTAACCCTTAACCAAACCATACTTAACCCTAACCCTGACCCTAACCCTTAACCAAACCATACTTAACCCTAACCCAAACCCTAAACCCTAACTAACCCTAACCCTGACCTTAACCCTGACCCTAACACTAACCCTAACCCTGACCCTAACCCTAACCCTAACCCTAACCCTGACCCTAACCCTTAACCAAACCATACTTAACCCTAACCCTGACCCTAACCCTGACCCTAACCCTTAACCAAACCATACTTAACCCTAACCCTGACCCTAACCCTGACCCTAACCCTAACCCTAACCCTAACCCTGACCCTAACCCTAACCCTAACCCTGACCCTAACCCTAACCCTTAACCAAACCATACTTAACCCTAACCCTGACCCTAACCCTTAACCAAACCATACTTAACCCTAACCCTGACCCTAACCCTTAACCAAACCATACTTAACCCTAACCCTGACCCTAACCCTAACCCTAACCCTTAACCAAACCATACTTAACCCTAACCCTGACCCTAACCCTAACCCTAACCCTGACCCTAACCCTTAACCAAACCATACTTAACCCTAACCCTGACCCTAACCCTAACCCTAACCCTAACCCTGACCCTAACCCTAACCCTAAACCCCCTTAACTAACCCTAACTTTACCCAAACCCCTAAACTCCATTGTCTAAACTAATGGTAAAAAAAAAAACGCATGTGCAAAAAAACGCATACATGAGCATGCCAGTGCGCACATATGCGCATCCATAGGCTATAATGGCCAATTTTAGCGCAAAACGTGCGCATACGTGCGCATGCGCTTTTTTGCAGGGCCAAAAAATGCAACATGCTGCGTCTGGAAAATACAAACGCACACCCCAAAAAAACGCAGCGCATGAAAATCGCATACGTGCGCTTACCAGCGCGCAGGTATGCGCACCCATGTTAAATATAGGGGAAAAAACGCATGCGCACGTATGCGTTTTTTTCCAGCGCAAAAAAACGCAAATGTGAAACCAGCCTTAACATATTTCTTGGCCCAGTCTTGACATTTCATCTTATGTTTCTTGTTCAAAGGTGGTCGTTTTCCAGCCTTCCTTACCTTGGTCATGTCCCAGAGTATGGCACACCTTGTGCTTTTTGGTACTCCAGTAACGTTGCAGTTCTGAAATACGGCAAAACTGGTGGCAAATGGCATCTTGGCAGCTTCACACTTGATTTTCCTCTATTCATGGAGAGTTATTTTGAGCCTTTTTTTATCAACACGCTTCTTGTGACCCTGTTGGCTATTTGCCATGAATTGCCTGATTGTTCAGTGATCACGCTTCAAAAGTTTGGCAATTTCAAGACTGCTGCATCCCTCTGCAAGACATCTCACAATTTTTGACTTTTCAGAGTCCGTCAAATCTCTCTTCTGACCCATTTTGCCAAAGGAAAGGAAGTTACCTAATAATTAAGCACACCTTATATAGGGTGTTGATGTCATTAGACCACACCCCTCCTCATTACAGAGATGCAAATCACCTGATTTACATAATTGGCAGTTGACTTTCAAGCCTATATAGCTTGGAGTAGGACAACATGTATGAAAAGGATGATGTGCTCAAAATACTCATTTGCCTTATAATTCTGCATGCAGTGTATAGGCCCATCATACACTGGAGCATCATCCATGGGGCCCTTCATATAATGGAGCATCATATGGGGCCCATCATATTCTAGAGCATCATATGGGGCCCATTATATATGGAGCATAATATAGGCCCATCATACAATGGAGCATCATCCATGGGGCCCATCATATACTGGAGCGTCATATGGGGCCCATCATATACTAAAGCATCATATGGGGCCCATTATATATGGAGCAATATATAGGCCCATCATACAATGGAGAACCATCCATGGTGCCCATCATATACTGGAGCATCATATGGGGTTCATTATTTATGGGGCTGGAGCCCATTCTGTATGGAGCAATATATGGGGCTCATCATATACTGTATGGAGCTTTATATGCGACTCATTATACTGCATGGAGCAATATGTGGGGCTCATTCTATTCTATGGGGACCGTCCTATACTGTATGGCACATTATATGGGGACCATCATATATTGTAGCATTATGTGGAGCTCATCATATACTGTATGGAACATTATATGGGACCGATTATTCTGTATGGAGCAATATATGGGGCTCATTATTCTGTATGGTGCACTATGTGGTGGACATAATACTGTATGGAGGAATATACTGTCCGGTTTTTGAGCTATTGTAGAATTTAAAATAGATATCAGTCATGTAATGTAAGAAGTGAAGTATTTCTCATTGCACTATACCAATATTTCTCTGCTGTATCGGAGCATCATGAATTGTGGTATGTGTTAAAGGGGCCCACTGACACTCTTTCGCCCGGGGCACACGAAAACCTGGCGCCAGCCCTTCCCCCCCACAACTTTAGCCAAATAACCCCCAGTTTTCAATGCGTAACTATTATTATAAAGTAAATTAAGCTTGACAAGCTTAAGTAATAAGAATTGATGTCGTTGGCATTGAAATGGGCACTATAGGTGTGTTTACTGTCCTCCTCTCCCTGACGACTTTGCTTCCCCATTGACTTGCATTGGGTTTCGTGTTTCAGTCGGACCTCCGACTTTTCCGGATAGTCGGCCTATTTCGTTCAACTTGACTTTTGAGAAAGTCGGGTTTCATGAAACCCGACTTGACCCTAAACAAGGCAAAGTCGCTCATCTCTACCCAAAAATATTTCTCGGATCCGTACATTCCTCAACCAAGAATCTGCAAAAACCCTAATCCATGCCCTCTTCATCTCCCACCTTGACTACTGCAACCTCCTGCTCTATGGCCTCCCCGCTAACACTCTCGCACCCCTCCAATCTATTCTAAACTCCGCTGCCTGACTAATCCACCTGTTTCCCCGCTCTTCCCCAGCCTCCCTCCTCTGTCAATCCCTGCACTGGCTCTGTATTACCCAAAGACTCCAGCTCAAAACCCTAACCATGATATACAAAGCCATCCACAACCTGTGCCCACCATACATCTGTGACCTCGTCTCCCGGTACTTACTTGCATGCAACATCCGATCCTCACAAGATCTTCTCGACTCCCCTCTTATCTCCTCTTCCCACAAACGCATACAAGATTTCTCCGGTGCATCCGCCCTACTCTCAAACTCTACCACAACATATCAGACTCTCACCTACTGTGGAAACCTTCAAAAGGAACCTGAAGACCTACCTCTTCCAACACGCCTATAACCTGCAGTAACCACCGATCCACCAAACCGCTGCATGACCAGCTCGGCCCTCAGCTATTGTATCCTCACCCAGCCCTTGTAGATTGTGAGCCCTCGTGGGCAGGGTCCTCTCTCCTCTTGTACCTATTGGGACCTGTGTTGTTTAAGATTACTGTACTGCGACATCGAATAGCTAAATCAGTCCTCACCTCTCCAAAAACGCAGGGGGTATTACCTTTCCAGACATCTGGAGATATAACTTGGCCGTGCACCTTAGAAGGATACCAGCTTGGGCCTCCTTGCGGGCTTATAGCAAATGGGTAGAAATCGATAAACTTTGGATGGCTCCAGCGTATCCCAATTCATTGTTATGGAGAGATGGGAGTACATGCCCCTCAGTTCCTCTGCTGGGCTCTATGGCATTTACAATGAAAATTTGGAGGATAAGCAACAGGGCCTTTCCATTGATCTCCCCCAGGTACCCATATGATCTCCTTCTTTTTTACACTCTCCATACTTTATAGTATTCCTGCAGCTATGGCAGAACCATGGCTTCAATCACAATTATTTTATTATGCAGATATTGTAGACCCCTTTAACATAAATATTCTTCCTTTCCAGACTCTTAGAGAGCGGTTTAATCTCCCACTTAGGACCTACTTCTCATACTTACAAATTCGCCATCTGGCCTTATCTTTATATAAAAACACAACGTTCTCTACCCCCACTCCCTTTGAGCGACTCTGTAAAGGGAACCCCTCTACAAAGGGTTTGATCACAGACTTTTATAATATACTGTTCACTCTGCCATTAGACCCCCTCCTAAACATACTTACATGATTAAGTGGGAGAGATACCTGGGGAGGGAACTTCCACTTCCTATCTGGCAGGTCATATGGTCTAAAGCCCCCGTTACACACTGCGATATCGCTAGCAATATCACTGTAAAGTCACCGATTTTGTGACGTAGCAGCGATATTGCTAGCGATATCGCTGCATGTGATACTTACCTCCGACCGGCTCCCCCGCTGGTTATCGCTGATCGCGCGAGAAGCTGCTGGACCATTCCTCGTCGTCCACTTCCTGCGGCGCTTCCTGTGGCGCCGACGAGCGACGCGTGGAGCCGGGCGGGAAGACGCAGGATCGCCGCGTCTGACAGGTAAGTAGCGACCCCCGACCCCTGCGATGTCGCTGGTGAGATCTGCCTGTGTGGCAGCTCACTAGCGACCACCTAGCGATTCACCAGTGATCCTGACCGCGTCATATCGCTGGTCGGGATCGCTGGTGAGTTGCTAGGTGTAACGGTACCCTTAGGCAGCTAAATCATCACCATGCACAATACAGAAGGAAAATCAGTACAAGATACTGATGTATTGGTATCATACGCAGGAGGTTTTACATAATATTTACCCTGCCATGTCAGATAGATGCTGGAGATGCCTGGGGGCTGAGGGCTCATTGCCACATATATTCTGGGATTGCCAGACTATACCCCCCTTCTGGAAGAGAGTACAGGGGTTGATTTCTTAGGTGTTGGATGTAGAGATACCTCTGGATCCTGTGGCTTATTTACTTAATGTTCCACCCGTATCTATGAGCAAGGGTCCAGCCAGGCTGCTCCTCCATATTCTAACATCGTCAAAGTGTCTAATAGCCTCATACTGGAAGAAAAGATCAGCTCCTTCCATGAAAAAACTCAGCTTGAAGATTAAAGAAATGAAGACGTATGGAGATTCTTACGGCCTGTATTAATAATGAACTTGATTTGTTTAACCCCTTCATGACCCAGCCTATTTTGACCTTAATGACCAGGCCATTTTTTGCAATTCTGACCAGTGTCCCTTTATGAGGTAATAACTCAGGAACGCTTCAACGGGTCCTTGCGATTCTGAGACTGTATTTTGTGACATATTGGGCTTCATGATAGTGGTAAATTTAGGTTGATAATTTTTGCATTTATTTGTGAAAAAACGGAAATTTGGTGAAAATTTTGTAAATTTCGCAATTTTCATATTTTGATTTTTTATTCTGTTAGACCAGAGAGTTATGTGACACAAAATAGTTAATAAATAACATTTCCCACATGTTTACTTTACATCAGCACAATTTTTTTGGAAACAAAATTTTGTTTTGTTAGGAAGTTATAAGGGTTAAAAGTTGACCAGCGATTTCTCATTTTTACAACAAAATATACAAAACCATTTTTTTAGGGGCCACCTCACATTTGAAATCACTTTGAGGGGTCTATATGGCAGAAAATACCCAAAAGTGACATAATTCTAAAAACTACACCCCTCAAGCTACTCAAAACTACATTCAAGAAGATTATTAACACTTCTGGTGCCTAACAGGAACTAAAGCAATATGGAAGGAAAAAATGGACATTTTAATTTTTCTGACAAAAAATTTAATTTAGCATCAATTTTTTCATTTTCACATGGGTAACAGGATAAATTGGATCCTAAATTTGTTGGGCAATTTCTCCTGAGTACAACGATACCTCATGTGTGGTCATAAACCACTGTTTGAGCGCACGGCAGGGCTCAGAAGGGAAGGAGTGCCATTTGACTTTTTGAATGGAAAATATGCCAGAATATTTAGCGGTTGCCATGTCACATTTGGAGAGTCTCTGTGTGCCTAAACATTGGAGCTCCCCCACAAGTGACCCCATTTTGGAAACTAGACCACCCAAGGAACTTATCTAGATGCATAGTGAGCACTTTGAACCCCCAGGTGCTTCACAAATTGATCTGTAAAAAAAAGAAAGTACTTTTTTTCACAAAAATTATCTTCTAGCCTCAGTTTTTTATTTTCACATGGACAACAGGATAAAGTGGATCCTAAAATTTCCTGGTCAATTTCTCCTGAGTAAACCGATACCTCATATGTGGTTATAAACCACTGTTTGGGCGCACGGCAGGGCCCAGAAGGAAAGGAGCACCATTTGACTTTTCAAATACAAAAATTAGCTCCAATCGTTAGCGGACATCATGACGCATTTGGAGAGCCTCTGTGTACCTAAACAGTGAAAAAAACACAAGTGACACCATTTTGAAAAGTAGACCCTTTAAGGAACTTATCTAGATGTGATGTGAGCACTCTGAACCCCCCAAGTGCTTCACAGAAGTTTATAACGCAGAGCAGTGAAAATAAAAAATCATTTTTTTTCCTCAAAAATGATATTTTAGCCCACAATTTTTTATTTTGACAAGGGTAACAGGAGAAATTGGACCACAAAAGTTGTTGTGCAATTTGTCCTGAGTACGCTGGTATCCCATATATGGGGGGGAACCACTGTTTGGGCACACGTCGGGGCTCGGAAGAGAAGTAGTGACGTTTTGAAATGCCGACTTGATGGAATGGTCTGCGGGCGTCATGTTACGTTTGCAGAGCCCATGATGTGCCTAGAAAGTAGAAACCCCCCACAAGTGACCCCATTTTGGAAACTAGATCCCCCAAGGAACTCATCTAGATGTGTGGTGAGCACTTTGAATCCCCAAGTTCTTCACAGAAGTTTATAGCGCTGAGCCTTGAAAATAAAAAAATCATTTTTTTCCACAAAAATCATTTTTTTAGTATTTTCCCAAGGGTAACAGGAGAAATTAGACCCCCAAAGATGTTGTGCAATTTTTCCTGAGTACGCTGATACCCCATATGTTGGGGTAAACCACTGTTTGGGCACACGTCAGGGCTCGGAATGGAGGGAGCACTGTTTGACTTTTTGAAAGCAAAATTGGCTGGAATCAATGGTGGCACCATGCCGCGTTTGGAGACACCCTGATGTGCCTAAATAGTGTAAACCCCCCATTCTAACTCCAACCCAAACCCCAACACACTCCTAACCCTAATCCCAACCCTATCCATAACCACAACCCTAACCTCAACACACCCCTAACCCTAATCCCAACTCTAACCCTAAACACAAGCCTAACCCTCATCTTAACCCTAATTCCAACCCTAGCCCTAATCCCAACCCTAATTCCAACCCTAACCCTAATTCCAACCCTAACCATAATTCTAACCCTAATTCCAACCCTAACACTAATTCCAACCCTAAACCTAATTCCATCCCTAACCCTAATTTCAACCCTAACCCTAATTCCAACCCTAACCCTAATTCTAACCCTAATGGAAAAATAAAAAATATTTTCTTTATTTTATTATTTTCCCCTACCTAAGGGGGTGATAAAGGGGGGGTTTATTTACTTTTTTTTATTTTGATCACTGTGAGAGTTTATCACAGTGATCAAAATAAATGAATGGAATCTGCCGGCCGGCGGGCGCACTGCGCATGCGCCCACCATTTTGCAGGATGGCAGCGCCCATGAAGGATTCTGGAGGGACACCGGGATGGACACAGGGGCATCGGAGATACTGGGACAGGTGAGGGGGGATCAGAAGGCGGGGGAAGTGGAGGGAAGGGGGAGGGGAGCAGATGGTTACGGTGGCGGCAGATCGACGCCGTTAGTCAGTGGCGGGGGCTGATCGTCCCCATCATTTGGTGTGGGGGGGTCGGATCTTGGTCTCCAGCCATGACAGATGCTATTGCAGCATCAGCCATGGCTGGATTGTAATATTTCACCAAATTTCATTGATGAAATATTACAAATCGCTCTGATTGGCTGTTAAAAGTGAAACAGCCAATCAGAGCGATCGTAGCCATGGGGGGGCTAACCCACCCCCCGAGGTGAAGTACAAAGGGTCTTGTGCCTTCGGGACAGGTGACCTTTCAGTGACCCCAGTCACCCGACCCGCAGGAACGCGATCCTTCCATGACACAGCGTATGCGTCACAGGTCGGATTGGCACTGGCTTTCATGATGCATACACTGTGTCAAAGGTCGGGAAGGGGTTAATCGCATATTGAATCCATGGGATGACTATGTAACTAAGCTAACCAATTGATGTTACGTGCTTCTTTTCTTTCTTTTTTTTCCCCCCTCCCTGACTTTTTCCCTATGTCTTCCCTGTACCATACCTACTCTTAGATGATGTATTAGATGTTTGACCTAATGTTAGTAGGAGCAGAAGTGCTGAGTACTGTACCACTGGAAGAAACTTCTAAAATGTTTTGCAGAATTTTGCTACAAGTATACTTGTGTTTATGATGTTATTTGTACAAGAAAATAGAAAATATTTAAAAAATAAACAGTTTAACCCCTTAACGACCACCAATACGCTTTTTAATTGCAGTAGTTAAGGGTACTTAAACCACATCGCCGTTAATGAACAGCGCTGTGGAGAAAGTGTATAGCAACCCCCAGAGTCAGATTTTCTCCGGGGTCTCAGGTGCCGGAGGTAGCCGAGACTCCAAAGAACATGATTTGGGTTGATTTTTACTGACCCCGCTTTTGCCATCGCCGTTATTAACCGTATAACGGCGACCGAAAAAAAAGTCCAATGTGCCATTCAATTTCTCTCTCCTATGATGTGATCGCACATCAGAGGAGAGAGAAATAGGATCCCCAACCCCCCGGTACCTCCCGGTGGTCCTCGGCCCTCGTACTTACCCTCCATGGGTGACGCCATCTTCTTCTGGGAAGAAAATGGTGGGCGCATGCGCAGTGCGCCCGCCGAGATCTGCCGGCCGGTACCCGGCAACAATAGGAAGATTTTTTATATGTATATAGGTGGGCACCACGGAAAATATGACATGAATATGATAACTGGGTGCAACACTGTGCCAAATAGATCAAATGAAAAAAAGGGAGAAAAGAGACACAGGATAACATGCACACAACAGCAGAATGTCCATGTGAAAAAAGGCTTTTATTGACATACAATAGCCAGAGAGATCCAAGTGTACAATAAAAACAATTAAAAACCACAAATGAAACAAAAGTGGGCAGGTGGAGAACACATGCAGTATACAAAGGAAGAAATGTTTCTATAAATAAGTGTTTCAAAAAAATGCATTCACAACAATGCCCTCTATCGCCATATAATATGCATAAATTGTTTAGTATAAACATATGGACAATTTGCAGCAATGAAGTCCGATCAGTCTAATAGTCACTTGTAGGTATATGAATAATCCAAATGATTACCATGCAAGTCCACAGATGAGGGAAGGCAATTGCTGGATCACATGAAAATTGCCTAAGCATACTCACACTGCCCACAGAACCCAACGCGTGTCGCTACTAACCTGCAGTTTTGTCAGGGGAAGTAAGGAACACTTATTTATATAAACATTTCTTCCTTTGTATACTGCATGTGTTCTCCACCTGCCCACTTTTGTTTCATTTGTGGTTTTTAATTGTTTTTATTGTACACTTGGATCTCTCTGGCTATTGTATGTCAATAAAAGCCTTTTTTCACATGGACATTCTGCTGTTGTGTGCATGTTATCCTGTGTCTCTTTTCTCCCTTTTTTTCAATAGGAAGATTTTTCCTATTGGTTCATTTTGGTCACTGTGATAGACCCTATCACAGTGATCAAAATTAAAAAATAGTAAATAAACCCCCACTTTATCACCCCATAGGTGGGGAAAAATAATGAAATAAAGAAAATATTTTTATTTTCATTTTTCCATTAGGGTTAGGGTTAGCATTAGGGTGGGAATTAGGGTTAGGGTTGGGATTGGCGTTAGGATTAGGGTTAGGTTTGGCATTAGGGTTAGGGTTGGGACTAGGGTTAAGAATTAGGGCTAGGGGTGTGTTGGTGTTAGGTTTGTGGTTAGGATTGTGGTTAGGGTTAGGGTTGTGTTGGGGTTAGGGTTATGGTTAGGGTTGGGATTAGAGTTAGGGGTGTGTTGGGGTTAGGTTTGTGGTTAGAGTTATGATTAGGGTTGGGATTAAGGTTACGGGTGTGTTGGGGTTAGGGTTGAAGAATTGATGGGTTTCCACTACTTAGGCACATCACAGGGTCTTCAAACGCGACATGGTGCCACCATTGATTCCAACCAATTTTGCGTTGAAAAAGTCAAATGATGCTCCCTCCCTTCCAAGCCCCGACGTGTGCCCAAACAGTGGTTCACCCCAACATATGGGGCATCAGCGTACTCAAGACAAATTGCACAACAACTTTGGGAGTCTAATTTCTACAGTTACCCTTGGGAAAATTAAAAATCTGGTGGCTAAAAAATCATTTTTGTGGAAAAAAAATGATTTTTTATTTTCACGACTCTGCGTTATAAACTTCTGTGAAGCACTTGGGGGTTCAAAGTGCTCACCACACACCTAGATAAACTCCTTGGGGGGTCTAGTTTCCAAAATGGTGTCACTTGTAGGGGGTTTCCACTGTTTAGGCACATCAAGGGGTCTCCAAACGCGACATGGCGTTTGACCTCAATTCCAGCCAATTCTGCATTGAAAAAGTCAAATGACGTTCCTTCACTTCTGAGCTCTACCGTGCCCCCTAACAGTCAGTTACCCCCACATAAGGGGTATCGGCGCACTCAGGACAAATTGCACAACTTTGTGGGTCTAATTTCTCCTGTTACCTTTGTGAAAATAAAAATTCGGGGACAAAAAGATAATTTTTGTGAAAAAAATATGATTTTTTATTTTCACGGCTCTACGTTATAAACTTCTGTGAAGCACTTGGAGGTTCAAAGTGCTCACCACACATCTAGTTAAGTTCCTTAAGGGGTATAGTTTCCAAAATGGTGTCAATTGTTGGGGGTTTCCACTGTTTAGGCACATCAGGGACTCTACAAACGCGGCATGGCATCCGATTTCAATTCCATCCAATTCTGCATTGAAAAAGTCAAACGGCGCTCCTTCCATTCCAAGCCCTGCCGTGCGCCCAAACAGTGGTTTACCCCCACATATGGGGTATCACCGTATTCAGGAAAAATTGCACAACAAATTTTGTGTTTTATTTTCTCTTTTTACGCTTGTGAAAATAAAAAAATTGGTTCTGAAGTAAAATGTTTGTAAAAAAAAGTTAAATGTTAAATTTTTTCTTCCACGTTGTTCAGTTCCTGTGCAGCACGTAAAGGGTTAATAAACTTCTTGAATGTGGTTTTGAGCACCTTGAGGGGTGCAGTTTTTAGAATGGTGTCACTTTTGTGTATTTTCTGTCATATTGACCTCTCAAAGTGACTTCAAATGTGAGGTGGTCCCTAAAAAAATGGTTTTGCAAATTTTGTTGTGAAAATGTGAAATCGCTGGTCAACTTTTAACCCTTATAACGTCCTAACAAAAAAATTATGCTACTGTAAAGCAGGCATGTGGGAAATGTTATTTATTAAGTATTTTGTGTAACCTATCTCTCTGATTTAAGGGCATAAAAATTCAAAATTTGAAAATTGCAAAATTTTAAAATTTTTTGCCATATTTCCGTTTTTTTCATAAATAAACACAAGTCATTTCGAAGAACGTTTACCACTAACATAAAGTAAAATATGTCATGAAAAAACAGTCTCAGAATCGCGGGATCTGTTAAAGTGTTCCAAAGTTATAACCTCAAAGTGACAGTCGTCAGAATTGTAAAAATTGGCCTGGTCAGTAAGCTGCAAATTGGCTCAGTCACTAAGGAGTTAAAAAAAGATTACTGTACTTGTCTTTTATTATGTACACCCCTCCTCACATGTAAAGCGCCATGGATTAAATGTCGCTATAATAATAATAATAAATAATAATAAGACTTTTGGTTTGGCGTTCCAGTGATTTCTACGTATGCTCCTGCTCAGGGGCATTACTATCAAGAGGCAGAATGCAAAATCAGTATCATTACAGGGAGAGAACAGGAGACATATTATTATAAGCAATCATGGGGGTAAGACGGTACGGGGTCAATATTATTACTATAAAGGGTGAAGGAGAATTATTAGAAGGAGGCATGGGGGCATTATTTCTATATGCTGCTGTACTTAGATATAAGGAAATATTGTATATGAAAGACATTAGAATGTCTGGGGTAACAATGGACCAAAAGGAATATATGAATGGATAATATCCAAATGTATATATCTAATATATAAAGCTCAAAGTGTGTGTGTATGTGTGTATGTATGTATGTGTGTGTGTGTGTGTATGTGTGTATGTCCGGGATAGGCATCCGCACCGTCGCAGCTACAGCCACAAAATTTGGCACAGTCACACGTCTGGACCCCGAGAGCGTCCTAAGCTATGTTGTGAGGCAAAATTTTAACCCCGCGCGTTCCAATTCACCAAACAATTTTGCCCCCATCTACATACTGAGGGAAAAAGTGTGTGCGCGTCAAGCCCCGCCCCTCATTATGATGTCATAATGCCCCTATTTGCATACTGGGGAAGCAGTGTGTGCGTATCAAGCCCCGCCCCTCATTATGATGTCACAATGGTTGCCATGGCGACGCTGATGTCATCATAGGTTGCAAGCCCTGCCGCCGCTCATTATGATGTCATAATGGTTGACTATGAGATGGAGGATGTGTGATGGGTATATGGGCACTGGACTATGGGATGGAGGATATGTATGACGGGTATATGGGCTCGGGACTATGGTATGGCGGATGTGTATGACGGGTATATGGGCACTGGACTGTGGGATGGAGGATATGTATGACGGGTATATGGGCACGGGACTATGGGATGGAGGATATGTATGACGGGTATATGGGCACGGAACTATGGTATGGAGGATATGCATGATGGGTATATGGGCACGGGACTATGGTATGGAGGATATGTATGACGGGTATATGGGCACGGGACTATGGGATGGAGGATATGTATGATGGGTATATGGGCACGGGACTGTGGGATGGAGGATATGTATGACGAGTATATGGGCACGGGACTATGGGATGGAGGATATGTATGATGAGTATATGGGCACGGGACTATGGGATGGAGGCTATGTATGATGGGTATATGGGCACGGGACTATGGGATGGAGGATGTGTGATGGGTATATGGGCACTCGACTATGGGATGGAGGATGTATGATGGGTATATGGGCACTCGACTATGGGATGGAGGATATGTATGATGGGTATATGGGCATGGGACTATGGGATGGAGAATATGTATGATGGGTATATGGGCATGGGACTATTGGATGGAGGATGGGTATATGGGCACTCGACTATGGGATGGAGGATATGTATGATGGGTATATGGGCATGGGCCTATGGGATCGTGGATGTGTGATGGGTATATGGGCACGGGACTATGGGATGGAGGATTATTATAATTTGTTATAACTAACCACAGTTAGTTACTATGCCCGGGCAGCGCCGGGCTCTTCAGCTAGTTATATATAAATCTCACAAAATCATATAAATATGACTGGCCATAGATCCCCAAACAATGCATAGGACTGGTAAGAACAGATTGCCAATAATCATACAAAGGAGGGAAGGAAACCAACAAAAATTGCAATCACAAGAGTCCATGTAATGCAAAAAATATATAATTTTTATTAGTCAAGATGAGCAGACAAAGATAGAAGGAGTTAAAAACATCAGTGGATATAACACCCTGCACTGCAGCCCTGATTCATATTGCACAGTGCCCAGCTATATCAGCCATAGAGATAAAGCAGTCACTGCATACATGTACTGTATGCCCATCACTCTCACTTCTATACACAGAAGTATATGGGCTCAAACAGCAGAATGTATACATGAACAAATGTCCAACATACTGTATGTATAATAAAGTGCATAAAGTCTTACAATAATTACCCGTTGGTGATAAGTGGTGATGGATGGCAGCAGGGTCTACAAGAGGCCAGCCCGCCCTCCCCTACACACGTTTAGGATTACTCCTTTATCAGGGGGCGTGGTAAAGGTTGACCTAAGTGATGTTATAAAGGGAGGAGGCCGGAAATAATGTAATACCTAATAAGGGAAGAGGTGGTGCATCGCCATGGTGTCCAAGATGCCAGCATCCGACACAGGAACCCCCAGCATCGGAAACACATTATCATGTGACCAGACGCCGGAGGCACCACGTGTCGGGGACCGACGCGATGAACCAAGAAGGCGTCGCATGTGCAGAGAAGGGGGAGTGGGAACAAGTGACACGCTACCAGGGAGGTGAAATAGTGTATATGTACAAGGCATGGCAGCCCACACCCAAACCACGGTGTCCCTGAGGTCTGGCGTGGGATGCACCGCCGACACAAGATATGCAGAAGGGCAACATAATACAATAGAAAGCAGAGTAATACAGAATAGTACAAATACATAAGAAGCAGCACCACCGCACATGCAGCAGTGCCAACAATCAAAAAACACCCTATATGTATCCCACAAGTTTTTATAATAGAAATAGACACATACCCTTCACTGCATAATATTTAAAGGAGAATGCCACATATATTTTTTGATAGATAATATAAAAAAAGATAAGAATTCATATTATATTCACAATTTTCAAGCAATATCAAAATTGATATACAATCATATCACAAAGAAAGATATAATAATATTATATTTCATTATTGCCCACAAAATATATAGAACAGCATTACCAAGATATGATTATATAAAAGACATTATCATACAGTCCTAATTATATATCATTGAAAAAAATAGAAAAATAAATAAAATAAAATAAACAAAATAAAGATATCCACAAGACATCCCCCCGACTCATCTTCAACCTCGTCAAAGGATCTTCTTCAAACATAGGTATAGGATGGACACAGAAAACAGTAGAAATTAGTCCATCTGTACAAGGTACCGCCACTATCCTGGACTCCGTCCAATGATCTTCATAGATCCACAAAATATCATAAAAATACCTAATACATGAAAAACACACAATTAAAAATATAATAAAAACAATAAAAAATAGCAAGGATTAGATCCACCCAATGTCCACCTGGAACAGTAAGGTGGTCACAGGAACGGATCGAAACTCAAATTCTCATTTAGTCCTTGTGGATATACCATATTAAGCGTCCAGATCCAGCGAGTCTCAAGTTTACCCAATCTTTGAAACAGATTGCCACCACGAATTCCAATATTTAAGGCATCGATACCCCTCACCAGTAGCACCGTACTGTCACAGTCATGAAAGTTTTTAAAGTGACGGGGTAACGTTTTAAGAGTGGATGCATCCATGTGGCCAGCCGCCGCCTGAATATCCAACACATACTCGCGCACGCAAACCTTGAATTGTCTAGTTGTTAAACCGACATAAATTAATCCACATGGACAGGTGGCGTAATAAATAACATATCTCGTAGCACAAGTATGTGTTTATTGATCTTAAAATTTTTAACGCCAACTGAATCGGAAAAAGAATCACACTTTTCAATGTTGGGACAGGCAACTCAATGTCCACACGGAACACACCCACTCCTATGTGTGAAATTATCCAAAAATGTACCCTTTCTCTCACTTGTATAATGACTATGGGTGAGGTGATTGCGCAGATTCTTAGCATGCCTAAATGTAATGACTGGTATATCCAGAATAAATTTGCCAATTATTGGGTCAATTTTCAATATAGGACATGCTTTAGACAAAGCCTGCCTGACCTGCCTAGAATGGGAATGATAATTTGCAATGAAGCGTAACTTCCAGGTCCCTCCATCTTCCTAGCTGATTCCCTATTGTACAGCAGGCCATTTTGGGAAGAATAATTAGCCCTGTTATAGGCTCTTTTGAGTAGATGCCGACTATAGCCACGTTCCAAGAATCTCATTTTTAGCTCCTCTGCTCTTCTCTCAAAATCCTCATTAATAGAGCAAATCCGACAAAGTTGGAGGAACTGACCAATGGGAACAGACCTGACCATGTGATCAGGATGACATAGCGAAGCATGTAACAACATATTTGTAGAAGTCATCTTCCTAAAAATATCGGGCTGCCCCAGACCATCAGTATCCTTTTAAACAATGACATAGAGGAACTCAATCTTATCAGCATCGCATGTGAATGTTTAACGTATATTTTGGTCGTTGCTATTCAGGCGACCAATAAACTCCTGTAGTTCCAGAGTAGTACAGAGTAGTACCCTGCCAGACCAAAAATATATCGTGGATGTAGACAGAGAGGGCAAAATGGAGGAAATATACACTCCCTGATCGCCTCCCTCCACACGACCAGGGGGACGCGGCTTCTTAGATGGCACAGAAGATTTGGCGCGCGCTGGGCAGACCCTGAAAACATGACCAGTTTGCCCATAGCTAAAACATGCCCCCACACCACGACGAACTGGAGGAAACACCGCTGGGGAACCACCTCTTCCCACCTGCCTGGGCTCGTCTTCCTGCACCAGTGTGTCCTCCTCCCTAGCAAGGACTACATTGGACATATTCGCCAAAGCCACAAAAAACTCATCTACCGACCGTAGAGATGGTGAATCGGCCGGCAAGGAGAAGGCCCAGGATTGGGGTTCACCCTCAGGGAGGGCTATAGTGGATCCCACCTGCTGTTCCTCACTCCCTAATGAGCGATTGTGGAGCCTGAAGTGTAGCTTGTAGGCCTCCTTAAAAAACAAAAAATTCTCTCTCCCTCCAGAAAACCTGTCTGGGAGAGGTAACTTGGGCTCTGGTTGAGCCTGCATCTGAGCTGAAGCCCCGTACCCCACCAACTGCTGTAGCTGCTGCTCCACCACACCACGCAGCACCCCACACTCCTCAGTGAGGGTCTGCAGCAATTGGAAACAGGTCTGCATTAGGGCCATGGCTCACCAGAAAAAATGGGATGGTTGGCAATAATGTCACAGGACAGTAGGGAAAAGGCAGGAGACATGGAACCTGGGCCCCTGAACTGTCGCTCAGGCTTAGGGGGTGCCCTGACTTTCCTTAACTTGGGGGTACACTTAATGGTAGTGAGGCCCAATTCTCTGACCTGTCCTTATCCCCTGTTTAGCCATGAGCTCAACCCCAACCCCCTCCCCAGGAGGTGAGACAGGGAATAAAGTAAATTGCACCAAATAACACAAGGGAAAATAAAACAGACACCACGGGGTTAAAGCAACTATAAACCCAAACTTAGCTTTATCTGCTGCCAATGCTCCAAGCAGCAGAGAAAGGTACCCGATCAGCATCCAGCAGCAACTCAACTGCTCCAGATAAGCTGAACCCCTTCTCCACCAGGTAGGTCCAGACTTCACCAAGGTTCGTTAGCAAATGACCGGTATTACCAACAGGGAGCTGCAGCAGCTGATGATCTTTTATAGGAAGGAGGGGGGAGGTCACCACCTGCTGGCTAATTGAACATGTAGTAACACCAGCGGCCACCAGGAGAAAACCAGCAGCAGAGCAACTACAGTTGTAGTAACACCAGCAGCCACTGGGGAAAAAACCCATATTAACCCCCAGGGCCTGAAAGGAAAAAGGTTTATATAAGAGAGTCCAGACTCTGACACAGATCCAAAAATGGATTGTGACAAGTAAGCTCGGTTCTGCTCCCATACCGCTGTAGTAAGCTCCATTCTGCTCCCATATCTCTGGAGTATTCTCCGTTCTGATCCATATCTGTGTAGTAAGCTCAGTTCTCCCATATGTCTGTAGTAAGCTCGGTTCTGCTCCCATATCTCTGGAGTATGCTCAGTTCTGTTTCCATATCTCTGTAGTAAGCTTGATTCTGTACCCATATATCTGGAGTAAGCGCTGCTCTGCTCCCATATTTCTGTAGTAAGCTCTGTTCTGCTCCCATATCTCTGGAGTAAGCTCTGTTCTGCTCCCATATCTCTGGAGTATGCTCAGTTCTGCTCCCATATCTCTGTAGTAAGCTTGATTCTGCTCCCATATATCTGGAGTAAGTGCTGCTCTGCTCCCATATTTCTGTAGTATGCTCTGTTCTGCTCCCATATCTCTGGAGTAAGCTCCATTCTGCTCCCATATCTCTGGAGTATTCTCCGTTCTGATCCATATCCACATCTGTGTAGTAAGCTCAGTTCTTCTCCCATATGTCTGTAGTAAGCTCTGTTCTGCTCCCATATCTCTGGAGTATGCTCAGTTCTGCTCCCATATCTCTGGAGTAAGCTCAGTTCTGCTCCCATATCTTGTAGTAAGCTTGATTCTGCTCCCATATATCTGGAGTAAGTGCTGCTCTGCTCCCATATTTCTGTAGTAAGCTCTGTTCTGCTCCCATATCTCTGGAGTATGCTCAGTTCTGCTCCCATATCTCTGGAGTATGCTCAGTTCTGCTCCCATATCTTGTAGTAAGCTTGATTCTGCTCCCATATATCTGGAGTAAGTGCTGCTCTGCTCCCATATTTCTGTAGTAAGCTCTGTTCTGCTCCCATATCTCTGGAGTAAGCTTGGTTCTGCTTCCATATCTCTGGAGTACGCTTGGTTCTGCTTCCATATCTCTGGAGTACGCTTGGTTCTGCTCCCATATCTATGCAGCAAGCTCCTTACTGTTCCCATATCTACATACCAGCCTATTTTTAAAGCCTGTTATCTCTGCTGCTTTAATACAATGGCCAGAGATAGGGAGGGAAAAGGAGGGCCACTGCAACTCGAGGGCCACTGCCTTGTGATGGCTCCCCAGGCTGAAAAGTGCCAGCCAGCCCCTGTCTGTGTTAGAGTAGTTGGTGAGTTCTTGATGTCGCAGATTTTCTGCTGCATTTTTCCACCTATTTTTGTATCTTTTTGACTGCGTTTTTTTGTTTATTTGCTATGTTATGTGTTGAATAAATCTGCTTTAATTTTGATACTTCCTGGTACTTGGCTTTAACAAAGCTTTATTGATAGAGTCATGTGTGGATTTTATGCATTTTGTGTTTTTTACCTGCGTATTTTCCTCATCTAATGCAATTCTATGGATAAAATCTGAATATAAATCTCAGCGTAAAAATGACATCATAATGCTCCGCCACTACTTAACCAAGTGCTTACTGCCCAGGTGTCATTATTGTCAGTGATTGGCTGCGAAGCTGGTGATATACTGACTGCGCTTGAATTTGCTTGAAATGTCTGACATTTCTTCAGATAAACTTGAGGAGTTGGCACTACTCCAGGGGATTCTTACCACCTATGCCCCTGACAATGTGCTACCAATACCCGATGGCGTCCTCAGCTTCACTTACCGGCTGGTTATGGAGCTAGTGAGCGACTGCCTGACCAAACACCAACAAGGTCGTATGAGCTCAGAATATCTTGAGCATTTACAGATGAACATCAGGACATTAGTACAACAGGTAACAGACAATCTGGGCAAAGCACATAACAATAATAATGAATGATATTCACAGCACATGAAACAATAATGAATAATATTTATAAAATACAAGTTTCTTTACATGAAATATATATTTATATATTTTGGCCAAGAGCAATATAATTTATAGCTTATAAGAAATATCCATATATGTATTAATTGTAGCTGTAGATTGCAGGAGTAAAATGTGACATAAATAGCGTCCTATATTCTCTACTTTCTCTCATGATTTTCCTTTTTTGTTTATTTCCATTTTTATAGGCTGAAGAAAGATCCCAATGTGGAGATCTGGCCTTTTTTAAACAATTGGCCCAACATTTCCTGTATGTACTAGAGTTTATTGCCCGCCCACTGAAGCATTTGGTAAGAATCCGTCATCTTCTATATCTCATGTCTTTCTTGTCTGATCTTCTCCAGATTACTAGTCATATAGCAGATTGTCATATTTCTCATTATAGATGCCCCCTGTCCGCTCCAGGCAGATACAGGATCTTTTATGGCAGCCTGTCTCTGCTCCATCCTCTGTGGTGACAGTCTGTACTGTGCTCAGTGGTGCGGACCTTTCATATCACATCGGTCTCGCTTTATCTTCACAATCTTCCTTCTTGTAAATGCTGCAGTTCTGGTAATAGATGTTATTGGAGAACTGTTGTATATACAAGTCCCTTATATATTAATGTGGATTTACTGGGCAGAGCGGCCGTGTATATTCCCCGCAATTATGTAAATCCAGGTTTAGTCCATTCTGTCTTTTGTGTACTGTAATTTAGTATTTGTGAGTTGTTATATTAATTGCACATATTATATCCATCAGGAAACACCGGCCGGTGACTCCAAAGAGGGGCAACACCGAAATATCGCTGACCCCAATACCAGTGAGCCAGGGCTAAAAAGTGATCTGATTGAAGGTAAGCTGATCATCTCGCATTCCTACAAACATTAATATTATGGAGACACCAGAGAATATATAAATTTACTCTTCATCCTCTGTATGAGGCCGGTGACGGCTCCTGAACCTCCTGTAGACTGTAATGGAGAGGGCTCATGCAATTCTGAAAACCCCTCTGGTTCTCCCTTCTGGGATCTTCTAAGCCCCAAAATGCACAGAGGACCTCACAGGGTCCTCATCCAAGTCACTGTCAGATCCCGAACAATCACACATTTATGGCAGAGTATATCTATCTATGGATGTGCCATAAGTATATACAGTATGTGCAGAATATCCATATAACTAGTATTATACCATTTACTTGTCTTTCCTTCCTTATATCAATGTGTTATATATTAAGTTCTGATATAGTCTAATACATGATGTCTCATTATTTTATCATTATATTAGAGACAACTGAGCCGGCAACTGCTGACGGTGGAATATCTGAGACACCAGAGATCCCCGAATCTGCCAGTGTAAGTATCAGAGAAAACATCTGTATATCATCAGATAACGGGGTATGAATTACACATCACATGTTACACCCCAGAGTACAGTGGGTTAACTCTATTCTTAATGAATGTAGATTGGACCTATTATTATTATTCCTGTCTTCTCTGTGTGATGTTCCTTACCATCCCCTCCAGTACAATGATACATGTGTATGGAGGATATCCCTATAATATATTAGTGTCTGGGGAGCGTCCTGCTGGTATCATGTCCTCTACATCTGCTGCAGTGTAATCAGCGGGGACATAATGTAGAGAAGTTCCTGCATCTGCAGCTTTTATCTTCCTGCAACTTATATGTCTTATTGTCATTTCTTATTCTTCTAGGCCGTGATCAGATCATTGACCCCTATGAGAAAACCAAGTATGAGCGACTATACCCAGATCAAAGAGATTGGCAGAGGATCTTTAGGGTGAGCGTTATGTATAATCTTCATTTTTCCCAAACTCCTTATGATGATGCCTCAGTCTATATGTCCTGCCTTTTGGAAATTCCTGTATATGAGTCCACATCTAAATTTTACTGTATTCCAAGATCTGTAACATTTTTATTTTTCTATCCCATAGAGCTTTGTAAGGACTTGTTTTTGGTGTGTCGAGCTGTTGTTTTTTTCTCCTTTAGGGACTTTATCGCTGTTTACATATGGATCACAGGATTTTATCTCTCTTTTTTTATACACCCTAAAATCTTGTTTGCTTTTGCAGCTGCTTCCTGACATTGAGTACTGCTGCTCAGCTTAAGGCCCCATATCCCATAACGAGATCGTTAGCGAGATCGCTGAAAAGTCACCGATTTTGTGACGCAACAGCGACCTCGCCAGCGATCTCGCTAGGTGTGACACATAGCGGCGACGGCCCCCGCTGGATATCGCTGATCGTGCTCGAATGTCATGGGCCATTTTTTGATCGTCGGCGTCCCGCTGGCCAGCATGCATCGCTGTGTTTGACTCCGACGAGCGACCTCGTTGGTGACGCAGAACTCAGGGACGCAGGTGTGAGTCGTTAGATAAGCTGCTGTGTGACAAGGTATCAACGATTGCCGAGGTCGTTATACGGATCGCCAGATCGTTGCTGCGTCATTGAAGAGATCTGCCTTTTTGGCAGCTTACTAGCGACCATGTAGTGACGCACCAGTGATCCCTACCAGGTCATATAGTTGTCGGGATCGCTGATGCGTCGCTATGTGAAAAACGGGACCCTTACTTATGACCAGAATACACAAGTCCTTCTCCTGTTCTGTAATCTCTAATATATTTACATTTAATCTATATACAGCGGTATGATTACTACCATTGCGGTGCATTACTCTACATTAAACGTCATTTGCCATATGGTTACTCTTGCAGGAATAATTTCCAGATCCTTTTGTATCATTATAATGTCAAAGGTTAATAATCAACATATGCAGTTTGGAGGGTGCCTTGATCCATTGGAAAAGGTAGGGATATCCAGCCGTTTTTTGGATAACAAATTTAAAAAAAAAATATTACTAGAATTGAATAAAAACAAAACATTTTGGAACAGGTCTCACTTTTTCTATTGTACTGGGTATGTTCTGTTTTTATTGAATTCTACTAAAATAGTTTTGAAAATTTTAATTTAAAAAATAGATAGATATCCCTATCGTTTCCAATTGCTACCACCAAGCAGGAGTGGTTTTTCATCCAAGCTGAGGATTAGGTCATTTAACATGGGTGGGCTGGATCACCCTCTCTTATTTATTGCCTTGATCCATTACTTTTAGATTCAGAAAAACTGAGAAGTTAAAATAATTTTTAGTTAAAGGGAATCTGTCAGCAGTTTTTTACTATTTCATCTGAGAGCAGCCCGATATAGGAAAAGAAACCCTGAATCCAAATATTTATTGCTTAGTTTACTGGGTGCAGCCATTCTGACACAATCAGAGCTATTAGATTTAGCAATGCAGCACAGCTGAGAAAGCTAACCCCGCCCACTCCACAGCTAACCTCGCCCACACCAGGATCTCCAGGATTAGGAGGGATTTGGGGTGTAACATAATAAAAGATGAGTAAAACATCAAAGCAAACAGAAAAAGGGTCTGTGACCCACACTGGTAGCTGAGACTGGCCAGCCCCATATTATACGAGGTCACAACCAGGTTCTACCTGAGGAAGGCAGCACTAATTAGTCCTCAGAAGCACATAACCCTGAAATATGCAGGGATTATACACTACCCATTATAGAACTGTCTTATGTGCTACTTACTACCAGGTTTTAGCTAAGATACAAGACATATGTGTAAGGAGAGATGAAAAAGCTAATGGGGGATGACATAAATGTACTGAGGAACGCTACATAACAAAATATAAGCAAAAAAGAATGGGAAGAATGGCTGCACTTCTATACTTAGACTTATTGTGACCATTCTTTTAGAAAAGATGAAGTCTAAAGACCCCTAGAATGAGCTCAGCGAGTCCAAACAGTGAGGGGATAAGACCAGACAAAGTAAGAATCCCTACAGTAAGGCTCTGTTCACTTGTCTAGTATCATCAGTTAGAGCGGATCCAGCAGCCATCAATTGACAAAAAAGTGTTGCAGACACAACTGTTCTGACCAGCTTGAAAAAAACTGGTTTCAACTGAATCTTTTTTTTTTTCTTTTTTTTTAACAATGAAGTCTATGGAAAACTAATTAAACAGTCCGGCCCCTGTGCACTGAAATGTGATTAGCAGAAAACTTCCCATGGTGACTACAGAGGAACATCAATGTGGATTCCCTCACCAAAGATATCAATGTGATCAGTATTACCGCGCCATTACAGCCATCTCTTTACTTGCTGACAGGTTCTATTTAAGGTGCATTCACCCCGGTTGACCACAACCGTTAAAGGGGGTTTTCACCCAGAAGGAAACTCAGCAAGCAGTACAGCGTGCAGAATAACTGACCGTGAGCAGTATATACAAAGTCAGGGTTCGGCTCTGCTTGTTGGTGTCGCGTCACTGCAGGAATGTGATTTGGGCTGCATGGTGGTCATGTTCTGATCAGATTGTCATCTGCTTTACTCAACAGAACATTGAGAGAAGATATTGAGGATCTATTCAGCACGAAACTGCAACTGTGGAAATCACATTCCAGCAGTTACATGACAAAATGGTGGATGCTGTTTTAATGGCTGCATTCTGCCGGTGTACATGGACCTTTCTCCTGTCCAAGATAATTGTTGAATTCAGCATCTAGTAGAGATAGCAGCCTATAGTCTGGTGTGTGTACTGGTAATGATACGGCGTGGGTATGTGCACACCATAAGTACAGGCTGCAGACATTTCTGCACCAAAAATGTGTCACTTGGCAGGAAAATCGCCTTCATATTGCTGCTTTTTTTAATGAGATTTTTTCCCGTTCTTTAGGATGGTTGAAAAATGCTGAAAGAATAGACGCTGCGGTAGTAGCGTAGCTACCAGGGGGGCAGAGGCCCCGCGCTCTCAGGGGGCCCACCCGGAGCTACGTTACAGTTACATTGTGCGGCAGAGCAGGGAGAATCAATCTTCCTGCTCGGCCGCTATGGGGCCCCTGAGCAGGCGGGGGGACCCAGTGTCAGCAATGGGCCCCCCGCCCGTCATCATAGGTTCAGCTGAATCGGCTTCATGCCGATACAGCTGACCGCATTGATGAGAGAAGGAGCGAGCGCTCCTTCTCTCATCATCCCCCTGTCAGCGTCTGACGTCACCGACGCCGACACTGACAGTGGGCTTGATGACGTCAGTACTCGGCACCTGCAGTCGGAGATGAGTGGGAGCAGCACAGGAACCATGAGGGAGAAAGGTGAGTTATTAGTTTATGGGGGAGGGGTGCATTATACTACAGAGGGTGGATATGGGGGCTTATTATACTACAGAGGGTGGCTATGGGGGTGCATTATACTACAGAGGGAGGTTATGGGGGTGCAGTATACTAAATGGGGTGGCTATGGGGCTATAATACACTACAAGGGGGTGGCTATGGGGTGCATTATACTACAGAGGGTGGCTATGGGAGTGCATTATACTACAGAGGGTGGCTATGGGAGTGCATTATACTACAGAGGGTGGCTATGGGGTTCATTATACTACAGAGGGTGGCTATGGGGCTGCATTATACTACAGAGGGTGGCTATAGGGGTTCATTATACTACAGAGGATGGCTATGGGAGTGCATTATCCTACAAAGAGTGGCTATGGGACTGCATTATACTACAGAGGGTGGCTATGGGGTGCATTATACTACAGAGGGTGGCTATTATACTACAGAAGGTGGCTATGGGAGTGCATTATACTACAGAGGGTGGCTATGGGGTGTATTATACTACAGAGGGTGGCTATGGGGTGTATTATACTACAGAGGGTGGCTATGGGAGTGCATTATACTACAGAGTGTGGCTATGGGAGTGCATTATACTACAGAGGGTGGCTATGGGAGTGCATTATACTACAGAGGGTGGCTATGGGAGTGCATTATACTACAGACGGTGGCTATGAGGCTGCATTATACTACATAGGGTGGCTATAGGGGTTCATTATACTACAGAGGGTGGCTATCGGGTGCATTATACTACAGAGGGTGGCTATGTGGGTGCATTATACTACAGAGGGTGGCTATGAGGTGCATTATACTACAGAGGGTGGCTATAGGGGTGCATTATACTACAGAGGGTGGCTACGGGGGTGCATTATACTACAGAGGGTGGCTATGGGGATGCAATACATTATAGAGGCTGCCTATGGGGGTGCATTACACTACAGAGGCTGCCTATGGGGGTGCATTACACTACAGAAGCTGCCTATAGGGGTGCATGATGCTATAGAGTCTGCCTATGGGGAGGTCATTATACAATATAGAGTCTGCCTTTGGAGAGAGCATTATACTATATGGAGACCTATGGGGAGTGCATTATACTATATGGAGGACTATGGGGAGTGCATTATACTATTTGGAGATGGACCTATGGGGAATGCATTATACAATATGGAAACCTATGGGGAGTGCAGTATACTATGTGGAGGCCTATGGGGAGTACATTATACTATATGGAGACCTATCTAGTGGCCCATCATACAGTGTGGTGATTATAGTGACAGGGCTATCATAGTGTTGGAGCCATAAAATAGTTTGGGGGATATTAAGGGGTCAGTATACAGTCATATGTAAAAGTTTGGGCACCCCTATTAATGTTAACCTTTTTTCTTTATAACAATTTTGGTTTTTGCAACAGCTATTTCAGTTTCATATATCTAATAACTGATGGACTCAGTTATATTTCTGGATTCAAATGAGGTTTATTGTACTAACAGAATATGTGCAATCTGCATTTAAACAAAATTTGATGGGTGCAAAAGTATGGGCACCTCAAAATAAAAGTGACATTAATATTTCGTAGATCCTCCTTTTGCAAAAATAACAGCCTCTAGTTGCTTCCTGTAGCTATTAATGAGTTCCTGGATCCTGGATGAAGGTATTTGTGACCATTCCTGTTTAGAAAACAATTCCAGTTCAGTTAAGTTTGCTGGTCGCCGAGCATGGACAGCCCGCTTCAAATCATCCCACAGATGTTTAATGATATTCAGGTCTGGGGACTGGGATAGCCATTCCAGAACATTGTAATTGTTCCTGTGCATGAATGCCTGCGTAGATTTGGAGCGGTGTTTTGGATCATTGTCTTGCTGAAATATCCATCCCCTGCGTAACTTCAACTTCGTCACTGATTCTTGCACATTATTGTCAAGAATCTGCTGATACTGAGTTGAATCCATGCGACCCTCAACTTTAACAAGATTCCCGATGCCGGCATTGGCCACACAGCCCCAAAGCATGATGGAACCTCCACCAAATTTTACTGTGGGTAGCAAGTGTTTTTCTTGGAATGCTGTGTTTTTTAGCCTCCATGCATAACGCCTTTTTGTATGACCAAACAACTCAATCTTTGTTTCATCAGTCCACAGGACCTTCTTCCAAAATGTAACTGGCTTGCCCAAATGTGCTTTTGCATACCTCAGGCGACTCTGTTTGTGGCGTGCTTGCAGAAACGGCTTCTTTCGCATCACTCTCCCATACAGCTTCTCCTTGTGCAAAGTGCGCTGTATTGTTGCCCGATGCACAGTGACACCATCTGCAGCAAGATGATGCTGCAGGTCTTTGGAGGAGGTCTGTGGATTGTCCTTGACTGTTCTCACCATTCTTCTTCTCTGCCTTTCTGATATTTTTTCTTGGCCTGCCACTTCTGGGCTTAACAAGAACTGTACCTGTGTTCTTCCATTTCCTTACTTTGTTCCTCACAGTGGAAACTGACAGGTTAAATCTCTGAGACAACTTTTTGTATCCTTCCCCTGAAAAGCTATGTTGAATAATCTTTGTTTTCAGATCATTTGAGAGTTGTTTTGAGGAACCCATGATGCCACTCTTCATGGGAGAATCAAATAGGAGAACTACTTGCAAGTGGCCACCTTAACCCCTTCACGACCTTTGACGCCACGTAGGCGTCATGAAAAGTCGTGCCAGAACGACCCATGACGCCTATGTGGCGTCATGACTTTAAAGCCCCCCTGCGGGTCGGGTGACCTAGGTCACTGAAAGGTCACCCGACCCGCAGATACAGGGGGCTTTGTTCTTCGCCACAGGGGGTGTGGCTTCGCCCCCACGTGGCTACGATCGCTCTGACTGGCTGTTAAAAGTGAAACAGCCAATCAGAGCGATAGTAATATTTCATCAATGAAAATTGATGAAATATTACAATCCAGCCATGGCCGATACTGCTGTAGCATCGGACATGGCTGGAGACACCGATTCCACCCCCCCACCGGCGATCGCCCCCCCCCGCAACTGAATGACAGCGGCGATCTGCCGCCGCTGTCATCATCTGCCCCCCTCCCATTCCCTCTGCTCCCCGCCAGCTTCCGATAACCCCCTCACCCCCTCTCACCTCCCCCGGCACCTTCTAAGTCCCCCTGTCGCTCCCGGTGTCCGGCGGGTCCGGTTCATGGGCGCCGCCATTTTGGAAAATGGCGGGCGCATGCGCAGTGCGCCCGCCCGAATCTGCCGGCTGCAGATTCCATTCTTTCATTTTGATCACTCTCACAGTGATCAAAATGAAAGAAAAAGTAAATAAACCCCCCGATTATCACCCCCATAGGTAGGCACAACTAATAAAATAAAGACAATATTTTTATTTTTATTTTTCCATTAGGGTTAGGGTTGAAAAAATGGTTAGGGTTAGGGTTGGAAAGAGGGTTAAGGTTGGAAAGAGGGTTAGGGTTGGAAAGAGGGTTAGGGTTGGAAAGAGGGTTAGGGTTGGAAAGAGGGTTAGGGTTAGGGTTGGAAAGAGGGTTAGGGTTGGAAAGAGGGTTAGGGTTAGGATTGGAAAGAGGGTTAGGGTTGGAAAGAGGGTTAGGGTTGGAAAGAGGGTTAGGGTTGAATTAGGGTTAGGGTTGGAATTAGGGTTAGGGTTGGAATTAGGGTTAGGGTTGGAATTAGGGTTAGGGTTGGAATTAGGGTTAGCGTTGGAATTAGGGTTAGGCTTGTGGTTAGGGATGTGTTAGGGTTAGGGCTGTGGTTAGGGGTGTGTTGGGGTTAGGGTTGGAGTTAGAATTGAGGGGTTTCCACTGTTTAGGCACATCAGGGGGTCTCCAAACGCGACATGGTGCAACCATTGATTCCAGCCAATTTTGCGTTCAAAAAGTCAAACGGTGCACCCTCCCTTCCAAGCCCTGACATGTGCCCAAACAGTGGTTTACCCCAACATATGGGGTATCAGCGTACTCAGGAAAAATTGTACAACAACTTTTGGGGACTAATTTCTCGTGTTACCCTTGGGAAAATAAAAAATTGGAGGCTAAAAAATTATTTTTGTGTAAAAAAATGATTTTTTCATTTTCACGTCTCTGCATTATAAACTTCTGTGAAGCACTTGGGGGTTCAAAGTGCTCACAACACATCTTACATACGTTCCTTGGAAGGTCTAGTTTCCAAAATGGGGTCGCTTGTGGGGGTTTCCACTGTTTAGGCACATCAGGGGCTCTGCAAACGTAATGACGACCGCAGACTATTCCATCAAAGTCTGCATTTCAAAACGTCACTACTTCCATTCCGAGCCCTGACGTGTGCCCAAACAATGGTTCCCCCCCACATATGGGGTACCAGCGTACTCAGGACAAACTGGACAACAACTTTTGGGGTCCAATTTCTCCTGTTACCCTTGTGAAAATAAAAAATTGCGAGCTAAAAAATCATTTTTTGAGGAAAAAAAAAATATTTTTTATTTTCATGGCTCTGCGTTATAATCTTCTGTGAAGCACTTGGGGGTTCAGTGTGCTCACTACACATCTAGGCAACTTCCTTATGGGGTCTAGTTTCCAAAATGGGGTCACTTGTGGGGGGTTTCCACAGTTTAGGTACATCAAGGGCTCTGCAAATGTAACATGATACCCGCAGACCATGCCATCAAAGTCAGCATTTCAAAATGTCACTACTTCCCTTCCGAGCCCTGACGTGTGCCCATACAGTGGTTTCCCCCCCACATATGGGGTATCAGCGTACTCAGGACAAACTGTACAACAACTTTCGGGGTCCAATTTCTCCTGTTACCCTTGTGAAAATAAAAAATTGCGAGCTAAAAAATCATTTTTTGAGAAAAAAAAATAATTTTATTTTCATGGCTCTGCGTTATAATCTTCTGTGAAGCACTTGGGGGTTCAGTGTGCTCACCACACATCTAGGCAACTTCCTTATGGGGTCTAGTTTCCAAAATGGGGTCACTTGTGGGGGGTTTCCACAGTTTAGGTACATCAAGGGCTCTGCAAATGTAACATGATGCCCGCAGACCATGCCATCAAAGTCAGCATTTCAAAATGTCACTACTTCCCTTCCGAGCCCTGACGTGTGCCCAAACAGTGGTTCCCCCCCACATATGGGGTACCAGCGTACTCAGGACAAACTGTACAACAACTTTTGGGGTCCAAATCATCCTGTTACTCTTGTGAAAAAAAATTGCGGGCTAAAAATCTTTTTTTTTGAGGAGAAAAAATGATTTTTTATTTTCACAGCTCTGCGTTATAAACTTCTGTGAAGCACTTGGGGGTTCAAGGTGCTCACCACACATCTTGATAAGTTCCTTGGAGGGTCTAGTTTCCAAAATGGGGTCACTTGTGGGGGGTTTCCACAGTTTAGGTACATCAAGGGCTCTGCAAATGCAACATGACACCCTCAGACCATGCCATCAAAGTCAGCATTTCAAAATGTCACTACCTCCCTGCTGAGCCCCGACGTGTGCCCAAACAGTGGTCCCCCCCACATATGGGGTACCAGTGTACTCAGGACTAACTGTACAACAACTTTTGGGGTCCAATTTATCCTGGTACCCCTGTGAAAATAAAAAATTGCGGACTAAAAATATTTTTTTTAAGAAAAAAAAATATTTTTTATTTTCACGGCTCTACGTTATAAACTTCTGTGAAGCACCTGGGGGTTCAAAGTGCTCACCACACATCTAGATAAGTTCCTTAGGGGGTCTAGTTTCCATAATGGGGTCATTTGTGGGGGAGCTCCAAAGTTTAGGCACACAGGGGCTCTCCAAACACGATATGGTGTCCGCTAACGATTGGAGCTAATTTTCATTTCAAAAAGTCAAATGGCACTCCTTCCCTTCTGAGCCCTGCTGTGCGCCCAAACAGTGGTTCCCCCCCACATATGGGGTACCAGCGTACTCAGGACAAACTGGACAACAACTTTTGTGGTCCAATTTCTCCTGTTACCCTTGTGAAAATAAAAAATAGCGTGCTAAAAAATCATTTTTGAGGAAAAAAATGATTTTTTATTTTCACTGCTCTATGTTATAAACTTTTGTGAAGCACTTGGGGGTTCAAGGTGCTCACTACACATCTAGATAAGTTCCTTAAGGGGTCTAGTTTCCAAAATGGTGTTACTTGTGGGGGAGCTCCAATGTTTAGGTACACAGGGGCTCTCCAAACGCGACATGGTGTCCGATAACGATTGGAGCGAATTTTCCATTCAAAAAGTCAAATGGTGCTCCTTCCCTTCGGGGCCCTGCCGTGCGCCCAAACAGTGGTTTATGACCACATATGAGGTATTGTAGTACTCAGGAGAAATTGTCCAACAAATTTTAGGATCCATTTTATCCTGTTGCCCACGTGAAAATGAAAAAACTGAGGCTAAAAGATAATTTTTGCGAAAAAAAAGTACTTTTTTTTTTACGGATCAATTTGTGAAGCACCTGGGGGTTCAAAGTGATCACTATGCATCTAGATAAGTTTCTTGGGGGGTCTAGTTTCCAAAATGGGGTCACTTGTGGGGAAGCTCCAGTGCTTAGGCGCACAGCGACTCTCCAAACGCGACATGGCAAGCGCTAAATATTCCAGCATATTTTCCATTCAAAATGTCAAATGTGCTCCTTCCCTTCCGAGCCCTGCTGTGCGCCCAAACAGTGGTTTATGACCACATATGAGGTATCGGTGTACTCAGGAGAAATTGCCCAACAAATTTTAGGATCCATTTTATCCTGTAGCCCATGAGAAAATGAAAAAAATTAATGATAAAAGAAAATTTGTGGTGCAAAAAATAAAATGTCCATTTTTTCCTTCCACGTTGCTTTAGTTCCTGTGAAGCACCTGAAGGGTTAATAATCTCCTAGAATGTAGTTTTGAGTAGCTTGAGGGGTGCAGTTTTTAGAATGGTGTCACTTTTGGGTATTTTCTGCCATATAGACCCCTCAAAGTGACTTCAAATGTGATGTGGTCCCTAAAAAAATGGTTTTGTAAATATTGTTGTAAAAATGAGAAATCGCTGGTCAACTTTTAACCCTTATAACTTCCTAACAAAAAAAAAATTGTTTCCAAAATTGTGCTGATGTAAAGTAGACATGTGGGAAATGTTATTTAGTAACTATTTTGTGTCACATCACTCTCTGGTTTAACAGAATATAAATTAAAAATTTGAAAATTGTGAAATTTTCAAAATTTTCGCCAAATTTCAGTTTTTTCACAAATAAACGCAAAAATTATCGACCTAAGTTTACCACTAACATGAAGCCCAATATGTCACAAAAAAACAATCTCAGAATCGCTAAGATGCGTTGAAGCATTCCAGAGTTATTACCTCATAAAGGGACACTGGTCAGAATTGCAAAAAATGGCCAGGTCATTAAGGTCAAAATAGGCTGGGTCATGAAGGGGTTAAATACCTTTTCTCATGATTTGATACACCTGGCTATGAAGTTCAAAGCTCAATGAGGTTACAAAACCAATTTAGTGCTTCAGGAATTCAGTAAAAAGTAGTTAGGAGTGTTCAAATCAAGAAAATAATAAGGGTGCCCATACTTTTGCACTAGTCAAATTTTGTTAAAATGCAGATTGCACATTTTCTGTTAGTACAATAAACCCCATTTGAATCCAGAAATATAACTGAGTCCATCAGTTATTAGATATATGAAACTGAAATAGCTGTTGCAAAAACCAAAATTGCTATAAAGAAAAAAGGTTAACATTAATAGGAGTGCCCAAACTTTTACATATGACTGTATATACAGTGAGGGGGCATTATACTGTGTATAACATAGTATCATACTGTGTATAGAGGAGCTGTACAGGAGGGAGACTCTGGACATTATTAAATGTAAAGTGGGCACTTATTGTTATAGGGGAACTTACAGTAGGTTACTGTGACTGTCAAATGGGCACACAGAGGGCATTATTACATTCTAGGGGACAAAATGTGGGCAGTTTTCTAGAGCACTTGCACCCGGCCTTAGTATTTTCTAGAGGGTTGCTTTAAAATTTAGAGGTCACACAGGGCCACACAGCAGGTGCACTGATAGGGTCACATATGGCAGCAGCAGATCAGCATTGGGGCATCAGTAGGATGAGGAGTTTGTGCAGGTTGGGAATAGTCCCGTTTTGGACAGTGCTGAAAATGTGAGCAGTGAAACGTGTCTTTGTTGTATTCTCTGTAGCCGAGTCCTGGCTGGAGGAGTTGTCATGTCAGTCTGGGCCAGATGGAAAAGGCGTGAAAAGTTAATGATTCCTTCAGAAAGAACGTCAGTGGTAAGTCATTATCTGTAGCTGTGCTGTGATCTCTTATACAGTATGTTCTGTAGGACGGGTATCTACCACTGACCATATGGCGGTAATATCAATGTTGGTCTTTATATAGCGATTATTTTCAGTAACAGCGCGGTCATCTGCTGAGGTTCTCCTCCACTATTAGGGTGCGTCACCCAGTTATAATCAAGGTTACCTGGTTAGGGGCCCACTCAGAAGTTTCGCCCCCCCCGAACCAAAACCCTAGCTACACCTCTGCGCTGCGGACATAAAACTGCTTCAAATCTGCAAGGAAAACATAAGCGGCTTTTCCATGAGATTTCAGACATCTCATTCACTTTTCTATTACTATCAAACAGCGTTTTTGGGATCATGGAGCTCTTTACTACAAACATGTCTGTCCCTCCAGTTGAAAGAAATTAACATTTTCCTGGAGGGAAATTTATACTCCACATTATGTCAATTCAGTTTTGTCTGTTGACGATAAAGTGCAGTTTGCAGCCATTTTTATTTGAAAAATGTGAAATATACCCAAATCAGTCATAACCCACAAGTACTCAAAAATATTTCACATTCACCACACATCGGGTGGGCCTGCGTGATCTCAATTGCCAGGGCTGATTTCAGTTCCAGTCCAACCCTTCTGTCTACAGTGATTACTGTGCCGCAACCCCAGGCCTACATTCTGCAGCAATGTCTCATTATACAGGGAGTGTTGGGTGGCTTCCAATCTTCTCAGGTACGATTCTGAGCTCCCTCATCTGAGCCGGCCCTTACATATGCCTTAACCCATTTCTTATATATAGTTTCTAACCTGATCCAACCTCTAATTTTCCTATCGAATTGACCCCCTACCAATAGTGTTCACCTTCCCAATTTCCGTTGGAGCCAAGTAGTCTGCAGCTTAAGCAACATTTTCCCCCGTCAGAACCATCTTCAGAAACTATTAACTATCCCTCAACTATGACCCACTAGCCGCCTGTATTATGCCTCCCTGTCCCTTGTATGGCTTCTGGGGTTGATTTCTCCCCTCACCACTAATGGCTTCAGTACAGAGTGCATATGCCGTGTCTGACCTTCTGCCCAACTGCTACCTAGTTCTTTTAAATACTGGGTCACATTTATTATGATGCAGCATTGACTGTCTAGATTTACTTGGATTTCCATAGTAACTCGCTATCTTTTTACATTTTACCTTTATCTATGATGAAGGGAAATAAAGTCCTATTACAAAAATGGACACAAAACTAGTCAGCAAACTTTAAGGTATATTTTTTTTATTACCCAGAACACACCATTAAATGTTCTAGTTTGATAATGCAGACCTACCTATGCACTTTCTAGACACTAATCAAAATGTAATCAATCAAAATATGGTCATGATATAAGGTAAAAACTATTATTTTTCCATTAATGCAAACTACTGTCTATGTAAAAATGTTTGAAGTTGTTGCAATGAAGCATTTCATCAGCAGAGGGCAGTGTCTTCCTGCTGTGATATTTATACTGCTCAGAACTGAAGCTACAAATGTGCATTCATTATTTGCAGATGGACTAAATGCACATTCTGAACTACTTTTTTTTTTTTTTAATGTATTTTAAAATTTGCATTATGTCTTAGAACTGAGCAATTTAATATTTTCTTTAAAAGGGGTTGCCCACTTTCTGCATTTTTGCTGCAAAAGATTAAATATATTGGTGGCCCGACTCTAACGCATCGGGCATTCTAGAATATGGCCAGCGGGAGACCGACGTTCAAAAGATGGTCCAAGACAATCCACCACGATCAGCGATCTCACAGTGGGGGCCTGGTCGCTGCTGCGTGTCACACTAAGGCTAAGTACCCACTTTGCAGAAATGCTACAAAAATTTCCACAGCATTTCCGCTACTCCCGCCGCAGGAAAAACTCATGTGAATTCGCATGCGTTTTCCCCGGGATTTTCGCGTGCGGAATTCAAGCGCATTCCAAGAGATTTGAAGCATCGCTTGGAATGTGATTGACAGGTTGGTCATACTTGTCAAGCATAGTGTTTGACAATTGTGATCAACTTTTTACTATTGATGCTGCCTATACAGCATCAGTAGTAAAAGATAAAATGTAAAAAATAATAAAAAATTTTTTAAAAAAAGGTTATTCTCACCTTTGACGGCCCCCGATCTCCTCTCCACGCTCCTGGCATCTTCCGGTCCCAGTAATGCTTGGCGCGAAGGACCGGAGATTACATCACTCTCGCGAGAGCGCAGCGTCATCAGCGGTCTGGTGAGAGGAGGGAAAGAGTCCGGGGGCCGTCGGAAGGTAAGTATATCACTACTTTTTATTTTAATTCTATTGTTTACAGGTTTATGGTACCCAGGGCCTGAAGGAGAGTCTCCGCTCCTCCGGACCCTGGGTACCGGCTAGCGCCAGTCATCTCCCGGCTACGTCGCCGCTGACCTCCGTGCGGCAGGAGATGACCCACGGCAACCTTTGGGAGATCAGCGGCTAGCACCGCAGATCTCCCGACAGTAGCGGTGGCGTGCGTCGTTCAAATTCCGCACCAATTCGCGGTCGGACTGCGCCTGTCGCTGATTGCGCCCTGCCGGCCGTCCGCGACAATCAGCGATGCGGGATTTCCGTTACAGACAGACAGAATTAGACGATTATATAGTAGGATATATACACCGTATTTTCAGGCGTGTAAGATGACTTTTCAACCCCTGAAAATCTTCTCAAAAGTTCAGGGGTTGTCTTATACGCCGGGTGTCGTCTTATACAGCAGGTGCGGAGCTCTGGGGTCGCCACATATGGAGCCGTCAGCGCCATTACTGGTGAGGACGGACAGTACAATTGCTAACTAGATACGAACGTCAGGGTAGGAATCAATGTTTGTCACAGTTGCTGGCCGGAAGACTCCAGACTGCACCCTACTAACGAAGCTTCCTTGCCCTCCAGTTCCCAAACATGATGGAGTGAGGCTGATAGTCACCTTGGCGATGGACACTTCCCTGGAAGAGTTCAGCGATCACTGAAGGGCAGAGCTCCACGGAGAAATTACATCCGCCGATGTTCTGCACCCCGCCCTGAGCCCGAATCACCCAGAGAGGAAGATGTGGCCTGGAGATGTCTCCCCGGGTCACTGCTTCCGGAGGTGAACGAAGTGGCGAACTGATACCTGGACCAGCCGAGCGTCTACTGCAGGAGAAGCCTGCGGGTGCACAGCAACCAGGCTGCCGTCACCACACTCTGCACCCAGCCTGGTGGAGCAGCTCCTCAGCGAGGCGTGTTTCTCTAGATCCAGCGCCGCACTCTCTTTTCTCCATACCCCGGGCGTCACAGATGCCTGCAGCTTGACTCACACCTTCACAGAGCTCCACATCCGCCATATAAGACGACACCGGGCGTATAAGTTGACCCCCGACTTATACTGCAAGTATATCCCAAACTCTATATTTTATATGGAAAAGTTGGGGGTCATCTTGTATGCCAGAAAATACGGTAATATTTGGTATTGGCATGGTCACATCGAACCGCAGAATAAAGATATTATGCCAATTATACTGAATGTTGTTTGGTTAAGAAAAAATAGAATTGTTGGTTTTGTTTTGCTCTTTTTGCCTCTCAAAAAAAAAAAAGAAATCAAAGTCACATGTACAACAAAATGCCACCAATGAAAATTACAGCTTGTCCCACAAAAACCAAGATGTTCTACAACTGTGCTGATGGAAACCTGTGAGACTTATGGCTCGCAGAATATGGAGACCCTGAAACAAATGAATACTTTTCAAAGAGCGTAATATTTAGACAAAAGTAGAAGAAAAATATATGAAACTATGTACATTTGGTATTGCCCTATTCGTTCTGACTCACAGAATAAAGTTAACACTTTATGTATGCAGCATGGCGAATAGCGCAAAATTGTTAACGCAAAAACAAAAAATCAGTTGCAGAAGTACTGTTTTGTTTATAAAGAGTTAATAAAAGTTTGTTAATAAGTCCTATGAATCCCAAAATGATTCCACTGAGAAATGTAATTCGTCGAAAAAAAAACATGCTCCTGGGTGTACATAAGATTCTTTATTTTTCATGCCATTTTTTGGAGGCAAGACAAGCAATTCTGCAAGGATTTTCAAATATTTTTGTATGACTTTCACCATGTGGGTGAAATAAAATGTTGTACCGTTACAGATATGTGGAAACCTATTATGTGAATTTCACATTCTTTTCCACTTTTTTTAGTCCCACTAAGGGACTTGAACCTATTGGGCTAAGTTCCCATGGTGTTTTTTTAATGCTGTGGATTTCTGGCAGCAGTTCGATACCAATTAGCCAATTTAGGTTGCTATCATTTTTATTGCTCTTGACCTGGGAAGGGTATGTTATCTAATCCAAAAAGACCTAAAGGGCGCAAAACCCCATTAGAAATTACCCCTCTCTAGCAAGTCAATAAAAATAAGCTTTTATTTTATTCCATTAATATAGATATTTTATGGGGTAATTTGTTAAAATGACAATCCTAAATTGCCATAAATAGACTAGATTAAGTTGGCCTGTGACTTTGTTCAAGTTTTTAATTTTGGGGCTGTGTGTATTTGAGTTTGACAGTCCTGAATCTACACCAAATTGGGAAGGAGCTCAGTGCCGAACCACCACACTTGTTGTTCCCCTCTGCTACCCTGTTATTTCCAGCTTACTCTTCCTACAGTTGTTGAAGGGTGTGACATTGCTGCTACCGTGTTTCCCCGAAAGTAAGACCCTGTCTTACATTAATTTTACCCCAAAAAGTCCCACCCTGTCTTACTTTCGGGGGAGGTCTTAGCCGAAAAAAAATGACAATTTCTTTTTAACCAATAAATTAACATTTATTAACATGCTGTTATACCCCATAACAGTGCCGTATCCTACTGCACACAGCCCCACACCCCATAACAGTGCCGTATCCCACTGCACACAGCCCCACACCCCATAACAATGCCGTATCCCACTGCACACAGCCCCACACCCCATAACAGTGCCGTATCCCACTGCACACAGCCCCTTACCCTATACAGTACATGTTTCCCTACTTGGTTTTTAAATGCTGGACGTTTTCCTCTGCGGTGCGGCTGTGGGTGCGGAAGGCCTGTGCTGCAGGGAACGCTGTGCCAATCAGCAGGGAAACAGCGGTGACGTGGGGCTGGGGCGGCCAATTACAGCCCGAGCTGCTGGACCAATCAGTGCTCGAGCCGGGGGCCGGCGGTGACGTGGGGAACAGGGGCGGCCAATGAGCTGTTGAGCTGGGCGGATTGCGGGGTTAACACGGCGAGTTAACCCCATGAGCGCTGGACCCGCCCAGCTGCACCTGAGGACACCTCTGGAGCCTGGGGACCCAATGGGGGACAGCGGCGGCCCAAAGGTAAGGGCCTTACATTTCACAGCGGCCCCCAACCCTGCCTTACATTCGGGGGAGGCCTTACATTGAAGGACCCCCCCGTAACCCCCACCCTGTCTTACTTTCGGGGGGGTCCTACTTTCGGGGAAACACGGTATAACGTGGGAACCAAAGCAATGAGGATAAAGATATGTATTGCCGGATTAAGTGAGTATAATCCTCAAGGAAGGTTCCCCCTACAGTTTCTGTACATTGCTATGCACACCCCATAGGTGCAGTTATTGTGGTTCCTGAATTGCCCCTTTTTGCTAACAGCATAGCCTATTCCAACACAGGCAACCACATTACTTCCTTCCAAAAGGTGATGGGGCAACAAACATGGTTCTGGAGAAAACTGCTATAGTCTCTTCAATAGGCTGAGTAATTTTGGTATGTGATTTACCCTTTATTACTGTCAGCGTAACCGAACCAAGCAGTAAGGTTGGTCAGCAGTAGAGGGTTTTCATCAGAACACTAGCAGCAAGCTTAGTGAGCCATCATCAGAACACAAATCCTCAGCCACTTTACTCTAGAGTCTTTATGATTATGATAATCTCTCCCTCCACTCTGGGTCTTAGGAGTGGCCCATGCCCACGATTACCATTTAAATTTTTAGTTAACGTTGGGTGTGCCACACAAATTAGGTGCATCTGTGATTATATATATATATATATATATATATATATATGTATTATTTTTTTTTTGTTTGTTTGTTTTTACTTTCATCTTTGAGGAAATCCAGCTCTCACGTGGCTGACAGTTTTGGTTACCATTGACTTTGACACATCATTTTGTTTTAATTGAATAACAATTTATATTAAATATTTTCAACTTTAATCTTTTTTTCCATCGAATTTTGATGTGTGATTAAAGTTATACTTTAATTTTTTGGAGCAATGTATTTATGGTGCTTTCCCTTTCTGACTATTTGTTTTTATTACATTTATTCCATGGCGCTTTACATGTGAGGAGGGGTATACATAATAAAAACAAGTACAGTAATCTTAAACAATACAAGTCTCGACTGGTACAGGAGGACAGAGGATCCTGCCCGCGAGGGCTCACAATCTACAAGGGATGGGTGAGGATACAGTAGGCAAGGGTAGAGCTGGTCGTGCAGCGGTTTGATGGATCGGTGGTTACTGCAGGTTGTAGGCTTGTCGGAAGAGGTAGGTCTTCAGGTTCTTTTTGAAGGTTTCCATGGTAGGCGAGAATCTGATATGCTATGGCAGACAGTTCTTTGGGTAGTGGGGAGTCAGTGCACGGATTCACAGAGGGGAGGGGCCGGGGAATAGCGGGGGGACAGGTGGATTAGTCAGGCAGCATAGTTTAGAATAGATTGGAGGGGTGCAAGAGTGTTAGGGGGGAGGCCACAGAGCAGGAGGTAGTAGTAGACCAGGCAGGGGAAGATGAGGGCATGGACTAAGGCTTTTCATATTCTTTGTTGAGGAATGTACGGATCCGTGAAATATTTTTGAGTTGAAGTCGGCAGGAAGTGGAAAGGGCTTGGATATTTGGATATGTGGTTTGAAGGATAGATCAGTGTCAAGGATTACCCCGAGGCTGCGAGCTTGTGGGACTGGGGAAAGCGAGCAGCCATTTACTTTAATGGATAGGTCTGTTGGGGGTCGAGTGAGATGGGGAAAGATGATGAATTCTGTTTTGTCCATATTAAGTTTTTCAAGTCTAGCGGAGAAGGATAAAATAGCAGACAGACATAGTGGGATTCTGGTTAGTAGGGAGATGATATCTGGTCCAGAGATGTAGCTCTGTGTGTCATCAGCATAGATGTGATACTGGAAGCCATGAGATTCTATTGATTATGTACAAACTGATTAGCAGAGTGCCACTTCCTACTGGCAGCACCTACACTTATTGGGGTCTCTATGTCCCCCAATGATCAAGACAACAAATGGATTTTACAGTAAGTTAAAAAAAAAATCCAATTTTTGTTATAAGGGTCCGCTTCGTTTGGTGAAAACAGGGCTTCCTTCTGCTGGTACTCCTCATGATCAACTGTGATTTGTTTGAAAAAAGAAATGAAATATTGCATAGTACAAATGGACTGTCCATTCAAGTTACATGCCGGGACTAGTGATGAGCAAACGTTCTCTAATAACTTCTTATTCGAGCATCTGGGAGTGCTTGTATATTATGTGTGAGTCCCTGCGGCTGTTAGACAGACACAACACATGCTGAGATTGCCTGTTTGTTAGGGAATCCCCACGTGTGCAGGCTGTCTGACAGTTGCAAATCATGCAGCTGCAGGGGACTTGAACATAATATACAAGCACTCCTACATGCTTGGATAACACCTGAACATTCTTGGATAAGACATTATCTGAGCACATTCGCTCATTCTAGTCTGGACCTTCTTTGTAGTTATGTTATCTGAGAGCATTAGAGTGTAGGAGCACAGTCTCTGGTTACAGATATGTGTCACTTACTAGGCTGTGTTTTGTCATTTCAATACAATCAAGTTTTTTATCAACAGGAGATTATCAGTACAGGACAACTGGCCTTTGCAGGGTAGCCCAACCATGCCCTCACCACTGATTAGCGGTTCTCTGCCACTATACAATGCACACAGAAAGCTGTGGTGTTGCCGGGGTTATACACAACTCAACAACTGAGCTCTGCTAGATCCGCAGCAGAGAAAACTTTTTATATCAACTGCTGCAACCAGTAAGTGATACATTATTGTAGTCAGGGGTTCTACCTCATGCTGCTGTCAGATTAAGTAGCAAAATCCTGCCAACAGATCTCTTTAGCTTAAAATTATCCATTAAGGCCAGTTTCACATTTGCGGTTGAGTCCGCAGCGTTTGATGCGCATACATCCGTATGCGTCCTGCGTACCTATCTTTAATATGGGGTACGCAGGGACATGCATTTGTATGCGTTTGCGTCGTTTCACGGTATGTGGCAGGGCGTGGCAAACGCATCGTGTTGCATTTTTTTGCAGCGTCAAATATCCGCAGCCATCCGCACTATAGTAATGCCAGCGTACGCAATAATTTACATAAGACAAACCCATTGGGCGTGGCTTGTGTAAATTCAAAATTTGCCGGGAAATAGCATTTGCCTATCGTCCGCAAACACATGCATGCGTTTGCAAGCATTTTTGCATGCGGTTGCGGACGATACACTGCTGACTTAACTGAATATGTGAACCTAGCCTTGTTTAGCCAGAACATGCTGTTTATCTTAAAAAATCACATTTGCCTGCAGTTATCCCACTCTGCCCTATGCCAAACACAAAGGAATTCACGAAGCTGAGATCTGGGGAAGCTTTTGTTCCCCACTTTGCCTGCCTGAAATACAGAGAGATTATTGTGGTCATGGGTAATTTACTTTCCCTCAACCATTTTTTGTTAATTTATGTATTTGTTTGCTAATAGTATAATGCACCGTTACCAAAACGTTCCCCATGTCCTACTGCCAATCATTTTCCTATAATCAATAAACCCCTTTTCTCTTTGCACTTTTAAATACCCCTCAGTTTTCTTGAATATAATTCAGTAAAAAGTACAGAATCCATTAATGTTTGAGACTTTAGTGGAGCAATAGACAAGGCAGCCTAGACTTTTCACAAGTAGTTCAAAGGTTCACTGTATCCTGTAATTTGCATTGCTGCTCTACTATTATGCATTTCCACAATGCCTGCCCAAAATTAGCCTACCAGTAATTACATTTTCTGATCCTAATTTCAGCCCCTCCTCCAGTTACGCATTCGAGCTTTAACCCTTTCATGCCAGAACCTGTTTTCACCTTCATGACCAGACCATTTTTTTCAATTCTGACCAGTGTCACTTTATGAGGTAATAATTCTGAAACGCTTCAATGGATCCCACTGGTTCTGAGAATGTTTTCTCAGCATAGAGTGCAGGATAAATGTGAGCTGAGTCTAAGAACTCCTTCACACATCCTGGTGATTCCTGTATTGGTGAGATCCATGGTCTGTGTGTCATCTGCATGTACGTATGTGACATCCTTGTATCCATTTACTATTCGTGTGGCACCCGTGTGCCGTCTGTATGTCCATGTGACACTGGCACCTGAGAAAAGCAATAATTAGCTGTTCCCAGGAGCCGTGTGTTGAAGACAGCTCTCTTCATTGTTGCCCAGTCTCCCTGAGATTAGCGCGTCCAGGCAATAATGATAGGACTTGTATTCAGCACCCGCTGTGTACATCTGTTGTAAAATTAAGAATTAAATTTTAAAAAAAAATGGCGTGGGCTTCCACGTAATTTTCATAACCAGTAGAGGGAAAGCCCATGTTTGGGAGCCTAATGTTAATTATCTGGGAAAGAGGACTATATCCCAAATGTTTACAAGGCTATTAATAACAGCTCACAGCTGTTTGCTTAGCCTTTTCTGGTGAAAAAGATGTAGTGTCTCCCTTGGAGCACACCTTCAGTGACCTGCGGTGACGTCATAGAGGTTACCGAAGCTCAATGAAGCTGCGGTTCCCACTCTGTTTGCTGGGAGCGGCACGATTAACTGCAGTGGCCTCAATGAGATCACCGCTAGTGCTAGCGGTGGTGACTTAATGACGGTTACCACAGTTCATCGGGTGGCTCATAGTGAACTGAGCCTGGGAACTGCAGCATCAGTGACCAGTGGTAACCTCTATCACATTACCGCTCGTCTCTGAAGCTGCACCCCAAGCTCAGCTCAGTGTCTCCTGGATGTCAGGGTGAACGGTCGCATCATGTCACCGTTCATCAAGACATCCAGATGCAGCAGAGATGGATTACGGTGTGGGTCAAATAGATTATCTTCTCGTCGGACAGGTGAGGAAAATGGTGTTTTATTATTTTTGGTTTTTTTACAGGTGACATTGGCATCAATGGATTATCTTCTCGTCAGACAGGTGAAGAATATATAAATTACCTCAGTTGCCATTACCAGAGAGCAAGTGAGAAGAGCGAAGCTAAGCGTCAGATTTGGCGCATCTTCTGGATGCGCCATTTCTGGGGCGGCTGAGCGATAATGTTGGTAGCTGGGGAGGCAATATCTCTGTCTCCTTCCCAGGCTATTAATATTAACCCACAGCTGTCTGTTTAGTCTTGCTGGTTTTAATTTATAGGAGTCATTTTTTGGGGGGTCCCCTGTAAACTCACCAGTAAAGGTTAAGCAAACAGCTGTGAGCTGTTATTAATAGCCTGAGAACCTTTTGGGATATTGTTCCTTTTCCCAAATTATTAACCCATTTCCGATATTGGGCGTACATTTACGTTTATATCAGACTCCCTCCCTTTGATGTGGGCTCCGGCGGTGGGCCCACATCTTTCTCGGGACTTGGCAGCTGTTTTGAACAGCTGACATGTGCCCGGAATAGCCCCGGGTGGAATCGCAATGCCCCCGCGGCTATTATCTCGTTAAATGCCGCTGTCAAACGCTGACAGCGGCATTTAAGCGCTTCCGGCAATCGCGCTGGAAATCCGCCCACTGGTGACCCACATCACGTGATCACGGGTCACGAGTGGGTTGGCATGACAACCGGATGTCTCCTGGAGACCTCTATGGTTGTCACTGCTGGTTTGCTGTGAGCGCCACCCAGTGGTCGGCGCTCATAGCAAGTGAGAATCATAGAATCGTCGAATTGGAAGGGACCTCCTGGGCCATCTGGTCCAACCCCCTGCTCAAAGCAGGATTCGCTAAATCATCCCAGTCAGATGTCTGTCCAGCCTCTGTTTGAAGACTTCCATTGAAGGAGAACTCACCACTTCTCGTGGCAGCCTGTTCCACTCATTGATCACTCTAACTGTCAAAAAGTTTTTTCTAATATCTAATCTGTGCCTCCTCCCATTCAGTTTCATCCCATTGCTTCTAGTCTTTCCTCGTGCAAATGAGAATAAAGTTGATCCTTCTAAAATGTGACAGCCCTTTAGATATTTGTAGACAGCTATTAAGTCTCCTCTCAGTCTTCTCTTTTGCAAACTAAACATTCCCAAATCCTGCAACCTTTCCTCATAAGACAGGGTTTGCAGACCGGTCACCATTCTGGTCGCTCTTTTCTGAACTTGCTCCAGTTTGTTGATGTCTTTTTTAAAATGTGGTGCCCAAAACTAGACACAATATTCCAGATGAGGTCTGACCAAAGAGGAGTAGAGGGAAATAATGACTTCACGTGATCTAGACTGTATGCTTCTGTTAATACATCCTAGAATTGCATTTGCCTTTTTTGCTGCTGCATCACACTGTTGACTCATATTCAGTCTGTGATCTATTAGTATACCCAAGTCTTTTTCACATGTGCTGTCACTTAGCCCTATTCCTCCCATTCTATATATGCTTTTTTCATTTTTATTGCCCAGATGTAGTACTTTGCATTTCTCCCTGTTAAAAACCATTCTGTTAGTTGCTGCCCACTTCTCCAGTTTATTTAAATCTTTTTGAATCCTCTCTCTCTCTTCTCTAGTATTAGCTATCCCTCCTAGCTTTGTGTCATCAGCAAATTTAATCAGTTTACCCTCAATTCCTTCATCTAAATCGTTGATAAAGATGTTGAACAATACAGGGCCCAGGACAGAGCCCTGTGGTACCCCACTTGAGACATTCTTCCAACTGGATGTGCAGCCATTTACGACCACTCTTTGGGTCCGATCACTAAGCCAGTTATGAATCCACCTAACAGTTGCCTTGTCCATTCCATACTTAGTCATTTTTTCAATAAGGATTGTATGAGAGACTTTGTCAAATGCTTTGCTGAAGTCAAGATATACTATATCTACAGCATTTCCTTGATCCACCCAATCAGTGATACCGTCATAGAAGGAAATTAAGTTAGTCTGACATGACTTATTAGTTAGAAACCCATGCTGACTCTGTTTAATCACTTCATTCTTATCCAGGTATTGACATACATGTTGTTTAATAATTTGTTCAAAGATCTTTCCTGGTATAGAAGTCAGACTCACCGGCCTATAGTTGCCTGGGTCCACCTTCTTCCCCTTTTTGAAGATAGGAACAACATTTGCTCTTCTCCAGTCTTCTGGCACTTCTCCTGTTCTCCAAGAATTTTCAAAGATTATGGAGAGGGGTTCAAAAATTTCTTCTGCTATCTCCTTCAGTACTCTGGGGTGTAATTCATCTGGACCTGGAGACTTGAATTCATTTAGGTTAGCTAAGTGTTTCCTCACTATCTTTCTGTTTATAGATATCCTGGATTCTTCTATTCCCTTAATAGGACAGTGAATAACAGTTGATGTTGCATTTCCTTTCTGAGAGAAAACAGATGCAAAATAGGAATTTAAAAGTTCAGCCTTCTCAACATCCTGTCTTACCATTTCATCATTTTCATCCTGTAAAAATCCTATAGCATCTTTGACTTTTCTTTTACTTTTGACATATCCCCAAAATCCTTTATTATTGCTTTTGACATCTCTTGCAAGCCTCAGTTCATTTTCAGCTTTAGCTAATCTGATTTGTGCCCTGCAGGTTCTGCAGACAGCATTATATTCTTCTTTAGATATGCCTCCCTCTTTCCATTTTATAAACATTTTTTTCTTCCTTTTTAGCATGTGCTTAAGTTCTGTGTTCATCCATCCTGGTTTCCTTAAATGCTTCCTATTCCCTCTTTTCGGAATTGTTAACAACTGTGCTTTGAGAATTTCATTTTTCAAGATTTCCCATCCTTCCTGGACATTTTTGTCTTTAAGGATATCCAGCCATTGGATCCCTCCAATTCTCTTTCTGAATCCCTTAAAATCTGCCTTTCTGAAATCTAACCTTGACGTCTGAGTCTTCACAGGTCTTCCACATCTAGTAATCCAAAATTCTAAAATAGCATGGTCGCTACCTCCTAGGGTCCCAGCCACTTTTACCTCCTCAACCATTTCCTCCCTGTTTATAAGGATTAGATCCAAGGTAGCAGTTCCCCTTGTTTTCTCCCTTACCTTTTGGAAGATAAAGTTGTCAGCAAGAGAGGATAAGAATTTCCTTGACCTGTTAGTTTTGCCTGAGAGAGATTCCCAACAAATGTCTGGATAGTTGAAATCTCCCATGACAACTATGTCATATTTTTTGGAGAACTTGGCCATCTGATGCATAAAGAGTTCATCTATATCTTCAGCTTGCACAGGCGGCCTGTAGTAAATGCCTACAATGGTGTCCTTTCCATTGTTCTGTCCTTGTATTCTTACCCAAACAGTTTCCACAGAACTCCCAGTCTCTGAAGCTTCAATCTCTGTGCAGATATACGCGTTTCGAACATACAATGCGACACCCCCTCCTCGTTTATCAAGTCTGTTTCTTGCAAATACGTTGTATCCTTCTAGTTTTGTATTCCAATCATGTGTATTGTCCCACCAAGTTTCAGTGATTCCAATTACATCATATTTCTGTTCCTGTGTTAGTAGTTCCAATTCTCCTTGTTTGTTGCCCATGCTTTGTGCATTAGTATAGAAACATTTTAGTTTGTGATTGGTTTCTCTTTCTCCAATATTTTTATTAATTAGATTCTTTCGTCTTTGTTCTTCCTTTCCACTTCTAATAGCAGAGTTCTCAATAGCATTTGTCAGGTGTATGGCTTTTTCTGGTCTTTTGCTTCCCTTCCCATGTGGTTCTAGTTTAAAGCTCTCCTTACAAGTGTAGCAAGGCGACTTCCAAACACATGCTTTCCAGTCTTCGTAAGGTGCACCCCATCTCTAGCAAGTAGTCCATCGTATAAGTAGTTCACTCCGTGATCCAGAAATCCAAATCGTTGCTGACGGCACCATCGACGTAGCCAGTTGTTCACCTGCAGAATCTTATTCCACCTCCTTGTTCCATGGCCATCCACTGGGAGGATGGAAGAGAAGACCAACTGCGCTCCCAGTTCTTTCACTTTCTTGCCTAAGTCTTCAAAGTCTCTGCAGATGATTTCCAGGTCGTTTCTTGCGGTGTCATTTGTCCCCACATGTAGTAGCAGGAATGGGTAGTCATCTGTAGGTCTGAAGAGTCCTGATATCCTGTCAGACACATCTTTAATTTGAGTAATTCTAATAGAGGCAAACTGATCATCGCCTCTATGTAGCAGAGCCAATTGGGTTTTGGGAGCTTTTAGTCTCCCATGTTGACTATGAAAGCATGCCAAAAGTAAAAAAAATAGTTTTTAAAAATATAAAAAAATATAAAAGTTCAAATCACCCCCTTTGCCCCATTCAAAATAAAACAATAAAAAAATCAAACATACACGTATTTGGTAACACCGCATTCAGAATTGCCCAATCTATCAATAGTAAAAAAAGATTAACCTGATCGCTAAACTACGTAGCAAGAAAAAAAGTAAAAACGCCAGAATTGAGTTTTTTTGGTCGCTGCGACATTGCATTAAAATGCAATAATGGGCGATCAAAAGAACGTATCTGCACCAAAATAGTATCATTAGAAACGTCAGATCGGCATGCAAAAAAATAAACCCTCACCCAACCCAAGATCACGAAAAATGGAGATGCTACGTGTATCGGAAAATGGTGCAATTTTTTTCGTCTAAAAAAGTTTGGAATTTTTTTTCATCACTTAGATAAAAAAGAACCTAGACCACGTATCTCTATGGGGCAACTAGGGGGGTTGGAGGAGGGAGCGAGGAATGGTTAAAAAGGGCTATAATTCCTAATTTCACTGACCAAGAGCTGGAGTTTCTCAATGCCAAGATTACAGAGGATGAGGTTAAATCGGCTATCAAGGACTTTGGTAATGGAAAGGCTCCGGGACCAGATGGTTTTGGGGGTGAATTATATATATATATATATATATATATATATATATATATATGTGTATTTCGGGTCCTTCATTGACCTCATTGTAGTTATAAGTTGGTTTAGCATTGGTACTCATGTGTGTCATTAACAATTGGCATTAAAAAGCAGTATCTGTTGCAGCAGTTTTTTGAACTCAGTCTGCATGCTTAGAAGCCACTTCCATTTTATACAAGTGGTTAATGATGGGGTTATAACTTCTTTTGGGCAATATCATGCAGTATTTTTTGTGACATTTGAAATGTGGCATTGTCGGTCTTTTTGTTGCTATTGGAAAGAGTGTGAACATACACTGCATGCTTAGAAAACACTGATTTAACCAACATTAGGTTTTTCCTACAGTGAGCACATCTGAGTTGGCTCTAATAGTTTTCTGAGCACCATTTTTTCATCTTTACCAACTATTAGTTGGCGGTGTAAGCAGTATCTAATTTCTGTAGCAACTTTTGAAATTTAGTCTGCATGTTAAGAGACTATAGTCTATTTTGGCAAATCAAGGGCCCAAACCCCTGGAGTATTATTATCCTTTGACCACGTTGTGAAATTATGTCAATCGTCACCAACTGCCTATTGTGTTCTTTTTGTTTTTAATTGGGGTCTAGGGTCCTCTTAGATATAGGATCGTCTATGTCTATTGATAGGGGTTCCTTTAGGACATCGGGTAGAAGGGTTCCCCTAGCGGCTGTAGGGTGATACAGGGTTCCCAGGGTCAGCCATTGTGGAGCGGGGGCGCCACAACGTTCCCCCCTAGGGTGCCAACCTCCACAGCCAGGAAGGTGACAGCGTAGTTGACGTAAGAGGGACTTCTAGCTTACCCATTTTATTGGTAATTTTGGAACACGTTTGTTTTTGTTTGTGCACGTTTTTTTTTGGTGTGAACCATTGTATATGGTTTTTTAATCAATAAAGATAATTTTTAGGGATATATATGATTTAACAGACTAATTAAATAGAAAAAGGAATAACATAATTTTTGTGAACATGTATTCCCATTAAAATTAGATTTTAATGATGAATTTAAAAACACCTATTCCCGTGAGCAAATGATAAAGAAGACAAATAATTGTATACAAAAAAGCCCTATTAAAGGCTACAATGGACTATCTGTACCCTTCCTTGCCGTGGAGGTTGGCACCCTAAGGCTGGAGTCACACATAACCATTAAAAAAACGGTCCCATTTTAACGGTCCGAAATTGCACAAAGGTATCTTAACCATTGATCCATTTTTGATGCGATTTTTCTTCATTGATGCGATTTAAATCGCATGTAAGGATCCGTTTGACATCTGTCTGGCGAGATTTTCTCGCAGGGTAGCTAAATGGACATATAATGGAGCCCAATGACAGGTTTCCCCACACAAAGAATGAATAGATCTAGACACTGTGATAAAACACTCCGGGATCGCCTTTACTGGGGTCAAAGGTCACGTGCGTTCAGCATGAAACTCAGGCGCAGAGCTGGGATTCGGGTGTAACTGACCCTGAGTCAGGTTTATTAACGGTGAAAGCAATGCAAAAAGGAAATAAAACACAAAACAAATCCTTGCCTGTCCAGCACTAACTAAACAATGGACAACCTAACTACCAACTGGTGGGCTTCTCCCGTCCAGCCAAACCACAGTTGCAGTGGGCACTGCTTCCACTCACGTGTGTCTCTCACACAGACAGGCTCTCTGTGTTCCCAGGCTGAGACACTCACACAACCACCTGGCATCCTTTTATATCCACCTCCCATTATTCATTAGCAAGCAGGTGCGATACTGACCAGACTAGGCCACATAGGAAAGGAATCTGGGCGAGATATACCTGCCCTCATCCACTATTCCCACATGATTCTCACAACACATATATATATATATATATATATATATATATATTTTATACATGTCATAGAGACTCATTAATATATATATTACAAATTCATACAGTTCATCATAGCAGAATAGCCGCAGAAACATTTGCCGGCTTTTGTATAATTATTCTCCTGCCCGACATGAAATGACACATGGTTTACATATAGTTAACCATTTCATTTCATGTTTTTTTTGTTATGTCTATCACTATTAATTACATGAGGGTTTGTGGGTAAAATTTTGGACTTGTAGCGGTTAATTTAAGGGGTTAATTCGTTGTATGAAATTACGGGGACTCCCTGCAGCCTCAGTGACGTCAGCGGGAGTCCCAGCAATTTCATACAACGAATTAACCCCTTAAATTAACCCCTACAAGTCCAAAATTTTACCCACAAACCCTCATCTAATTAATAGTGATAGACATAACAAAAAAAACATGAAATGAAATGGTTAACTATATATAAACCATGTGTCATTTCATGTTAGGCAGGAGAATAATTATACAAAAGCCGGCAAATGTTTCTGCGCCTATTCTGCTATGATGAACTGTATGAATTTGTAATATATATATTAATGAGTCTCTATGACATATATATATATATATATATATATATATATATGTATGTGTGTGTCTAGATCTATTCATTCTTTATTTAACTGGTCTCTGTGATTTTACTGTATTGGAAGAATTGCCGGCTTTTGCTAAAGGACACCGGGTGCGATTGTATCGCAAGTCACACATCTTGTCCGGTTTTAGTCCCATTTTTTCTCGCCCCATAGACTTGTATTGTCGAATCCGATCCGAAAATCGGTGACAATCGCAGCATGCTGCGATTGTCTCGGTCCGAGGATCGGATCTGATCAAAATCGCATGATGGGAGCTGCCCCATAGAATAACATTGGGATGAATGCAATGTGATTTTTTTTTTTATTGCATTGCATTCGTCCGATTTAATCGCCAGTGTTACCCCAGCCTAATAGATACCATTGTTTGGCGCCCCCGCTCAACGTCGACTGACCCTGTCTCCCCTATCTCACCGTAGTAACTCAGGTGGGAAAACAATGTCAAATAGAAAAGAAATGAAGGAAGGGAATAAAAAGGAAAACCTTTCTAAAATAGAAAAAATAGCCACAATAAAAAGGTATGCCCAAACCTAGATTATAATAGGGCTGACCACTGACATTTAACCTCACAAACATGGAAATGTCAAAAACAATTAATTATTGCCTACTATAGAACAATGGGCCAAAAAAACACCATACATTGCTCAGAGCATGTTTCACAGAATATACATGCACCAAGGACATAAATAGTCCGACAAATAGAATATAGCAGTATATGGCGGATAGTCGCCTCTGATAATTAGAATAACCACAGGTGGTGCAATAGAATAGACATGATATTAAATTGTCCCATAACAGACACATAGATGAAAACATAAATCAAACACCACCTAGTGGTTTTACTTATCATTTAAAGTCGCCCCGACGCGTTTCCCCGGTGTAACGGTTCATCAGGAGGCCGCAGACTTTAGTACCACTGATACTGGATATACTCCATGATCCCCCAGATAACAAGATGTAAAAAGGCATGGCGGCGGTCTCAAGAGATAGGGTTAAATACCCCCGCTATCATGTACCAATAAAGCCAATTGGGAGCACGGTCACACAGGATACAGATCATTCATTTAACCTAGCCAATCGCTACGTGTTTTACATTTCCTCACCCTGCTGCGTTCCAAAACAAAGCCAGCGTGCGTGTCAAGTGAAGTGCGCATGACCGGAAATGATGTACCGGAAATGATGTACTCAGAAAAAATCAAAGCACGTTACCTCGCAACCAGCAGTAACATCCGGGCGAGTACAAAGATCAGGAAGTGCCAGCATATATAAAAACAATATCCAGACTATACCGCACTATCGCACAGACCCACAAACATCCGGACTTTATTACATAACCGGAAGTATCAGCATATATAGATAGAATAGATAGGAACAATGTCCAGGTTCTACCGCAATATCGCGCAGACGCATAATCATCCGGGCAAAAACCCGGAAGTGTCAGTATATATAATAAAATAAGTAGAAACGATGTCCAGGTCAAAACGCACTATCGCGCAAGCGCACATAAAAATGGCACATATATCAATTTCAATTTGAACAACTATATCCATAGCTGAGCTATTAAAATTAAATGTAAGCGTCTCCAACAACAGGGATGTATTAATGCAATAACACTAGGAAAAATGAATTTATAATAATATGCTTAAATAATGATAAATAAAAACATCATATTTATTTATAATAAACAAACTCATAATGGAGTTAGTGTGAAAATTACGCACTACTTACAAAAGGACTAGCTACACATTTTCAAAATAATGAAAAATTTATAAGGGCCAAAGCAATCATGACTCTTAGAGGAAACATGTGAATGACAGGCACTCATTCAGACCTTTTGGGGAAAGGGATTGGAGTCTAAATATCCATTCTGCCTCTCTTTGTATAATTTTATCAAGGTCTCCCCCCCCGGGGTTTGGGTCTGACCAACTCAATCATACAAAAAGTTATATCCTTCAGGGATTCACCATGAACCTCATTCATATGTCGGGCAATAGATGTATCTATTTTATTTCTGATGTCATTCAGATGCTCACCTGCTCTTATCCTAATAGTTTTGCCAACATAATCCAGAGGGCAGGTGCATGTTGTTTTATTGACCATACCAGAAGATCTGCAATTACCAAAATCCCTAATATGGTATATCTTCCCATCTACCGAACTACAGAATGTTTTACATTGTAACATAACACCACACCTCGAGCAGTTCCCACATTTGAAAAAACCTTGTGGTTTCCGATCAAGCCAAGTACCTTCTTTTTTTGGTCTCTGATAAAAACTATGCACCAAACGGTCCCCAAGGGACCTACCCTTCCTGTAGGTAATACTAGGCTTCGGCGTAATAATGCCCTTCAAATCAGGGTCTGCCAAAAGAATACCCCAGTGCTTTCTAAAGATGTGGTATACCCTTTCCGCTTGGCCATCAAAAGTGCCTATCATCCTAACCGTCTTCCCATCATTCCTCTTTTCTTTAACCCCCAAAAGTGAGGATCTATCAGCCGATAGCACCTCATAATATGATTTTCTCAGAATATGTTCTGGATAGCCTCTCGTTTGAAACCTATGATGCAAATCATCAGCCTGGTTTCTAAAGGTAACCAAATCAGAGCAGTTCCTCCTGATACGGAGGAACTGTCCCTTTTGGTATACCTCTTTTTAAAGGGGTTGGATGATGACTTGTCCATTTAAGGAGATTATTTATAGATGTCGGTTTCCGATATGTAAGAGTCTCAATGTTGCCATCCTGTTTTTTAATAATAGTCAAATCCAAAAAATTGATACTATTGTTGTGACACTCAGACGTAAAACGTAACCCTATATTATTGATGTTAATAGCTTCCATAAACCGGTGGAACTCACTTTCGGGGCCAGACCAAAATATCAGGATGTCATCTATATATCTGGCCCATAATGTAATATAGGAGTTCCACCACATGTCCTCACCACTAAAGATGAGTGTTTCGTCCCACCAGCCCAAGAATACATTAGCATAAGTGGGGGAACAAGGGCTCCCCATTGCTGTACCCCTGAGCTGGTGGAAGTACTTACCATCAAAAAGAAAGTAGTTATGTGTAAGGGTAAATAAAAGAAGCTCCTCTATCAATAAATTATGATCTCCACATTCAACCGCTCTGGATTTGAAGGAAATGATTCACCGCTTTCATTCCACAATCATGTGGAATGCTGCTGTAGAGTGCCTCTACATCAATAGAGGCTAGGATTGTATTCTCATCAATAGAAATTCCTTCCAGCAAATTTAACAAATGCGATGTATCTCGAATGAAAGATGGGAGAGATGTTGCAAATTGTCTTATCAAGTTAAATACCAACATTCTGTGTTAACGATTCTATGCCTGCCACAATTGGTCTACCTTTTAAAGGTGCAAGACCCTTATGTATCTTTGGCAGAGCATAGAATGTTGGTATTACTGGTTGAACAGGTAACATAAACTTGAATTCATTCAAAGAAATAAGTCCCATCCCTCTTGTATTTGTCAAAATCTCAGTTAAAGCAGAATGATACTTTTTTGTGGGATCCCCACATAGCACCTCGTAGGTGCCATGCTCATACAGCACAGAATGACACATGTGAAGGTATTTTTTATGATCAAGGATGACCAAATTCCCACCCTTATCTGAAGATTTTATAACTATCTCATTATTTTTTTCTAGTGCCACAAGGGATTCCCTTTCACCCTCAGGGAGATTATAGGTATTTTTGATGCGATCATTCTTGATTTTACACAAATCAGATTCCACCATCCTCATAAAGATATCAACACTAGTGCTACTCGTCATAGGTGGCATACGAGTACTCCTATTCCTTAAATCAGTGAAAGGGCCCTTGCCACGTGATTGATTGTTTTCTTCTAGAAGAGATGTCAAAATTTGGACACTATCATAATCCTCCTCAGATATACCCAACCTTTTGCATTCATCTCTGTTATGTTGCTGAAGGAAAAGCTTCCATTTCAAATTACATCTGAACAAATTCAAATCCTTTACCCACCTAAAACAATCAAAAGAAAAGGTAGGCACAAAATTGAAACTCTTCTGCAACAATAGATAATCATTACCAGATAGCTCACAAGATGATAGATTGATAATCTGTCTCTGATTTATACTTGTCTTCTCCTCAGATCGTAGCCCATTATGGGGCCTCTGTCTAAAAAAAGACTGTGGTACTGATGAGGAAGATGCAGGTGATGCACCAGGAGAGTTTTTCAAATCCCTCACATTTCCCCGTTGCCTGTACTGACCTCTTGGCATGCGCCATTTGCCCCGATTTTGTTTACCTCTCCCCCGATGACTATAATAATCAGAACGCTCTGTGTCTGAAGTATCCAAATCAGATGAAGATACCTCAGCAACAGTTTTAACTTGATATTCGTAGGCTTTATCTTTAAATTCAGCAAAATCACGCACAAACTGTGCGTGTTTTCTGTCTTTTAATCTAGTTTGGAACTTTTCCACTGAGGTCTGTATTAAAGGCTACAATGGACTATCTGTACCCTTCCTTGCCATGGAGGTTGGCACCCTAATAGATACGATTGTTTGGTGCCCCCACTCAACGTTAACTGACCCCAAATGTGGGAACTGCTCGAGGTGTGGTGTTATGTTACAATCTAATACATTCTGTAGTTCGGTAGATGGGAAGATACACCATATTAGGGATTTTGGTAATTGCAGATCTTCTGGTATGGTCTATAAAGCAACATGCACCTGCCCTCTGGATTATGTTGGCAAAACTATTAGGGAGCTTAGGATAAGAGCAGGTGAGCATCTGAATGACATTAGAAATAAAAGAGATACATCTATTGCCCGACATATGAATGAGGTTCATGGTGGATCCCTGAAGGATTTAACTTTTTGTATGATTGAGTTGGTCAGACCCAAACCCCGGGGGGGAGACCTTGATAAAATTATACAAAGAAGAGAGGCAGAATGGATATTTAGACTCCAATCCCTTTCCCCAAAAGGTCTGAATGAGTGCCTGTCATTCACATGTTTCCTCTAAGAGTCATGATTGCTTTGGCCCTTATAAATTTTTCATTATTTTGAAAATGTGTAGCTAGTCCTTTTGTAAGTAGTGCGTAATTTTCGCACTAACTCTATTATGAGTTTGTTTATTATAAATAAATATGATATGTTTTTATTTATTATTATTTAAGCATATTATTATAAATTCATTTTTCCTAGTGTTATTGCATTAATACATCCCTGTTGTTGGAGACGCTTACATTTAATTTTAATAGCTCAGCTATGGATATATTATAGTTGTTCAAATTGAAATTGATATATGTGCCATTTTTATGTGCGCTTGCGCGATAGTGCGTTTTGACCTAGACATCGTTTCTACTTATTTTATTATATATGCTGACACTTCCTGATCTTTTTACTCACCCGGATGTTACTGCTGGTTGCGAGGTAACGTGCTTTGATTTTTTTCTGAGTACATCATTTCCGGTACATCATTTCCGGTCATGCGCACTTCACTTGACACGCACGCTGGCTTTGTTTTGGAACACAGCAGGGTGAGGAAATGTAAAACACGTAGCGATTGGCTAGGTTAAATGAATGATTTGTATCCTGTGTGACCGTGCGCCCAATTGGCTTTATTGGTACATGATAGCGGGGGTATTTAACCCTATCTCTTGAGACCGCCGCCATGCCTTTTTACATCTTGTTATCTGGGGCATCATGGAGTATATCCAGTATCAGTGGTACTAAAGTCTGCGGCCTCCTGATGAACCGTTACACCGGGGAAACGCGTCGGGGCGACTTTAAATGATAAGTAAAACCACTAGGTGGTGTTTGATTTATGTTTTCATCTATGTGTCTGTTATGGGACAATTTAATATCATGTCTATTCTATTGCACCACCTGTGGTTATTCTAATTATCAGAGGCGACTATCCGCCATATACTGCTATATTCTATTTGTCGGACTATTTATGTCCTTGGTGCATGTATATTCTGTGAAACATGCTCTGAGCAATGTATGGTGGTTTTTTGGCCCATTGTTCTATAGTAGGCAATAATTGTTTTTGACATTTCCATGTTTGTGAGGTTAAATGTCAGTGGTCAGCCCTATTATAATCTAGGTTTGGGCATACCTTTTTATTGTGGCTATTTTTTCTATTTTAGAAAGGTTTTCCTTTTTATTCCCTTCCTTCATTTCTTTTCTATTTGACATTGTTTTCCCACCTGTGTTACTAGGGTGAGATAGGGGAGACAGGGTCAGTCGATGTTGAGTGGGGGCGCCAAACAATCGTATCTATTAGGGTGCCAACCTCCACGGCAAGGAAGGGTACAGATAGTCCATTGTAGCCTTTAATAGGGCTTTTTTGTATACAATTTGTCTTCTTTATCATCTGCTCACGGGAATAGGTGTTTTTAAATTTATCATTAAAATCTAATTTTAATGGGAATACATGTTCACAAAAAATATATATGATTTAACAGTTGATACCCTTTTTGGATCAATTTTTGATAGTGAATTTTGTAAAGTCTTAAAAGATCAGGTCTCACGGACGCTAACTGATATGTTTAACATTTGGATAGGGGGAGGGGAAATACCCAGCCATGCTAATACGGTTTATATAAAACTACTGCCTAAGGGTTATAAGAATTTGGGGGACCCTTCCCATTACCGGCCAATTTCATTTATCCACCAGGATTTCAAGCTGATTTCTAAAATTTTGGCAGATCGACTGGTAGCGATTTCGCCTAGAACTATCATGTCACACCAATCAGGTCTTACAGTTGTGGCCAAAAGTATTGACACCCCTGCAATTCTTTCAGATAATACTCAGTTTCTTCCTGAAAATGATTGCAAACACAAATTCTTTGGTATTATTATCTTCATTGAATTTGTCTTAAATGAAAAAACACAAAAAGAATTGTCCTAAAGCCAAATTGGATATAATTCCACACCAAACATAAAAAACAGGGTGGACAAAAGTATTGGCACTGTTTGAAAAATCATGTGTTGCTTCTCTAATTTGTGTAATTAACAGCACCTGTAACTTACCTGTGGCACCTAACAGGTGTTGGCAATAACTAAATCACACTTGCAGCCAGTTGACATGGATTAAAGTTGTCTCAACCTCTGTCCTGTGTCCTTGTGTGTACCACATTGAGCATGGAGAAAAGAAAGAAGACCAAAGAACTGTCTGAGGACTTGAGAAACCAAATTGTGAGGAAGCATGAGCAATCTCAAGGCTACAAGTCCATCTCCAAAGACCTGAATGGGTTTATTCGGTGGAATGAGAAGATATATACAGACACTCTACTCGAACCACCAGTGTATACACCTGGATTTTTATGAGCTGTATTTCCATTATAAAAGGGCACACACCCAGGGCTGCCCATTGTCGCCCTTAGTGTTTAATATGGCCATCGAATCCCTGTTGAGGGTCCTTAATAGCGGAGAAAGCCACGAGGGGATGAAAATAGGGAATGAGATGTTCCGATCTGCTTTGTTTACTGTTTGCATAGTGTTATATATGTTTGATCCATACAAAGATCTTATGCGAAGGTTGAAGCTCATAGAGAAGTTTGGGGAATTCTCAGGTTTTAAAGTTAACAAAAACAAATGTGAGTTATTATTTTTGCGAGGGGATGGGACAAGAAACGTTAGTGAACTCACCGACAACGGGGGGATCAGGGTAGCAAAATCCTCGGTCAAATACCTGGGTGTTCACTTGGGCCGCACGGCGGATTCAGTCTATGCCCTAAATTATCCGTTGTTTTTGAAAATATAAGCACAGCTGAGAGGTTGGAGGGGTCTGCCTTTGTCACTTTTGGCCAGAGGACACCTGATTAAAATGATGAGCTTTCTGAGACTGATGTACCCTCTTCAGACGATTCCCCTGTTACTTAAACGAGGAGATATATCTAGATTGAATGGAGCGTTCACAAGGTTTCTTTGGGGAGGGAAGAGGCCTAGAATAGGTTTGAGTACTCTTTTATGTCCCCTGTGGAGGAAGGAGGGATTGAAATCCCCAATATTAGGGGGTATAATCTGGCATGTTTGGCTAGGCACGTGATTGATTGGTTGCACAGAACGAGTCGTCATTCGGATGTGTATTTGGAGAATGAGTTTTGTAAGCCTTGGGACTTGGCCTCAGTTCTACACTCCCCCCCCGTCCTGTCTTGGTTCGACAGTGAGGACCTCGATGATATGTAGGGACATAATAGTATCCTGGAAGGCGGTAAGAAAAAAATTGGGAATACCGTGGAAGTTATCCAAATATCTCAATCCATGGGCCCATCCAAATTTTCAATTAGGAAGGGAGAACAGATTATTTAAAGAATGGCGAGAGAAGGGTGAACTGAGAATGAAAGATTTGATGCATGTAGATGAAAGAAGATGGATGACTGAAGCAGAGGTGACTGAGAAGTTTGCACTTAACAAGTATCATGGTATGCAATATTCACAAATACATCACTTTGTTTTGCGTGATCTGCGTGATGTTTCTAAAGAATTACTTAAAAACGAATTTGATATCCTGATTGAGTGTGATCTCCCCAGTTATCAAGAATATACGGGGTCCTGAGGGATTGGTTAACTCGGGGAAACAGACTTGCGCAAATGCGTGGATAAAGCAGTTGGGAGACATGGACATTATGGACAAGATTACTCAGGGGTTGTGTATATTAAGGAAAAATATCACTAAGGCTAATTTCACATTAGCGTTTTTTTCCGCAGTGCATCGTGCGCAATAGAAACTCATGCAAAAAACGCATCATGCGTTTATGCATGCATTTGCATTTTTATGTGCATTCGTTCTCTAGGGGTAAAAACCAGTATCTACACATTTTTATGCCAAAAATGCATGCGCGCGAAAATGCAGACGAACGCATACCCATGCGCACGCCTGTGGTCCCATAGACTGTAATGCATTATTTTGTCGCATTCTGCGCGCAAGCATGCGCATGCATTTTTTTGATGCCTTTCGGCGGACCCAAAAATGCAACAGGTTGCGTCTGGCGCACCTAGGCGAACACCTTGAAAAATGCATGTGCATGAAAACGCATACAAACGCGTGCAAACGCAAGACCATGCGCACGCCATATTAAACATAGGTACGCATACACATGGACGCACACGATGTGTTGCGCAAAAAACGCTAATGTGAAACGAGCCTAATGAAAATTGGGGTGACACCTTGTTCAGAATTATTCATGGGGCCATATATGGTTTTAGTATCCCAATGCAATCAGATGTTATTCAGATGCGGGTCAGAACGCACGGATATGTATCACGGTTTGTGGGGATGTATAGTGATACAAAAGTTCTGTTCATCAGTTCCGGAGTTTAGCAAGGGGATGGGGGGAAAGACTGGGATCTCAATCCAATATGTTATGATTGGGTCACCAAGGAGGAAAGCAAAGACCAAGCTAAGCCACAGAAAACCAGAGAGGTTGGTAACTAAGCGGATTGCAGACCCCTAATCCTATCCACACAACTAACAGTAGCCGTGGAGCGTACCTACGATGATTCTAGACGCCTCAACACAGCCGGAGAACTAAATAAGCCTTAAGCAAGAAAGGGGAAATCTAAACTGCCCCAGAGCAGACCCCAAAGGAATAGATAGCCCCCAAACATATATTGTCAGTGAGACAAGATGAAAACACAAACGCAGATAGGAAAATAGGCTGAGCAAACGATGGGGCCCAAACTAACTAGACAGGACAGGAAAGGAAAGACGCTGTCTGCAATCACTCAAAAAACCCTGCAAAAAAATGCCCAACACGTATGATAGAAAAAATACTGAAGTCACTAGACTTTGCCCACTATATCAGCACTCTGGTATATTCTGAAAACAGAACAAAGAGAGGCCAATCTAATAAGGGACAAAAACAAACTGGCACAAACAGTAACATAGATGGAAATTCAGCACAGCCCCAGCCGGGGCTGGCTGACCACAAAAAACTGAAATAGACAAAACCAAATCAAATGTGAACATTAGCAAAAGAACACTTAGCTTGAACAAGCAGGGACTGAGCTGGAAACTAAGACCTCATGAGGCAGGAAAAAATTTAGATAGAGGGAGTCGGCTGTCTTAAATCCAGTCAGAAACTCCCAATGTCCAATCGTCCTCATTATCAGGTGGCAGGCCTCTGTTAATTAGATCAGCTCCATTACCTCCTGTAACCACCAGCGGGAGCCCGGAAAGAGAACTCGTGACCCCTCTGTCAATACAACCATCTCCACTACCTTCACCAGCAACCAGAGGTAGGCCAGAAAGTGAATTCACAACAGTACCCCCCCTTGAGGAGGGGTCACCAAACCCTCATCCACGCCACCAGGCCGATCAGGATGGGCCCGGTGAAAAGCACAAACCAATCTATCGGCATGAATGTCAGAAGCAGAGACCCAAGAATTATCCTCCTGGCCATAACCCTTCCATTTGACCAAGTACTGGAGTCTCCGTCTAGCCAAATGAGAATCCAATATTTTCTCTACCTCATATTCCACATTGCCTTTAACCAATACAGGGTCAGGAGGTGCTGCCATAGGAACTACTGGCTCCACAAACCTCTTCAACAGAGATTTATGAAACACGTTATGGATCTTAAACGTAACTGGAAGAGCCAATCGAAAAGAAACAGGATTAAGAATCTCCAAAATCTTATAAGGTCCAATGAATCTTGGCTTGAACTTTGGAGACGCAACCTTAATGGGAATATTCTTTGACGACAACCAAACCATATCACCCACTTTAAACCGGGGACCAATGGTCCTATGCCGGTTGGAAAACCGTTGGGCTTTTTCCTGAGAGAGGGACAACATATCCACCACTTGGTCCCAAATCTGCTGCATTCTCTCTACCACAGTGTCCAGACTTGGGCAGGTCGAAGATTCCACTTGCCCTGAAGATAATCGAGGATGAAACCCAAAGTTACAGAAAAAGGGCGACATCAAAGTGGCAGAACTAGCTCTATTGTTTAGCGTAAATTCGGCCAAGGGCAAAAATGAGACCCAGTCATCCTGGTCAGCAGATATAAAACATCTCAAATAGGACTCCAAAGTCTGGTTTGTTCTCTGTCTGCCCATTGGTCTGAGGATGAAACGCAGAGGAGAAAGATAACTGAACTCCCAGATTGGAACAAAAAGTTCTCCAAAATCTGGAAACAAACTGGACCCCTCTGTCCGACACAATGTTCTCAGGAATCCCATGCAACCGAACCACCTGTTGTAAAAACAAGGGCACCAACTCTGAAGAAGATGACAACTTTGGGAGTGGTACAAGATGGATCATCTTAGAAAATCTATCACAAATCACCCAGATAAGTCATTCTCTGAGAGACAGGAAGATCAGAAATAAAATCCATTGAGATATGGGTCCATGGCATCTTGGGCACCGGCAGGGGCATCAACAACCCACTAGAACGAGAACAGGGTTTAGACCGAGAACAAGCCCCACAGGACTGCACAAAATTCCTGACATCACGAGATAAGGCAGGCGAGCAAAAAGACCGACTCACCAAATCTCTGGTACCAAAAATACCTGGATGACCAGCCAACACGGAGCAATGAATTTCAGACATTACTCTCTTCCTCCACTAGACATGAACATACAATTTTCCCATAGGGCAATGCTCAGGTTTATCCTCCTGAAATTCCTCCAAGGCACATCTTAAATCGGGCGAGATGGCGGAAAGAACTACCCCCTCACCTAGAATGGCAGTAGGCTCGGTCAGAATAAGAGAATCCGCAAAGAATCTCCTAGAAAGGGCATCCGCCTTAACATTCTTAGTGCCCGGAAGAAAAGAGACCACAAAATTAAAACGCGTGAAAAACAAGGCCCTCCTAGCCTGTCTAGGATTCAAGCGTTTGGCTGATTCAAGATAAATCAAATTCTTTTGGTCGGTGAGGACCACAACTTGATGTCTAGCTCCCTCCAACCAATGTCTCCACTCTTCAAATGCCCATTTCATGGCCAACAATTCCCGATTCCCCACATCATAATTACGTTCAGATGGGGAGAATTTTCTAGAAAAGAAGGCACAGGGATTCATTTTAGAAGTCACCGGATCTTTTTGGGACAAAACAGCTCCTGCACCAATCTCAGAAGCATCTACCTGAAATGGAAGTGAGACATCAGGTTGCCGTAAAACCGGAGCAGAAGTGAATCTCCGCTTAAGCTCCTGAAATGCCGAGACTGCCTCTGGAGACCAATTCACCACATCAACACCCTTTTTGGTCAGATCAGTCAGTGGTTTGACAATACCAGAAAAATTACCTATAAATTTACTATAGAAATTAACAAAACCCAAAAACTTCTGGAGAGCCTTCAAAGAAGTGGGCTGAACCCAATCATAAATGGCCTGTACCTTGGCCGGGTCCATTTCAATAGCCGACGGAGACAAAATAAATCCCAAAAATGAAATCCTCTGTACACCAAAGAGGCATTTCGATCCCTTAACATACAGGTAATTTTCCCTCAAAATCCGGAACACAGTCCGGACATGTTCCACATGAGAATCCCAATCACTGGAAAAGATCAAAATATCATCGAGATAAATGATCAAAAACGTATCCACAAAGTCCCGGAAAATATCGTTCATAAAAGATTGGAAGACAGAAGGGGCATTAGTGAGCCCAAAAGGCATTACCAAGTACTCAAAATGTCCCTCCGTATTAAACGCCGTCTTTCATTCATCCCCGTGCTTGATGCGAATAAGATTATACGCCCCCTGAGGTCAAGCTTGGTAAACCAGCAGGCACTTTTAACTCTGGAAAATAAATCAGAAATCAGGGGTAACGGGTACTGATATTTAGCAGTGATTTTGTTAAGGGAACGACAGTTAATACAAGGCCTTAATGAACCATCTTTCTTGGTCACAAAAAACCCCAGCACCTAAGGGTGAAGAGGATGGTCTAATATGACCCTTCTCCAACGACTCCTTGATATAAGATCGCATAGCATCATGTTCAGGTACCAATAAGTTGAAAAGCCGACCCTTGGGAAATTTACACCCTGACATCAACTCAATTGCACAGTCAGAACTTCTATGAGGAGGCAAAGATGCAGACTTACTCTCACTGAATACATCAGAAAAATCAGCCAAATAATCAGGAATATCATGAGACTGGGGAGAAGTGGAGAAAACAGGAGTGTCACTAAGACCACACTGACAACCCCAACTCACCACAGACACAGATTTCCAATCCAAAACAGGATTATGAGTTGCAGCCAGGGAAAACCCAGAACAATAGTATCATGCAAATTGTGCAGCACCAAAAATTTACAATTTTCTTGTTGGTCTGGGGCAACCGCATTATCACCTGGGTCCAAAACTGGGGTTTATTCTCCGCCAAAGGAGTAGCATCAATACCCTCAAAGGGATAGGAGTCCGCAGGGGTATCATGGGAAAACCACAACGTTTAGCAAAGTCCAAATCCATCAGTTTAAAAGCTGCTCCTGAATCCACAAAAGCCTTAGAGGAAAATGTAGATAAGGAGCAGATCAGAGTAATTGCCAAAAGGAACTTAGGTTGTACACTGCCCACAGCAAATGTGTGCGCAAAACGTTTCTTTAGTTTAGGGCAGACAGAAATAGTATGAGAGGCGTCTCCACAGAAAAAACACAGCTTATTACGCCTTCTAAACTCCTGACATTGCGCCCTAGACAAAACCCTATCACATTGCATGGGTTCAGACGTTTGTTCAAAAGGCGGCAACGCCTCTCGTGTAGTTTTACGTTCATGTAGACGCCGATCAATTTGAATGGCTAATGACATACTGGAGAATCATCAAGACCAGAGGGAACAGGAAATCCCACCATAACATCTTTTACGGTTTCTGATAAACCCTTCCGAAAGAGAGCTGCTAAGGCACCGTCATTCCATATAGTAAGGGCCGCCCACTTTCGGAATTTGTGACAGTATAGCTCTGCAGAATCCTGACCCTGGTTCAATGCCAATAGGGTTTTCTCAGCTTGATCAATAGCATTAGGTTCATCATACAACAACCCCAAGGCTTGAAAAAATGCATCCACATTAGTCAGAATAGGATTTCCAGTTGTCAGAGAAAAGCCCAATCCTGGGGATCGCCGCGCAGCAAGGAGATGACAATTATAACCTGCTGCACAGAGCTCCCCGATGAGTTAGGCTTCAAGGCAAGAAATAGTTTACAATTATTCTTAAAATTCAAAAATTTAGACCGATCCCCAGAAAACACATCCGGAGTAGGGATCTTTGGTTCAACAGCAGGTGATTGAGCGAGATAGGCGGAAATTCCCCGCACTTCAGCAGCGAGCTGCTCAACACGATCAGACAAATGCTTAATCTCCATCAAAGAAAAAATCCTATGGCCCAAGAGAAAAAGTGGAAAAAATATATATTAAAAAAACAATTTCTGACACTTTTTTTACAATTCTCTCCTGCTTTTTAGTACCCTAGAATCTGCGGTTTAGGCTGGTGATTCTGTTATGATTGGGTCACCGAGGAGGAAAGCAAGACCAAGCTAAGCCATAGAAAACCAGAGAGGTTGGTAACTAAGCGGATTGCAGACCCCTAATCCTATCCACACAACTAGCAGTAGCCGTGGAGCGTACCTATTATGATTCTAGATGCCTCGACACAGCCGGAGAACTAAATAAGCCTAAAGCAAGAAAGGTGAAATCTAAACTGCCCCAGAGCAGACCCCAAAGGAATAGATAGCCTGTTAAATATTAATAATCCGTTAATTTCTTATAAGACTCAGTTCTGTACATTGCTTTAGCTTACACAACATAGGCTATTTTTAAGCTTGGCTCATGGTAGAAAGACAGCTCCATATATGTAGAGACCACGTGCTTTAGGAGACGTATATAATTCATGGCTAACTGTAGAGGTCGCTCTTCTTCCCTCACCATCATGAGACACAGACGCAAGATGACACAACTCAACAGCTGGTATGTTACTTGACTACGAAGAAGCCGAACTGAGAGACAGACGCCATTTGCCATGTGAGATCCCGGAGAGAAAGTAGAATACACGTTGCTTTGGTATGAACTGATGGACAATATCTCACCTATTTTTATTCACCTGTTTTTTTTGTAATAACCTTTCTTTGATGGAAGAATCCAAATAAACCACTATATTTTTATCTGGTAATTAGTCCTGAGTATTTTACAGGATAAGCATTATTTTACATTGGAGAGCCAGCCAGATCTGAATTTTTGTACTTTTTTTGCGGATTTCCCTCAACTTGCACACACGGGGGATTGGACTTTGCTAACGTCAAATCATATGTGCAAGTTATCGGGAATTCCACTACTTACAAGAATCACACAGAACCTAGAAGTAAGAATTGCCAGATAGATTGAGAAGTACTACAAGTGCCAAAGTGCCAGACGTGCTGAAACCAAGACAAGAGCCCAGCGTTGTCTATCAAAGGAACAAGCTGAGAAATTTCAAGGTAAGAGAAATGGATGTCATTAATTGTCTTGCTAAGCAGAGTAAATTGAAATTTAAGTCTGTAGACAATTCTAATTCAGAAGTTCTATGGTTAAGTTTATATGCCGAGTGTGAACTCGAGAATCAAAGGTTAGATTCTAAGTTTTTCAATAGAGAAAGAGAGAGATTAAAAAATATTCTACAGATGGTAGATATATTTCATAGATCTGTGTCAGAGAAATCCAAAAATGATTGTTGTGATGTTCCCGAGATTCACTGTAATGTGGAGAAACAGTTACAAGTAGCAGCTATTGAAGGTGACCTTGCAGACGTGGAACAAGATGGAGAAGTAGGAGGAGACTTCAGAACTGACGTAGAGGATGTACAAGGGAAAGACGTACCACTAAAAATAGACGACTCACAGGCCCAAATCCGAAGGAAAACTTTGATAAAGATATGCCAAATAATTCCTGCTTATGACAACAAAATAGATGTTTGTAGAAACTCTGAGATTTTTGAAAGTTGTGCTGATAAATTTGATTTATCTAACGAGGAGAAGAATCAGTTGTTCAAAATGTGGATCCCTGTAAATTTTGCTAGGAGATTGTCTTTAAAGTTATCTGGTGAAATACATGAGAATTTAACTGATAAGGACAGATTAAAAATTCTCATTTTTTGTTCATCAAATGAAAATCATCCAGATATTGATATTCTTCAAAAATTAAGGATTGGTCGGAAGGAATGTATTTTTACGTTTATGTCCATATATGAACGCTTGTATAGAACGGTCATGGAGAATGTCAAAACACCGTCCCTCATAAGGAGTTTTGTAAGCAAATTTTGGTTTTTAAATCCTGCATCTCGTGTTATTGCGTCACAAAAAGATTCTTTGTTTGAATGTGCGCAATCCCTTGATTTTGCCAGAAAACACGAGAATCGTGAAAGGAAAGTAAATTGTGCTAATTTTGGGAAGACAGGCAGAGTAAAATCTTATCAGAAGCTTGTATTAGCAAAACCTTCTAAAATGAGTTTTCTTCAAAATCAACAAATATATGAGGAACAAAGGAAATCACATGTTTGTTACAAGCCCTATGGAATGATGCAAAAGATCACCGAAAAGACACAAATTGAGTTAAGAAAAATGATGAGTTCTGATCTTCTTCCTGTAACAAAGATGGCCGAATTTAACAGACAGAAACAGGTGGTGAGTGACATCATGGCCTGTAAACTGAATACTCTGCTCCAAGAATCTATCAGCTTTAAAATGGCAAGAACCTTTCAGGATATTTTTTGCAGAGAAATAAGTATGGGTTTAGGAATTGGCTAGAAAAAGTAATTATATATATATATATTTTGTGTAACAGTGTTATACAATTAGTGAGTTATATGTAATTATTTTATAGAGTATAATCCTGTAGTTCTATAGTTTGTATATACATATTCATACAGTATATATAGAGTGTTTGTAGAAGTAGAAATAGTAGAACTGTATTTTTTAATGAAAATTAAAATCTACATCAGTAATAATATATAGAATTATGAATATGATATTAACCTTATTTTTTATGTTTCCTTAGAATTTTCATTTCAAAGCAGGACTTAATCGAGAAAAATTCTCTTCCAAGGATTTATGCCTTTATTTACACAGGAAGTTGCAATAATTGCATGATTTTATATATCTAACCCTTAAAAGGAAATAACTAATTGCTTTTAAAATGTTCTGGGTGTGTGCTTTACTGCATGGTTTGAATGACAACCACAGCAGGGGAATTTGAACCTTGTTCTAATAATACAAGTAGACCAGTATACTATGTCCCTGTTGCTTAGGGAAAGAATTTTTAAGGGGGTCTCAACTTTTGCAAACCAATGGAATTTTTTTTCCAGGCCTAAATGTCAAGTATAGCTATACATATACATATATTTATGTCATGTGGGGAATATTCAAAGAAATATTAAGAGACTAAATTGAAATAGTTTACAATGCATTGATAATTAGGATAATTTGGGTTAAAATACGTGTATTCCTCACACCTTCGTATGTGAGGTATTTGGTTTAAAGTTAATATGTGACACAGTCTGAGTGACAGTGACTGAGTGTATGAGCAGCTGCTGAGCGAGTAATGTGATATGTTTGTGAGACCTCAGGATCCTGAATGCATGAGAGAAAGGAAAAAAAAAAACCCCCAAAGCTTTTATCTTTAGGAAATTATTAGAATATTAAGATACATAATGAAATATTATCTATACAAACATATATTTCTATATTTCTATAGTAATTATTATTTCTTGATTTAGTTAATTGTGGATAAGTGCAAAGTGCAATCGCACATCAAAATGGTTTATGCAAATTAATTTTTCCAAAGGATAATTTTATGATATTCAAATTAATTTTGATGGTTACACATCTTCAGACAAATAATGGTATAAGCAAGTATAAATTCACATAATTTATACATTAATTATTTTTAATTTTGGTTTTGATAAATGAATTATTTCATAGAACAATATTTTTTGGTATTAAGGGGGAAATATGTTTTTGATCCTGACTACATCATCACATTTGATTAATACCTCTTCTTCACACATTTTAATAGGAAAGAATATTAATAAGGTACAATGGTATAAGTATTGGGTATAATAACAAGTATTATAAAGAGTCATTTCTTTACACTAAGAGGAATTACATGCAAAGTTGCATAATTTGAATATTTTGGTAACACAAGTTTATGACAATTATGAAATAATCCAGATCATGGAAATATTAAGGGTATATGTTACTGAAGACATAACTACTCTGCATCAACATAAAGGCCTTATTCTTATTTTTATTTTTATTCTTATTTTTCATTATTTTTAATTCTTTCACCAATATTTAGTAAAGTAATATCTACTGAGAATATTGCTTCATTAAATATAGCAATTATATGGTTCTATTACTAAGGAAAATGTTTCACTTCTGAGTTATATGCAACAATTCTTTTATTCATTCATTCGCTCACTCATATATTCTTATTTTGGTTCATGGCTTTACATTCCTACATATTATTAATATAATAAATATATTCCTTATTAATAAAGATGATAACACTGGTTACATAAAACACAGTGACACCTATGGGTTGAAAAAGGTAATTACACCTATGACATAAAAAATGTTCTATCACATGAAAAAAAATGGATAATAATGTATTATCACTAGTGTTGAGCATTCCGATACCGCAAGTATCGGGTATCGGCCGATACTTGCTGTATCGGAATTCCGATACCGACTTCCGATATTTTTTCAATATCGGAATTCGGCATCGGAATCGGAAGTTCAGTTGATTGACGGCCTGACGTCATCATGATGCGCGGTGTGTGCGCATCATGATGCGCCGTCATTTCGGGCCTTCCGGGGGTCTCTGCCGGCCTGCCGGGGGGCTGTGCCGGCCTGCCGGGGGGCTGTGTGGACTGCCCGGGGTCTCTGCCGGCCTGCCGGGGGGCTGTGCCGGCCTGCCGGGGGGCTGTGCACCCTGTGGGGGTCTGTACCGGCCTGCCGGGGGGCTGTGCCGGCCTGCCGGGGGGCTGTGCTGATGTCCGGGGGTCTGTGCAAGCATCGTCCGATGGGACTACAAGTCCCATCGGGCGATGCCTGCTACCATGACAGTGATTGACACATTAGCCAATGATGGGACAGTAGTAGTCCCATCATCCGGCTAATGTGTTAAATGTTAAAAAAAAAAAAAAAAAAAAAAAAAATACTACATACATACTACATGCTACATACATACTACATATATACTACATACATACTACATACATGCTACATACATACTACATGCATGCTACATACATACTACATATATACTACATACATACTACATACATACTGCATGCTACATACATACTACATACATACTACATACATACTACATGCATGCTACATATATACTACATGCTACATACATACCACATACATACTACATGCATGCTACATATATACTACATGCATGCTACATACATACTACATATATACTACATGCATGCTACATACATACTACATGCTACATGCATGCTACATACATACTACATACATGCTACATATATACTACATACATACTACATATATACTACATGCATGCTACATATATACTACATACATACTACATATATACTACATGCATGCTACATATATACTACATACATACTACATATATACTACATACATGCTACATACATACTACATATATACTACATGCATGCTACATATATACTACATGCTACATACATACCACATACATACTACATACATGCTACATATATACTACATGCATGCTACATACATACTACATATATACTACATGCATGCTACATACATACTACATGCTACATGCATGCTACATACATACTACATACATACTACATGCTACATACATACCACATATATACTACATACATACAATACATTCATACAATACATACATAGACATACAGTACATATAACATAGAGTAACATACTTACCAATACTTGTCACATTGTTCCCCGAAGCCATTGTCGTCTACGGAATAAATATTAACATAACAAACCACAAAAATACTCACCCACGATCCGAAGCAGTCCACGAGTGTGTCCCACGACGATCTTGGGTAGAGAACTGCAGCATCAGATGATGCTGCCTTTCTCTACGGGCTGCAGGAATCCAATGACGGAAGGTAGGTATCCTTCCGCACTGTATTCCTCCGCCACTTAAAAAAAAAAAAGTCCCTAGTCTCACTTTATGCCATTGCTGTGTGGGAAATTCCCACACAGCAATGGCATAAAGTGAGACTAGGGACTTTTTTTTTTTTTAAGTGGCGGAGGAATACAGTGCGGAAGGATACCTACCTTCCGTCATTGGATTCCTGCAGCCCGTAGAGAACGGCAGCATCAGCTGATGCTGCAGTTCTCTACCCAAGATCGTCGTGGGACACACTCGTGGACTGCTTCGGATCGTGGGTGAGTATTTTTGTGGTTTGTTATGTTAATATTTATTCCGTAGACGACAATGGCTTCGGGGAACAATGTGACAAGTATTGGTAAGTATGTTACTCTATGTTATATGTACTGTATGTCTATGTATGTATTGTATGAATGTATTGTATGTATGTAGTATATATGTGGTATGTATGTAGCATGTAGTATGTATGTAGTATGTATGTAGCATGCATGTAGCATGTAGTATGTATGTAGCATGCATGTAGTATATATGTAGTATGTATGTAGCATGCATGTAGTATATATGTAGCATGTATGTAGTATGTATGTGGTATGTATGTAGCATGTAGTATATATGTAGCATGCATGTAGTATATATGTAGTATGTATGTAGCATGTATGTAGTATATATGTAGTATGTATGTAGTATATATGTAGCATGCATGTAGTATATATGTAGTATGTATGTAGTATATATGTAGCATGCATGTAGTATATATGTAGTATGTATGTAGTATGTATGTAGTATATATGTAGCATGCATGTAGTATATATGTAGTATGTATGTAGTATATATGTAGCATGCATGTAGTATATATGTAGTATGTATGTAGTATATATGTAGCATGTATGTAGTATGTATGTAGCATGCATGTAGCATGTAGTATGTATGTAGCATGCATGTAGTATATATGTAGTATGTATGTAGCATGCATGTAGTATATATGTAGCATGCATGTAGTATGTATGTGGTATGTATGTAGTATATATGTAGTATGTATGTAGTATATATGTAGCATGTATGTAGTATGTATGTAGCATGCATGTAGCATGTAGTATGTATGTAGCATGCATGTAGTATATATGTAGTATGTATGTAGCATGCATGTAGTATATATGTAGCATGCATGTAGTATATATGTAGTATGTATGTAGTATATATGTAGCATGTATGTAGTATGTATGTAGCATGCATGTAGTATGTATGTAGCATGCATGTAGTATATATGTAGTATGTATGTAGCATGCATGTAGTATATATGTAGCATGCATGTAGTATATATGTAGTATGTATGTAGTATATATGTAGCATGTATGTAGTATGTAGCATGCATGTAGCATGTAGTATATATGTAGCATGCATGTAGTATATATGTAGTATGTATGTTGCATGTAGTATGAATGTAGCATGTATGTAGTATGTAGTATGAATGTAGCATGTAATTTTTTATTTTTTTTTTTTACATTTAACACATTAGCCGGATGATGGGACTACTACTGTCCCATCATTGGCTAATGTGTCAATCACTGTCATGGTAGCAGGCATCGCCCGATGGGACTTGTAGTCCCATCGGACGATGCCTGCACAGACCCCCGGAGCCTGCACAGACCACCGGCAGGCCGGCACAGCCCCCCGGCAGGCCGGCACAGCCCCCCGGCAGGCCGGCACAGCCCCCCGGAGCCTGCACAGACCACCGGCAGGCCGGCACAGACCACCGGAGCCTGCACAGACCCCCTGGCAGGCCGGCACAGCCCCCCGGCAGGCCGGCACAGCCCCCCGGCAGGCCGGCACAGCCCCCCGGAGCCTGCACAGACCACCGGCAGGCCGGCACAGACCACCGGAGCCTGCACAGACCCCCTGGCAGGCCGGCACAGCCCCCCGAAAGGCCCGTACAGACCCCAGAGAGGCTGTACAAGGGCAGGAAAGGGTTTTTCTTATTCCGATACCGGAAGTCCCATAGACTTGAATGGGACTTCCGGTATCGGAATCGGCGATACCGATACTTTTTTTAAAGATCGGCCGATACCATCCGATACGATACTTTGAAGTATCGGATGGTATCGCTCAACTCTAATTATCACTTATTATTGGTTTATTATTTCAAATATTGAAATCCATATACGGTACAAATTCTGATAATAATTATATGGATATTACTGATTGCTATGGTACGCTGTGATATTATAGGATAGGAAATTACCAGATTTGGTATAGGATAGGGAATGAAGACTTCAAGCAAGATACTGATATTATGTTAATAAAGACTTTTCACATTTCTAAACTTCATTGATTCTTATCAGTTGCAAGAAGAAGAATGCCGCGATCCAGAAGTCCCAGAAGGTAACAAAGCTATGATTACTGAGTAATGAACTGTGTTAATTACAAATGCAGTATCCACCACTGACAGTCACAAGTGCAGTATCCACCACTGACAGTCACAAGTGCAGTATCCACCACCGACAGTCACAATTAAAGTGTCTAACCTGACAACCAGAGGACGATGATCCTATGATGCTGAGATGAACGGTGTTATCACGTTCTTATCAAGTTCCAGAGGTTTTCAATCACCTGAAAAGCTTCGATGAAAGCTGGTGAACAATGAAGGTAATTATCAGGAAGCTACAACCCTGACATATGTCATGTGCATTAGGACAAATACTGGTTATGGTGCTATGTTTAGCAAGGAAGAGTCATTTTAACCCTTGCTTTGCTGACCAAAGACGTCACACCTGTTCAAAGACCAGTACCGATGGAGGATTCCAGAATATCCAAGGCGAGCCAATATAAGCCCAGGTTTTTAAAGATGACACTGCACAGATATTAAAGCTGCATAGACTTTGTTTTCGTATTAACATTTGAAATTATGGACTTTGATTTGATACACAACACAATTTCTATATGCTATAGAAAAACTGTATTTTTAAAAGAACCAAGAAGAGGACAGAAGACATCAAAATGAAGACCAGATGACATCAGATGATGACTGGACCTGAGATGCTTCAATTTAGACTTAGGGAAGTATAATTATACATATTTTATATAAATATTGTTCACGACTTACCATAACATGAATTCACATCAATTATGTCATTGAGTACTTATAACGGTAATCTGATATTATTATTATTATTATTATTATTATTATTATTATTGATATTAAATTATTTTGTCAAAGAAGAAAAGAAGAAAAAAGATCATTATATTTGAGGGTTCCAGTTAATGTCTGTCTCCCTCAAAAGGGGGAATTGTTAAATATTAATAATCCGTTAATTTCTTATAAGACTCAGTTCTGTACATTGCTTTAGCTTACACAACATAGGCTATTTTTAAGCTTGGCTCATGGTAGAAAGACAGCTCCATATATGTAGAGACCACGTGCTTTAGGAGACGTATATAATTCATGGCTAACTGTAGAGGTCGCTCTTCTTCCCTCACCATCATGAGACACAGACGCAAGATGACACAACTCAACAGCTGGTATGTTACTTGACTACGAAGAAGCCGAACTGAGAGACAGACGCCATTTGCCATGTGAGATCCCGGAGAGAAAGTAGAATACACGTTGCTTTGGTATGAACTAATGGACAATATCTCACCTATTTTTATTCACCTGTTTTTTTGTAATAACCTTTCTTTGATGGAAGAATCCAAATAAACCACTATATTTTTATCTGGTAATTAGTCCTGAGTATTTTACAGGATAAGCATTATTTTACATAGCCCCCAAACATATTGTCGGTGAGACAAGATGAAAACACAAACGCAGATAGGAAAATAGGCTGAGCAAACAATGGGGCCCAAACTAACTAGACAGGACAGGAAAGGAAAGACGCTGTCTGCAATCACGCAAAAAACTCTGCAAAAAAATGCCCAACACGTCTGATAGAAAAATTACTGAAGTCACTAGACTTCGCCCACTATATCAGCACTCTGTTATATTCTGAAAACAGAGCAAAGAGAGGCCAATCTAATAAGGGACTAAAACAAACTGGCACAAACAGTAACATAGATGGAAATTCAGCACAGCCCCAGCCGGGATAGAGGGAGTCGGCCGTCTTAAATCCAGTCAGAAACACCCAATGTCCAATCGTCTTCCTCATTATCAGGTGGCAGGCCTCTGTTAATTAGATCAGCTCCATTACCTCCTGTAACCACAAGAGGGAGCCCGGAAAGAGAACTCGCGACCCCTCTGTCAATACAACCATCTCCACTACCTTCACCAGCAACCAGAGGTAGGCCTGAAAGTGAATTCACAACACCGATGCTTTGGATTTTCCATTATGACTTGGACATGTAAATGGGAGGGGGGAGGAAGTCGGTATTGCATGATCTAGCAAAGAAATGCATCCTGAGGTGATGGCTTATGAGCGAGAGCCCAACTTTATTCTTTGGGTCGGTGCAATTACAGCGATACCAGATTTATGTTGAATCTGTTTTATTGAAAACAATTAGACATAACATAACATATAAGACAGCAACAAGAATTGTACACCAAACCGCACTAGGTTACAGTATAATCAGTCCCCTGTAAAGGTAAGATGTCTTCCGGCTCATATATTCGTATGCCTCGAACGAGCGGAGGTTGGCGCATATTCCTCAAAATTATCTTATGTAAGAGAATAAACAAGAATTTGTCTTCATATCTTAATAAACTCAACTGTATGAACATTCTTCATACCATAGCTACTCGTATATAATAAAACAAAATGTAAAAAGCGTCATTATGCTCTGTGTGTCCTCCAGTACATTATCAGCATCCCTAATCAAATATAAGGAGATAATAATTGCGAGCATACATAACGGCATCTTTACTTGTAACCAATGGGAGTGCACTTCTAAGACAAAGAGAGAAAGAAATTAAGAAGGGGAAAAGAAAACTCACAGGAGAGGAAGTGGGGAAAGAGGAAAGAAAGAGAGAGGGGAAGGGGAGGGGGTGAGGAAAAGCGGGCCTCGGATTTCCGAACCGACCATTAAGGAGCTTCCTCGAGTAATCGAGGGAGTTCAGAAGTTTCCTTTAATAAGATCCAAGGCTGCCACGCTTGGACCAACCGAGTGTTATCACCTTCCATTTCAGCCAATAATTCCTCCATACGGAAAATGTATGCAAATTCCGCCAACCATTCTGCCATAGTTGGTGGTGTTGTCGTGTGCCAGTGGCGTGGGATTACCATCCGCGCCGCGGTAATGCAAAACCTAAGAAGGCTCTTCTGAGTGGATATAGAACCCGGAAGAATTGATAGGATGGCAATCTGTGGGGATGGGGGGAACATATTTCCCGGTAATCTTTTGATAAGCCCGAAACACCTTTTCCCAGAAGGATCGTACAGCAGGGCACTGCCACCAAATATGGAGAAGTGTACCCCTTTCGGTCCCACAACGCCAGCAGACATCGTCTACTGACGGGAAAATAGATTTTAGTCTGACGGGGGACAGATACCACCTGGTCAGTATCTTAAAGTTTTTCTCTCGTGCGCCCCCAGCCAGAGACATTTTGTGCGTGAAGAGGTATGCTTTGTCAAGGTCTTCACCTGAAAATTTACATCCTATCTCATCCTCCCACGCTCGTATATAGCTCAGAGCCCTGTCCGAGTCTCCTGTGTGGAATTCCGGAGAGATCCCCATCGGGAAACTTCTCTCGTAAGGCATCCCAGGATGGAACACTCCCCCCCCACTAGAACCCGTCCTAGTCTTAAGTCAGAACTACTATGCCAACCCAGAAATTGGTCTCTGTGACATCCTGGGGGAAAATCCGGATTACCAAATATTGGTGTCAGTGGATTTAGGGTGCTAATACATTTATTTTTATTTTTAAAACGATTCCATATCTGTAGGACTTCTCGAGTCAAGAAGCCAGTGGATTCCTCAGATTCGTTTGCACCCAAATCATAATGTTGGATCCATGGAAGATGGCGTAATGGGATACTAAAAGATGTTTGCTCCAATTGAACCCATTGTTTAGAGCGGTAGTTGAATTGCCAGTCAAATAAACGTGCAAGTAAGGAGGCCCTATGGTAAAGTTCCAGGTCAGGGAGACCCGCACCACCTCTGGATTTTGGAGCAGTTAAGATAGAATATTTTAAACGGGGTCTAGAAGCCTGCCAGATAAAGTGGATTATCGCAGATCTGATGGTCTGGAAGAATGTCTTCGGCGGTACAACCGGAACCGCCTGGAACAGGTATAAAAACCTGGGAAGAATGTCCATCTTAAATGAATTCATCCTACCAAACCATAACATAGATTTCCGTCCGTATTCCCTCAGACGTTTCAGACTCGATTCTAAGAGGGGCACGTAGTTTAATTTGTATAGGTCAGTCATGTCAGTAGGAATTTGAACACCCAAATATTGAATGGCCCCAGTTTTCCATCGAAAGGGGAAGTTTCCCATTATGCTTGTAAGTTCTGCCTGTCCTAAGGAAATGTTGAGGGCTTCAGTTTTCTGAAAATTGATTTTAAAGTTACTGACTGCTCCATATTTTCGAAACTCCTCCATTAGTGATGGGGGAGTGATGTGTGGTTGGGATATATACAGTAAGAGATCATCTGCATAAAGAGGGGCCTTATAATGAACGCGGTCCACCCAGAGACCGTGCACACTGGAGTTCTTCCTAATCGCCACCGCCAAATGTTCCATAACTATCGCGTATAAGAGGGGCGACAGGGGGCAACCTTGTCGGGTTCCGTTCCCAATGGAAATAGGGTCTGATAAAGCCCCGTTAATCCTAACCCTCGCTGAAGGGTCAGAGTATAGGGCTGCGATTCTGTGTAGGAAACGATTTCCCAGGCCCAGCTGTTTTAGGGCCGAGAACATAAAGCCCCAGTGTACACGGTCAAAGGCCTTCTCCGCGTCAATCGATAACAAAGCCAGTGGCTTACATTTTAATTTAGCATGTGCAGTCAATATGAGAGTTTTACCTATGCCGTCTCTCGCTTCTCTCCATCGCACAAATCCCACCTGGTCCGAATGTACTACTAAAGGTAAAAGAGGAGCCAGTCGATTTGCCAAGATTTTAGCGTATAATTTTACATCGATATTGATGAGAGATATTGGGCGGTAATTAGTTACTACTTTAGGATCTTTCCCTGGTTTCGGTATGACTTTGATAAAAGCCTCTAAGGATTGTGGGACAAACGGGGTGTCGATTGCAATGGTATTGAACACCGACGTCATGATGGGGCTAAGTTGTTCATGAAACATCTTATAAAAATGAGGGGAAAAACCGTCCGGTCCTGGACTTTTACCAGTTGGGGTATTTCGAATGACATCGTCAATCTCCTCTGGCGTAAAATCAGTGTCTAATGGCATTGTTAGGTCTGTGGCCAATGTCGGAAGGGCCGTGTCCCGTATATAAGACTCTATATGTGATTGGGAGTCCAAAGGCGATTGAGGGGGGTAATCTCCATTAATATTATACAATGTATGGTAATACCGCCGCATTATATCCAAAATTTCTGGCGGGTTCGATGTCGTCTGACCTCTATGTCGTTGGAGAGATGGAATGTATGTGGTTTGATTGCGTGGGTGTAGAAATCTAGCTAACAAACGCCCACATTTATTTGCCTGACCGTATAATATACTCTTAAAACGATTTCTATGGTGTCGGTATTTCTCATTTAGTAGTGACTTCAAATCGTCTCTACATTTAATCAGGTCAGTCATTGTCTCCGCCTCCTTAGTCATCTTATGTTTCATCTCCAACATCAAAATTTTTTCCATCAGGTCTATAATTTCCCTACTTTTTATTTGTTTTAAGTGAGATCCATGTTTGATAAATACCCCTCTGAGTACGCATTTGAGGGCTTCCCATTTGATAGGCATAGCAGTAGTGTCGTGTGCATGGTCTTGTAGGAATTCTGCTATGGTAGTCTTAATATCAGCCACGCAAGTAGCGTCCTTTAAAAGGTTATCGTTCAATCTCCACGTCCACTGTCGTACCCCTGAATCGGGAGGACTAATGTCTAGAAAGACTGGAGCATGATCCGACCATAAAAAACTGCCGATGGACGGTTTCGGATCCCAGGCCAGTGCGCAATGACTGAGGAGGAAGAAATCTATTCTGCCATAGGAGTTATGTGGTGTGGAGAAGAACGTATAATCTTTCCCGTTAGGGTTAAGTAGTCTCCAGACATCAGCAAGACGTAAATTGTGTAGGTCTTTTTTCAAAGAGGACAGTTGACGAAGAGATAGATAAGATTTTGCGGTTGTGGAGTCCAACGTGGGGTTAAGAGTCAAATTAAAGTCACCCCCTAGTATAACAACCCCTTCTGCAAAGTCAGCCATTGTCTTCAAGAAGGATCTAGCTGTCCGTATTTGGTCTCGGCTGGGGGCGTACCATCCTGCTATAGTGTATATTGTTGAAAAAATCTGAATTTTCAAAATTACGTATCTGCCCTCCGTTTTATGGAGCGCTATAGATACACCTCGGGATCGGGAGCTCAGGTTGGTACTATGAAACCAGGTTGTGTAATAACGATCGTGTATATTAGGAACATGCCCAGTTTTAAAATGTGTCTCTTGTAAAAGCAACACATTTACTCTTTTCTTATGCATGCCATATAAGATATGTGACCGTTTCTGCGGAATGTTAAAGCCTCTAGTATTTAAGGAGCCCGATATGATCTTCTGCGTGGCAGTCTTACCCGGCATTGTGGATGTAGTCCGGGGTCAAGGATGTAAATTTCACCTGCAGGGATGAGTCGGCTTCGGGGTCCAATGCCCGCTACTGAGAAGGGAGAGAAAGGCTAGGAAGAGGGGGGTGGATGCAGCAAAAGGAAAAGTAAATAAAGTTAACACAGGACAAAGAATAGAAGAAATTAACAATACGAGTGCGGATAGTCACACTCCAATAGAAAATTTAACCAAGTGGAGGAAAACGTTAATGGCTGCGTGCCTCAATGGCAAAGCAGCGTCTCCAGGGGGCACGTGTACGACAAAAGAGGAGTCGGAGATACCACCTCCCTCGATACCCGACCCCGTAATGATATAACAGTCATGTTCCTTGCAAATCAAAAATGTAACGGGTAAAGACCATATGCATCCTATCATAACTATAACACGTATGATACTCGTAACGACTCGTGATTAGCTTCAATATCGTTGAGATGAACAGTATATAAAGATACCCCATCCTGTAACTCTGAACTAGTGTAAGTTTTAGAATCCACTTCTTTTTTCAAAAACAGGACATCCTAGACTAATAATCCAATGAAGGACAAAGGACATTGCTAATTTAAGAAATATGAGCTATTTAAGAATATGAGGGGGAAACAAGGGAAGGGAGGGGAGGGAGAAAGGAAAAAAAAGGGGGGGAGGGAAAGGAAAAAATAGAAGAGGAGAGTCGGTTAATAGCATGAACATACATGAACATTAATTCGGTATTACTTATAGAAGTAACCCCTAAGATTTATCCTCTTCAAAAAAAGGGGAAAGGGAGAAAAAGGCCAGAAAAATACAGGATAATCAGTTAGCTTCTCCTTCTTCCGAGTGTATGCGGCCCTGTCCATTAGGCCATCTTCCGTGACGGCGCTGTTGTTGAGGATCCAGGCCTCTGCGGGGGTCCTCCATTCGATAAAATGATGGTAAGGATGGCCAATCAGGAATGTCCACCTCGGGTATGTCGAGGGCAGCTGAAAAAGCTGGGATACCACTAGGGTGACTCAATCGATGCACTCTGCCTCTCTTCTGAACTCGAAGACAAAATGGAAATCCCCAGGTATAAAGGTCACGCTGCCGCAGTTCATTCAAAAGGGGGCGAAGAGCTCTACGTCTCTGTAAGGTCCATCTGGACAGATCTGGAAAAAGCTGTATGCGAGAATCAAAATGGTGTATGGGCTTTGCTCTTCTGGCTGCTCCCATGACCGCATCTTTAAGTTGGTACTTGTGCACCCGGCATATCACATCTCTCGGTGGGTCTTGTTCTCCGGGACGTGGGCCTAGAGCCCTATGTGCACTGTCTATTTCCAATGGGGTGTCTTGAGGCCTATCTAATACCGTGTTGAAAATGCCTCTCAGAGTGGTATTCAGCTCCTGGGGAGGTATAGATTCAGGTAACCCCCGTATTCTTATATTATTCCTGCGTCCCCTGTTCTCGGAGTCATCCAGCATTTCTGCTATGGTCTGTAGTTAAGTACAAATATATCCCAAATACTGGAAAAAAATCTTCAAAAGCTCAACTCACTGAAAATACAATAGCAAAAAAATCTCATAAATGAGCTATTAAGCATCACAAGAGATCAAAATTGGAGTTTTTCAAGCTAAATAATTTATTTAGAATAATTAACAGAGCATAAATGCTAAGTGCAAGTTACAGCAGACATAAACACAATATAATTAGACCAGCACCTTGACAGTTAATAAAGTTTTTATCTTTGCTTTCCTTTCACAAATAGAATGCATGATAAACAGAAAACTCCCCATTTACATAATATGTATGCCCAGATAAGGTTTTGCATACAATAAGTGCCCAGAGTAAAATGCTGAATATAAAGTGCATAAGTGCCTTGTATCAATAAGCCTGGTAGGCGTTAAGTGTACACAGAGTAAAGACTGTCTATACAAATTCCAGAGTGGGATACAAGGGCTGCATTAGAAAGTAACACTTACATGTGCTGTGTATGTCGCTGTTAGACCTGCCGCCCCACGCGCGTTACGCCGCAGCTTCCTCAGGAGGCGTGGTTTACATGTGCCCCGGATCTAGTTTATATAGTGCGGTCAGCCAATGAACCGCTTTCCCTAATAAAGCTTGTAAAATTTAGGACCTGCGCTGTAGCATCCACGGTGACGTCAATAGTATCCAGTTCTAAACGTCCACAGCATCACCAGCGCATGCGCTGTTGAGTCCCCACTATAAACAGGGAGTCTATCATCAGCGCTCATCATCAGCATGAAAGTGGCTCGAGCTGCGAAGCAGCCAGAGACAGCCACATACCAGACTGAGCACGTCAGAAGGCTCCTAGGGAGGACAGAACTGGGCATGCGCTCATGTGAGTACATGAAAATAAAATAATTATGAAGAATAATAATCACTATTTTAAGTGATAACAAGTGTTGAAAGTGAGGGGATAAAACATAATGATGCTGAAATAATTATAGCGGTGTGTATGAACCATAAAAGTGAATATGCCTGACATAGGCACACTATGCAAGCAAAACAAAAAATCCAGTCCAGTCCTGTCACACATACAATATAGTTGCACTAAAAAGCTTAATCTGGTCCGATTTTTTGGCTAGTAGTCCGCAGTCTTTTATGCCAAGGGCTCAATCACATTTGCTTATTTTAGATTCGTTTTCATTTTTTTAAAATTTGGCAGTAGATGTTCATGATTTAATTTACATGTCACTTGCAAAAAGAGAAGAAAAAGTGACCTGTAAATATATATTTTACTTTTTCTTTATTTTATTTTTTTTCTAAAATGCCCAGCATGTGGCAACAGCTCGGTATTGGTACCATTTTTACCACATAGACGTTTATTTAAGAAAAAAAACAAAAAAAAGATTTTTAATTAGTTTAAGCATGCATTTTTTTTTGTTTTTTTTTCATTTGCTTTTCTGCAAAATTGGTTAATGCTTTAACCAAAAACAAAACTACTAGATAAAAAATGGACAACGCTGAGCAAAAGGGTTACAATATGGGGAGAAATGTGGGGGGGGGGGAAATACTGCATTCGACAACACATGCCTGATCCATATTGTCAAGTGTGAGAGTAAAGCCTCAAGACATAGACAGTAGTCCCTTTGGGTGCGTCTTGCTTAGCCATTGTGCCGCCATATGGTGCTCTATAAATGGAATCCAAAAAAAATATGGATGCCATGAAAAAATCCTCCATATGAGACCTAGAGGTGCAGAATTGGCTCTAGTTTGGCTATGATTATACAACGCTTTGCTTGTATGGAGCCATAATACAGTTGTGTGCACAACACCGTACTATCTAATATATAAAGCTCAATGTGGGAGTGTATGTACTGTATGTATGTATGTCCGGGATTGGCATCCGCACCGTCGCAGCTACAGCCATAAAATTTGGCACATTCAAGCAAAAAAGGAAGCACACTGTAGCGCCAAACCATGCAAACATGAAAAATGAATAATGAATTGCATTACTGCATTAGAAATATGAAAAATTAATAAAGTTTAGTGCATAAAATGGCCAAGTTTATGCGCTAAACTTTCTCAATTTTAACCCCACGTGTTCCAATTCACCAAACAATTTTACCCCTATCTACAAAATGGGGAAAAAGTGTATGTATGTATTGGCATCTGCACCGTCGTAGCTACAGCCATAAAATTTAGCACAGTCACACGCCTGGGCACAGAGAGCGTCATAGGCTATGTTGTGAGGCAAAATTTTAACTCCGCACATTCCAATTCACCAAACAATTTTGCCCCTATCTACATAATGGGGAAATAGTGAAAGGAAAAGTGTTGGAGGCAAATTGACAGCTGCCAGATGTGAACAAGGGGGACTTAAAGAATGAAAGCGATGGCGCCAAACAGTATATACCGTACAGTTGCTAAGGAGGGGCCCTGACATGGGATACTCACCACACACCGGGATATGAACACACACACAAAATGCGCCACACACTACCACGTGCTTCAACACATATACCACCCTCAGCACACATTTCACCACACATAAACCAACCTCGCCACATAAAAGTCCAAACACAAAAGTCGAGAGAGCAGCCAGAAAGACAGCGGGGGACGAGAGAGCAGCCAAAGAGAGAGCGGGGGACGAGAGAGCAGCCAAAGAGAGGTATGGAGCGTATGGAGAGAGAGAAGGGGAGGGGGAGAGAGAGAGATGCGTGCCGGGCACTTGTGGGGTTAAAACTCACAGTGCCCGGGCATGCGCTGTTGAAAAAGCCGGTCCGGCGCTGCAAAAAAAGTCGCAGCCTTACGGCGCATGTTTGCCGTATCCGGCAAAACCCGGAGGCCGCCGCATGTCTATCCGGCACGATGCGGCGATCATTACATTCTATGTGAAAAAACCGGATCCAATTCCGGATCCGGTTTTCACAATTTTTGGCGCATCGTGCCGGATTTAAAAAAACGGATGTGTGAAAGTAGCCTAAGCAATACTTTATTCCCACATCAGACTTGGGGGCACAACAGCAACATGGATAGTGAGCCGGGACTAGGAAGCAAGAAGTTCCCGAAGCAGGCTACAGCTGTCTGCCGTACAAGGAAAGTTCATAATAACATCGGACAGGAGGAACTCCAGTGTAACTCAGTACTGGGAGTACTTCATTTATAGGCGTTATAAGAGGAGACGTTCAGAAAGGCACATGTTGGCGGAGTGTTGGAAAGCAGTATTCCACCTGGCCTGGAGGTTGACTGAGTCCCTGACCTGGAGGACACGGCACGGAGGCAGGCACCTCTTTGCACAACAGACTGTAAGTAAAGCTTTGGAACTACATGCCCTGGTGTCCTCCACTTATTCCGGCGCCAACACACCCGACACTGCTACATCTTGGTGCCCAACACCGCCTGACCTACATCTCCCCTTGACCTCCACATCTACACTGCCCTGGGACTACAGCTTCAACTGTGGGGAGCTTTTATATCTTTGCTACACTATACCATCAGTCCCAGAGGATCTGCATGCAACGTCGGCTTAACACCTCCCTTGCCGAACACCGCAGGTGGTGTCACGAACTATTCATTTAATCAACTACAATCCACCATTCAATCTCCTTTTTACTTGGGCGCGCAGGGCCATGGACCGGGTCACCGCTGCTGTGACACCTTTCCCCCTGAGTGACCGGCTTGGTACTGAGTACCCCACAGCCCTGGGAGGGCGACCCAACTTGGCGTCACGAACAGGATGACGAGACCCGATGCCATCGGGTTCTGTGTGCCTAAGACTCAAAGTTTTTGAAAATGTGCAGAAGACCCAATTTAATAGACTGTAAAATGAACGCTAAAAATGGCCGCTGGCGCGGTGAAGAAGGGCGTGACAACATGGGAGGTCCTAAGAAAAGACCGGGAACTGTCCTGGGTCTCCCCTGCCTGAATTACTATGCGACAGCGACATGGCCCACCCCCCGAGGGGTTCGTATACTGGCCTGGTATGGAGGAGTTGGAAGAAGACGCCGCCCCCAGAAGGAGGAGCGGAAGCCAGTGAAGGAAAAAGAGCCCAGACAGGAAGAAGAACGCCAGAACGCCATATTGGAAGGAGAGGGGAGGAGACGGGAGGAGGCCTGCGGATTTCGAGGAGTTTAAGCTGAATCTCCTCGGCGCCATGGCTGAAGGCTCCAAGCCAGTTTCCGAGATGAACCGCCAGCAGCTGGAGGACGAAATAGCCCAGCTGACGCGCCATCTGCAACTGAGGCAGGAGGCGCTATGGACTTTGAACCTGCAGCGCGCCCAGGAGGGGGTCTACACCTGCGGTACCCGCTACACCGGTACCCATCGCTGCTGCACCGGATCTCATCCAGGCAGACTCTGGAGCCTGCGACCGCTGCCATACCACCAGCAGCCTCCATTGTCCCCTCTCTGCCGTCACCACGGGAGGAGTTGTACGAGGCCTTGGGAGCCGAAGCGGAGGAAGAAGAGCTCCCGCCTGGACCTGACGCGGCCGCGCAGGTCCCGCCGGAGCCCCCCGTGGATCGGGAGTCGCCATCTGCTACCACTACTGCCACCGGGAGCCGCACCATGCCTGTACCGGACCCGAGACTACACCACCAGGATGTACCAGGTATATATCCCGGCCCTCCTAACGGGTTAGCCCCTGAATTCACATTGTCAGAGGCTGGCTTGCTGGAGCTCGAAATGGGGATGTTGGATGAGTCATCCGGGGGCACTAGGCTGTCGGAGATGGGGAGGTGGAAGAGGTCCCTACTGAGGAGGGTACGGCTGGAACAGGCACGCATGATTCGGCGCCTTGAGGGCTGGGACGAGTCTAGGTCACTTTGGGATAGTGAAAGGCGCCATGAGATCCCTTGGCTACTGAATCCCCGTGTAGCCGCCTACCAACGCCAACAGGCCGCAGCCTCCCCAGATGTCAGGCCATGCACCAGAGCAGCAGGACCACCCGCTAATGAGGAACAGCATCCATTGGTACCAGTTGCTACTCCTGCTGAATCACTGGTAGCCGAAACATCACCAGCAACCACTGCTATACCACCCCTGCTGTACCTCAGGCAGCAGCCATGCCAGATGAATACTGGCAATTCACCAACCTGTCAGGACACCCAGAGTATCTCCCCTGGAAGCAGCCCAAGCAACCAGCTTCCAGAACCCAGGAGGGGATAACTAGCTCTAATGTTGATTCAAACTAACTCTCGCTACCCAGGAGGGTATTAACCAAGTTTTCTATTTTTTTTCTATTGTTCAATTTTTCTATTTTGATTATGTTTACCCAGTTGTTGCCTAGTTCCATTGGCAGCCTTTACACTTGAACTGTGGAGATCATGGACGCTGAGTGATCCAGAACTGTTATGTAAATAGTTTGCACCTCTTTAGGTGCTCTCTCTTGGTTTTACATAGGAACCTCTCTTTGAAAAAAAAGGGAACTACCTCATTATAGGGACATTTCAAGACATGATGGCCGGACCAGTGTCTACAATTGCACTTATTGAAAACCAGCTGAATAGCCCGGCGTTGCCTGGGCATATTAACCAACTGTGGTTAGTTATAACAAATTATAATGATTATATTGCACATAAAAAACGTGCATCTAATCCTATACTGTGTGATACTGACTGCTGAGCCGTGTATCTAATCCTATTCTGTGTGATACTGTCTGCTGAGCCGTGTATCTAATCCTATCCTGTGATACTGACTGCTGAGCTGTGTATCTAATCCTTTCCTGTGTGATACTGCCTGCTGAGCCATGTGTCTAATCCTCTCCTGTGTGATACTGACTGCTGAACTGTGTATCTAATCCTATCCTGTTTGATACTGACTGCTGAGCCGTGTATCAAATCCTATCCTGTGTGATACTGACTGCTGAGCAGTGTATCTAATCCTATCCTGTGTGATACTGACTGCTGAGCCGTGTATCTAATCCTATCCTGTGTGATACTGGGCTCCCCCTGCAGTCTGTGTCAGAGGGTGGTTTGTGTTGGCACGGTAATAAATTGTGTTATTTCCAGCTTTTCAGAAGGACGATAACACCATAGAAATGATAAGAATAACACAGGTCTGCAAAAAAAAATTTTTCAAGAGCTGTTTTGATTATTCCACGTAATTTTTATGTTTTTGAGTGCGCTGAATCCGATAATGACCTCCGTTTTGTCATAGGGCATCACGTTTTCTGACAATTTAAGTAACTATGTTAAATAAGACAATACCTCAAAATAAATGAAAATAGACTCATAAAATTAATTTTTTATTACAAGAGTTTCATGAAAATCATTTTTTTAACTGCAATGAGCTCACTAACACACACTTCTTCCCTGTGAGGCTTCTCTTGGTACATTTACACTTGTGAGTAGCATCTGTAATGTCTCTCTGAAGCGTCCAACAGTAGTCTGCCATCATTGTAATGCTCCATCTTCCCTGGTATCTTCTTTCCATCTTTTTAAAGTCCTGGTGGAATCGTTCACCTTGCTCTAAACTCACAGCTCCCAAATTTTCAGGAAAGTTGTCAAGGTGGGAATGGAGGAAATGCACTTTCAAACTCATCAGGCAACCTAAAGCTTGAAATGCTTTCAGCATTCGTCTGATGATTTTTTTGTAGACAGAGTCTATGCTACTGCCTAAAAATTTCTCTACGACCTCTTTAAATGCAATCCACCCTTCTTTTTGATGATGCGTCATGGTATTGATAAACTCTTGATCAGCTATAAGCCTTCTAATGTCTGGTCCGACGAACACACCTTCCTTCAATTTTGCCTCCGAGAGGCTTGGAAACTTGGTGACCAAGTATTTCAAGCATTCTCCATCTTTTGGAAGTGATTTTCCGAATTGCTTCATCAATCCCAATTTGATGTGAAGAGGTGGTAGAAGAGCTTTATGGGGAGGAACCAAAGTTTCTCGGAGGACATTTTTTTCACCAACTGTGAGCACCATCGGCTGCCAATTCTTCTTGGTCCAGTGGTTTTGTCAGTCTCGACTGCCCCATAGACACAGAAAACAAGGGTATTTAGTATACCCAGCTTGTTGCCCGAGCAGCATGCACAAGACTTTCAAATCCCCGCACACTTGCCAACCGTGGTCTTCATAGTTAAGTTTACGAAGAACCAATTCTCGTAGGTTTCCTTGAGTTGTACGGAATGACCTACAGGGATGGAAGCATAAAAAACCGCCGTTGTGGAGTAAAACTGCTTTGAGACTTCTTTTTGAAGAATCTATAAAAAGACGCCATTGCGCTGAATCATATTGGATTTTGAATTGACCCATCAAACCTTCGACATCAATGCAATAAACCAACTTTTCTTCCTGGGCAAAGTAAGGAATGAACTCGTCTTCACGATGTCTGAACCATGAGAAAGACACTCCTGGCAACAATAAATTCTTGCTTTTGAGCCTCGATCTGAGTAACTTAGTGGCATCTTTGGGAAGATTCAAGTCTCTTACCAAATCATTCATCTCCTCCTGGGAAAACAATTTTGTTCTTGTATCATCTTCAAAGTCAGAACTTGATTCATCATCTGGTTCAGGTATGACTCCACCTTCATCGGAGCTAGTTATCTCTTCCAAGGTAGCAGGGGCCTTGGGTACTGGTATATCTGTGCCATGGGGGATGGGATGAATTGCTGAGTGAATATTGGGGTATGAAATGGAATGCTTCCATTTTGAATTATACCCTTTCACATCGCATGAACAAAAGTAGCAATCGTCACTATGGTTCTTTTGCTCTCGCCATACCATAGGAATCCCATAACGGAAAGCTTTTTTCTTAGGCCTGTTTCACACTTCCGTTTGTGACCATCAGTCAAGATCCGCCGATTTGGAAAAAAAACATATCCGCCATTTATCTTGGCATATCCTTTTTTCCTCATAGACGTGCATTATCGGTGGATCTTGACGAATGGTCGTCCGTTTGATCCATTTTTGTACGGATCCGCCAAGATTTTGGCATCCGCTCAGCGGCCCGAACGGAGCATGTAACTTTTTTTTGTGTCCGGATCCGCTATTTGCCGATTTAACCCACGTTTCTGTCTGGCTGCTGGAGAAAATTCTCTCTCTCTCCTTTTCCCCAGGCGCGGTTCCTTTAAATTTTTACCTTCGGCGGATCCGTTCATCCGCCGATCCGCTGACCCCCGTTTCAGTCAGTCCGCCTGCGGATCCGTTTTCCGCTATTTTGGCAGATTTTAGCTGACAGAAAAAACTGAAGATGCCCAAGCTTTATCTTGATCTCCAAGCTTTAGTCCGAAATATGCGAAGTATATTTTTTTCACAAAGTCTGTAATATTCAGCTGTTGCTTCAACACTGTATATTCACCACAAATGTAACAGAAACTGTCAGGCGAATTAATACACTTCCGCTGAGTCATAATGCTAATTTTGGGAAACACGGTTGAATGTGACGAGCTAACACGAACTGAGATTAAAAAGTGTGAACAGCCGAGAAGCAAGATAAAACAATTGAAACAAGCCGGGGCATGTCAGAGCCCGCTCGTTCAGCTTGCAACATGTTGATGCTGGTTTCATTAGCTCACTCTGCAAGTTCTTTTCTTTGAAAGTTATATTTTTTTGGCATTGTATATCTTCAATGCATTGATGTGAATTAATTAATAGTAATTTTGACTTTCAAAACCCTAAGATAAAAAAAAAACAAAAATTGAGAAAAATTTACTAAATTTGAAGAGAATTTAGCATTTTGTGGCAATCCTGACGTCCAGGATTTTTTTCAATATTTCTTTTGTTTTCAGCACACCTAAATACATGGAAATTAGATGAAAATAATCAAACAGCTTTTTAGTCGCAGACCTGTGTAATAGGTCTCAGTTACCACAACTGTCTACAAAGAAAACTGTTGCTGATAGCAACCAATCACAGCTCACATTTCATCTTTTAAACAGCTCTGGGACAGCGTGGCGAGTTTTGAGTGGCGACTTTTGTGTTTGGACTTTTATATGGTGAGATTGGTGTATGTGTGGTGAAATGTGTGCTGAGGGTGGTATATGTGTTGGAGCACGTGGTAGTGTGTGGCGCATTTTGTGTGTGTTTATATCCCCGTGTGTGGTGAGTATACCATGTCAGGGCCCCACCTTAGCAACTGTACGGTATATACTCTTTGGCGCCATCGCTCTCATTCTTTAAGTCCCCCTTGTTCACATCTGGCAGCTGTCAATTTGCCTCCAACACTTTTCCTTTCACTTTTTCCCCATTATGTAGATAGGGGCAAAATTGTTTGGTGAATTGGAACACGCAAGGTTAAAATTTCACCCCACAACATAGCCTATGACGCTCTCGGGGACCAGATGTGTGACTGTGCAAAATTTTGTGGCTGTAGCTACGACGGTGCAGATGCCAATACATACACTTTTTCCCCATTATGTAGATAGGGGCAAAATTGTTTGGTGAATTGGAACGCGCAGGGTTAAAATTTTGCCTCACAACATAGCCTATGACGCTCTCGGGGTTCAGATGTGTGACTGTGACAAATTTTGTGGCTGTAGCTGCGATGGTGTGGATGCCAATCCTGGACATACACACATACACACATACATACATACATACACGCCCACATTGAGCTTTATATATTAGATGTTTGATATTTTTGAACAAAAAGCTATAAAGTGATAGTGTGTAGTGAAAGTACTAATGACAGATTTTATAAGGTTTAATTGAGGAAGAAATACAGTGAATGTTTTACAAAGTTTGAATAAAGATGTGAGAATGGAATAAAAATGTGGAGAAGATGAACCAGGCAATAGCATTTGTCACTCAGTAAAGAAGAAAGTAGCAAATGTGAGAGATGGCAGAAAAAGAAATGTGTTGCTAGCAAATGTGATACTCAAGTTAATAGTGAATTTGTTGCCATAGCACTTTGAATTAGGTAGCATAACTTTAAATATAGATAGGCAGTTAAATTGTTTGTAACATTCAAGAAACTGTGCCTCCCACATTGGGAAGTTTAGTATAAGAAATGTTCATTATGCAATATAAAATTTTTGTATGTTCCTGTATTGTCAACTTTGTTTAACTTGCAGCCTGCGGACGTGCTGTGTTTAACGGGGGGGTATGTGGCGCCCCTGAAGCTCGGTCGCCACAGAGGTACTGCACCTCCTCCTGAGGTGTGGTGCCCCACCATCCAGGTAAGGTGGGAAGCTCCTGACCACACTCCAACACCTGCACCCAACACCACAAAGTAGTGTAGCAAAGCACCTTCGGCGGCTCCCTGCTTGGAGTATAGCAAAGCACCCATTGGTGGCTCCCTGCTTGGAACACGAAACGTGCTGGGAGGTGGAGTTGAGTTTACATTAAAAGAGCGGGAAGAGTTTAGGATTCAGCAGTTACTAGTCAGTCATTCAGTCATAGTCATTCAGTCAGTCACTGAGAGTGAGTGAGGATGCAGAAGGACAGAGAGTAAGACAGAGAGGATCCCCGGGAGAGGGATGGATGAAGTAAGTGCTGCAGCAGGCCACAGTGACCTGGGTCTGCTAGCACAAGAAAGAGACATAGAAAGGACACCTGATAGTTCCATAGAAAAAAAGGATTAGTGCGGAACGTGAGGAGTAAAAGAGAGAACATGATGTGGGTTAGAGAAGAACCCTGCCTAGGATTTCTAAGCGCAAGGCCGGGGCCCGGTCCCCGAGGTTGTATGGATACTAATGATCCTGCAGCAGACACCGGAGGAATAGAAGTTAGCAATACTTTATTCCCACGTCAGACTAGGGGGCACAACAGCAACATTGATAATGAGCCGGTACTAAGAAGCAAGAAGTCCCGAAGCAGGCTACAACTATCTGCCGTACATGGAAAGTTCATAAGAACATCGGACAGGAGGAACTCCAGTGTAACTCAGTACTGGGAGTACTTCATTTATCGGCGCTATAAGAGGAGACGTTCAGAAAGGCACATGTTGGCGGAGTGTTGGAAAGCAGTATTCCACCTGGCCTGGAGGTTGACTGAGTCCCTGACCCGGAGGACACGGCATGGAGGCAGGCACCTGTTTGCACAACAGACTGTGAGTAAAGCTTTGGAACTACATGCCCTGGTGTCCTCCACTTATTCCAGCGCCAACACACCCGGCACTGCTACATCTTGGTGCCCAACACCGCCTGACCTACATCTCCCCTTGACCTCCACATCTACACTGCCCTGGGACTACAGCTTCACGTGTGGGGAGCTTTTACATCTTTGCTGCACCATACCATCAGTCCCAGAGGATCTGCATGCAGTGTCGGCTTAACACCTCCCTTGCCAAACAACACAGGTGGCATCACGATCTATTAATTTAATCAACTACAATCCACCATTCAATCTTCCTTTTACTTGGGCGCTCAGGGCCAAGGACCGGGTCACCGCTGCTGTGACACCTTTCCCCCTGAGTGACCGGCTTGGTACCGAGTACCCCACAGCCCTGGGAGGGCGACCCAGATACACGGCTCAGCAGTCAGTATCACACAGGATAGGATTAGATACATGGCTCAGCAGTCAGTATCACACAGGATAGGATTAGATGCACGGTTTTTATGTGCAATATACTCATTATAATTTGTTATAACTAACCACAGTTGGTTACTATGCCCAGGCAACACCGGGCTCTTCAGCTAGTATAATATAAACGCCAGCAAATCTAATAAATGGATAATTAGATACTCGTGTCCATGGGATTAGCTCAGTATTGTAGCTTCATTGATGTAAAATGGGATAAGCTGCAATAAAAAGTGCCGTCCTATGAACAATGTCTCGGTTTCTTCACACCGATTGCTGTTTTGCACATCGGCAGCAAATAAAATGTTCTTACCACCGACATTTGGTTTAAGTCCGGGATCACACATGCGAGAAACTCGGACGAATCTCGCATGTTAATACCCGGCATTGCCGCCTGCACTCGGGAGCGGAGCGTGCGGCTGCATAGCAATGTGTGATCCTGGCCTAATTTGAAAACTCCCACATCAGGTGTCTGACAGGTTCACTGTCAAGAGGGTTTCTCGGGATTCAAATCAGAAATAATTTCTTTAATGGGAAAAATAGGTATGCATTTATTTTTTGTATTTCTGAATACTCCATTTATTATCAACATTGTGAAGGTTTCTTTGTTTTTTTTTTTGGTTGTTTGTGAAGTTGCCTTTTTCATATTTTACTTTATAAATAAAAATGACAGACCACAAGGCTGAAACAGTATAACATCATATATTACATGTGGGTGCAGATGAAAAGAAAACCAACACAATCAGCCCATGGAAAATCAGTGTAGGACACACTGTAATCAATAAGAAGCCGCAAAAGGAAATCAGTGCATAGATGTCCAAGGTATGATAAAATCACAAATCTTTATTAGATAACACAGGTAGAAAAGCACAAACAATGACAAACAAAGGGTGACACAAACAGAAGCAGAGCAAGAGGGCATACAGTGTCAAAAACCTCACTCTGACCCTTATCGTGAGTAAACACCTGGTGGTAAAGATAAATAAGTATCCAAGTATAAACACCCAATATATAGCAGGCAGACCAGTGAAAAGCAGTAAGGGGTAAAATCCCCAGCTGGACAGCCATATAATCAGGGGTGAAGATACAAAGACACAAAAGCAAGGTACATACCAGGAGGGGAGAGGGGAGAGACACTGAATCCAAAGCTCAGCTGACCCCGACGTACGTTTCGGAAATGATCTTCCTTCCTCAGGGGGCGTGTCAATAGGGTGTTAATTGCGGGTTAAATAGGGGAAGTAAAAACAAGCACCAATCATGAGGGGTGACGCTGACCAATCCCCCCACTTCCCCATCACTGCCTTAGCTGGCGCTGATCAGCACGGGGCCCCATGACGTCAGACGCTAGACCACAGGCAGACGGGGGCGGGACAGGAAGCGTGTCCACCCACACATGTACAGGAACAGGAAAGACGGCCGCCGCCATCTTGGATATGGGCAAAAGGCAGGAAATCTGCCAGAACTGTGAAGGGGAATAGTGAACGTCCCTGAAAAGACCTTACAAGATAGAAGCGGGCTGAATAGCGCTACAACTAATTTAGTACCCTAATATAACAATGTAGTAATGCATCACCAATGATATACAAATTAATTAATATATAGGGGAGCGCAAATAGGGCATTAGCAAGAAATGGAAATGTAAACTAAGTGTATAAATTACACCTAGGCAGCAAGAATAATCGGTAAGATGAGAGGCAGAGCACATAATATTACAGAGTTAATAACAATAACCAGTGTTCAGTGCCCATACCTATCATATATAATCGAATACATGATTTTAAATACATAAAGCTGCACAAAAGCTGTATACGTGTCAATATATACATCAGTATACACATCCATAATATTGAGCCATAAAATACACCTATATATGGATACAGCAACATCATTAGTCCAGCATTCATAATAATGAGATGGAGAAAAAAAAAAAAAGGACTAGGGCACCACCATATTCTCCATGAAAATGTGCCATAAATTAAACTTGCACATAAATACAGAGACATTATTAAACCAACATTCATAGTATTGTGATGAAAAAAAGATGATGAGGCCTTGAAACCGCCAAATTCTCCATTCAAAATGTGCCATAGAGTAAACTGGCACATAAATACAGAGGCATTATTAGTCCAGCATTCATAGTATTGCGATGAGGGAAAAATGAGGCCTTGAAACCGCCATATTCTCCATACAACAATGGAGGAGTAGATGTATCTTCATCTTCCCAAGTAGGATATCCATCCAACCCAGCAAGGAAAGCCACAAGAAAACCATCAGACAGGTGCCTGCAATTAAAACTAAAATAAAAACAAATGTTAAAACCAAAGACACAAAGAGTCACCCAACTGGCAGCAGCAGAAAAGGGGATAGAGAGGATAATCATAAAAATGGAGCAAATGACAGACACTCATTAAGACACCTCGGATGAACCGTTTGCAACTTCCAGATCCACCTGGTTTCCAATTGACCCAGCCTTTTAGATAGGCCCCCACCTCTGATATCTATTCTCAGAGCCTCGATGCCACGCACTTTAAATAAAGATGCGTCACATTTATGATGATCTTTGAAGTGCTTGGGAATAGTTCTCAGGGTGGAGTCATCCATGTGGTCCCGTGCCGCCTGGATCCCCAACACATGCTCCCGCACACGGACCTTTAGTTGGCGTGTTGTAAGGCCAACATAAATAAGATCAGCGCCAGCTAAGGCAGTGATGGGGGATGTGGGGGGATTGGTCAGCGTCACCCCTCATGATTGGTGCTTGTTTTTACTTCCCCTATTTAAACCGCAATTAACACCCTATTGACACGCCCCCTGAGGAAGGAAGATCATTTCCGAAACGTACGTCGGGGTCAGCTGAGCTTTGGATTCAGTGTCTCTCCCCTCTCCCCTCCTGGTATGTACCTTGCTTTTGTGTCTTTGTATCTTCACCCCTGATTATATGGCTGTCCAGCTGGGGATTTTACCCCTTACTGCTTTTCATTGGTCTGCCTGCTATATATTGGGTGTTTATACTTGGATACTTATTTATCTTTACCACCAGGTGTTTACTCACGATATGGGTCAGAGTGAGGTTTTTGACACTGTATACCCTTTTGCTCTGCTTCTGTTTGTGTCACCCTTTGTTTGTCATTGTTTGTGCTTTTCTACCTGTGTTATCTAATAAAGATTTGTGATTTTATCATACCTTGGACATCTATGCACTGATTTCCTTTTGCGGCTTCATATTTTACTTTATGCAAATAAATTTTGGTTTGAATTCTTGCTGCAAGATGGTTTGTATTCTTGTGTTACCTGGCATTAAAATTCTGGTAATGTCTATTATAAAAATGTATCCCTATCGTATAGCTATCAATGTAGTGTTGGGAGTAAGCAATGCCACAGGAGATAGGGGTTGTGACAAGAGTTGAGCGAATTTTGCAAAATTTGGTTCGGATTACGATCGCCGGCGAATATTGTATTTACAGTATTCACCAAACGTCAATGGGTCTAGAGTTGAGCGAATATGTTCGGGACTGATCGTCAAACATAAATTCTGCACGAATAGAGTACAAAAAAGCCATGAATATGGCAAACTCGGATTTGAGGATGGTTTCATATTCTCCAGTTGTAAGGCTACATGAGATGGAAAAAGCTGACCATACACATTGGGTAGCCGTGTGCTGAATGTTCGGCCAAAGGCTATCACTCCCGACTCCACATACTTGTGAGTGCTGGGGATTTTGAGATTATCTCCCCTGAGAACAAAAGTATCAGGCATTGCCGCTCCACCTGCCCGGTCCTTCTCTCTCCTATCGGGGAAGAGCCGGGAGGTGCCTCTACACATCAGATGGCCGAGCGATCCTCCCAAAATCTGTGGCTTTGACCGGCTTTCAACTAACATGTATTGGGGCTGTTATTGTGACTGTCCCAAAAAAGGTAATGGTAAACTGTACCTCCCTTCTAATGGGATGTTGTCCCTTTACCTCTATGTAGTCCACCTGTAATTGGCAAGTAACAGTTCGGTGCTCATATTCTGCTACATGTGTAAGCTATTAAAATGAGCCTTTATTAGATTTTAATAACTTCATTATTCACTATTTTGAAGTCTTTTGGGTCCTGATTTATTAAGCTGATTTCAGCAGAATTCTGGTGAAGTTGCGCAAAAATATTGCAACATTTGGAGTTTACTTTACAAGCCAGCTATGCCAATATGGACAGGGCATGGCTGCACCCACCTGCATAAAGAGTCTGACTGGGGTACATTGACGGCACCAGAATTGGGTGGATTGTACTCCAGCAATCCTCTTCTTAAACTGGCCTGCACAGCACAGTCTTAATGACTCATGCCTTCTATTTCATTATTAATTTTTTCATTTTTTTCCCCAAGCCAAATCTAACCACTATTATTTCAGTTGCCAATACTTGCAGCAGGTCTTTGAAACCAAAATTGGCCAAGATATAAAAGTACATGCGAATAATTGCACTATGCTGGACTATGGATACACAAACACTGTATTTTTCCAGTTAATGATCTTCACTTGTAGGCTTTCCGTGAATGCTTTATATGTGTATCAATTTTTTTTATTAAAGTTGTGGATCATTTGAATCTTTTGTTTGTTGCAATGTAGCAACAAAACTGTTTGGGTATGACACTTGCGCACCGCAAATACTGCAGCCATAGGAGACTAGAGACGCACAGACCACAATCTCCTATATTGTGTCTGCCTCAGCTGTGGACTGTGTATTCCCCATGGGGTGTCCAGTTCAACGCTGCGGGGGAGTCAGGTGCCATTTTATTGTAGTCCAGAACTGTGCTCTTCGCTACAATTTACACCCCCATATCAACAGCTCACGTAGCTGTCGGTGACAGGAGGTCTGCGCAGTGGTTGTGAGATGTGGTGAGCACAGATCAGGAGCCTGACGCTGTACTAATATCAGGCTATTGAGCAGCTCGGTAGCCTGGGATTAGTCGTACAATGTCAGGCTGCCGACCTGTATTCACTTCAGTATTCAGAGTTCATCATCACGTTGCTGTGCTCTGAACACTGACTCAGCTCTGCTCAGTCAGTGTAAAGCCTCATTCAGATGTCCCTACATGATACATCTGAGTGAGGCTTTACACTGAGCACAGCCATGTATCTAGTCCCATCATGTGTGACGGTCTGCTGAGCCATGTATCTCATGCGGTCACTGAAACGGTGAGCAGCGCAGCTTCAACTAACAGAATCGGTGCTAACGACCGACCTCTGTGTCACTGTCTACTTGTCAATATCACTTTGCCGCCACTAACAAAATGGCTCCTATGCTTCATCCTGCCTTATCCTTTGGCAAACATCTAGAAGGCGAGGAGTGACGTCTCACACATGGAGCAGATCCCACCAATGTGTACTGCAGTTGCACTATCTCACATTACATTAAATTTTTATGGCAAATATCAGCAGTTGCCCCCCACTCCCTCCAGTTTTTCAAGTTGAAAATATGAACAAAAATTGCTATTTTATACCATTAAAAAATATACGTTTTTGCATTTTTTTTCCAATTGTTGAGAAAAAAATGGGCACATTCCCTTTAAATCTGCCAGATCCATTTATCATGTACTGTAGATTATAAAGGGAATGTTGCTGATTAAATGTAGCCATTAAAATGAACTGTTATGCTCTGACTGGAACTAATTGTTTTTTGTTCTGGCTCTGACCGCCGTGAAGCCTAAATGCCTGTAGGTCCACTCTGATTGTCACTCGGGATCAGGAAAAAACTTTATTTTTTTAATAAAGCCAATCGGTTCATGTTTTGTACTCCGTTAAGTGAATAAGGTAAAGCAAAGTTCTATGATCAACCTCCGACCCTTCCTTCTGATGTCTGCTCCTTCTGACATGGATATATTCTCAAGGTCCATACAAGAACATGTCATAACTATTATTGGCATAGTGTGTTTTTTTAACCTATGCATTGTCTTAAGCGTTCTGGGTTGACAAATAACCTGAATAAATGTTCGGCACTCCTCACTAAGGAATTTGGCAGGAGATAGCAGTAATTACATATACTACTACTACTACTTTTTGAAGCTATTTGACTATGGAGCCAGCCTGGTATGTATCTCGACCCGTGTGCCCGACCACAGACTATTTAAAAGTTATTTTTTAGCATCTCCATTTGGACTACAAGCAGTGAGCTGAATCCATTTTTTTTCTTTCTTCTTGATGGCTATAGCTTAATTACTTAATCAAAGTTCACATTGTGTCTTTGTCTACGGTTGGGGGCTTGCAGCTGAAGCCCTAGAAAAACGTTTTCCGATGTTTGTGTTAATGGAGCCATCTACTATATAATAATTCTGTCTGTCTGTTTGCAACGGAAATCCCGCGTCGCTGATTGGTCGCGGCCGGCCGGCCGCGACCAATCAGCGACAGGCGCAGTCCGGCCACAAATTGGCGCAGAATTCGAACGACGCATGCTACCGCTACCATCGGGAGATCTGCGGCTCCTGCCGCACGGATTTGCCGCAATCAGCGATATTGGCGTGGAATTTAAAGGGGATCTGTCACCCCATTTTTGGCCTATCAGCTGCAGCCACTGCCATCAGGGGCTTATCTACAGCATTCTGTAATGCTGTAGATAAGCCCCCGATGAAACCTGAAAGATAAGAAAAAAGAGTTAGCTTATACTCACCCCGGCGTTTGGTCCGGTCCGATGGGTGTTGCTGTCCCATCTGACACCTCCCATCTTCATATGATGATGCCCTCCTCCTTGCTTCTCCCTCAGTTCCTGCGCACGCATACTTTATTGGCCCTGTTGAGGGCAGTGCAGAGTACTGCAGTACGCAGGCGCCTGACCTCTCTGATCTTTCCCGGCGCCTGTGCACTGCAGTACTTTACTCTGTCCTCAACAAGGCAGATAAAGTACATGTGCGCAGGAGCCGAGGGAGAAGCAAGGAGGAGGACATCATTGTATGAAGATGGGAGGCACCGGACAGCGACGAACCACCGCCCCCGCCCCCGGTGAGTATAATCTAACGTGATTTTCTTATTTTTCAGGCTTCATCGGGGGCTTATCTACAGTATTACAGAATACTGTAGATAAGCCCCTGATTGCGGTGGCCCCTGCTTATGGGGTGACAGATTCCCTTTAAATAAACTACATACATATTCTAGAATACCCGATGCGTTAGAATCGGGCCACCATCTTGTTGATTATAATGATGTAGATGGAGTCATTGTGTGCTCTATAGGTCATAATTTTTGGCCTCATATGCCTTTTTGAGGCAGACACCAAGATGGCGTCTTGGTGCCTGCCTCAAATAGGCATATAATAATGCTAACATAGAACACTGACTCTGCCTGCATCATTATATTCAATGTTCCTGTTGGTGTGAACATCTGAATCCCATTCTATGGGGCTTCAGACACAAATACCGACAGGGCCACTGATCATAGTCCAACGTGAACAGTCTGAGAGGCACGGCACCGTATAGGGAATGTGTGTCTGACTGCAGAGCCCCCATAGATAGGTTAAGCTATAAAGGAACTTTGGGCAGTGCTTCCCCCCTCCCACTACTTCTCAGGTGATGCCATATATTAGAACGCCCACTGACCAACGGGAGAAAGGGGAAGGGGCGTCCGGCCACACCCTCAGGGGTTAAATTCTTGTGCTGGGCCGGATAATTCCTCTTCCTCCCCTGGCTGACCATTCGAAGTTTTGTCCCACCCTCCCTCCCTTATAAATTCGCAATTGTGCTGTGCGGCTATTGTATATAATGTTTATTTAAAAAAATAAATAAATTTTGGACTATGTTTTCATTACTTACATGATTTTGTTGTATCCAATGTCACAGCGGTAGTATGGGGGGCAAAGGTTCGTAACCTCTCATCAGCTTCCTTACCCACTGTCAGTTATGGGGGGTTTTCGGCTCTGAGTCTGTTGAGAATTTGTATTTGCCTCTCTCGGTTTAGAATTCAATAAACTGTGACCGACCTGTTCAACCCATCCAGGCCTTTTTGTTGTTTCGTTATTATGTTATTGGTGGGAGGCGGGGAGGCACCGTTTACGTCATACGGGTCTCTGCAGTCTAAGCAGGACTGTCTTAGGATGCCCAAGTCCTACTAGTTAATGAATGTCTCTAGAACCTTTTATAAGGGAATAATTGTCATGGCTAGATGATGACCAGGTCACAACATCTCCCACATCGGCAAGTATATAGTCAGTAAAGGGAAACCTGTCACCTCGTTTTTCAGCTATAAGCTGCGGCCACTGCCTTTCTACTGCATTCTAGAATGCTGTCGATAAGCCCTGAAAGGCAGTGGCCGCAGCTTATAGCTGAAAAACGAGGTAACAGGTTGCCTTTATCAATGTAAGCCTATGGAGCATCAGAACAAGGCCCCATAGGCTAGTATAATAGAAGAGACTTCTCGCTCACACCGAGAGCATAGAGTGAGCCGAAGAGTCTGGAGAGCGATGAAAGGCGATTCCGACAGCTAAATAGGAAAGGGTTATTATTTACAGTTAGAGCAGTCACACTGTGGAATGCCGACCACAAGAACTAGTAATAGCAGACACTACAACAGCTTTTAAAAAGGGCTGGATGATTTCTTCAATACACATAACATTGTGGGTTATATTTAATTTAGTGACAAAATGGACAATTGGTGGAGAAAGGTTAAACTTGATGGACCTAAGTCTTTTTTCAACCTTTGTATGTAACTATGTATCTATGACATCACATAAAAGTGGAGCTGGACAGAGCTTGATCTCAGAGAAGACAGCAGTTGGGAAGTATATTACCCCACCACACTACAGTACATACACGTTTAGTGAAAAAAACAAAACTTCATGAGGATTCTTCAAAAATGTACGACGTACAGTATTGGTATGCCATATATTTCAGAAATATTCTATTACAAAGGAATATTAATTAATTCAGAATTTTTATTTCATTTTTTTAAATTAGGAATTCCCTATCAGTATGTCTTTGGAGTGTGGGAGGAAACCGGAGTACCCGGAGGAAACCCACGCAAACACGGGGAGAACATACAAACTCCTTGCAGATGTTTTCCTTAGTGACATTTAAACCCAGGATCCCAGTGCTGCAAAACAACAGTGCTAACCACTGAGCCCCCGTGCTGCCCAAGTACAGCTTTGATGACTTGCTGTAATAGATGTATATGGTGCCCTAAAGACAAATTGGACAAATGCATCTTCTGATGCTGCGAGCGGCCCTGGATAATCCACGCCGACAGGATGATATAATCCGGCGGAAGATGGATCCTAGGAGAAGAGATATAAAACTAATTTAAGTAATGGGACTCCGTATTAGAGGATACTGCTTTGGTGTAATTGTGGCAGGACGGTAGAGAAATCTTATCCGTGCAGAGGAACAGGATCATTGTCACTCATCATACATGTGACAATCCCACCACTGACAGAAAACATCTCCACATGAATTATTCTCACTGGCCAACATCAAACAACATAGACCTTATTATCACACTTACGTCTTCTAGGTTCTCGCTCTTCTACTATTTTGGCATTTTGCTCTTCTACCAGTTTTATTGCAGAGTTATTTTTCTTCTCAACTAGAAATTCATATAAAAAGTGAAAAAACAAGTCAATGATCATTGTCAGTCATCATACATGTGACAATCGTACCCACTGGGAGTTAACATCTCCTCCCCGTGACTAATTCTTAATCGCCGACATCAGACAACATAGACCTTATTGTCACACTTACCACTGCTAGGTTCTGTCTCTGGGACTATTTCTGGGTCTTGATCTTCTCCCAGTCTTAGTGCAGATGTATTTATTGTCTCAACTGGAAATTCATGTAAAAAAGTAAGAAAAACAAGTCAATGATCATTGTTAGTCATAGATGTGAAAATCCCACCACTGACATATAGCGATGAGCGAGTGTGCTCGTTACTGGAGTTTTCCGAGCATGCTCGGGTGTTCTCCACATGTATTCAGGTTCTCTAGCAGTCTCAAATCATGCAGCTGCGGGGACTAAAAGTTGATTTCCGAGCACGCCCAAACTACTCAGAGAACACCCGAGCATGTTCGGAAAACTCGAGTAAAGAGCACACTCACTTATCACTACATATAATATATCCTCCTCATGAATTATTCTCAGTTGCCGACATCATACAACATAGACCTTATTGTCACACTTACCTCTGCTAGGCTCTGTCTCTGCAACTATTTCTGGGTCTTGTTCTTCTCCCAGTTTTAATGCAGATGTATTATTGGCCTCAACTGGAAATTCATATATAAAAGTAAGAAAAACAAGTCAATGAATATTGTCAGTCATAGATGTGAAAATCCCACCATTGACATATAGTGATGAGCGAGTGTGTTCGTTACTCGAGTTCTCCGAGCATTTTGAGGGTGCTCATGAATTAAGTTTTAGTCCCCGCAGCTGCATGATTTGCAGCTTCTAGACAGCCTGAATACATGTGGGGATTGCCCGTTTTTTTGGAAATCCTCACATGAATTCAGGTTCTCTAGCAGTCTCAAATCATGCAGCTGCGGGGACTAAAGCTTGATTTCCGAGCATGCCGAAACTACTCAGAGAACACCCAAGCATGTTCAGAAAACTCGAATAAAGAGCACATTCGCTTATCACTACATATAATATCTCCTCCTTGTGAATTATTCTCAATCGCCGACATCAGACCACATAGACCTTATTGTCACACTTACGTCTGCTAGGCTCTGTCTCTGCCACTATTTCTGGGTCTTGCTCTTCTCCCAGTTTTAATGCAGATGTATTTTTTGCCTCAACTGGAAAATTATATATAAAAGTAAGAAAAACAAGTCAATGATAATTGTCAGTCATAGATGTGAAAATCCCACCACTGACATATATAGCGATGAGCGAGTGTGCTCGTTACTGGAGTTTTCCGAGCATGCTCGGGTGTTCTCCACATGTATTCAGGTTCTCTAGCAGTCTCAAATCATGCAGCTGCGGGGACTAAAAGTTGATTTCCGAGCACGCCCAAACTACTCAGAGAACACCGGAGCATGTTCGGAAAACTCGAGTAAAGAGCACACTCACTTATCACTACATATAATATATCCTCCTCATGAATTATTCTCAGTTGCCGACATCAGACAACATAGACCTTATTGTCACACTTACGTCTGCTAGGCTCTGTCTCTGCCACTATTTCTGGGTCTTGCTCTTCTCCCAGTTTTAATGCAGATGTATTTTTTGCCTCAACTGGAAAATTATACAAAAAAGTAAGAAAAACAAGTCAATGATAATTATCAGTCATAGATGTGAAAATCCCACATTGACATATAATATATCCTCCTCCTCAATTATTCTCAGTCTCCGACATCAGACCACATAGACCTTATTGTCACACTTACCTCTGCTAGGCTCTGTCTCTGCGACTATTTCTGGGTCTTGATCTTCTCCCAGTTTTAATGCAGAGGTATTTTTTGTCTCATCTTGAAATTCAGATAAAAAAGTAAGAAAAACAAGTCAGTGATCATTGTCAGTCATAGATGTGAAAATCCCACCATTGACATATAATATATCCTCCTCCTCAATTATTCTGTCTCCGACATTAGACAACATAGACCTTATTGTCACACTTACCTCTGCTAGGCTCTGTCTCTGCGACTATTTCAGGGTCTTGATCTTCTCCCAGTTTTAATGCAGAGGTATTTTTTGTCTCATCTTGAAATTCATACAAAATAAGTAAGAAAAACAAGTCAGTGATCATTGTCAGTCATAGATGTGAAAATCCCACCATTGACATATAATATATCCTGCTCGTGAATTATTCTGTCGCCGACATCAGACAACAAAAACCTTATTGTCACACTTACCTCTGCTCGGTTCTGTCTCTGGGACTATTTTTGGGTCTTCATCTTCTCCCAGTTTTAATGCAGATGTATTTATTGTCTCAACTGGAAATTCATGTAAAAAAGTAACATATAATATATCCTCCTTGTGAATTATTCTCAGTCGCTGACATCAGACCACATAGACATTATTGTCACACTTACCTCTGCTAGGTTCTGTCTTTACTACTATTTCTGGTTTTTGCTCTTCCAGTTTTAGTGCAGATGTATTTTTCATATGAACTGGAAAATCATACATAAAATGAAGAAAAACAGGTCAATGATAAACTCCTATAAGATTAGAGTCTTATCTTTATGGTTGCTGCTGCCGGATTGCTATGAGCGCAACCCTGTGGTCGGCGTTTATAGCACACCTATAATTCTGCTACATAGAGGTGATCTATGCATCTCTTCTATGTAGCAGAGGCGATCGATTTATGGCAGTTTCTAGCCTCCCACGGAGGCTATTGAAGCATGCCAAAATAAAAAAATTGTTTTAAAAATATTAAAAAATGTAAAAAAACAAAAGTTTAAATCACCCCTCTTTCGCCCCATTCAAAATTAAACAATAAAAAAAATCAAACCTACATATATTTGGTATTGCTGTGTTCAGAATCGCCCGATCTATCAATAAAAAAAGGATTAACCCTATCGCTAAACGGCTGAGCGAGAGAACAAATCGAAACGCCATAATTAAGTTTTTTTCGCCACCGCAATATTGCATTAATATGAAATAACAAGCGATCAAAAGAACGCATCTGCATAAAAGTGTTATCATTAAAAACGTCAGCTCGGCGCGCAAAAACTAAATCCTCGCCCAACCAGAGATCCCAAAAAGTGGAGACGCTACGGGTCTCAGAAAAGGGCGCAATTTATTTATTTTTTTTGCAAAGTTTGGAATTTTTTTTCACCACTTAGATAAAAAAGAACCTAGACATGTTTGGTGTCTATGAACTCGTAATGACTTGTAGAATCAAAGTCACAGGTCAGTTTTAGCATTTAGTGAACCTAGCAAAAAAGCCAATCAAAAATTAAGTGTGGGATTGCATTTATTTTGCAATTTTACTGCCCTTGGAATTTTTTATCCTGTTTTCTGTTACATGACATGGTAAAACCAAAGATATTGTTCAAAAGTACAACTCGTCCCACAAAAAATAAGCCCTCATACGGCAATATTGACCTAAAAATAAAAAACTTATGGCTCTGGAAAGAAGGGGAAAGAAAAACGAAAACGCAAAATCGAAAAAAAGATTCGGGCGTTAAGGGGTTAAAACATCTGTGGCACATTAAGGGTATATATAGGGTTAGTTTGGGGCCTGATTGAGCCATGGGCAGAGCATTCATGATCAGTATCAGGCACCAGACTGTATGGCCCCTTATACCTTTTAATGCGCAGCACATAAGAGTGAGAATTTTATACAGTAAAGTGTTGGATTGTTGATTATAAAAAGCAGTGATTTTCTGAGCCCTCATGTAACATTTACATTACACCTTATGATCAGTGGCGACAACAAGATGTCCTATAGACCTGCACATACCTGGCAATATGGGAGAGGGTGACTTGTTGTTTTCAGTAGTGAAGCACTGATTATCACCATCATTTCCAGTTGGAGAAGATTCTTTCTGCCTGTTTAGTAGAAAAAAAAAATAAATTACACGTGAAAGCAATGAAAAATAAAAAGACTCCTTTTTTTATGGGCAATTGGGACACTTGGACAAAATGAAGGGTATACCTTGCACAGGACTGCCTTCTGTCAGCAAGAATGAAGAATAACTAGTAATAAAGGGCTTTAATGAAATGGAAATGAAAGGCTGGTCATAATGATCAACTGTTATCACCAGCGTTATCACAAGCCAGACATTACAGTGATGATCAATCATGGGGGCGGTGAGTTCTGGATTTAGTATTGTGTCATATGCGTCTTGTATTTGGTATTCTGAAGATATGTCAGTACTATACCCTGTAATAATCTACTCACACGTCTGAGTGTTTTGTGCTGGTCTCTAGAGAGCAATCTGGAGATGGCTCATGATGTTCATCTCTCATCATCATGGTATTGGGGTCATATAGCTAAAATACACAGAGTAAAATTAATTATATATATATAGTATTTTCATACTATTATAGTTATAGTTTTGTGGATTTGCTGATCATTTACATACCTTAGAAAGTCTTTGAGAAGATGATACATAGTTTAGACTTTCTGGCCAATCACTGACCTCCTCACTTGTGTCATCCTCATCTGAATCCATATGTTTGGGTCTCTCAATGCCAGCTACAAAGTACAAGTATTATCAAAGATTATTAATATAATCACAGACAGTCACCAAGTTATTACTAATAATGATGGGAACATATTGTCACATAAAATGAAAGACAAGACAAATGGCAACTTTAACCAGATGACGTCTCATTCTACTTACTGAGAAAGTAGCGGGTGTCCTCCTCTGATGTAATATCTGGCCTTAACGTTGGCATATTTTGAAGGTTCTCAAAGTCTAACTCACTCAGGAATGGATGACTCTTGATTTCATTTGCTCCTCCTGGAAACGGAAGACAAGAAAAAAGTGATCCAGACAATGTTAGGAAGACTGTACATTTTACGTTAATCTAAACTGAAGATATATCAGATCCAAAATATACTGTAAGTCATGGCATGAAGAATGGGGAATGGACAAGACGATAACGCAGAGACCTCAGTGTTTATCCTCATGGAAATGATCTATTTGTCAGGTCACAGAGGAGCTATAAGTCATTATTAATACTACTATATATATTACCTGTCCCGAGTCTATGTGTTGGATCTTTTATGAGTAGCTGAGTAATGATGCTTTGAGCTTTGGGATGAATAGCATGCTTTTTAAATTTCAAAGTGATGTCATCTGTTATGTAAAAAGTAAATATTACAGAAAAGAAAGTCTCTACATTTACTATCATTTAAAAAACTCATCAAAAGCAACAAGTAACTAAATCAAAGAATGAACATAGCAACTGAACCAAATTACTGTGGCATCACACAGCATTCAGAATATTTTACTTACCTGTGGTGATACTGTTAAAAATAATACTTTTGTATCTTCCTTTAAATGGCACATCACCAGTAAGAAATTTATACATGATGATCCCTAGTGACCACCAGTCAATAGGCCTTCCGTAGCGCTCCCCTAAGATGACTTCTGGGGCTATATAATGCAAGGTGCCAATCTTCTGAAAACCAACAGAACAATAAGAAGATGATCAATGAAAATAACTGTGACAAATAATATCAGTGGAAAAGTTTTCTATGTGAGAAAATATCAGAGAAGCAGAAATAGATCAGATCTGTAAAGAATAAGTTTTTTATGTATAGCTAACCCCATCATCAGGAAACTCTCTGGTGATGTCTTCAGTTTGAGCCTTGTAAATGTCTGATGTTGGTCTCATGAGTCCGAGTTTTGAAAGCCCAAAATCGGTGACTTTGATATGTCCAGTTGATGATATCATGAGGCTGTAAAAGAAAAGATATTGTCAGCCCTAAGTAATAACCCATAGACTGTATACCAAACTATAACTGTCTCCCTTTATTATACTGCAGCGTTCACTTACTTTCCAGGCTTCAGGTCTCAGTGAACCACACCATAGCTGTGCAGATATTCCACAGCAACAACCGTTTCTGCAAGGTACCTGCGGGCCCAGGCGAGGGATAAATGACCATATAACTTTAAGAGACTGCCACAGTCTCCTCCTAGAGCAGAAAGCAAATATGACAGGTGAGGGTTTGTTACAATGTAAGTTACACATGATGAGTGTGAATGAGAAATAAGCTGAGACATTGGGGCAGGGAGTCAATCATAGAGATACACTGTGTACTGTAGAGCGTATACTGTATACTGCAGAGTAATCCTATACAAAAAGAGAGCTGAGATCTTCCCCCTGCTGGTAAACTCTTACATTGCACTGTCAATCTCTGACAGCGGCATTTACAGCAGGTGACCTGGAGGCGAGCTGCTCTAAGCACTCATCGCCCCCATTCCATGTCAGTGGTTTGCTATGGCTGCTGAGTGTCTGCGGAAGACTACTATCCTTGCCACTATGGTACTTCTGTGAAGGTCAGTGTGTAGCTTGGCTTCATAGTGGACCAAGATTTTTACCATATTCTGCAATGCCCATATTGCAGTACATAGTAATTACGATTATATAATCACAAGTTCAGGTCCCTTATGGAGACTAAAAAATAAAATAACAAAAATATTTGGGGAAAGAAAATTTTATATAAACATCACTTTTTCTCCATTCAAAATAAATAATAAAAAAACAAACTCAGATGGAATTGCAGTGTTTTTGTTGCCCCAACATCAGAAAAAAATGCAATAAGAAGCAATGAAAATTATTATCTGTCAGAAAGATGTAACCTTCCTAAACTGTTCTTCTGAGCATGTAGAATAATGAAATATAAATACATTGGTAGCTTTATATGTTTAAGCAGAAATGGGCTGGATAGAGATACAATGGATATGTCTTACCTGCTTCAAAGTACATGACCATACACAGATGTTGTTTAGTTGGGAAGGAACAAAGCGTGGAGACAACAAAGGGACAATCAGCGAATATTGCGATGTCCCTTTCCTGATAGGCCATTTCAAGATACTCTGGATCCTCCAGGTTACTCCTTGCTTGTTTCTTCATGGCGAATACCTTGTTTGTGTCTTTATGACGCACTAAGTGGACGGCCCTGTAGAGGAGAAAAATCCATAATTTATACAGAATTCTTACTAACAGTCTGTCTATACTGTATGTCAAATGATCTTCTGTCCTAATAGTTAATAGTGATTAATAGTGATGAGCGAGTATCCTCGTTACTTGAGTTTTCCGAGCATGCTCGGGTGTTCTCTGAGTATTTTGGCGTGCTCGGAGATTTCGTTTGTGTCGCCGCAGCTGCATGGTTTGCGACTGCTAGACAGCCTGAATACACGTGAGGAGGAATGCCTGTTTGTTAGGAAATCCCCACATGTATTCAGGCTGTCTAGGAGCCGCAAATCATGCAGCTACGGCGACACAAACTAAATCTCCGAGCATGCCAAAATACTCAGAGAACACCCGAGCATGCTCGGAAATCACGAGTAACAAGTATACTCGCTCATCACTAATAGTTAATACTAGATGTATGGCCGTCACTAGAAACCAATGTCTGGAAATACACAAAATTACTCAGCATAAATGATCACTTAGGGCTCATACTCACTTACGAGAGACTCGCATGATTCTCGTGCTAGTCTCTCGCATGAAAACCCGGCACTACCACTGGCACTGGGACCGGAGCGTGCGGCTGCATAGAGATACATGTAGCCGCACACTCCAGTCCCAGTGCCGGCAGCTGTGCCAGGTTTCCATGTGAGACTGGCACCAGAATAGTGCGAGTCTCTCGCAAGTGAGTATGAGTCCTTATGGGAGGTTTTCATACATATCACATCATAACTGAGGTGAATCGGGACAAATAGATGTGGAGTAGATGACTAGATGTAGATTAGATCTAGTGCAAAGTGGTACCGATAACAACAGCTCAACACACAAAAAACATGTCCTTGCAAAGCTCTATGGGATGAAAAAATAAAAATGTTACAGATCTTGGAATACAGTAACATTTAGATGTGGACTCATATACAGGAATTTCCATAAGGCAGGACATATAGACTGAGGCACCATCATAAGGAGTTTGGGAAAAATGAAGATTATACATAACGCTCACCCAAAACCTCCACTGCTGATCTCTTTGATCTGGGTATAGTCGCTCTTACTTGGTTTTCTCATAGGGGTCAATGATCTGATCACGGCCTAGAAGAATAAGAAATGACAATAAGACATATAAGTTGCAGGAAGATAAAGGCTGCAGATGCAGGAACTTCTCTACATTATGTCCCCGCTGATTACACTGCAGCAGATGTAGAGGACATGATACCAGCAGGACGCTCCCCAGACACTATTATATTATAGGGATATCCTCCATACACATGTATCATTGTACTGGAGGGGATGGTAAGGGACATCACACAGAGGAGACAGGAATAATAATAGGTCAAATCTACATTCATTAAGAATAGAGTTAACCCACTGTACTCTGGGGTGTAACATGTGATGTGTAATTCATACCCCGTTATCTGATGATATACAGATGTTTTCTCTGATACTTACACTGGCAGATTCGGGGATCTCTGGTGTCTCAGATATTCCACCGTCAGCAGTTGCCGGCTCAGTTGTCTCTAATATAATGATAAAATAATGAGACATCATGTATTAGACTATATCAGAACTTAATATATAACACATTGATATAAGGAAGGAAAGACAAGTAAATGGTATAATACTAGTTATATGGATATTCTGCACATACTGTATATACTTATGGCACATCCATAGATAGATATACTCTGCCATAAATGTGTGATTGTTCGGGATCTGACAGTGACTTGGATGGGGACCTTGTGATGTCCTCTGTGCATTTTGGGGCTGAGAAGATCCCAGAAGAGAGAACCAGAGGGGTTTTCAGAATTGCATGAGCCCTCTCCATTACAGTCTACAGGAGGTTCAGGAGCCGTCACCGGCCTCATACAGAGGATGAAGAGTAAATTTATATATTCTCTGGTGTCTCCATAATATTAATGTTTGTAGGAATGCGAGATGATCAGCTTACCTTCAATCAGATCACTTTTTAGCCCTGGCTCACTGGTATTGGGGTCAGCGATATTTCGGTGTTGCCCCTCTTTGGAGTCACCGGCCGGTGTTTCCTGATGGATATAATATGTGCAATTAATATAACAACTCACAAATACTAAATTACAGTACACAAAAGACAGAATGGACTAAACCTGGATTAACATAATTGCGGGGAATATACACGGCCGCTCCGTCCAGTAAATCCACTTATAAATATATAAGGGACTTGTATATACAACAGTTTTCCAATAACATCTATTACCAGAACTGCAGCATTTACAAGAAGGAAGATTGTGAAGATAAAGCGAGACCGATGTGATATGAAAGGTCCGCACCACTGAGCACAGTACAGACTGTCACCACAGAGGATGGAGCAGAGACAGGCTGCCATAAAAGATCCTGTATCTGCCTGGAGCGGACAGGGGGCTTCTATAATGAGAAATATGACAATCTGCTATATGACTAGTAATCTGGAGAAGATCAGACAAGAAAGACCTGAGATATAGAAGATGACGGATTCTTACCAAATGCTTCAGTGGGCGGGCAATAAACTCTAGTACATACAGGAAATGTTGGGCCAATTGTTTAAAAAAGGCCAAATCTCCACATTGGGATTTTTCTTCAGCCTATAAAAATGGAAATAAACAAAAAAGGAAAATCATGAGAGAAAGTAGAGAATATAGGACGCTATTTATGTCACCATTTTACTAGTGCAATCTACAGCTACAATTAATACATATATGGATATTTCTTATAAGCTATAAATTATATTGCTCTTGGCCAAACTACATGTTTCATGTAAATAAACTTGTATTTTATAAATATTATTCATTATTGTTTCATGTGCTGTGAATATCATTCATTATTATTGTTATATGCTTTGCCCAGATTGTCTGTTACCTGTTGTACTAATGTCCTGATGTTCATCTGTAAATGCTCAAGATATTCTGAGCTTATACGACCTTGTTGGTGTTTGGTCAGGCAGTCTCTCACTTGCTTCACAACTAGCCGGTAAGTGAAGCTGAGGACGCCATCGGGTACTGGTAGCACATGGGCAGGGGCATAGATGGTAAGAATCCCCTGGAGTAGTGCCAACTCCTCAAGTTTATCTGAAGAAATTCCAGACATTTCAAAAAAATCCAAGTGCAGTCAGTATATCACCAGCTTCATAGCCAATCACTGACAACAATGACACCTGGGCAGTAAGCACTTGGGTAGGTAGTGGTGGTGCATTATGATGTCATAATGGAATCTTGTGGTGGAATGTTAACATGCCATCAGTGATGTCATCATGGAATCCGGGGATGGAATCTTAACCCAGTTACAACTTTGAAAGTATAGTTACATCCATGGTTGTGTCTCTGTCTTTTTTTAGGCAGCACCAGAGCCCGCATCTCTACCCGTACATGACAGCTGATGTGATCAGCTGTCATGTCCTGCAAATAGATGCAGATGGATTTTGGCTGTCAACCACTTAAATGCTGCTGTCAATCACTGACAACTGCATATCAGACGTGCTATCCGAAACCGTGTCACAAGTCTCGCTCAACAGCGCCCTTGTCACATGATTCTGGGGTTGCGATGGGTTATCATAAAAGCCGGGGGTCTGCAGAAGACCAGTGTGCCTGTCCATTGATCTTCTTTTAGGAACACCGACTCATGGCCGGCGTTCAGATGTTTTTCCCACCACTTAATTAAAAAAAGGACCTATACATGTTTGGTATCTGCATTCTCGTACTGTCCTGTAGAATCATATTACCAGGTCAGTTTTAGCATTTAGTAAACATTTTAAATTAAAAAAATTTGTGGAATTGCACTGTTTTGCAATTTCACAGCACTTGAAATTTTTTCCCCGTTTTCAAGTACAATATATGTAATCTATGGTGATATTTAAAACTACAACTCAGCCTGCAATAAACAAGCCCTCATAGGCTATATTGATGGTAAAAAATGTTCTGGCTCTGAGAAGAAGGGGAGCAAAAAAACGAAAGCGCATAAAATGGAAAATCGTAAGGTGGTGGTTAAAGGGGCATCTCACCATAAAGGGAAGTTGCCTAGAAACATTCTAGTAACAATTAAATTGGCAACATAATTTGTTGAGCATCAGAACCAGAATCAAGGATAGAGGGAAAATCATGGCTTTGCTCTTCTTATCAGGCTTTTACATCCGTCTTTCCCCCCAAAAATTATTTAAACCAGGTTTTGGATGCTAAATATTCTTTACATGTGTAAACATTTACTTTTTCTTCATATTGTGACCAGGGTGGACTGGGAGTAAAATTCAGCCCTGGCATTGTAGAGCACGCGGGCCCACGCTATCACCGCCCCTCCCAAGCTTGTATTTTATGAATATTATCCATTATTTCTTTATATGCTTTGCCCAGATTGTCTGTTACCTGTTGTACTAATGTCCTGATGTTCATCTGTAAATGCTCAAGATATTCTGAGCTTATACGACCTTGTTGGTGTTTGGTCAGGCAGTCTCTCACTTGCTTCATAACCAGCCGGTAAGTGAAGCTGAGGACGCCATCGGGTATTGGTAGCACATTGTCAGGGGCATAGGTGGTAAGAATCCCCTGGAGTAGTGCCAACTCCTCAAGTTTATCTGAAGAAATGTCAGACATTTCAAACAAATCCAAGCGCAGTCAGTATATCACCAGCTTCGCAGCCAATCACTGACAATAATGACACCTGGGCAGTAAGCACTTGGTTAAGTAGTGGCGGAGCATTATGATGTCATAATGGAATCTTGGGGTGGAATGTTAACTTGTCATCAGTGATGTCATAATGGAATCTGGTGATGGAATCTTAAAGGGACATCTCACCATAAAAGGAAGTTGCCTAGCAATAATTATTGTGGCAATACCATAGGCTGAGCATCAGTTTCAAACTCAGGCATGGAGGGAAGAACCAGATTTCATAATAATAATATTGCGATATATAGTTAAGTTCTCACATTGAATATTTTCACTGCAAAGAAAACACATTTTCTTACAGTCCCCACAAAGTTGATGGGATTTCTAGAAATCTCATGCCCACTGTGATTTTTTATACCCTGTATAAAATGACCTGCGGTGCGTGTGTTTGAAATCCACAATATACAGGATACATTTTTCTTGTGATTACGCTGAGATTTATATGCAGATTTTATCTATAGAATTGCATTAGATGAGGAAAATACGTAGGTAAAAAACGCAAAATGCATAAAATCCACACATGACTCTTTCAGTAAACCTTTGTTAAAGCCGAGTACCAGGAAGTATCAAAATTAAAGCAGATTTATTCAACACATAACATACTAAATTAACCAAAAATCACAGTCAAAAAGATACAAAAATAGGTGGAAAATGCAGCAGAAAATCTGCGACATCAAAAACTCACCAACTACTCTTCACGGGAACTTAGCCTACCAAACAAATAGCACCAGAGCAGATCAAAATATTACCAGCATATACAGTAGTGATAATACCGCCATACGGATCTTGTCCCGCAAAAAACAAGCCACATACAGCATCATCAGCAAAAAATAAAAGTTATAGCTCGCAGAATAAAGCGATGCAAAAATAATTATGCTTTATGTAAAATTGTTTTCATTGCATGAAACCGACAAAGCATAAAAAAACGACCTAAATGAGGTATCACTGTAACCGTACTGACCCGAAGAATAAAACCACTTTATCAATTTTACCGCAGATGGAACGGTGTAAACGCACCCCCCCAAAAGAAATTCATGAAATGCTGATTTTTGTTCAATCTGCGTCACAAAAATCGGAATAAAAAGCGATCAAAAGATGTCACGTGCCCGAAAATGGTACCAATAAAAACGTCAACTCGTCCCGCAAAAAATAAGACCTAACATGACTTGGTGGGTCAAAATATACAAAAATTAAAGCTCTCAATATGTGGTGATGCAAAAACTATTTTTACAATAAAAAGCGTCTTTTAGCGTGCGACAGCTGCCAAACATAAAAACCACCATAAATAGTAAATGAACCCCCCGTTATCACCCCCTTAGTTAGGGAAAAATAATAAAATTAAAAGAAAATGTATTTATTTCCATTTTCCCGCTAGGGTTAGGGCTAGGGTTAGGGCTAGGGCTAGAGTTAGGGCTGAGATTACGGTTAGGGTTGTGTTGGGGTTAGGGTTGGAGTTATAATTGGGGGTTTCCACTGTTTGGGCACATCAGGTGCTCTCCAAATGCAGCATGGCGTCTGATCTCAATTCCAGCCAATTCTGCGTTGAAAAAGTCAAATGGTGCTCCTTCCGTTCCAAGCTCTGCCATGTGCCCAGTGTTTTACCCCCACATATGGGGTATCAGCCTACTCAGGACAAATTGCAAAACAACTTTTGGGGTCCAATTTCTCCTGTTACCCTTAGAAAAATAAAAAATTGGGGGCAAAAATATGATTTTTGTGGAAAAAAATGATTTTTTTATTTTCACGCCCGGGCGTTATAAACTTCTGTGAAGCACTTGGGGGTTCAACGTGCTCACCACACATCTAGATAAGTTCTGTGGGGGGTCTAGGTTCCAAAATGGGGTCACTTGTGGGGAGTTTCAATAGTTTAGGTACATCAGGGGCTCTCCAAACGCACATGACACCCGCAGACCATTCCATCAAAGTCTGCATTCCAAAACGTCACTACTTCCCTCCTGAGCCCCGACGTGTGCCCATATAGTCGTTTTCTCCCACATATGAGGTATCAGCGTACTCAGGACAAATTGGATAACAACTTTTGGCGTCCAATTTCTCCTGTTACCCTTGGGAAAATGAAAAAATTGGGGACTAAAATGATCTTGTTTGTGGAAAAAATGCGATTTTTTTATTTTCATGACCGGGCATTATAAACTTCTGTGAAGCCCTTGGGGGGTTCAAAGTGCTCACCACAATCTAGATAAGTTCCTTAGGGGGTCTAGTTTCCAAAATGGGGTCATTTGTGGGGGGTTTCCACTGTTTAGGTACATTAGGGGCTCTCCAAAGGCAACATGACACCCGCAGACCATTCCATCAAAGTCTGCATTCCAAAACGTCACTACTTCCCTTCCGAGCCCTGACGTATGCCCATACAGTAGTTTTCTCCCACATATGGGGTATCAGCGTACTCAGGACAAATTGGACAACAACTTTTCAGATCCAATTTCTCCTGTTACCCTTGGGAAAATAAAAAATGGGGACTAAAAGATCATGTTTGTTGAAAAAATAAGATTTTTTTATTTTCACACCCGGTCGTTATAAACTTCTGTGAAGCACTGGGGGGTTCAAAGTGCTCACCACACATCTAGATAAGTTCCTTGGTGGGTCTAGTTTCCAAAATGGTGTCATTTGTGGGGGGGGTTTCACTGTTTTGGTACATCAGGGGTTTTCCAAACGCGACATGGTGTCCGATCTCAATTCCAGCCAAAAACGTCAAATGGCGCTGCTTCCCTTCCAAGCTCTGCCATGCGCCCAAATAGTGGTTTACCCCCACATGTGGGGTATCAGCGTACTCAGGACAAATTGCACAATAACTTTTAGGGTCCTGTTACCCTTGGAAAAATAAGAATTGAGGGTGAAAAGATCATTTTTGTGGAAAAAATATGATTTTTTAATTGTACGGCTGTACGTTATAAACTTCTGTGAAGCCCTTGGGGGTTCAAAGTTAACACCACACATCTAGATAAGTTCCTTGGGGGTCTAGTTTCCAAAATGGTGTCATTTGTGGGGGGTTTCCACTGTTTTGGTACATCAGGGGTTATATATATACTACATTCATACAACATACATGCATACTACATACATTCTACATGTATACTACATTCATGCAACATACATACATACTACATACATGCTACATATATACTACATTCATACAACATACATACTACATACATGCTTCATATATACTACATTCATACAACATACATACATAGTACATACATACTACATACATACATACTGCATACATACTACATACATACTGCATACAATACATTCATACAATACATACATATAGACATACAGTACATATAACATAGAGTACATACTCACCATCACTTGTCACTTTGATCCCCGAAGCCAGTGTCATCTATGAAAAAATATGAAAATAACAAACAAGCCATATACTCCCTGATCCGCAGAAATCCACGAGGGTCCCACGCCGATCTCCCGTGGAGAACAGCAGCATCAGCTGATGCGACCGCTTTCTAGGGGCTTCACTAATCCAATGACGGGAGGTAGGTATCCTTCAGCACTGTATTCCTCCGCCACCGTAAAAAAATAGTCCCTAGTCTCACTTTTGGCATTGCTGTGTGAGAAAGTTCCCATGCAGCTTTTGCCATAAAATGAGACCAGGGACTATTTTTTTACAGTGGCGGAGGAATACAGTGCAGAAGGATACCTACCTCCCGTCACTGGATTCCTGGAGCCCCGTAGAGAGCAGTCGCATCAGCTGATGCTGCTGTACTCCACGGGAGATCGGCGTGGGACACGCGTGTGTTATGACTGAGTCACCGTAGGAGGAAGACACAAAAATAGAAGCTACGTCCAGAAAACCAGAGAAGTTGGCAACTATCAGATTGCAGACCCCTGAACCTATCAACACAACTAGCAGTAGCCGTGGGGGGTTCCTACGATGCCCTAGACCCCTCGATCACAGCCGGAGAGCTAAATAGCCTAAAGACAGAAAAGGATATCTAAACTGCCCCAGAGCAGACCCCAAAGTAAAAGGCAGCCCCCAACATATAATGATGGTGAAGCAAGATGAAAAAACACTCACACAGATAGAAAGATAGGCTGAGCAAATGATGGGGCCCAAGCCAACCAAACAGAACAGGAAGGTTGCTGTCTGCAATCTGCCAAAACCCTGTCAAACACATAAGCCAACAAGCTGATATGGAAAAAGACCCTGAAGCAGCTAGGCTTCAAAAACTAAATCAGCACTCAGGTATTTTCAGAAGACAGAGCTAAAGGAATTCAGCACACCCCAGCAGGGAATGGCAGAAATCCAGAAAAACAAAGCAAAACAAAGTCAAAGCACAAATGCAAAAAGCCGAGCAGAAAACTTAGCTTTAGAAGAGCAGGAATTCAGACTGGTCTTCAAGGATCCCACAGAGAAATCACCCGCAGGGCAGAAGGGCGTTGGCAGCCTTATATCCAGTCAGTAACTCCACTCAGCCAGTCATCATCATCAGGCTCAGGTGTTTGATAATCAGGATCACTACCTTTCTTTACCAGAAGAGGGAGTTCCTCGGGCCTCAGTAGTGAAGGGGAAAATGAACTCACAACACGCGTGGATTTCTGCGGATCAGGGAGTATATTGTTTGTTTGTTATTTTCATATTTTTCCACAGATGACACTGGCTTCGGGGATCAAAGTGACAAGTGATGGTGAGTATGTACTCTGTTATATGTACTGTATGTCTTTATGTATGTATTGTATGAATGTATTGTATGTATGTAGTATGTATGTATGTATGTACTATGTATGTATGTTGTATGAATGTAGTATATATGAAGCATGTATGTAGTATGTATGTATGTTGTATGAATGCAGTATATATGTAGCATGTATGTAGTATGTATGTATGTTGCATGAATGTAGTATACATGTAGAATGTATGTAGTATGTATGTATGTTGTATGAATGTAGTATATATGTAGCATGTACTGTATGTAGTATGTTGTATGAATATAGTATATGTAGCATGTATGTAGTATGTATGTATGTTGTATGAATGTAGTATATATGTAGTATGTATGTATGTTGTATGAATGCAGTATATATGTAGCATGTATGTAGTATGTATGTATGTTGTATGAATATAGTATATACACTCACTGGCCACTTTATTAGGTACACCTGTCCAACTGTGTGTTAAGACTTAATTTCTAATCAGCCAATCACATGGCGGCAACTCAGTGCATTTAGGCATGTAGACATGGTCAAGACAATCTCCTGCAGTTCAAACCGAGCATCAGTATGGGGAAGAAAGGTGATTTGAGTGCCTTTGAACGTGGCATGATTGTTGGTGCCAGAAGGGCTGGTCTGAGTATTACAGAAACTGCTGATCTACTGGGATTTTCACGCACAACCATCTCTAGGGTTTACAGAGAATGGTCCGAAAAAGAAAAAAAATCCAGTGAGCGGCAGTTCTGTGGGCGGAAATGCCTTGTTGATGCCAGAGGTCAGAGGAGAATGGGCAGACTGGTTCGAGCTGATAGAAAGGCAACAGTGACTCAAATTGCCACCCGTTACAACCAAGGTAGGCAGAAGAGCATCTCTGAACGCACAGTGCGTCGAAGTTTGAGGCAGATGGGCTACAGCAGCAGAAGACCACACTGGGTACCACTCCTCTCAGCTAAGAACAGGAAACTGAGGCTACAATTTGCACAAGCTCATCGAACTTGGACAGTAGAAGATTGGAAAAACGTTGCCTGGTCTGATGAGTCTCGATTTCTGCTGCGACATTCGGATGGTAGGGTCAGAATTTGGCGTAAACAACATGAAAGCATGGATCCATCCTGCCTTGTATCAACGGTTCAGGCTGGTGGTGGTGGTGTCATGGTGTGGGGAATTTTTTCTTGGCACTCTTTGGGCCCCTTGGTACCAATTGAGCATCGTTGCAACGCCACAGCCTACCTGAGTATTGTTGCTGACCATGTCCATCCCTTTATGACCACAATGTACCCAACATCTGATGGCTACTTTCAGCAGGATAATGCGCCATGTCATAAAGCTCGAATCATCTCAGATTGGTTTCTTGAACATGACAATGAGTTCACTGTACTCAAATGGCCTCCTCAGTCACCAGATCTCAATCCAATAGAGCATCTTTGGGATGTGGTGGAACGGGAGATTCGCATCAGGGATGTGCAGCCGACAAATCTGCGCCAACTGTGTGATGCCATCATGTCAATATGGTCCAAAATCTCTGAGGAATGCTTCCAGCACCTTGTTGAATCTCTGCCACGAAGAATTGAGGCAGTTCTGAAGGCAAAAGGGGGTCCAACCCGTTACTAGCATGGTGTACCTAATAAAGTGGCCAGTGAGTGTATGTAGCATGTATGTAGTATGTATGTATGTTGTATGAATGTAGTATATATGTAGCATGTATGTAGTATGTATGCTGTATGAATGTAGTATATATGTAGTATGTATGTTGTATGAATGTAGTATATATGTAGTATGTATGTAGTATGTTTTTTTTTACATTCAACACATTAGCCAGATGATGGAACTACTACTGTCCCATCATTGGCCAATGTGTCAATCACTGTCATTGTAGCAGGCATCGCCCGATGGGACTTGTAGTCCCATCGGACGATGCCTGCACACACAAGACCCCCGGCAGGCCCGCACAGACCACCGACAGCCGGCACAGGCCCCCGAGAGGCCCGCACAGACCACCGGCAGCCGGCACAGGCCCACAGCAGCCGGCACAGACCACAGACAGCCGGCACAGGCCCACGAGAGGCCCGTACAGACCACCGGCAGCCGGCACAGGCCCCCAACAGGCCTGTACAGACCCCCGAGAGGCCCGTACAGGCCCCCGACAGTCGGCACAGACCCCGAGAGGCCCGCACAGGCCCCGCCCGCACACACAGACACGCACAGTGTCCGCCCACACACCGCCCACACTCTTCCCCCTTCCCAAACAGGATGTACAAGGCAAGAAAGGGTTTTTTTTAATTCCGATATTTCTGTCCCATTGACTTGAATGGGACTTCCGGTATCGGAATCGGCGATACCTGATACTTTTTGTGTATCGGGCCGATCCAATCCGATCCGATATTTCTGAATATTGGATGGTATCGCTCAACACTAGTTACTATGGACGCTGTATATCTATGAGTAGCGGTGGCCATGTTTTAACTGTAATGCGCAGTATGCCTGTCATTATGTTACCAGGGATGCTTTGTATTTATGAGCGGTGATGATTACTTCTTGTTTGTCACGCGCTATTAGGGCCTGGTCTCCTGTTTTCACACATATTGCAACGATTCACAGCTTATAATGATATGGTTTTGATTAAATGACGTATGAGGTAGAATAGGATGGGAGGTTCATCATGGTGATTGTTAAACACACCCTTCCGCTTTGATTGGCCAGTTTTGCTATATCCGATGTGCGATTGGTTGAGTTTGGGTATATATAATTACCTGTCTCCTATAGGTGCCACCCCCTGATGAAGGCTAAGGGTCGAAACACGTGTTGGGGAGGGCGGCTGTCCAGATCAGGTGCAGTGTAGCTTGTAAGTTATACCTTATACTTACCATACTCTTTGATGTCTAACGCTGTTTTCAGAAATTTTCCTGGTCCATGACATAAACTATGCATATAGTGACACCTATTGGTGCTATTGGGTATTATTCCCATTATTCACATGGTATATCTATGCAGTGACACATATGGTGTTCACTATTTTTGCACTAATATTGCATTTTAATACCTATATATTTTTTGCACTTTATATACGTTTTCTTATTTGTATAATTATGATGTACACCTATAGGGAATTGATATAAAATTTTTACTAATTTGTATGCACCTTACTTATGAATATACACTCACTGGCCACTTTATTAGGTACACCTGTCCAACTGTGTGTTAAGACTTAATTTCTAATCAGCCAATCACATGGCGGCAACTCAGTGCATTTAGGCATGTAGACATGGTCAAGACAATCTCCTGCAGTTCAAACCGAGCATCAGTATGGGGAAGAAAGGTGATTTGAGTGCCTTTGAACGTGGCATGATTGTTGGTGCCAGAAGGGCTGGTCTGAGTATTTCAGAAACTGCTGATCTACTGGGATTTTCACGCACAACCATCTCTAGGGTTTACAGAGAATGGTCCGAAAAAGAAAAAAAATCCAGTGAGCGGCAGTTCTGTGGGCGGAAATGCCTTGTTGATGCCAGAGGTCAGAGGAGAATGGGCATACTGGTTCGAGCTGATAGAAAGGCAACAGTGACTCAAATTGCCACCCGTTACAACCAAGGTAGGCAGAAGAGCATCTCTGAACGCACAGTGCGTCGAACTTTGAGGCAGATGGGCTACAGCAGCAGAAGACCACACTGGGTACCACTCCTCTCAGCTAAGAACAGGAAACTGAGGCTACAATTTGCACAAGCTCATCGAAATTGGACAGTAGAAGATTGGAAAAACGTTGCCTGGTCTGATGAGTCTCGATTTCTGCTGCGACATTCGGATGGTAGGGTCAGAATTTGGCGTAAACAACATGAAAGCATGGATCCATCCAGCCTTGTATCAACGGTTCAGGCTGGTGGTGGTGGTGTTATGGTGTGGGGAATTTTTTCTTGGCACTCTTTGGGCCCCTTGGTACCAATTGAGCATCGTTGCAACGCCACAGCCTACCTGAGTATTGTTGCTGACCATGTCCATCCCTTTATGACCACAATGTACCCAACATCTGATGGCTACTTTCAGCAGGATAATGCGCCATGTCATAAAGCTCGAATGATCTCAGATTGGTTTCTTGACCATGACAATGAGTTCACTGTACTCAAATGGCCTCCTCAGTCACCAGATCTCAATCCAATAGAGCATCTTTGGGATGTGGTGGAACGGGAGATTCGCATCAGGGATGTGCAGCCGACAAATCTGCGCCAACTGTGTGATGCCATCATGTCAATATGGTCCAAAATCTCTGAGGAATGCTTCCAGCACCTTGTTGAATCTCTGCCACGAAGAATTGAGGCAGTTCTGAAGGCAAAAGGGGGTCCAACCCGTTACTAGCATGGTGTACCTAATAAAGTGGCCAGTGAGTGTATATTATCATTTTGGTTTTTAAAAATTTTTTTTCACTGTTGAGATATATATATATTTGTTAGCACCATTTACTGTAATAATATGTCCTTATGAAATGGATAGTACTGCCCTCTTATGTATATTTTTATATTATAAAACACTGATGCTTTGCCACTTTTAAAATACCTCAAGTACCTTTATTTATAAAATAATAAAGTATGTATATATTTACATTCAGGACTTATGGTCAGTGTGTTCTTGTGTGTTGTGCTGGCTCACACCTTGAACCTGGTGGTGCAGTGCTTCCTAAACAATTATCCAGAGTTAACATCCCTGCTCCATAAGATGCGAAGACTGTGCTTGCATATCCGTCGCTCGCCCGTAGACTCCAGTCGTATGCAGAGGCTGCAGCGATCGCTCCACCTCCCCAAGCACTGCCTAATCAGACGTTGCAACAAGGTGGAACTCCACCATGCACATGGTGGAGAGGCTGTGCGAACAGAGGCAGGCTATAATGCATTTGTGGGAGGATACACGGGCAGGCAGTTTGAGGGCAGACATGGAGTTGTCGGGTTTGCAATGGTCCAAGCTGAAAGACCTCTGTAAAGTCCTTCAGTGTTTTGAGGAATGCACACGGCTTGTAAGCGCAGACGACGCCATCATAAGCATGAGCATACCACTTATGCATCTGCTCATGCAAACTTTGACGCACATTAAGGATCAGGCGTCTGCAGGAGGAGGAAAAGGAGGAGGAGGAGGAGGAGGGAAGCCTTGATGACAGTCAGCCATGTCTGCTCAGGGAACTGTACTGGACGAGGTGGAGGAAGAAGAGGAGGAGGAGGAGGATGAGGGGGATGATTATTTTGGGGAGGAGGATGCTTCTCGGGGGGCAAGAGAAAATGTTGGCTTGCCCAGGTCATGTACAGGGTTTGTGCGTGACTGGAGGGATGTGGATTTGGCAGAAAGTGCTTCTCCACCCACCACTGTCAGTGCATCATTGACACCTGGAACATTGGCCCACATGTGTGATTATCTCTTGCGGATCCTAAAAAGGGACCCCCGCATTGTCAAAATTATGAAGGATGACGACTATTGGTTGGCCAGCACTTCTCCACCCACCACTGTCAGTGCATCATTGACACCTGGAACATTGGCCCACATGTGTGATTATCTCTTGCGGATCCTAAAAAGGGACCCCCACATTGTCAAAATTATGAAGGATGACGACTATTGGTTGGCCAGCATCCTCGATCCATGCTATAAAGGCAAATTACAGAACATCATGCCACAGGAGAACCTAGACCTAATACTGGTGAACAAACAAGCAACTCTGGTAAACCGTTTGTAAGAGGCATTCTCAGCACACAGCAGCGGTGCAGGTTCTACCACGAGCCGTACTGGGCCAAATAGAAGAGGTGTTCGTGGTGCACACAGCCGAACTGGCGTTGGAGACAGGGGTTTCATGACCATGTTGTGGACTGATTTCTCGAGGACCGCTCACATGACTGTTAATACTGAATCGATTGCAACAGACAGGAGACAGCAGTTGTCAACTATGGTTCAAAATTACCTCTCCTCCCCTATCGATGTTCTCCCTCACAGTTCATTCCCCTTTGACTACTGGCCCTCTAAACTGGACACCTGGCCTGAATTGGCACAATATGCCTTACAGGAGCTCGCTTGCCCTGCTGGTAGTGTGCTATCAGAAAGAGTCTTCAGTGCTGCTGGATCAATCCTGACAGAAAGAAGGACCCGGCTGTTGACCCAAAATGTTGGTGATCTCACCTTCATTAAAATGAACCATGCCTGGGTTTCAAAGGATTTTGTACCACCTTCCCCTGATGAATTGAAAAAGCAGGTAGTCATATACAGGATATTTCCCAAAGAGTGTATTACATAAACACAATAGAACCTCACAAAAATCCCTCCCAACTCACCCCCCACCCTCACCCGAAAAAACACCTCTCGTCTCTCCCGATGCATTTGATCTCTCATAGCTACAATTTTTGGGTTATATCCTCCTCAATGCTCTCATCCATGTTAATCTAGGAGGTGCCAACCCGGGTGTGTCCAACCAAGGTGCCCACATATCTTCCCATTTCTTAGTTGTTCTTCTCTTTTGATACACATATTTTTCCATATCCATATTATTATTAACTGCATCAGTAACTTCCATGATTGTGGGTACGGAAGATCTCTTCCAGTGAGCCACCACCCTTTTACGAGCTTGATATAATATTCGTGAGACTGCCTGCTGGTGCTTCTCCGAAAGCGGCAAAGTCTCCACCCGCCCCAGAAGAGCCATTTTGGGGTCTAGTACCATTTGACATTGATAGACAGTATTAAGTAAATCATTCACACCTCCCCAAAACCTACGTAACCGAGGACAGTTCCAGGTCATGTGTATCAGATCAGCTTTAGGCGTTCCACATTTACAACAATCTGCCTCTCTAGCATAGCCCATTTTCAACAGCCATACAGGGGTTCGATAAACTCGATGAAACAAATAAAGATGCGACACTCTGAGCCTCGCTAACCGAGACTTTCGTGACTTCTTGCAATGCATTCTCCCATTCATCATCTGTTAAATCACCTACATCAACTTGCCACTTATTCTTCAGTGTCTCCAAACTTACCACTCTCTTTTCCAACATGGTTGCATATATCATGGATATAATACCTCTTGATCCTCCTCCCATCACTACTCTATCCAACAGCGGAGTTTTAGCTGGATTACCTAGTGGAGCGAGTCACTGTTGTGCTTCACAAGCATGTCTCAGCTGGAGATATTGAAAAAATCTTTTATTAGGGATGGAAAATGTCTGTTTGAGATCCTCAAAAGATCGAAACTAACCTTCCGAATAAAGCTGTGATACTAGTTTAACCCCTTCATGACACAGCCTATTTTGATCTTAATGACCTGGCCATTTTTTGCAATTCTGACCAGTGTCCCTTTATGAGGTAATAACTCTGGAACGCTTCAACGCATCCTAGCGATTCTGAGATTGTTTTTTCGTGACATATTGGGCTTCATGTTAGTGGTAAATTTAGATCGATAATTTTTGCGTTTATTTGTGAAAAAATCAGAAATTGAAAATTTTCAAATTTTGAATTTTTATTCTGTTAAACTAGAGAGTTATGTGACACAAAATAGTTACTAAATAACATTTCCCACATGTCTAATTTACATCAGCACAATTTTGGAAGCAAAATTTTTTTGTTAGGAAGTTATAAGGGTTAAAAGTTGACCAGCGATTTCTCATTTTTACAACAAAATTTACAAAACCATTTTTTTTAGGGACCACCTCACATTTGAAGTTACTTTGAGGGGTCTATATGGTAGAAAATACCCAAAAGTGACACCATTCTAAAAACTGCACCCCTCAAGCTACTCAAAACTACATTCAAGAAGATTATTAACCCTTTAGGTGTTTCACAGGAACTAAAGCAACATGGAAGGAAAAAAAGGACATTTTAATTTTTCCAACAAAAATTTTCTTTCAGCATCAATTTTTTCATTTTTCACATGGGCAACAGGATAAAATGGATCATAAAATTTGTTGGGCAATTTCCCCTGAGTACACCGATACCTCATATGTGGTCAAAAACCACTGTTTGGGCGCACGGCAGGGCTCAGAAGGGAAGGAGCGCCATTTGACTTTTTGAATGGAAAATATGCTGGAATATTTAGCGCTTGCCATGTCGCGTTTGGAGAGTCGCTGTGTGCCTAAACACTGGAGCTCCCCCACAAGTGATGCCATTTTGGAAACTAGACCCCCCAAGGAACTTATCTAGATGCATAGTGATCACTTTGAACCCCCAGGTGCTTCTCAAATTGATCCGTAAAAAAAAAAAGTACTTTTTTTCACAAAAATTATCTTTTAGCCTCAGTTTTTTCATTTTCACATGGGCAACAGGATAAAATGGATCCTAAAATTTGTTGGGCAATTTCTCCTGAGTACACCGATACCTCATATATGGTCATAAACCACTGTTTGGGTGCACGGCAGGGCCCGGAAGGGAAGGAGCGCCATTTGACTTTTTGAATGGAAAATTAGCTCCAATCGTTATCGGACACCATGTCGCATTTGGAGAGCCCCTGTGTGCCTAAACTTTGGAGCTCCCCCACAAATGACACAATTTTGGAATCTAGACCCCTTAAGGAACTTATCTAGATGTGTAGTGAACACTTTGAACCCCCAAGTGCTTCACAAAAGTTTATAACATAGAGCAGTGAAAATAAAAAATCATTTTTTTTCCTCAAAAATGATTTTTTAGCACGCTATTTTTTATTTTCACAAGGGTAACAGGAGAAATTGAACCAAAAAAGTTGTTGTCCAGATTGTCCTGAGTACGCTGGTACCCCATATGTGGGGGGGGGCACTGTTTGGGTGCACGGCAGGGCGCAGAAGGGAATGAGTGCCATTTGACTTTTTGAAATGAAAATTAGCTCCAATCGTTAGCGGACACCATGTCGTGTTTGGAGAGCCCCTGTGTGCCTAAACTTTGGAGCTCCCCCACAAATGACCCCATTTTGGAAACTAGACCCCCTAAGGAACTTATCTAGATGCATAGTGAGCACTTTGAACCCCCAGGTGATTCACAGAAGTTTATAATGCAGAGCAGTGAAAATAAAAAATCTTTTTTTTTCCTAAAAAAATTTTTTTTAGTTGGCAATTTTTTATTTTCACAAGGGTACTAGGATAAATTGGACCCCAAAAGTTGTTGTCCAGTTTGTCCTGAGTACGCTGGTACCCCATATGTGGGGGGGAACCACTGTTTGGGCACACGTTGGGGCTCAGCAGGGAAGTAGTGACATTTTGAAATGCTGACTTTGATGGAATGGTCTGCGGGCGTCATGTTACATTTGCTGAGCCCCTGTGTGCCTAAACAGTAGAAACCCCCCACAAGTGACCCCATTTTGGAAACTAGACCCCCCAAGGAACTTATCTAGATGTGTGGTGAGCACCTTGAACCCCCAAGTGCTTCACAGAAGTTTATAATGCAGAGCCGTGAAAATAAAAAATCATTTTTTTTCCCTCAAAAAAAATGAATTTTAGCACGCAATTTTTTTTTCACAAGGGTAACAGGAGAAATTGGACCCCAAAAGTTGTTGTCCAGTTTGTCCTGAGGACGCTGATACCCCATATGTGGGGGATGACCACTGTATGGGCACACGTCAGGGCTCGGAAGGGAAGTAGTGACGTTTTGGTATGCAGACTTTGATGGAATGGTCTGCGGGCATCATGTTACATTTGCAGAGCCCTTGATGTACCTAAACTGTGGAAACCCCCCACAAGTGACCCCATTTTGGAAACTAGACCCCCCAAGGAACTTATCTAGATGTGTGGTGAGCACCTTGAACCCCGAAGAGCTTCACAGAAGATTGTAACGCAGAGCCATGAAAATAAAAAATCTTTTTTTTTCCTCAAAAAATGAATTTTTAGCTCGCAATTTTTTATTTTCACAAGGGTAACAGGAGAAATTGGACCCCAAAAGTTGTTGTCCAGTTTGCCCTGAGTATGCTGATACCCCACATGTGGGGAGGTACCATTGTTTGGGCACACGTCGGGGCTCGGAAGGGAAGTAGTGACGTTTTGAAATACCGACTTGATCGAATGGTCTGCAGGCATCATGTTACGTTTGCAGAGCCTCTGATGTGCCTAAACAGTGGAAACCCCCCACAAGTGACCCCATTTTGGAAACTAGACCACCAAGGAACTTATCTAGATGTGTGGTGAGCAGCACTTTGAACCCCCAAGTGCTTCACAGAAGTTTATAATGCAGAACCGTGAAAATAAAAAATCTTTTTTTTACTCAAAAAAGGATTTTTTAGCCCGCAATTTTTTATTTTCACAAGGGTAACAGGAGAAATTGGACCCCAAAAGTTGTTGTCCAGTTTGTCCTGAGTACACTGGTACCCCATATGTGGGGGGGAACCATTGTTTGGGCACACGTCTAGGCTCGGAATGGAAGTAGTGACGTTTTGAAATGCAGACTTTGATGGAATAGTCTGCGGTCGTCATTATGTTTGCAGAGCCCCTGATGTGCCTAAACAGTGGAAACCCCCCACAAGTGACCCCATTTTGGAAACTAGACCTTCCAAGGAACGTATGTAAGATGTTTTGTGAGCACTTTGAACCCCCAAGTGGTTCACAGAAGTTTATAATGCAGAGACGTGAAAATGAAAAAATCATTTTTTTCCACAAAAATAATTTTTTAGCCTCCAATTTTTTATTTTCCCAAGGGTAACACGAGAAATTAGTCCCCAAAAGTTGTTGTGCAATTTTTCCTGAGTACGCTGATACCTCATATGTTGGGGTAAACCACTGTTTGGGCACACGTCAGGGCTTGGAAGGGAGGGAGCACCGTTTGACTTTTTGAACGCAAAATTTGCTGGAATCAATGGTTGCACCATGTCGCGTTTGGCGACCCCCTGATGTGCCTAAACAGTGGAAACCCCTCAATTCTAACTCCAACCCTAACCCCAACACACCCCTAACCACAGCCCTAACCCTAACACATCCCTAACCACAAGCCTAACCCTAATTCCAACGCTAACCTTAATTCCAACCCTAACCCTAACCCTCTTTCCAACCCTAACCCTCTTTCCAATCCTAACCCTAACCCTCTTTCCAACCCTAACCCTCTTTCCAACCCTAACCCTAACCCTCTTTCCAACCCTAACCCTAACCCTCTTTCCAACCCTAACCCTCTTTCCAACCCTAACCCTAACCCTCTTTCCAACCCTAACCCTAACCCTCTTTCCAACCCTAACCCTCTTTTCAACCCTAACCCTAACCCTCTTTTCAACCCTAACCCTAACCCTCTTTTCAACCCTAACCCTAACCCTAATGGAAAAATAAAAATAAAAATATTTTCTTTATTTTATTAGTTGTGGGGTGATAATCGGGGGGTTTATTTACTTTTTCTTTCATTTTGATCACTGTGAGAGTGATCAAAATTAAAGAATTGAATCTGCAGCCGGCAGATTTGGGCGGGCGCACTGCGCATGCGCCCGCCATTTTCTAAGATGGCGGCGCCCATGAACCGGACCCGCCGGACACCGGGAGCGACACTGGGACTTAGAAGGTGCCGGGGGAGGTGAGATGCGGTGAGGGGGTTATCGGAAGCTGGCGGGGAGCAGAGGGAATGGGAGGGGGGCAGATCATGACAGCGGCGGCAGATCGCCACTGTCATTCAGTTGCGGGGGGGGCGATCGCCGCTGGGGGGGGGTGGAATCGGTGTCTCCAGCCATGTCCGATGCTACAGCAGCATCGGCCATGGCTGGATTGTAATATTTCATCAATTTTCATTGATGAAATATTACTATCGCTCTGATTGGCTGTTTCACTTTTAACAGCCAATCAGAGCGATCGTAGCCACGTGGGGGCGAAGCCACGCCCCCTGTGGCGAAGAACAAAGCCCCCTGTATCTGCGGGTCGGGTGACCTTTCAGTGACCTAGGTCACCCGACCCGCAGGGGGGCTTTAAAGTCATGACGCCACATAGGCGTCATGGGTCGTTCTGGCACGACTCTTCATGACGCCTACGTGGCGTCAAAGGTCGTGAAGGGGTTAAGCCCTCTCCTCTCCCATAGTTCAAACCCTCTAATTTATTTAGCTCTGTACATGTCAAGTTTCTCCAGATCAGGGAATGCGCCGTGACTCCCTGTATACCCAATATTTCTTTGACCGTGTTCCATACCTTATCCATGTACTTCATTATCGGAGTATTGATAGCTTGACCCTGACGGAACTGCACTGAGTCTAGCGCCTGCAGCAGTAAGTCCCTTCCCACTACGCATGTAAGCATACATCACGAGGAACTTCACATGAAGGAATCCTCCTCCCCCATCCTCTAAAATGTTGCAACTGGGCTGCAAGATAATACAGAAACGGGTCAGGAACCGCTAACCCCCCCAGTTCTTTAGATGTACGCAAAACCTCCAACCGAATTCTAGGAACACTCCTCTTCCAGATAAGCTCTCTAAATATTCTGTTTATCTGATAAAAGATTCGACCAGGAATCCAAATGGGCGCATTGTGGAGGGCATACAAAGCTTGTGGCATGAGAACCATTTTTACCAGGTTTGCCCTTCCCACCATACTCAGTGGTAACTTGCACCAGTCATTTATTTTTTTTTTAAATTTAGCAAGTAGCGGGGTAATATTTAAATGCTCAAAATCTTGTATATTATATCCAAGATGAATAATGGAGAATTGGGCTGAAAAATGGCAAATGAGGTTTAACACAGATAAGTGTAAGGTTATGCACATGGGAAGGAGAAACAGATGCTACAATTACTTACTAAATGGGAAACTGCTTGGGAAATCAGACATGGAAAAATAAGCTAAATTGGAGTGCCCAGTGTCAGGCAGCTGCCACCAAAGCAAATAGGGTCATGGGATGCATTAGAAGAGGTCTGGGGACACGAGATGAAAACATAATTCTCCCTCTGTACAAATCACTCGTCAGACCACCCTTGGAGTATTGTGTGTAATTTTGGACGCCGGTGCTCAAGAAAGACATTACTGAACTTGAAAGGGTTCAAAGGCGGGCTACTAAAATGATAAATGGAGTTGGTTCACTACAAAACCCAGAAAGGTTATCAAAATTAGGTCTATTTACTCTAGAAAAGAGAAGACTTACTGGAGACCTAATATATATGTGCAAGTATATCAGAGGGCAATACAGAGATCTCTCCAATGAACTGTTTGTACCAAGGACTGTGACAAGAACAAGGGGGCATTCTCTTCGTTTGGAGGAAAGACAATTTCTGCACCAGCATAGAAGAGCGTTCTTCACGGAAAGAGCAGTGAGGCTCTGGAATTCTCTTCCTGAGGAAGTGGTGATGGCCAACTCACTGAATGAATTTAAGAAAGGAATGGATGTTTTTCTTGTGAGTAACAGTATAGAAGGTTACGAATAACATAATATTATAGGTAGATGGTTGACCCAACTTAGGGGAAGGGATTTTTTTCCCTATGGAGAAAATTGGCTTCTACTCTGTGGGTTTTTTGCCTTCCCCAGGATCAACAATGCAGAACAGCTGCACTAAAAATAGGCTGAACTAGATGGACATAAGGTCTTCCTTCAGCCTTATGTGCGCATACACATGCGTTTGTACGCGTTTTACCGCGCATGCGTTTTTTTGTGGTAAGCGCTCGGGTGCACAAAATGCAACCTGTTGCATTTTTTGGTGCGTCCGACTTGCCTCAAAAAAACGCATGCGCGCGCAATGCGTTTTTTTACAGCAAGACACCCATTATAGTCTATGGGTGCGCATATGTGCGCATTGGCATGCTTATGTATGCGTTTTTTTGCACATGCGTTTTTTTTTGTTAACCATGGAATTTAGGGGTTTGGGTTAGAGTTAGGGTTAGTTAAGGGGGTTTAGGGTTATGGTTAGGGTCAGGGTCAGGGTTAGGGTTAGGTTTAGGGTCAGGGTTAGGGTTAGTTATGGTTTAGGGTTTGGGTTAGGGTTAAGTATGGTTTGGTTAAGGTCAGGGTTAGGGTTAGGGTTAGGGTAAGGGTTAGGGTTAGGTTTAGGGTCAGGGTTAGGGTCAGGGTTAGGGTTAGTTAGGGTTTAGGGTTTGGGTTAGGGTTAAGTATGGTTTGGTTAAGGGTTAGGGTCAGGGTTAGGGTTAGGGTTAGGGTCAGGGTTAGGGTTAGGTTTAGGGTCAGGGTTAGGGTTAGTTAGGGTTTAGGGTTTGGGTTAGGGTTAAGTATGGTTTGGTTAAGGGTTAGGGTCAGGGTTAGGGTTAGGGTTAGGGTCAGGGTTAGGGTTAGGGTTAGGGTTAAGTATGGTTTGGTTAAGGGTTAGGGTCAGGGTTAGGGTTAGGGTTAGGGTCAGGGATAGGGTTAGGGTTAGGGTTAGGTTTAGGGTCAGGGTTAGGGTTAGTTAGGGTTTAGGGTTTGGGTTAGGGTTAAGTATGGTTTGGTTAAGGGTTAGGGTTAGGGTCACGGTTAGGGTTAGGGTCATGGTTAGGGTTAGTAAAGTCATGGTTTGGGTTAGTGTGAGGGGCCACCTAATGTTGGAAAAAAACGCAAACGCGGTAAAAACGCACTAAAAACGCATACAAACGCATAAAAACGCTGCATTTTTCATGCATGCTCATAAAAATGCTTGAAAAAAACGCAGCAGTTGTATGCTTTTGTATGCGTTTTTTCAATGCGTTTTTTTGCGGGAAAAACGCGCTGCAAAAAAAAGCAAGTGTGAAACTAGCCTTACTATGAATTCCCAATTATTTAAACTCTTTGACTACATTTAATCGTCTGGCCAATTCCAAGGAGTTCTCGGGAGCATCTCCCACCGGCATAATTGAAGATTTCTCCCAGTTAATACATAAACCAGAGATCACTGCGAAGGATCCAAAGACTTACATTGCCACCCTCAGAGAAGATGGCCACTCTCCCAAAAACAAAAGCATGTCATCAGCATACAACACTATTTTTTCTTGCAAAGACTCATACCCAAACCCCTTAATTTCAGGTGTCGCCTGAATTACTACTGCCAAGGGCTCAATGCCAGATCAAACAGTAGGGGAGACAGGGGGCACCCCTGTCTGGTCCCTATGTATAAGTTAATTGTATTTGAGATCTCCCCATTAATTCTAATTTTGGCCTCTGGACTCGAATTCAGCAGCTGTATCCAGGCAATACAATTTTTACAGAAACCCATCTTGGCTAATATAGCCCAGAGATATGGGTATTCGACGCAGTCAAATGCTTTAGCAGCATCCAAAAATGCAACAGCCCTAGGTTCCTATCCCTTAGATGGGATCTGTAAATTTAGATATAACCGCCGGATATTAATTGCAGTTGATTTCTCTGGCATAAAACCAGTTTTATCTGGATGAATAATACTAGATATTACTCCAGACAGCCGCATCGCCAGAATCTTTGCAAAAATCTTGACATCAATGTTTAAAAGGGAGATAGGCCTGTATGACTCTGGAAGACAAGGATCCTTATCAGCCTTGGGGATCACCACTATGATTGCTTCATTCAAGGACCGGGGCAAGTGCCCATATTCCCTAGCTGCATCAAACACCTTCAACAGCTGTGGAGGCATTATATTTGAGTATTGTTTATATACCTCCACAGGCAGCCCATCAGACCCCGGTGTCTTATTCCCTGCCATAGAATCTAGAGCAGTGATGGTGAACCTTGGCACTCCAGCTGCTGGAGAACTACAACTACCAGCATGCCTCAACTGCTGCCTCAACTGCTGCAGGTTGCAAGGGCATGCTGTGAGTTGTAGTTTTACAACAGGTGGAGTGCCAAGGTTAACCATCACTGATCTAGAGCCTCCTCTAAAGCCCCCGTTACACACTGCGATATCGCTAGCAATATCGCTGTAAAGTCACCGATTTTGTGACGTTGCAGCGATATTGCTAGCGATATCGCTGCATGTGATACTTACCTCCGACCGGCTCCCCCGCTGCTCATCGCTGATCGCGCGAGAAGCTCCTGGACCATTCCTTGTCGGTCACTTCCTGCGGCGCTTCCTGCTGTGACGACGAGCGACGCGTGGACGTGGGCGGGAGGACGCAGGATCGCCGCGTCTGACAGGTAAGTAGCGATCCCCGTCCCCTGCGATGTCGCTGGTGAGATCTGCCTGAGTGGCAGCTCACTAGCGACCACCTAGCGATGCACCAGCGATCCTGACTGCGTCATATTCGCTAGTCGGGATCGCTGGTGCATCGCTAGGTGTAACGGTACCCTTATTCCTCCAGACTAATTGGTGCCTCCAGCCCAACAGCTTCCGATTCCGACTGAGAAGGCAGACCAGCAGTCCCCAAAAAGCTACTGAGCAACTCGTCAGAGAACCCGCCCTGCGAATTATATAATGTCTCAAAAAACTCGCTAAAAGTTGCTAGAATTGCCCCAGAAGATCTTTCTAGTTCCCCATTTTTGTTTTTTATCTCCGCTACCATTGCAGGGCCAGATTGAGTCTTGATCAGGGTAGCTAGTAGATGTCCAGTTCCCTCCCCCTCCCCGAAATAGACCTGCCGCCGGAAGTATTGTTTATCTGCAGCTTTTGAAAGCTTATGTTGGGTTGAAAGTTTTTCCCCATCTTTTAATGCGTTAAAATGTATATCCGACGGAGTTTTCAAATATTGCAATTCTGCAGAGATAGCTTCCTTCTGTAAAAGTTCCTCATATTCTCTAGACTTAATTCTAACTCTATTCACTTCCGAGATCAACAGTCCTCTCAGATAAGCTTTAGACGCATCCCATATTATTTCCCTGGGGGCTGCACCCTCATTAATAGCAAAAAATTATTTTAGCAATCAGGGATCCTAGCATCTGCTTGAATAATAGGTAACCAGAATGCGTTAAACGACCATGGTGCCCGTTCCCCTCTCCCGCCATTTTCCCAATTAAATGTCGCCATAACAGGGGAGTGATCTGACAAGGCCCTAGGTTGATACTTGTTTGCATAATTATTACTAGGCAAGTTGTATTTGAGAGGATTCTTTTTATTATTGAACAACAACTATGTTCTCAATCAACCGAAAAGACTCATAAATATCAAAGCTTAATATTTTTGGAAGTTGGAGTGGGTTTTTTTTAGATTTGGCTATCTTAGGAGGATATCTGTTTGTGCAGGTAACTATTACTGTGCAGTATATACCCATCTCACTTGTTTATTTTCACCAGGTAAACCAATATAACAACACAAAATGTAGAAATAAACATTTCTGACATTCAAAACAAAAAAAAGGACCAACATAGCCACCTTTCTTTACGATGACACTCAAAAGCCTTCCATCCATACATTCTGTCAGTTGCTTGATCTGTTTACGATCAACATTGCGTGCAGCAGCCACCACAGCCTCCCTGACACTGTTCCCAGAGGTGTAATGTTTTGACTCCCCAGGTTCTCTGTGGGGTTCAGATTAGGTGAACAAGGGGGCCATGTCATTATTTTTTCTTCTTTTAGACCTTTACTGGGCAGCCACGCTGTGGAGTATTTGGATGCATGTGATGGAGCATTGGCCTGCATAAAAATCATGATTTTCTTGAACAATACTGACTTCTTCCTGTACCACTGGTTGAAGAAGGTGTCTTCCAGAAATTAGCAGTAGGTCTGGGAGTTGAGCTTCCCTCCATCCTCAACCCGAATAAGTCCCACAAGTTTATCTTTGATGATACCAGCCCATACCAGTACCCCACCTCCACCTTGCTGGCGTCTGAGTCAGAGTGGAGCTCTACAGCATTTACTGATCCAGCCTTGGGCCCATCCATCTGGCCCATCAAGAGTCACTCTCATTTCATCAGTCCATAAAACCTTACAAAAAACTGTCTTAACATATTTCTTGGCCCAGTCTTGACATTTCATCTTATGTTTCTTGTTCAAAGGTGGTCGTTTTCCAGCCTTCCTTACCTTGGTCATGTCCCAGAGTATGGCACACCTTGTGCTTTTTGGTACTCCAGTAACGCAGTTCTGAAATACGGCAAAACTGGTGGCAAATGGCATCTTGGCAGCTTCACACTTGATTTTCCTCTATTCATGGACAGTTATTTTGAGCCTTTTTTTATCAACACGCTTCTTGTGACCCTGTTGGCTATTTGCCATGAATTGCCTGATTGTTCAGTGATCACGCTTCAAAAGTTTGGCAATTTCAAGACTGCTGCATCCCTCTGCAAGACATCTCACAATTTTTGACTTTTCAGAGTCCGTCAAATCTCTCTTCTGACCCATTTTGCCAAAGGAAAGGAAGTTACCTAATAATTAAGCACACCTTATATAGGGTGTTGATGTCATTAGACCACACCCCTCCTCATTACAGAGATGCAAATCACCTGATTTACATAATTGGCAGTTGACTTTCAAGCCTATATAGCTTGGAGTAGGACAACATGTATGAAAAGGATGATGTGCTCAAAATACTCATTTGCCTTATAATTCTGCACGCAGTGTATAGGCCCATCATACACTGGAGCATCATCCATGGGGCCCTTCATATAATGGAGCATCATATGGGGCCCATCATATTCTAGAGCATCATATGGGGCCCATTATATATGGAGCATAATATAGGCCCATCATACAATGGAGCATCATCCATGGGGCCCATCATATACTGGAGCGTCATATGGGGCCCATCATATACTAAAGCATCATATGGGGCCCATTATATATGGAGCAATATATAGGCCCATCATACAATGGAGAATCATCCATGGTGCCCATCATATACTGGAGCATCATATGGGGTTCATTATTTATGGGGCTGGAGCCCATTCTGTATGGAGCAATATATGGGGCTCATCATATACTGTATGGAGCTTTATATGCGACTCATTATACTGCATGGAGCAATATGTGGGGCTCATTCTATTCTATGGGGACCGTCCTATACTGTATGGCACATTATATGGGGACCATCATATATTGTAGCATTATGTGGAGCTCATCATATACTGTATGGAACATTATATGGGACCGATTATTCTGTATGGAGCAATATATGGGGCTCATTATTCTGTATGGTGCACTATGTGGTGGACATAATACTGTATGGAGGAATATACTGTCCGGTTTTTGAGCTATTGTAGAATTTAAAATAGATATCAGTCATGTAATGTAAGAAGTGAAGTATTTCTCATTGCACTATACCAATATTTCTCTGCTGTATCGGAGCATCATGAATTGTGGTATGTGTTAAAGGGGCCCACTGACACTCTTTCGCCCGGGGCACACGAAAACCTGGCGCCAGCCCTTCCCCCCCACAACTTTAGCCAAATAACCCCCAGTTTTCAATGCGTAACTATTATTATAAAGTAAATTAAGCTTGACAAGCTTAAGTAATAAGAATTGATGTCGTTGGCATTGAAATGGGCACTATAGGTGTGTTTACTGTCCTCCTCTCCCTGACGACTTTGCTTCCCCATTGACTTGCATTGGGTTTCGTGTTTCAGTCGGACCTCCGACTTTTCCGGATAGTCGGCCTATTTCGTTCAACTTGACTTTTGAGAAAGTCGGGTTTCATGAAACCCGACTTGACCCTAAACAAGGCAAAGTCGCTCATCTCTACCCAAAAATATTTCTCGGATCCGTACATTCCTCAACCAAGAATCTGCAAAAACCCTAATCCATGCCCTCTTCATCTCCCACCTTGACTACTGCAACCTCCTGCTCTATGGCCTCCCCGCTAACACTCTCGCACCCCTCCAATCTATTCTAAACTCCGCTGCCTGACTAATCCACCTGTTTCCCCGCTCTTCCCCAGCCTCCCTCCTCTGTCAATCCCTGCACTGGCTCCATATTACCCAAAGACTCCAGCTCAAAACCCTAACCATGATATACAAAGCCATCCACAACCTGTGCCCACCATACATCTGTGACCTCGTCTCCTGGTACTTACTTGCATGCAACATCCGATCCTCACAAGATCTTCTCGACTCCCCTCTTATCTCCTCTTCCCACAAACGCATACAAGATTTCTCCGGTGCATCCGCCCTACTCTCGAACTCTACCACAACATATCAGACTCTCACCTACTGTGGAAACCTTCAAAAGGAACCTGAAGACCTACCTCTTCCAACATGCCTATAACCTGCAGTAACCACCGATCCACCAAACCACTGCATGACCAGCTCGGCCCTCAGCTATTGTATCCTCACCCAGCCCTTGTAGATTGTGAGCCCTCGTGGGCAGGGTCCTCTCTCCTCCTGTACCTATTGGGACCTGTGTTGTTTAAGATTACTGTACTGCGACATCGAATAGCTAAATCAGTCCTCACCTCTCCAAAAACGCAGGGGGTATTACCTTTCCAGACATCTGGAGATATAACTTGGCCGTGCACCTTAGAAGGATACCAGCTTGGGCCTCCTTGCGGGCTTATAGCAAATGGGTAGAAGTTGATAAACTTTGGATGGCTCCAGCGTATCCCAATTCATTGTTATGGAGAGATGGGAGTACATGCCCCTCAGTTCCTCTGCTGGGCTCTATGGCATTTACAATGAAAATTTGGAGGATAAGCAACAGGGCCTTTCCATTGATCTCCCCCAGGTCCCCATATGATCTCCTTCTTTTTTACACTCTCCATACTTTATAGTATTCCTGCAGCTATGGCAGAACCATGGCTTCAATCACAATTATTTTATTATGCAGATATTGTAGACCCCTTTAACATAAATATTCTTCCTTTCCAGACTCTTAGAGAGCGGTTTAATCTCCCACTTAGGACCTACTTCTCATACTTACAAATTCGCCACCTGGCCTTATCTTTATATAAAAACACAACGTTCTCTACCCCCACTCCCTTTGAGCGACTCTGTAAAGGGAACCCCTCTACAAAGGGTTTGATCACAGACTTTTATAATATACTGTTCACTCTGCCATTAGACCCCCTCCTAAACATACTTACATGATTAAGTGGGAGAGATACCTGGGGAGGGAACTTCCACTTCCTATCTGGCAGGTCATATGGTCTAAAGCCCCGATTACACACTGCGATATCGCTAGCAATATCACTGTAAAGTCACCGATTTTGTGACGTAGCAGCGATATTGCTAGCGATATCGCTGCATGTGATACTTACCTCCGACCGGCTCCCCCGCTGGTTATCGCTGATTGCGCGAGAAGCTGCTGGACCATTCCTCGTCGTCCACTTCCTGCGGCGCTTCCTGTGGCGCCGACGAGCGACGCGTGGAGCCGGGCGGGAAGACGCAGGATCGCCGCGTCTGACAGGTAAGTAGCGACCCCCGACCCCTGCGATGTCGCTGGTGAGATCTGCCTGTGTGGCAGCTCACTAGCGACCACCTAGCGATTCACCAGCGATCCTGACCGCGTCATATCGCTGGTCGGGATCGCTGGTGAGTTGCTAGGTGTAACGGTACCCTTAGGCAGCTAAATCATCACCATGCACAATACAGAAGGAAAATCAGTACAAGATACTGATGTATTGGTATCATACGCAGGAGGTTTTACATAATATTTACCCTGCCATGTCAGATAGATGCTGGAGATGCCTGGGGGCTGAGGGCTCATTGCCACATATATTCTGGGATCGCCAGACTATACCCCCCTTCTGGAAGAGAGTACAGGGGTTGATTTCTTAGGTGTTGGATGTAGAGATACCTCTGGATCCTGTGGCTTATTTACTTAATGTTCCACCCGTATCTATGAGCAAGGGTCCTGCCAGGCTGCTCCTCCATATTCTAACATCGTCAAAGTGTCTAATAGCCTCATACTGGAAGAAAAGATCAGCTCCTTCCATGAAAAAACTCAGCTTGAAGATTAAAGAAATGAAGACGTATGGAGATTCTTACGGCCTGTATTAATAATGAACTTGATTTGTTTAACCCCTTCATGACCCAGCCTATTTTGACCTTAATGACCAGGCCATTTTTTGCAATTCTGACCAGTGTCCCTTTATGAGGTAATAACTCAGGAACGCTTCAACGGATCCTTGCGATTCTGAGACTGTATTTTGTGACATATTGGGCTTCATGATAGTGGTAAATTTAGGTTGATAATTTTTGCATTTATTTGTGAAAAAATGGAAATTTGGTGAAAATTTTGTAAATTTTGCAATTTTCATATTTTGATTTTTTATTCTGTTAAACCAGAGAGTTATGTGACACACAATAGTTAATAAATAACATTTCCCACATGTTTACTTTACATCAGCACAATTTTTTTGGAAACAAAATTTTGTTTTGTTAGGAAGTTATAAGGGTTAAAAGTTGACCAGCGATTTCTCATTTTTACAACAAAATATACAAAACCATTTTTTTAGGGGCCACCTCACATTTGAAGTCACTTTGAGGGGTCTATATGGCAGAAAATACCCAAAAGTGACATAATTCTAAAAACTACACTCCTCAAGCTACTCAAAACTACATTCAAGAAGATTATTAACACTTCTGGTGCCTAACAGGAACTAAAGCAATATGGAAGGAAAAAATGGACATTTTAATTTTTCTGACAAAAAATTTAATTTAGCATCAATTTTTTCATTTTCACATGGGTAACAGGATAAATTGGATCCTAAATTTGTTGGGCAATTTCTCCTGAGTACAACGATACCTCATGTGTGGTCATAAACCACTGTTTGAGCGCACGGCAGGGCTCAGAAGGGAAAGAGTGCCATTTGACTTTTTGAATGGAAAATATGCCAGAATATTTAGCGGTTGCCATGTCACATTTGGAGAGTCTCTGTGTGCCTAAACATTGGAGCTCCCCCACAAGTGACCCCATTTTGGAAACTAGACCACCCAAGGAACTTATCTAGATGCATAGTGAGCACTTTGAACCCCCAGGTGCTTCACAAATTGATCTGTAAAAAAAAGAAAGTACTTTTTTTCACAAAAATTATCTTCTAGCCTCAGTTTTTTATTTTCACATGGACAACAGGATAAAGTGGATCCTAAAATTTCCTGGTCAATTTCTCCTGAGTAAACCGATACCTCATATGTGGTTATAAACCACTGTTTGGGCGCACCGCAGGGCCCAGAAGGAAAGGAGCACCATTTGACTTTTCAAATACAAAAATTAGCTCCAGTCGTTAGCGGACATCATGACGCATTTGGAGAGCCTCTGTGTACCTAAACAGCGAAAAAAACACAAGTGACACCATTTTGAAAAGTAGACCCTTTAAGGAACTTATCTAGATGTGATGTGAGCACTCTGAACCCCCCAAGTGCTTCACAGAAGTTTATAACGCAGAGCAGTGAAAATAAAAAATCATTTTTTTTCCTCAAAAATGATATTTTAGCCCACAATTTTTTATTTTGACAAGGGTAACAGGAGAAATTGGACCACAAAAGTTGTTGTGCAATTTGTCCTGAGTACGCTGGTATCCCATATATGGGGGGGAACCACTGTTTGGGCACACGTCGGGGCTCGGAAGAGAAGTAGTGACGTTTTGAAATGCCGACTTGATGGAATGGTCTGCGGGCGTCATGTTACGTTTGCAGAGCCCATGATGTGCCTAAAAAGTAGAAACCCCCCACAAGTGACCCCATTTTGGAAACTAGATCCCCCAAGGAACTCATCTAGATGTGTGGTGAGCACTTTGAATCCCCAAGTTCTTCACAGAAGTTTATAGCGCTGAGCCTTGAAAATAAAAAAATCATTTTTTTCCACAAAAATCATTTTTTTAGTACCCAATTTTTTATTTTCCCAAGGGTAACAGGAGAAATTAGACCCCCAAAGATGTTGTGCAATTTTTCCTGAGTACGCTGATACCCCATATGTTGGGGTAAACCACTGTTTGGGCACACGTCAGGGCTCGGAATGGAGGGAGCACTGTTTGACTTTTTGAAAGCAAAATTGGCTGGAATCAATGGTGGCACCATGCCGCGTTTGGAGACACCCTGATGTGCCTAAATAGTGTAAACCCCCCATTCTAACTCCAACCCAAACCCCAACACACTCCTAACCCTAATCCCAACCCTATCCATAACCACAACCCTAACCTCAACACACCCCTAACCCTAATCCCAACTCTAACCCTAAACACAAGCCTAACCCTAATCTTAACCCTAATTCCAACCCTAGCCCTAATCCCAACCCTAATTCCAACCCTAACCCTAATTCCAACCCTAACCATAATTCTAACCCTAATTCCAACCCTAACCCTAATTCCAACCCTAAACCTAATTCCATCCCTAACCCTAATTCTAACCCTAATGGAAAAATAAAAAATATTTTCTTTATTTTATTATTTTCCCCTACCTAAGGGGGTGATAAAGGGGGGGTTTATTTACTTTTTTTTTATTTTGATCTCTGTGAGAGTTTATCACAGTGATCAAAATAAATTAATGGAATCTGCCGGCCGGCGGGCGCACTGCGTATGCGCCCACCATTTTGCAGGATGGCAGCGCCCATGAAGGATTCTGGAGGGACACCGGGATGGACACAGGGGCATCGGAGATACTGGGACAGGTGAGGGGGGATCAGAAGGCGGGGGAAGTGGAGGGAAGGGGGAGGGGAGCAGATGTTACGGTGGCGGCAGATTGACGCCGTTAGTCAGTGGCGGGGGCTGATCGTCCCCATCATTTGGTGTGGGGGGGTCGGATCTTGGTCTCCAGCCATGACAGATGCTATTGCAGCATCAGCCATGGCTGGATTGTAATATTTCACCAAATTTCATTGATGAAATATTACAAATCGCTCTGATTGGCTGTTTCACTTTTAACAGCCAATCAGAGCGATCGTAGCCATGGGGGGCTAACCCACCCCCGAGGTGAAGTACAAAGGGTCTTGTGCCTTCGGGACAGGTGACCTTTCAGTGACCCCAGTCACCCGACCCGCAGGAACGCGATCCTTCCATGACACAGCGTATGCGTCACAGGTCGGATTGGCACTGGCTTTCATGATGCATACACTGTGTCAAAGGTCGGGAAGGGGTTAATCGCATATTGAATCCATGGGATGACTATGTAACTAAGCTAACCAATTGATGTTACGTGCTTCTTTTCTTTCTTTTTTTTTCCCCCCTCCCTGACTTTTTCCCTATGTCTTCCCTGTACCATACCTACTCTTAGATGATGTATTAGATGTTTGACCTAATGTTAGTAGGAGCAGAAGTGCTGAGTACTGTACCACTGGAAGAAACTTCTAAAATGTTTTGCAGAATTTTGCTACAAGTATACTTGTGTTTATGATGTTATTTGTACAAGAAAATAGAAAATATTTAAAAAATAAACAGTTTAACCCCTTAACGACCACCAATACGCTTTTTAATTGCGGTAGTTAAGGGTACTTAAACCACATCGCCGTTAATGAACAGCGCTGTGGAGAAAGTGTATAGCAACCCCCAGAGTCGGATTTTCTCCGGGGTCTCAGCTGCCGGAGGTAGCTGAGACTCCAAAGAACATGATTTGGGTTGATTTTTACTGACCCCGCTTTTGCCATCGCCGTTATTAACCGTATAACGGCGACCGAAAAAAAAAGTCCAATGTGCCATTCAATTTCTCTCTCCTATGATGTGATCGCACATCAGAGGAGAGAGAAATAGGATCCCCAACCCCCCCGGTACCTCCCGGTGGTCCTCGGCCCTCGTGCTTACCCTCCATGGGTGACGCCATCTTCTTCTGGGAAGAAAATGGTGGGCGCATGCGCAGTGCGCCCGCCGAGATCTGCCGGCCGGTACCCGGCAACAATAGGAAGATTTTTTATATGTATATAGGTGGGCACCATGGAAAATATGACATGAATATGATAACTGGGTGCAACACTGTGCCAAATAGATCAAATGAAAAAAAGGGAGAAAAGAGACACAGGATAACATGCACACAACAGCAGAATGTCCATGTGAAAAAAGGCTTTTATTGACATACAATAGCCAGAGAGATCCAAGTGTACAATAAAAACAATTAAAAACCACAAATGAAACAAAAGTGGGCAGGTGGAGAACACATGCAGTATACAAAGGAAGAAATGTTTCTATAAATAAGTGTTTCAAAAAAATGCATTCACAACAATGCCCTCTATCGCCATATAATATGCATAAATTGTTTAGTATAAACATATGGACAATTTGCAGCAATGAAGTCCGATCAGTCTAATAGTCACTTGTAGGTATATGAATAATCCAAATGATTACCATGCAAGTCCATAGATGAGGGAAGGCAATTGCTGGATCACATGAAAATTGCCTAAGCATACTCACACTGCCCACAGAACCCAACGTGTGTCGCTACTAACCTGCAGTTTCGTCAGGGGAAGTAAGGAACACTTATTTATATAAACATTTCTTCCTTTGTATACTGCATGTGTTCTCCACCTGCCCACTTTTGTTTTATTTGTGGTTTTTAATTGTTTTTATTGTACACTTGGATCTCTCTGGCTATTGTATGTCAATAAAAGCCTTTTTTCACATGGACATTCTGCTGTTGTGTGCATGTTATCCTGTGTCTCTTTTCTCCCTTTTTTCAATAGGAAGATTTTTCCTATTGGTTCATTTTGGTCACTGTGATAGACCCTATCACAGTGATCAAAATTAAAAAATAGTAAATAAACCCCCACTTTATCACCCCATAGGTGGGGAAAAATAATGAAATAAAGAAAATATTTTTATTTTCATTTTTCCATTAGGGTTAGGGTTAGCATTAGGGTGGGAATTAGGGTTAGGGTTGGGATTGGCATTAGGATTAGGGTTAGGTTTGGCATTAGGGTTAGGGTTGGGACTCGGGTTAAGAATTAGGGCTAGGGGTGTGTTGGTGTTAGGTTTGTGGTTAGGATTGTGGTTAGGGTTAGGGTTGTGTTTGGGGTTAGGGTTATGGTTAGGGTTGGGATTAGAGTTAGGGGTGTGTTGGGGTTAGGTTTGTGGTTAGAGTTATGATTAGGGTTGGGATTAAGGTTACGGGTGTGTTGGGGTTAGGGTTGAAGAATTGATGGGTTTCCACTACTTAGGCACATCACAGGGTCTTCAAACGCGACATGGTGCCACCATTGATTCCAACCAATTTTGCGTTGAAAAAGTCAAATGATGCTCCCTCCCTTCCAAGCCCCGACGTGTGCCCAAACAGTGGTTCACCCCAACATATGGGGCATCAGCGTACTCAAGACAAATTGCACAACAACTTTGGGAGTCTAATTTCTACAGTTACCCTTGGGAAAATTAAAAAACTGGTGGCTAAAAAATCATTTTTGTGGAAAAAAAATGATTTTTTATTTTCACGACTCTGCGTTATAAACTTCTGTGAAGCACTTGGGGGTTCAAAGTGCTCACCACACACCTAGATAAACTCCTTGGGGGTCTAGTTTCCAAAATGGTGTCACTTGTAGGGGGTTTCCACTGTTTAGGCACATCAAGGGGTCTCCAAACGCGACATGGCGTTTGACCTCAATTCCAGCCAATTCTGCATTGAAAAAGTCAAATGACGTTCCTTCACTTCTGAGCTCTACCGTGCCCCCTAACAGTCAGTTACCCCCACATAAGGGGTATCGGCGCACTCAGGACAAATTGCACAACTTTGGGGGTCTAATTTCTCCTGTTACCCTTGTGAAAATAAAAATTCGGGGACAAAAAGATAATTTTTGTGAAAAAAATATGATTTTTTATTTTCACGGCTCTACGTTATAAACTTCTGTGAAGCACTTGGAGGTTCAAAGTGCTCACCACACATCTAGTTAAGTTCCTTAAGGGGTATAGTTTCCAAAATGGTGTCAATTGTTGGGGGTTTCCACTGTTTAGGCACATCGGGGACTCTACAAACGCGGCATGGCATCCGATTTCAATTCCATCCAATTCTGCATTGAAAAAGTCAAACGGCGCTCCTTCCATTCCAAGCCCTGCCGTGCGCCCAAACAGTGGTTTACCCCCACATATGGGGTATCACCGTATTCAGGAAAAATTGCACAACAAATTTTGTGTTTTATTTTCTCTTTTTACGCTTGTGAAAATAAAAAAATTGGTTCTGAAGTAAAATGTTTGTAAAAAAAAGTTAAATGTTAATTTTTTTCTTCCACGTTGTTCAGTTCCTGTGCAGCACGTAAAGGGTTAATAAACTTCTTGAATGTGGTTTTGAGCACCTTGAGGGGTGCAGTTTTTAGAATGGTGTCACTTTTGTGTATTTTCTGTCATATTGACCTCTCAAAGTGACTTCAAATGTGAGGTGGTCCCTAAAAAAATGGTTTTGCAAATTTTGTTGTAAAAATGTGAAATCGCTGGTCAACTTTTAATCCTTATAACGTCCTAACAAAAAAAATTATGCTACTGTAAAGCAGGCATGTGGGAAATGTTATTTATTAAGTATTTTGTGTAACATATCTCTCTGATTTAAGGGCATAAAAATTCAAAATTTGAAAATTGCAAAATTTTAAATTTTTTTGCCATATTTCCGTTTTTTTCATAAATAAACACAAGTCATTTCGAAGAACGTTTACCACTAACATAAAGTAAAATATGTCATGAAAAAACAGTCTCAGAATCGCGGGATCTGTTAAAGTGTTCCAAAGTTATAACCTCAAAGTGACAGTCGTCAGAATTGTAAAAATTGGCCTGGTCAGTAATCTGCAAATTGGCTCAGTCACTAAGGAGTTAAAAAAAGATTACTGTACTTGTCTTTTATTATGTACACCCCTCCTCACATGTAAAGCGCCATGGATTAAATGTCACTATAATAATAATAATAATAATAAATAATAATAAGACTTTTGGTTTGGCGTTCCAGTGATTTCTACGTATGCTCCTGCTCAGGGGCATTACTATCAAGAGGCAGAATGCAAAATCAGTATCATTACAGGGAGAGAACAGGAGACATATTATTATAAGCAATCATGGGGTAAGACGGTATGGGGTCAATATTATTACTATAAAGGGTGAAGGAGAATTATTATAAGGAGGCATGGGGGCATTATTTCTATATGCTGCTGTACTTAGATATAAGGAAATATTGTATATGAAAGACATTAGAATGTCTGGGGTAACAATGGACCAAAAGGAATATATGAATGGATAATATCCAAATGTATATATCTAATATATAAAGCTCAAAGTGTGTGTGTATGTGTGCATGTATGTATGTGTGTGTGTGTGTGTATGTGTGTATGTCCGGGATAGGCATCCGCACCGTCGCAGCTACAGCCACAAAATTTGGCACAGTCACACGTCTGGACCCCGAGAGCGTCCTAAGCTATGTTGTGAGGCAAAATTTTAACCCCGCGCGTTCCAATTCACCAAACAATTTTGCCCCCGTCTACATACTGAGGGAAAAAGTGTGTGCGCGTCAAGCCCCGCCCCTCATTATGATGTCATAATGCCCCTATTTGCATACTGGGGAAGCAGTGTGTGCGTATCAAGCCCCGCCGCTCATTATGATGTCACAATGGTTGCCATGGCGACGCTGATGTCATCATAGGTTGCAAGCCCTGCCGCCGCTCATTATGATGTCATAATGGTTGACTATGAGATGGAGGATGTGTGATGGGTATATGGGCACTGGACTATGGGATGGAGGATATGTATGACGGGTATATGGGCTCGGGACTATGGTATGGCAGATGTGTATGACGGGTATATGGGCACTGGACTATGGGATGGAGGATATGTATGACGGGTATATGGGCACGGGACTATGGGATGGAGGATATGTATGACGGGTATATGGGCATGGGACTATGGTATGGAGGATATGCATGATGGGTATATGGGCACGGGACTATGGTATGGAGGATATGTATGACGGGTATATGGGCACGGGACTATGGGATGGAGGATATGTATGATGGGTATATGGGCACGGGACTGTGGGATGGAGGATATGTATGACGAGTATATGGGCACGGGACTATGGGATGGAGGATATGTATGATGAGTATATGGGCACGGGACTATGGGATGGAGGCTATGTATGATGGGTATATGGGCACGGGACTATGGGATGGAGGATGTGTGATGGGTATATGGGCACTCGACTATGGGATGGAGGATGTATGATGGGTATATGGGCACTCGACTATGGGATGGAGGATATGTATGATGGGTATATGGGCATGGGACTATGGGATGGAGAATATGTATGATGGGTATATGGGCATGGGACTATTGGATGGAGGATGGGTATATGGGCACTCGACTATGGGATGGAGGATATGTATGATGGGTATATGGGCATGGGCCTATGGGATCGTGGATGTGTGATGGGTATATGGGCACGGGACTATGGGATGGAGGATTATTATAATTTGTTATAACTAACCACAGTTAGTTACTATGCCCGGGCAGCGCCGGGCTCTTCAGCTATTTATATATAAATCTCACAAAATCATATAAATATGACTGGCCATAGATCCCCAAACAATGCATAGGACTGGTAAGAACAGATTGCCAATAATCATACAAAGGAGGGAAGGAAACCAACAAAAATTGCAATCACAAGAGTCCATGTAATGCAAAAAATATATAATTTTTATTAGTCAAGATGAGCAGACAAAGATAGAAGGAGTTAAAAACATCAGTGGATATAACACCCTGCACTGCAGCCCTGATTCATATTGCACAGTGCCCAGCTATATCAGCCATAGAGATAAAGCAGTCACTGCATACATGTATACCCATCACTCTCACTTCTATACACAGAAGTATATGGGCTCAAACAGCAGAATGTATACATGAACAAGTGTCCAACATACTGTATGTATAATAAAGTGCATAAAGTCTTACAATAATTACCCGTTGGTGATAAGTGGTGATGGATGGCAGCAGGGTCTACAAGAGGCCAGCCCGCCCTCCCCTACACACGTTTCGGATTACTCCTTTATCAGGGGGCGTGGTAAAGGTTGACCTAAGTGATGTTATAAAGGGAGGAGGCCGGAAATAATGTAATACCTAATAAGGGAAGAGGTGGTGCATCGCCATTGTGTCCAAGATGCCAGCATCCGACACAGGAACCCCCAGCATCGGAAACACATTATCATGTGACCAGACGCCGGAGGCACCACGTGTCGGGGACCGACGCGATGAACCAAGAAGGCGTCGCATGTGCAGAGGAGGGGGAGTGGGAACAAGTGACACGCTACCAGGGAGGTGAAATAGTGTATATGTACAAGGCATGGCAGCCCGCACCCAAACCACGGTGTCCCTGAGGTCTGGCGTGGGATGCACCGCCGACACAAGATATGCAGAAGGGCAACATAATACAATAGAAAGCAGAGTAATACAGAATAGTACAAATACATAAGAAGCAGCACCACCGCACATGCAGCAGTGCCAACAATCAAAAAACACCCTATATGTATCCCACAAGTTTTTATAATAGAAATAGACACATACCCTTCACTGCATAATATTTAAAGGAGAATGCCATATATATTTTTTGATAGATAATATAAAAAAAATAAGAATTCATATTATATTCACAATTTTCAAGCAATATCAAAATTGATATACAATCATATCACAAAGAAAGATATAATAATATTATATTTCATTATTGCCCACAAAATATATAGAACAGCATTACCAAGATATGATTATATAAGAGACATTATCATACAGTCCTAATTATATATCATTGAAAAAAATAGAAAAATAAATAAAATAAAATAAAATAAACAAAATAAAGATATCCACAAGACATCCCCCCGACTCATCTTCAACCTCGTCAAAGGATCTTCTTCAAACATAGGTATAGGATGGACACAGAAAACAGTAGAAATTAGTCCATCTGTACAAGGTACCGCCGCTATCCTGGACTCCGTCCAATGATCTTCATAGATCCACAAAATATCATAAAAATACCTAATACATGAAAAACACACAATTAAAAATATAATAAAAACAATAAAAAATAGCAAGGATTAGATCCACCCAATGTCCACCTGGAACAGTAAGGTGGTCACAGGAACGGATCGAAACTCAAATTCTCGTTTAGTCCTTGTGGATATACCGTATTAAGCGTCCAGATCCAGCGAGTCTCAAGTTTAACCAATCTTTGAAACAGATTGCCACCACGAATTCCAATATTTAAGGCATCGATACCCCTCACCTGTAGCACCGTACTGTCACAGTCATGAAAGTTTTTAAAGTGACGGGGTAACGTTTTAAGAGTGGATGCATCCATGTGGCCAGCCGCCGCCTGAATATCCAACACTTACTCGCGCACGCAAACCTTGAATTGTCTAGTTGTTAAACCGACATAAATTAATCCACATGGACAGGTGGCGTAATAAATAACATATCTCGTAGCACAAGTAATGTATTTATTGATCTTAAAATTTTTAACGCCAACTGAATCGGAAAAAGAATCACACTTTTCAATGTTGGGACAGGCAACTCAATGTCCACACGGAACACACCCACTCCTATGTGTGAAATTATCCAAAAATGTACCCTTTCTCTCACTTGTATAATGACAATGGGTGAGGTGATTGCGCAGATTCTTAGCATGCCTAAATGTAATGACTGGTATATCCAGAATAAATTTGCCAATTATTGGGTCAATTTTCAATATAGGACATGCTTTAGACAAAGCCTGCCTGACCTGCCTAGAATGGGAATGATAATTTGCAATGAAGCGTAACTTCCAGGTCCCTCCATCTTCCTAGCTGATTCCCTATTGTACAGCAGGCCATTTTGGGAAGAATAATTAGCCCTGTTATAGGCTCTTTTGAGTAGATGCCGACTATAGCCACGTTCCAAGAATCTCATTTTTAGCTCCTCTGCTCTTCTCTCAAAATCCTCATTAATAGAGCAAATCCGACAAAGTTGGAGGAACTGACCAATGGGAACAGACCTGACCATGTGATCAGGATGACATAGCGAAGCATGTAACAACATATTTGTAGAAGTCATCTTCCTAAAAATATCGGGCTGCCCCAGACCATCAGTATCCTTTTAAACAATGACATAGAGGAACTCAATCTTATCAGCATCGCATGTGAATGTTTAACGTATATTTTGGTCGTTGCTATTCAGGCGACCAATAAACTCCTGTAGTTCCAGAGTAGTACAGAGTAGTACCCTGCCAGACCAAAAATATATCGTGGATGTAGACAGAGAGGGCAAAATGGAGGAAATATACACTCCCTGATCGCCTCCCTCCACACGACCAGGGGGACGCGGCTTCTTAGATGGCACAGAAGATTTGGCGCGCGCTGGGCAGACCCTGAAAACATGACCAGTTTGCCCATAGCTAAAACATGCCCCCACACCACGACGAACTGGAGGAAACACCGCTGGGGAACCACCTCTTCCCACCTGCCTGGGCTCATCTTCCTGCACCAGTGTGTCCTCCTCCCTAGCAAGGACTACATTGGACATATTCGCCAAAGCCACAAAAAACTCATCTACCGACCGTAGAGATGGTGAATCGGCCGGCAAGGAGAAGGTCCAGGATTGGGGTTCACCCTCAGGGAGGGCTATAGTGGATCCCACCTGCTGTTCCTCACTCCCTAATGAGCGATTGTGGAGCCTGAAGTGTAGCTTGTAGGCCTCCTTAAAAAACAAAAAATTCTCTCTCCCTCCAGAAAACCTGTCTGGGAGAGGTAACTTGGGCTCTGGTTGAGCCTGCATCTGAGCTGAAGCCCCGTACCCCACCAACTGCTGTAGCTGCTGCTCCACCACACCACGCAGCACCCCACACTCCTCAGTGAGGGTCTGCAGCAATTGGAAACAGGTCTGCATTAGGGCCATGGCTCACCAGAAAAAATGGGACGGTTGGTAATAATGTCACAGGACAGTAGGGAAAAGGCAGGAGACATGGAACCTGGGCCCCTGAACTGTCCCTCAGGCTTAGGGGGTGCCCTAACTTTCCTTAACTTGGGGGTACACTTAATGGTAGTGAGGCCCAATTCTCTGACCTGTCCTTATCCCCTGTTTAGCCATGAGCTCAGCCCCAACCCCCTCCCCAGGAGGTGAGACAGGGAATAAAGTAAATTGCACCAAATAACACAAGGGAAAATAAAACAGACACCACGGGGTTAAAGCAACTATAAACCCAAACTTAGCTTTATCTGCTGCCAATGCTCCAAGCAGCAGAGAAAGGTACCCGATCAGCATCCAGCAGCAACTCCACTGCTCCAGATAAGCTGAACCCCTTCTCCACCAGGTAGGTCCAGACTTCACCAAGGTTCGTTAGCAAATGACCGGTATTACCAACAGAGAGCTGCAGCAGCTGATGATCTTTTATAGGAAGGAGGGGGGAGGTCACCACCTGCTGGCTAATTGAACATGTAGTAACACCAGCGGCCACCAGGAGAAAACCAGCAGCAGAGCAACTACAGTTGTAGTAACACCAGCAGCCACCGGGGAAAAAACCCATATTAACCCCCAGGGCCTGAAAGGAAAAAGGTTTATATAAGAGAGTCCAGACTCTGACACAGATCCAAAAATGGATTGTGACAAGTAAGTTCGGTTCTGCTCCCATACCGCTGTAGTAAGCTCCATTCTGCTCCCATATCTCTGGAGTATTCTCCGTTCTGATCCATATCTGTGTAGTAAGCTCAGTTCTTCTCCCATATGTCTGTAGTAAGCTCGGTTCTGCTCCCATATCTCTGGAGTATGCTCAGTTCTGTTTCCATATCTCTGTAGTAAGCTTGATTCTGTACCCATATATCTGGAGTAAGCGCTGCTCTGCTCCCATATTTCTGTAGTAAGCTCTGTTCTGCTCCCATATCTCTGGAGTAAGCTCTGTTCTGCTCCCATATCTCTGGAGTATGCTCAGTTCTGCTCCCATATCTCTGTAGTAAGCTTGATTCTGCTCCCATTTATCTGGAGTAAGTGCTGCTCTGCTCCCATATTTCTGTAGTATGCTCTGTTCTGCTCCCATATCTCTGGAGTAAGCTCCATTCTGCTCCCATATCTCTGGAGTATTCTCCGTTCTGATCCATATCCACATCTGTGTAGTAAGCTCAATTCTTCTCCCATATGTCTGTAGTAAGCTCTGTTCTGCTCCCATATCTCTGGAGTATGCTCAGTTCTGCTCCCATATCTCTGGAGTATGCTCAGTTCTGTTTCCATATCTCTGTAGTAAGCTTGATTCTGTACCCATATATCTGGAGTAAGCGCTGCTCTGCTCCCATATTTCTGTAGTAAGCTCTGTTCTGCTCCCATATCTCTGGAGTAAGCTCTGTTCTGCTCCCATATCTCTGGAGTATGCTCAGTTCTGCTCCCATATCTCTGTAGTAAGCTTGATTCTGCTCCCATATATCTGGAGTAAGTGCTGCTCTGCTCCCATATTTCTGTAGTATGCTCTGTTCTGCTCCCATATCTCTGGAGTAAGCTCCATTCTGCTCCCATATCTCTGGAGTATTCTCCGTTCTGATCCATATCCACATCTGTGTAGTAAGCTCAGTTCTTCTCCCATATGTCTGTAGTAAGCTCTGTTCTGCTCCCATATCTCTGGAGTATGCTCAGTTCTGCTCCCATATCTCTGGAGTATGCTCAGTTCTGCTCCCATATCTTGTAGTAAGCTTGATTCTGCTCCCATATATCTGGAGTAAGTGCTGCTCTGCTCCCATATTTCTGTAGTAAGCTCTGTTCTGCTCCCATATCTCTGGAGTAAGCTCCATTCTGCTCCCATATCTCTGGAGTAAGCTTGGTTCTGCTTCCATATCTCTGGAGTACGCTTGGTTCTGCTCCCATATCTATGCAGCAAGCTCCTTACTGTTCCCATATCTACATACCAGCCTATTTTTAAAGCCTGTTATCTCTGCTGCTTTAATACAATGGCCAGAGATAGGGAGGGAAAAGGAGGGCCACTGCAACTCGAGGGCCACTGCCTTGTGATGGCTCCCCAGGCTGAAAAGTGCCAGCCAGCCCCTGTCTGTGTTAGAGTAGTTGGTGAGTTCTTGATGTCGCAGATTTTCTGCTGCATTTTTCCACCTATTTTTGTATCTTTTTGACTGCGTTTTTTTGTTTATTTGCTATGTTATGTGTTGAATAAATCTGCTTTAATTTTGATACTTCCTGGTACTCGGCTTTAACAAAGCTTTATTGATAGAGTCATGTGTGGATTTTATGCATTTTGTGTTTTTTACCTGCGTATTTTCCTCATCTAATGCAATTCTATGTATAAAATCTGAATATAAATCTCAGCGTAAAAATGACATCATAATGCTCCGCCACTACTTAACCAAGTGCTTACTGCCCAGGTGTCATTATTGTCAGTGATTGGCTGCGAAGCTGGTGATATACTGACTGCGCTTGGATTTGCTTGAAATGTCTGACATTTCTTCAGATAAACTTGAGGAGTTGGCACTACTCCAGGGGATTCTTACCATCTATGTCCCTGACAATGTGCTACCAATACCCGATGGCGTCCTCAGCTTCACTTACCGGCTGGTTATGGAGCTAGTGAGCGACTGCCTGACCAAACACCAACAAGGTCGTATGAGCTCAGAATATCTTGAGCATTTACAGATGAACATCAGGACATTAGTACAACAGGTAACAGACAATCTGGGCAAAGCACATAACAATAATAATGAATGATATTCACAGCACATGAAACAATAATGAATAATATTTATAAAATACAAGTTTCTTTACATGAAATATATATTTATATATTTTGGCCAAGAGCAATATAATTTATAGCTTATAAGAAATATCCATATATGTATTAATTGTAGCTGTAGATTGCAGGAGTAAAATGGTGACATAAATAGCGTCCTATATTCTCTACTTTCTCTCATGATTTTCCTTTTTTGTTTACTTCCATTTTTATAGGCTGAAGAAAGATCCCAATGTGGAGATCTGGCCTTTTTTAAACAATTGGCCCAACATTTCCTGTATGTACTAGAGTTTATTGCCCGCCCACTGAAGCATTTGGTAAGAATCCGTCATCTTCTATATCTCATGTCTTTCTTGTCTGATCTTCTCCAGATTACTAGTCATATAGCAGATTGTCATATTTCTCATTATAGAAGCCCCCTGTCCGCTCCAGGCAGATACAGGATCTTTTATGGCAGCCTGTCTCTGCTCCATCCTCTGTGGTGACAGTCTGTACTGTGCTCAGTGGTGCAGACCTTTCATATCACATCGGTCTCGCTTTATCTTCACAATCTTCCTTCTTGTAAATGCTGCAGTTCAGGTAATAGATGTTATTGGAGAACTGTTGTATATACAAGTCCCTTATATATTAATGTGGATTTACTGGGCGGAGCGGCCGTGTATATTCCCCGCAATTATGTAAATCCAGGTTTAGTCCGTTCTGTCTTTTGTGTACTGTAATTTAGTATTTGTGAGTTGTTATATTAATTGCACATATTATATCCATCAGGAAACACCGGCCGGTGACTCCAAAGAGGGGCAACACCGAAATATCGCTGACCCCAATACCAGTGAGCCAGGGCTAAAAAGTGATCTGATTGAAGGTAAGCTGATCATCTCGCATTCCTACAAACATTAATATTATGGAGACACCAGAGAATATATAAATTTACTCTTCATCCTCTGTATGAGGCCGGTGACGGCTCCTGAACCTCCTGTAGACTGTAATGGAGAGGGCTCATGCAATTCTGAAAACCCCTCTGGTTCTCCCTTCTGGGATCTTCTAAGCCCCAAAATGCACAGAGGACCTCACAGGGTCCTCATCCAAGTCACTGTCAGATCCCGAACAATCACACATTTATGGCAGAGTATATCTATCTATGGATGTGCCATAAGTATATACAGTATGTGCAGAATATCCATATAACTAGTATTATACCATTTACTTGTCTTTCCTTCCTTATATCAATGTGTTATATATTAAGTTCTGATATAGTCTAATACATGATGTCTCATTATTTTATCATTATATTAGAGACAACTGAGCCGGCAACTGCTGACGGTGGAATATCTGAGACACCAGAGATCCCCGAATCTGCCAGTGTAAGTATCAGAGAAAACATCTGTATATCATCAGATAACGGGGTATGAATTACACATCACATGTTACACCCCAGAGTACAGTGGGTTAACTCTATTCTTAATGAATGTAGATTTGACCTATTATTATTCCTGTCTCCTCTGTGTGATGTCCCTTACCATCCCCTCCAGTACAATGATACATGTGTATGGAGGATATCCCTATAATATAATAGTGTCTGGGGAGCGTCCTGCTGGTATCATGTCCTCTACATCTGCTGCAGTGTAATCAGCGGGGACATAATGTAGAGAAGTTCCTGCATCTGCAGCTTTTATCTTCCTGCAACTTATATGTCTTATTGTCATTTCTTATTCTTCTAGGCCGTGATCAGATCATTGACCCCTATGAGAAAACCAAGTATGAGCAACTATACCCAGATCAAAGAGATTGGCAGAGGATCTTTAGGGTGAGCGTTATGTATAATCTTCATTTTTCCCAAACTCCTTATGATGATGCCTCAGTCTATATGTCCTGCCTTTTGGAAATTCCTGTATATGAGTCCACATCTAAATTTTACTGTATTCCAAGATCTGTAACATTTTTATTTTTCTATCCCATAGAGCTTTGTAAGGACTTGTTTTTGGTGTGTCGAGCTGTTGTTTTTTTCTCCTTTAGGGACTTTATCGCTGTTTACATATGGATCACAGGATTTTATCTCTCTTTTTTTATACACCCTAAAATCTTGTTTGCTTTTGCAGCTGCTTCCTGACATTGAGTACTGCTGCTCAGCTTAAGGCCCCATATCCCATAACGAGATCGTTAGCGAGATCGCTGAAAAGTCACCGATTTTGTGACGCAACAGCGACCTCGCCAGCGATCTCGCTAGGTGTGACACATAGCGGCGACGGCCCCCCGCTGGATATCGCTGATCGTGCTCGAATGTCGTGGGCCATTTTTTGATCGTCGGCGTCCCGCTGGCCAGCATGCATCGCTGTGTTTGACTCCGACGAGCGACCTCGTTGGCGACGCAGAACTCAGGGACGCAGGTGTGAGTCGTCAGATAAGCTGCTGTGTGACAAGGTATCAACGATTGCCGAGGTCGTTATACGGATCGCCAGATCGTTGCTGCGTCATTGAAGAGATCTGCCTTTTTGGCAGCTTACTAGCGACCATGTAGTGACACACCAGTGATCCCTACCAGGTCATATAGTTGTCGGGATCGCTGATGCGTCGCTATGTGAAAAACGGGACCCTTACTTATGACCAGAATACACAAGTCCTTCTCCTGTTCTGTAATCTCTAATATATTTACATTTAATCTATATACAGCGGTATGATTACTACCATTGCGGTGCATTACTCTACATTAAACGTCATCTGCCATATGGTTACTCTTGCAGGAATAATTTCCAGATCCTTTTGTATCATTATAATGTCAAAGGTTAATAATCAACATATGCAGTTTGGAGGGTGCCTTGATCCATTGGAAAAGGTAGGGATATCCAGCCGTTTTTTGGATAACAAATTTAAAAAAAAAATATTACTAGAATTGAATAAAAACAAAACATTTTGGAACAGGTCTCACTTTTTCTATTGTACTGGGTATGTTCTGTTTTTATTGAATTCTACTAAAATAGTTTTGAAAATTTTAATTTAAAAAATAGATAGATATCCCTATCGTTTCCAATTGCTACCACCAAGCAGGAGTGGTTTTTCATCCAAGCTGAGGATTAGGTCATTTAACGTGGGTGGGCTGGATCACCCTCTCTTATTTATTGCCTTGATCCATTACTTTTAGATTCAGAAAAACTGAGAAGTTAAAATAATTTTTAGTTAAAGGGAATCTGTCAGCAGTTTTTTACTATTTCATCTGAGAGCAGCCCGATATAGGAAAAGAAACCCTGAATCCAAATATTTATTGCTTAGTTTACTGGGTGCAGCCATTCTGACACAATCAGAGCTATTAGATTTAGCAATGCAGCACAGCTGAGAAAGCTAACCCCGCCCACTCCACAGCTAACCTCGCCCACACCAGGATCTCCAGGATTAGGAGGGATTTGGGGTGTAACATAATAAAAGATGAGTAAAACATCAAAGCAAACAGAAAAAGGGTCTGTGACCCACACTGGTAGCTGAGACTGGCCAGCCCCATATTATACGAGGTCACAACCAGGTTCTGCCTGAGGAAGGCAGCACTAATTAGTCCTCAGAAGCACATAACCCTGAAATATGCAGGGATTATACACTACCCATTATAGAACTGTCTTATGTGCTACTTACTACCAGGTTTTAGCTAAGATACAAGACATATGTGTAAGGAGAGATGAAAAAGCTAATGGGGGATGACATAAATGTACTGAGGAACGCTACATAACAAAATATAAGCAAAAAAAAATGGGAAGAATGGCTGCACTTCTATACTTAGACTTATTGTGACCATTCTTTTAGAAAAGATGAAGTCTAAAGACCCCTAGAATGAGCTCAGCGAGTCCAAACAGTGAGGGGATAAGACCAGACAAAGTAAGAATCCCTACAGTAAGGCTCTGTTCACTTGTCTAGTATCATCAGTTAGAGCGGATCCAGCAGCCATCAATTGACAAAAAAGTGTTGCAGACACAACTGTTCTGACCAGCTTGAAAAAAACTGGTTTCAACTGAATCTTTTTTTTTTTCTTTTTTTTTTAACAATGAAGTCTATGGAAAACTAATTAAACAGTCCGGCCCCTGTGCACTGAAATGTGATTAGCAGAAAACTTCCCATGGTGACTACAGAGGAACATCAATGTGGATTCCCTCACCAAAGATATCAATGTGATCAGTATTACCGCGCCATTACAGCCATCGCTTTACTTGCTGACAGGTTCTATTTAAGGTGCATTCACCCCGGTTGACCACAGCCGTTAAAGGGGGTTTTCACCCAGAAGGAAACTCAGCAAGCAGTACAGCGTGCAGAATAACTGACCGTGAGCAGTATATACAAAGTCAGGGTTCGGCTCTGCTTGTTGGTGTCGCGTCACTGCAGGAATGTGATTTGGGCTGCATGGTGGTCATGTTCTGATCAGATTGTCATCTGCTTTACTCAACAGAACATTGAGAGAAGATATTGAGGATCTATTCAGCACGAAACTGCAACTGTGGAAATCACATTCCAGCAGTTACATGACAAAACGGTGGATGCTGTTTTAATGGCTGCATTCTGCCGGTGTACATGGACCTTTCTCCTGTCCAAGATAATTGTTGAATTCAGCATCTAGTAGAGATAGCAGCCTATAGTCTGGTGTGTGTACTGGTAATGATACGGCGTGGGTATGTGCACACCATAAGTACAGGCTGCAGACATTTCTGCACCAAAAATGTGTCACTTGGCAGGAAAATCGCCTTCATATTGCTGCTTTTTTTAATGAGATTTTTTCCCGTTCTTTAGGATGGTTGAAAAATGCTGAAAGAATAGACGCTGCGGTAGTAGCGTAGCTACCAGGGGGGCAGAGGCCCCGCGCTCTCAGGGGGCCCACCCGGAGCTACGTTACAGTTACATTGTGCGGCAGAGCAGGGAGAATCAATCTTCCTGCTCGGCCGCTATGGGGCCCCTGAGCAGGCGGGGGGACCCAGTGTCAGCAATGGGCCCCCCGCCCGTCATCGTAGGTTCAGCTGAATCGGCTTCATGCCGATACAGCTGACCGCATTGATGAGAGAAGGAGCGAGCGCTCCTTCACTCATCATCCCCCTGTCAGCGTCTGACGTCACCGACGCCGACACTGACAGTGGGCTTGATGACGTCAGTACTCGGCACCTGCAGTCGGAGATGAGTGGGAGCAGCACAGCAACCATGAGGGAGAAAGGTGAGTTATTAGTTTATGGGGGAGGGGTGCATTATACTACAGAGGGTGGATATGGGGGCTCATTATACTACAGAGGGTGGCTATGGGGGTGCATTATACTACAGAGGGAGGTTATGGGGGTGCAGTATACTAAATGGGGTGGCTATGGGGCTATAATACACTACAAGGGGGTGGCTATGGGGTGCATTATACTACAGAGGGTGGCTATGGGAGTGCATTATACTACAGAGTGTGGCTATGGGAGTGCATTATACTACAGAGGGTGGCTATGGGAGTGCATTATACTACAGAGGGTGGCTATGGGAGTGCATTATACTACAGACGGTGGCTATGAGGCTGCATTATACTACATAGGGTGGCTATAGGGGTTCATTATACTACAGAGGGTGGCTATCGGGTGCATTATACTACAGAGGGTGGCTATGTGGGTGCATTATACTACAGAGGGTGGCTATGAGGTGCATTATACTACAGAGGGTGGCTATAGGGGTGCATTATACTACAGAGGGTGGCTACGGGGGTGCATTATACTACAGAGGGTGGCTATGGGGATGCAATACATTATAGAGGCTGCCTATGGGGGTGCATTACACTACAGAGGCTGCCTATGGGGGTGCATTACACTACAGAAGCTGCCTATGGGGTGCATGATGCTATAGAGTCTGCCTATGGGGAGGTCATTATACAATATAGAGTCTGCCTTTGGAGAGAGCATTATACTATATGGAGACCTATGGGGAGTGCATTATACTATATGGAGGACTATGGGGAGTGCATTATACTATTTGGAGATGGACCTATGGGGAATGCATTATACAATATGGAAACCTATGGGGAGTGCAGTATACTATGTGGAGGCCTATCTAGTGGCCCATCATACAGTGTGGTGATTATAGTGACAGGGCTATCATAGTGTTGGAGCCATAAAATAGTTTGGGGGATATTAAGGGGTCAGTATACAGTCATATGTAAAAGTTTGGGCACCCCTATTAATGTTAACCTTTTTTCTTTATAACAATTTTGGTTTTTCCAACAGCTATTTCAGTTTTATATATCTAATAACTGATGGACTCAGTTATATTTCTGGATTCAAATGAGGTTTATTGTACTAACAGAATACAGTATGTGCAATCTGCATTTAAACAAAATTTGATGGGTGCAAAAGTATGGGCACCTCAAAATAAAAGTGACATTAATATTTCGTAGATCCTCCTTTTGCAAAAATAACAGCCTCTAGTTGCTTCCTGTAGCTATTAATGAGTTCCTGGATCCTGGATGAAGGTATTTGTGACCATTCCTGTTTACAAAACAATTCCAGTTCAGTTAAGTTTGCTGTTCGCCGAGCATGGACAGCCCGCTTCAAATCATCCCACAGATGTACAATGATATTCAGGTCTGGGGACTGGGATAGCCATTCCAGAACATTGTAATTGTTCCTGTGCATGAATGCCTGAGTAGATTTGGAGCGGTGTTTTGGATCATTGTGTTGCTGAAATATCCATCCCCTGCGTAACTTCAACTTCGTCACTGATTCTTGCACATTATTGTCAAGAATCTGCTGATACTAAGTTGAATCCATGCGACCCTCAACTTTAACAAGATTCCCGATGCCGGCATTGGCCACACAGCCCCAAAGCATGATGGAACCTCCACCAAATTTTACTGTGGGTAGCAAGTGTTTTTCTTGGAATGCTGTGTTTTTTAGCCTCCATGCATAACGCCTTTTTGTATGACCAAACAACTCAATCTTTGTTTCATCAGTCCACAGGACCTTCTTCCAAAATGTAACTGGCTTGCCCAAATGTGCTTTTGCACACCTCAGGCGACTCTGTTTGTGGCGTGCTTGCAGAAACGGCTTCTTTCGCATCACTCTCCCATACAGCTTCTCCTTGTGCAAAGTGCGCTGTATTGTTGCCCGATGCACAGTGACACCATCTGCAGCAAGATGATGCTGCAGGTCTTTGGAGGAGATCTGTGGATTGTCCTTGACTGTTCTCACCATTCTTCTTCTCTGCCTTTCTGATATTTTTTCTTGGCCTGCCACTTCTGGGCTTAACAAGAACTGTACCTGTGTTCTTCCATTTCCTTACTTTGTTCCTCACAGTGGAAACTGACAGGTTAAATCTCTGAGACAACTTTTTGTATCCTTCCCCTGAAAAGCTATGTTGAATAATCTTTGTTTTCAGATCATTTGAGAGTTGTTTTGAGGAGCCCATGATGCCACTCTTCATGGGAGAATCAAATAGAAGAACTACTTGCAAGTGGCCACCTTAACCCCTTCACGACCTTTGACGCCACGTAGGCGTCATGAAAAGTCGTGCCAGAACGACCCATGACGCCTATGTGGCGTCATGACTTTAAAGCCCCCCTGCGGGTCGGGTGACCTAGGTCACTGAAAGGTCACCCGACCCGCAGATACAGGGGGCTTTGTTCTTCGCCACAGGGGGTGTGGCTTCGCCCCCACGTGGCTACGATCGCTCTGACTGGCTGTTAAAAGTGAAACAGCCAATCAGAGCGACAGTAATATTTCATCAATGAAAATTGATGAAATATTACAATCCAGCCATGGCCGATACTGCTGTAGCATCGGACATGGCTGGAGACACCGATTCCACCCCCCCCACAGGCGATCGCCCCCCCCCGCAACTGAATGACAGCGGCGATCTGCCGCCGCTGTCATCATCTGCCCCCCTCCCATTCCCTCTGCTCCCCGCCAGCTTCCGATAACCCCCTCACCCCCTCTCACCTCCCCTGGCACCTTCTAAGTCCCCCTGTCGCTCCCGGTGTCCGGCGGGTCCGGTTCATGGGCGCCGCCATTTTGGAAAATGGCGGGCGCATGCGCAGTGCGCCCGCCCGAATCTGCCGACTGCAGATTCCATTCTTTCATTTTGATCACTCTCACAGTGATCAAAATGAAAGAAAAAGTAAATAAACCCCCCGATTATCACCCCCATAGGTAGGCACAACTAATAAAATAAAGACAATATTTTTATTTTTCCATTAGGGTTAGGGTTAGGGTTGAAAAAATGGTTAGGGTTAGGGTTGGAAAGAGGGTTAGGGTTGGAAAGAGGGTTAGGGTTAGGGTTGGAAAGAGGGTTAGGGTTGGAAAGAGGGTTAGGGTTGGAAAGAGGGTTAGGGTTAGGGTTGGAAAGAGGGTTAGGGTTGGAAAGAGGGTTAGGGTTAGGATTGGAAAGAGGGTTAGGGTTGGAAAGAGGGTTAGTGTTGGAAAGAGGGTTAGGGTTGAATTAGGGTTAGGGTTGGAATTAGGGTTAGGGTTGGAATTAGGGTTAGAATTAGGGTTAGGGTTGGAATTAGGGTTAGCGTTGGAATTAGGGTTAGGCTTGTGGTTAGGGATGTGTTAGGGTTAGGGCTGTGGTTAGGGGTGTGTTGGGGTTAGGGTTGGAGTTAGAATTGAGGGGTTTCCACTGTTTAGGCACATCAGGGGGTCTCCAAACGCGACATGGTGCAACCATTGATTCCAGCCAATTTTGCGTTCAAAAAGTCAAACGGTGCACCCTCCCTTCCAAGCCCTGACATGTGCCCAAACAGTGGTTTACCCCAACATATGGGGTATCAGCGTACTCAGGAAAAATTGTACAACAACTTTTGGGGACTAATTTCTCGTGTTACCCTTGGGAAAATAAAAAATTGGAGGCTAAAAAATTATTTTTGTGGAAAAAAATGATTTTTTCATTTTCACGTCTCTGCATTATAAACTTCTGTGAAGCACTTGGGGGTTCAAAGTGCTCACAACACATCTTACATACGTTCCTTGGAAGGTCTAGTTTCCAAAATGGGGTCACTTGTGGGGGTTTCCACTGTTTAGGCACATCAGGGGCTCTGCAAACGTAATGACGACCGCAGACTATTCCATCAAAGTCTGCATTTCAAAACGTCACTACTTCCATTCCGAGCCCTGACGTGTGCCCAAACAATGGTTCCCCCCCACATATGCGGTACCAGCGTACTCAGGACAAACTGGACAACAACTTTCGGGGCCCAATTTCTCCTGTTACCCTTGTGAAAATAAAAAATTGCGAGCTAAAAAATCATTTTTTGAGGAAAAAAAAAATATTTTTTATTTTCATGGCTCTGCGTTATAATCTTCTGTGAAGCACTTGGGGGTTCAGTGTGCTCACTACACATCTAAGTAACTTCCTTATGGGGTCTAGTTTCCAAAATGGGGTCACTTGTGGGGGGTTTCCACAGTTTAGGTACATCAAGGGCTCTGCAAATGTAACATGATACCCGCAGACCATGCCATCAAAGTCAGCATTTCAAAATGTCACTACTTCCCTTCCGAGCCCTGACGTGTGCCCATACAGTGGTTTCCCCCCCACATATGGGGTATCAGCGTACTCAGGACAAACTGTACAACAACTTTCGGGGTCCAATTTCTCCTGTTACCCTTGTGAAAATAAAAAATTGCGAGCTAAAAAATCATTTTTTGAGAAAAAAAAATAATTTTATTTTCATGGCTCTGCGTTATAATCTTCTGTGAAGCACTTAGGGGTTCAGTGTGCTCACCACACATCTAGGCAACTTCCTTATGGGGTCTAGTTTCCAAAATGGGGTCACTTGTGGGGGGTTTCCACAGTTTAGGTACATCAAGGGCTCTGCAAATGTAACATGATGCCCGCAGACCATGCCATCAAAGTCAGCATTTCAAAATGTCACTACTTCCCTTCCGAGCCCTGACGTGTGCCCAAACAGTGGTTCCCCCCCACATATGGGGTACCAGCGTACTCAGGACAAACTGTACAACAACTTTTGGGGTCCAAATCATCCTGTTACTCTTGTGAAAAAAAATTGCGGGCTAAAAATCTTTTTTTTTGAGGAGAAAAAATGATTTTTTATTTTCACAGCTCTGCGTTATAAACTTCTGTGAAGCACTTGGGGGTTCAAGGTGCTCACCACACATCTTGATAAGTTCCTTGGGGGGTCTAGTTTCCAAAATGGGGTCACTTGTGGGGGGTTTCCACAGTTTAGGTACATCAAGGGCTCTGCAAATGCAACATGACACCCTCAGACCATGCCATCAAAGTCAGCATTTCAAAATGTCACTACCTCCCTGCTGAGCCCCGACGTGTGCCCAAACAGTGGTCCCCCCCAAATATGGGGTACCAGTGTACTCAGGACTAACTGTACAACAACTTTTGGGGTCCAATTTATCCTGGTACCCCTGTGAAAATAAAAAATTGCGGACTAAAAATATTTTTTTTAAGAAAAAAAAATATTTTTTATTTTCACGGCTCTACGTTATAAACTTCTGTGAAGCACCTGGGGGTTCAAAGTGCTCACCACACATCTAGATAAGTTCCTTAGGGGGTCTAGTTTCCATAATGGGGTCATTTGTGGGGGAGCTCCAAAGTTTAGGCACACAGGGGCTCTCCAAACACGATATGGTGTCCGCTAACGATTGGAGCTAATTTTCATTTCAAAAAGTCAAATGGCACTCCTTCCCTTCTGAGCCCTGCTGTGCGCCCAAACAGTGGTTCCCCCCCACATATGGGGTACCAGCGTACTCAGGACAAACTGGACAACAACTTTTGTGGTCCAATTTCTCCTGTTAACCTTGTGAAAATAAAAAATAGCGTGCTAAAAAATCATTTTTGAGGAAAAAAAATGATTTTTTATTTTCACTGCTCTACGTTATAAACTTTTGTGAAGCACTTGGGGGTTCAAGGTGCTCACTACACATCTAGATAAGTTCCTTAAGGGGTCTAGTTTCCAAAATGGTGTTACTTGTGGGGGAGCTCCAATGTTTAGGTACACAGGGGCTCTCCAAACGCGACATGGTGTCCGATAACGATTGGAGCGAATTTTCCATTCAAAAAGTCAAATGGTGCTCCTTCCCTTCGGGGCCCTGCCGTGCGCCCAAACAGTGGTTTATGACCACATATGAGGTATTGGAGTACTCAGGAGAAATTGTCCAACAAATTTTAGGATCCATTTTATCCTGTTGCCCACGTGAAAATGAAAAAACTGAGGCTAAAAGATAATTTTTGCGAAAAAAAAGTACTTTTTTTTTTTACGGATCAATTTGTGAAGCACCTGGGGGTTCAAAGTGATCACTATGCATCTAGATAAGTTTCTTGGGGGGTCTAGTTTCTTAAATGGGGTCACTTGTGGGGAAGCTCCAGTGCTTAGGCGCACAGCGACTCTCCAAACGCGACATGGCAAGCGCTAAATATTCCAGCATATTTTCCATTCAAAATGTCAAATGTGCTCCTTCCCTTCCGAGCCCTGCTGTGCGCCCAAACAGTGGTTTATGACCACATATGAGGTATCGGTGTACTCAGGAGAAATTGCCCAACAAATTTTAGGATCCATTTTATCCTGTAGCCCATGTAAAAATGAAAAAAATTAATGATAAATGAAAATTTGTGGTGCAAAAAATAAAATGTCCATTTTTTCCTTCCACGTTGCTTTAGTTCCTGTGGAGCACCTGAAGGGTTAATAATCTCCTACAATGTAGTTTTGAGTAGCTTGAGGGGTGCAGTTTTTAGAATGGTGTCACTTTTGGGTATTTTGTGCCATATAGACCCCTCAAAGTGACTTCAAATATGAGGTGGTCCCTAAAAAAAATGGTTTTGTAAATATTGTTGTAAAAATGAGAAATCGCTGGTCAACTTTTAACCCTTATAACTTCCTAACAAAAAAAAATTGTTTCCAAAATTGTGCTGATGTAAAGTAGACATGTGGGAAATGTTATTTAGTAACTATTTTGTGTCACATCACTCTCTGGTTTAACAGAATAAAAATTAAAAATTTGAAAATTGCGAAATTTTCAAAATTTTCGCCAAATTTCAGTTTTTTTCACAAATAAACGCAAAAATTATCGACCTAAGTTTACCACTAACATGAAGCCCAATATGTCACGAAAAAACAATCTCAGAATCGCTAAGATGCGTTGAAGCATTCCAGAGTTATTACCTCATAAAGGGACACTGGTCAGAATTGCAAAAAATGGCCAGGTCATTAAGGTCAAAATAGGCTGGGTCATGAAGGGGTTAAATACCTTTTCTCATGATTTGATACACCTGGCTATGAAGTTGAAAGCTCAATGAGGTTACAAAACCAATTTAGTGCTTCAAGAAGTCAGTAAAAAGTAGTTAGGAGTGTTCAAATCAAGAAAATAATAAGGGTGCCCATACTTTTGCACTAGTCAAATTTTGTTAAAATGCAGATTGCACATTTTCTGTTAGTACAATAAACCCCATTTGAATCCAGAAATATAACTGAGTCCATCAGTTATTAGATATATGAAACTGAAATAGCTGTTGCAAAAACCAAAATTGCTATAAAGAAAAAAGGTTAACATTAATAGGGGTGCCCAAACTTTTACATATGACTGTATATACAGTGAGGAGGCATTATACTGTGTATAAGATAGTATCATACTGTGTATAGAGGAGCTGTACAGGAGGGAGACTCTGGACATTATTAAATGTAAAGTGGGCACTTATTGTTATAGGGGAACTTACAGTAGGTTACTGTGACTGTCAAATGGGCACACAGAGGGCATTATTACATTCTAGGGGACAAAATGTGGGCACTTTTCTAGGGCACTTGCACCCGGCCTTAGTATTTTCTAGAGGGTTGCTTTAAAATTTAGAGGTCACACAGGGCCACACAGCAGGTGCACTGATAGGGTCACATATGGCAGCAGCAGATCAGCATTGGGGCATCAGTAGGATGAGGAGTTTGTGCAGGTTGGGAATAGTCCCGTTTTGGACAGTGCTGAAAATGTGAGCAGTGAAACGTGTCTTTGTTGTATTCTCTGTAGCCGAGTCCTGGCTGGAGGAGTTGTCATGTCAGTCTGGGCCAGATGGAAAAGGCGTGAAAAGTTAATGATTCCTTCAGAAAGAACGTCAGTGGTAAGTCATTATCTGTAGCTGTGCTGTGATCTCTTATACAGTATGTTCTGTAGGACGGGTATCTACCACTGACCATATGGCGGTAATATCAATGTTGGTCTTTATATAGCGATTATTTTCAGTAACAGCGCGGTCATCTGCTGAGGTTCTCCTCCACTATTAGGGTGCGTCACCCAGTTATAATCAAGGTTACCTGGTTAGGGGCCCACTCAGAAGTTTCGCCCCCCCGAACCAAAACCCTAGCTACACCTCTGCGCTGCGGACATAAAACTGCTTCAAATCTGCAAGGAAAACATAAGCGGCTTTTCCATGAGATTTCAGACATCTCATTCACTTTTCTATTACTATCAAACAGCGTTTTTGGGATCATGGAGCTCTTTACTACAAACATGTCTGTCCCTCCAGTTGAAAGAAATTAACATTTTCCTGGAGGGAAATTTATACTCCACATTATGTCAATTCAGTTTTGTCTGTTGACGATAAAGTGCAGTTTGCAGCCATTTTTATTTGAAAAATGTGAAATATACCCAAATCAGTCATAACCCACAAGTACTCAAAAATATTTCACATTCACCACACATCGGGTGGGCCTGCGTGATCTCAATTGCCAGGGCTGATTTCAGTTCCAGTCCAACCCTTCTGTCTACAGTGATTACTGTGCCGCAACCCCAGGCCTACATTCTGCAGCAATGTCTCATTATACAGGGAGTGTTGGGTGGCTTCCAATCTTCTCAGGTACGATTCTGAGCTCCCTCATCTGAGCCGGCCCTTACATATGCCTTAACCCATTTCTTATATATAGTTTCTAACCTGATCCAACCTCTAATTTTCCTATCGAATTGACCCCCTACCAATAGGGTTCACCTTCCCAATTTCAGTTGGAGCCAAGTAGTCTGCAGCTTAAGCAACATTTTCCCCCGTCAGAACCATCTTCAGAAACTATTAACTATCCCTCAACTATGACCCACTAGCCGCCTGTATTATGCCTCCCTGTCCCTTGTATGGCTTCTGGGGTTGATTTCTCCCCTCACCACTAATGGCTTCAGTACAGAGTGCATATGCCGTGTCTGACCTTCTGCCCAACTGCTACCTAGTTCTTTTAAATACTGGGTCACATTTATTATGATGCAGCATTGACTGTCTAGATTTACTTGGATTTCCATAGTAACTCGCTATCTTTTTACATTTTACCTTTATCTATGATGAAGGGAAATAAAGTCCTTTTACAAAAATGGACACAAAACTAGTCAGCAAACTTTAAGGTATATTTTTTTTATTACCCAGAACACACCATTAAATGTTCTAGTTTGATAATGCAGACCTACCTATGCACTTTCTAGACACTAATCAAAATGTAATCAATCAAAATATGGTCATGATATAAGGTAAAAACTATTATTTTTCCATTAATGCAAACTACTGTCTATGTAAAAATGTTTGAAGTTGTTGCAATGAAGCATTTCATCAGCAGAGGGCAGTGTCTTCCTGCTGTGATATTTATACTGCTCAGAACTGAAGCTACAAATGTGCATTCATTATTTGCAGATGGACTAAATGCACATTCTGAACTACTTTTTTTTTTTTTTTAAATGTATTTTAAAATTTGCATTATGTCTTAGAACTGAGCAATTTAATATTTTCTTTAAAAGGGGTTGCCCACTTTCTGCATTTTTGCTGCAAAAGATTAAATATATTGGTGGCCCGACTCTAACGCATCGGGCATTCTAGAATATGGCCAGCGGGAGACCGACGTTCAAAAGATGGTCCAAGACAATCCACCACGATCGGCGATCTCACAGTGGGGGCCTGGTCGCTGCTGCGTGTCACACTAAGGCTAAGTACCCACTTTGCAGAAATGCTACAAAAATTTCCACAGCATTTCCGCAACTCCCGCCGCAGGAAAAACTCATGTGAATTCGCATGTGTTTTCCCCGGGATTTTCGCGTGCGGAATTCAAGCGCATTCCAAGAGATTTGAAGCATCGCTTGGAATGTGATTGACAGGTTGGTCATACTTGTCAAGCATAGTGTTTGACAATTGTGATCAACTTTTTACTATTGATGCTGCCTATACAGCATCAGTAGTAAAAGATAAAATGTAAAAAATAATAAAAATTTTTTTAAAAAAAGGTTATTCTCACCTTTGACGGCCCCCGATCTCCTCTCCACGCTCCTGGCATCTTCCGGTCCCAGTAATGCTTGGCGCGAAGGACCGGAGATTACGTCACTCTCGCGAGAGCGCAGCGTCATCAGCGGTCTGGTGAGAGGAGGGAAAGAGTCCGGGGGCCGTCGGAAGGTAAGTATATCACTATTTTTTATTTTAATTCTATTGTTTACAGGTTTTTGGTACCCAGGGCCTGAAGGAGAGTCTCCGCTCCTCCGGACCCTGGGTACCGGCTAGCGCCAGTCATCTCCCGGCTACGTCGCCGCTGACCTCCGTGCGGCAGATCTCCCGACAGTAGCGGTGGCGTGCGTCGTTCAAATTCCGCACCAATTCGCGGTCGGACTGCGCCTGTCGCTGATTGATTGCGCCCTGCCGGCCGTCCGCGACAATCAGCGATGCGGGATTTCCGTTACAGACAGACAGAATTAGACGATTATATAGTAGGATATATACACCGTATTTTCAGGCGTGTAAGATGACTTTTCAACCCCTGAAAATCTTCTCAAAAGTTCAGGGGTTGTCTTATACGCCGGGTGTCGTCTTATACAGCAGGTGCGGAGCTCTGGGGTCGCCGCATATGGAGCCGTCAGCGCCATTACTGGTGAGGATGGACAGTACAATTGCTAACTAGATACGAACGTCAGGGTAGGAATCAATGTTTGTCACAGTTGCTGGCCGGAAGACTCCAGACTGCACCCTACTAACGAAGCTTCCTTGCCCTCCAGTTCCCAAACATGATGGAGTGAGGCTGATAGTCACCTTGGCGATGGACACTTCCCTGGAAGAGTTCAGCGATCACTGAAGGGCAGAGCTCCACGGAGAAATTACATCCGCCGATGTTCTGCACCCCGCCCTGAGCCCGAATCACCCAGAGAGGAAGATGTGGCCTGGAGATGTCTCCCCGGGTCACTGCTTCCGGAGGTGAACGAAGTGGCGAACTGATACCTGGACCAGCCGAGCGTCTACTGCAGGAGAAGCCTGCGGGTGCACAGCAACCAGGCTGCCGTCACCACACTCTGCACCCAGCCTGGTGGAGCAGCTCCTCAGCGAGGCGTGTTTCTCTAGATCCAGCGCCGCACTATCTTTTCTCCATACCCCGGGCGTCACAGATGCCTGCAGCTTGACTCACACCTTCACAGAGCTCCACATCCGCCATATAAGATGACACCGGGCGTATAAGTTGACCCCCGACTTATACTGCAAGTATATCCCAAACTCTATATTTTATATGGAAAAGTTGGGGGTCATCTTGTATGCCAGAAAATACGGTAATATTTGGTATTGGCATGGTCACATCGAACCGCAGAATAAAGATATTATGCCAATTATACTGAATGTTGTTTGGTTAAGAAAAAATAGAATTGTTGGTTTTGTTTTGCTCTTTTTGCCTCTCAAAAAAAAAAAGAAATCAAAGTCACATGTACAACAAAATGCCACCAATGAAAATTACAGCTTGTCCCACAAAAATCAAGATGTTCTACAACTGTGCTGATGGAAACCTGTGAGACTTATGGCTCGCAGAATATGGAGACCCTGAAATAAATGAATACTTTTCAAAGAGCGTAATATTTAGACAAAAGTAGAAGAAAAATATATGAAACTATGTACATTTGGTATTGCCCTATTCGTTCTGACTCACAGAATAAAGTTAACACTTTATGTATGCAGCATGGCGAATAGCGCAAAATTGTTAACGCAAAAACAAAAAATCAGTTGCAGAAGTACTGTTTTGTTTATAAAGAGTTAATAAAAGTTTGTTAATAAGTCCTATGAATCCCAAAATGATTCCACTGAGAAATGTAATTCGTCGAAAAAAAAACATGCTCCTGGGTGTACATAAGATTCTTTATTTTTCATGCCATTTTTTGGAGGCAAGACAAGCAATTCTGCAAGGATTTTCAAATATTTTTGTATGACTTTCACCATGTGGGTGAAATAAAATGTTGTACCGTTACAGATATGTGGAAACCTATTATGTGAATTTCACATTCTTTTCCACTTTTTTTAGTCCCACTAAGGGACTTGAACCTATTGGGCTAAGTTCCCATGGTGTTTTTTTAATGCTGTGGATTTCTGGCAGCAGTTCGATACCAATTAGCCAATTTAGGTTGCTATCATTTTTATTGCTCTTGACCTGGGAAGGGTATGTTATCTAATCCAAAAAGACCTAAAGGGCGCAAAACTCCATTAGAAATTACCCCTCTCTAGCAAGTCAATAAAAATAAGATTTTATTCCATTAAAATAGATTTTATGGGGTAATTTGTTAAAATGACAATCCTAAATTGCCATAAATAGACTAGATTAAGTTGGCCTGTGACTTTGTTCAAGTTTTTAATTTTGGGGCTGTGTGTATTTGAGTTTGACAGTCCTGAATCTACACCAAATTGGGAAGGAGCTCAGTGCCGAACCATCACACTTGTTGTTCCCCTCTGCTCCCCTGTTATTTCCAGCTTACTCTTCCTACAGTTGTTGAAGGGTCTGACATTGCTGCTATAACGTGGGAACCAAAGCAATGAGGATAAAGATATGTATTGCTGGATTAAGTGAGTATAATCCTCAAGGAAGGTTCCCCCTACAGTGTCTGTACATTGCTATGCACACCCCATAGGTGCAGCTATTGTGGTACCTGAATTGCCCCTTTTTGCTAACAGCATAGCCTATTCCAACACAGGCAACCACATTACTTCCTTCCAAAAGGTGATGGGGCAACAAACATGGTTCTGGAGAAAACTGCTATAGTCTCTTCAATAGGCTGAGTAATTTTGGTATGTGATTTACCCTTTATTACTGTCAGCGTAACCGACCCAAGCAGTAAGGTTGGTCAGCAGTAGAGGGTTTTCATCAGGACACTAGCAGCAAGCTTAGTGAGCCATCATCAGAACACAAATCCTCCGCCACTTTACTCTAGAGTCTTTATGATTATGATAATCTCTCCCTCCACTCTGGGTCTTAGGAGTGGCCCATGCCCACGATTACCATTTAAATTTTTAGTTAACGTTGGGTGTGCCACACAAATTAGGTGAATCTGTGATTATATATATATATATTTTTTTTTTGTTTGTTTTTACTTTCATCTTTGAGGAAATCCAGCTCTCACGTGGCTGACAGTTTTGGTTACCATTGACTTTGACACATCATTTTGTTTTAATTGAATAACAATTTATATTAAATATTTTCAACTTTAATCTTTTTTTCCATCGAATTTTGATGTGTGATTAAAGTTATACTTTAATTTTTTGGAGCAATGTATTTATGGCGCTTTCCTTTTCTGACTATTTGTTTTTATTACATTTATTCCATGGCGCTTTACATGTGAGGAGGGGTATACATAATAAAAACAAGTACAGTAATCTTAAACAATACAAGTCTCGACTGGTACAGGAGGACAGAGGATCCTGCCCGCGAGGGCTCACAATCTACAAGGGATGGGTGAGGATACAGTAGGCAAGGGTAGAGCTGGTCGTGCAGCGGTTTGATGGATCGGTGGTTACTGCAGGTTGTAGGCTTGTCGGAAGAGGTAGGTCTTCAGGTTCTTTTTGAAGGTTTCCATGGTAGGCGAGAATCTGATATGCTATGGCAGACAGTTCTTTGGGTAGTGGGGAGTCAGTGCACGGATTCACAGAGGGGAGGGGCCGGGGAATAGCGGGGGGACAGGTGGATTAGTCAGGCAGCATAGTTTAGAATAGATTGGAGGGGTGCAAGAGTGTTAGGGGGGAGGCCACAGAGCAGGAGGTGGTAGTAGACCAGGCAGGGGAAGATGAGGGCATGGACTAAGGCTTTTCATATTCTTTGTTGAGGAATGTACGGATCCGTGAAATATTTTTGAGTTGAAGTCGGCAGGAAGTGGAAAGGTCTTGGATATTTGGATATGTGGTTTGAAGGATAGATCAGTGTCAAGGATTACCCCGAGGCTGCGAGCTTGTGGGACTGGGGAAAGCGAGCAGCCATTTACTTTAATGGATAGGTCTGTTGGGGGTCGAGTGAGATGGGGGAAAGATGATGAATTCTGTTTTGTCCATATTAAGTTTTTCAAGTCTAGCGGAGAAGGATAAAATAGCAGACAGACATAGTGGGATTCTGGTTAGTAGGGAGATGATATCTGGTCCAGAGATGTAGCTCTGTGTGTCATCAGCATAGATGTGATACTTGAAGCCATGAGATTCTATTGATTATGTACAAACTGATTAGCAGAGTGCCACTTCCTACTGGCAGCACCTACACTTATTGGGGTCTCTATGTCCCCCAATGATCAAGACAACAAATGGATTTTACAGTAAGTTAAAAAAAAATCCAATTTTTGTTATAAGGGTCCGCTTCGTTTGGTGAAAACAGGGCTTCCTTCTGCTGGTACTCCTCATGATCAACTGTGATTTGTTTGATAAAAGAAATGAAATATTGCATAGTACAAATGGACTGTCCATTCAAGTTACATGCCGGGACTAGTGATGAGAAAACGTTCTCTAATAACTTCTTATTCGAGCATCTGGGAGTGCTTGTATATTATGTGTGAGTCCCTGCGGCTGTTAGACAGACACAACACATGCAGAGATTGCCTGTTTGTTAGGGAATCCCCACGTGTGCAGGCTGTCTGACAGTTGCAAATCATGCAGCTGCAGGGGACTTGAACATAATATACAAGCACTCCTACATGCTTGGATAACACCTGAACATTCTTGGATAAGACATTATCTGAGCACATTCGCTCATTCTAGTCTGGACCTTCTTTGTAGTTATGTTATCTGAGAGCATTAGAGTGTAGGAGCACAGTCTCTGGTTACAGATATGTGTCACTTACTAGGCTGTGTTTTGTCATTTCAATACAATCAAGTTTTTTATCAACAGGAGATTATCAGTACAGGACAACTGGCCTTTGCAGGGTATCCCAACCATGCCCTCACCACTGATTAGCGGTTCTCAACAACTGAGCTCTGCTAGATCCGCAGCAGAGAAAACTTTTTATATCAACTGCTGCAACCAGTAAGTGATACATTATTGTAGTCAGGGGTTCTACCTCATGCTGCTGTCAGATTAAGTAGCAAAATCCTGCCAACAGATCTCTTTAGCTTAAAATTATCCATTAAGGCCAGTTTCACATTTGCGGTTGAGTCCGCAGCGTTTGATGCGCATACATTCGTATGCGTCCTGCGTACCTATCTTTAATATGGGGTACGCAGGAACATGCATTTGTATGCGTTTGCGTCGTTTCACGGTATGTGGCAGGGCGTGGCAAACGCATTGTGTTGCATTTTTTTGCAGCGTCAAATATCCGCAGCCATCCGCACTATAGTAATGCCAGCGTACGCAATAATTTACATAAGACAAACCCATTGGGCGTGGCTTGTGTAAATTCAAAATTTGCCGGGAAATAGCATTTGCCTATCGTCCGCAAACACATGCATGCGTTTGCAAGCATTTTTGCATGCGGTTGCGGACGATACACTGCTGACTTAACTGAATATGTGAACCTAGCCTTGTTTAGCCAGAACATGCTGTTATCTTAAAAAATCACATTTGCCTGCAGTTATCCCACTCTGCCCTATGCCAAACACAAAGGAATTCACGAAGCTGAGATCTGGGGAAGCTTTTGTTCCCCACTTTGCCTGCCTGAAATACAGAGAGATTATTGTGGTCATGGGTAATTTACTTTCCCTCAACCATTTTTTGTTAATTTATGTATTTGTTTGCTAATAGTATAATGCACCGTTACCAAAACGTTCCCCATGTCCTACTGCCAATCATTTTCCTATAATCAATAAACCCCTTTTCTCTTTGCACTTTTAAATACCCCTCAGTTTTCTTGAATATAATTCAGTAAAAAGTACAGAATCCATTAATGTTTGAGACTTTAGTGGAGCAATAGACAAGGCAGCCTAGACTTTTCACAAGTAGTTCAAAGGTTCACTGTATCCTGTAATTTGCATTGCTGCTCTACTATTATGCATCTCCACAATGCCTGCCCAAAATTAGCCTACCAGTAATTACATTTTCTGATCCTAATTTCAGCCCCTCCTCCAGTTACGCATTCGAGCTTTAACCCTTTCATGCCAGAACCTGTTTTCACCTTCATGACCAGACCATTTTTTTCAATTCTGACCAGTGTCACTTTATGAGGTAATAATTCTGAAACGCTTCAATGGATCCCACTGGTTCTGAGAATGTTTTCTCAGCATAGAGTGCAGGATAAATGTGAGCCGAGTCTAAGGACTCCTTCACACATCCTGGTGATTCCTGTATTGGTGAGATCCATGGTCTGTGTGTCATCTGCATGTACGTATGTGACATCCTTGTATCCATTTACTATTCGTGTGGCACCCGTGTGCCGTCTGTATGTCCATGTGACACTGGCACCTGAGAAAAGCAATAATTAGCTGTTCCCAGGAGCCGTGTGTTGAAGACAGCTCTCTTCATTGTTGCCCAGTCTCCCTGAGATTAGCGCGTCCAGGCAATAATGATAGGACTTGTATTCAGCACCCGCTGTGTACATCCGTTGTAAAATTAAGAATTAAATTTAAAAAAAAAATGGCGTGGGCTCCCACGTAATTTTCATAACCAGTAGAGGGAAAGCCCATGTTTGGGAGCCTAATGTTAATTATCTGGGAAAGAGGACTATATCCCAAATGTTTCCAAGGCTATTAATAACAGCTCACAGCTGTTTGCTTAGCCTTTTCTGGTGAAAAAGATGTAGTGTCTCCCTTGGAGCACAGCTTCAGTGACCTGCAGTGACGTCATAGAGGTTACCGAAGCTCAATGAAGCTGCGGTTCCCACTCTGTTTGCTGGGAGCGGCACGATTAACTGCAGTGGCCTCAATGAGATCACCGCTAGTGCTAGCGGTGGTGACTTAATGACGGTTACCACAGTTCATCGGGTGGCTCATAGTGAACTGAGCCTGGGAACTGCAGCATCAGTGACCAGTGGTAACCTCTATCACATTACCGCTCGTCTCTGAAGCTGCACCCCAAGCTCAGCTCAGTGTCTCCTGGATGTCAGGGTGAACGGTCGCATCATGTCACCGTTCATCAAGACATCCAGATGCAGCAGAGATGGATTACGGTGTGGGTCAAATAGATTATCTTCTCGTCGGACAGGTGAGGAAAATGGTGTTTTATTATTTTTGTTTTTTTTACAGGTGACATTGGCATCAATGGATTATCTTCTCGTCAGACAGGTGAAGAATATATAAATTACCTCAGTTGCCATTACCAGAGAGCAAGTGAGAAGAGCGAAGCTAAGCGCCAGATTTGGCGCATCTTCTGGATGCGCCATTTCTGGGGCGGCTGAGCGATAATGTTGGTAGCTGGGGAGGCAATATCTCTGGCTCCTTCCCAGGCTATTAATATTAACCCACAGCTGTCTGTTTAGTCTTGCTGGTTTTAATTTATAGGAGTCATTTTTTGGGGGGTCCCCTGTAAACTCACCAGTAAAGGTTAAGCAAACAGCTGTGAGCTGTTATTAATAGCCTGAGAACCTTTTGGGATATTGTTCCTTTTCCCAAATTATTAACCCATTTCCGATATTGGGCGTACATTTACGTTTATATCAGACTCCCTCCCTTTGATGTGGGCTCCGGCGGTGGGCCCACATCTTTCTCGGGACTTGGCAGCTGTTTTGAACAGCTGACATGTGCCCGGAATAGCCCCGGGTGGAATCGCGATGCCCCCGCGGCTATTATCTCGTTAAATGCCGCTGTCAAACGCTGACAGCGGCATTTAACAAGCGCTTCCGGCAATCGCGCTGGAAATCCGCCCACTGGTGACCCACATCACGTGATCACGGGTCACGAGTGGGTTGGCATGACAACCGGAGGTCTCCTGGAGACCTCTATGGTTGTCACTGCTGGCTTGCTGTGAGCGCCACCCAGTGGTCGGCGCTCATAGCAAGTGAGTAATTCTAATAGAGGCAAACTGATCATCGCCTCTATGTAGCAGAGCCAATAGGGTATTGGGAGCTTTTAGTCTCCCATGTTGACTATGAAAGCATGCCAAAAGTAAAAAAAATAGTTTTTAAAAATATAAAAAAATATAAAAGTTCAAATCACCCCCTTTGCCCCATTCAAAATAAAACAATAAAAAAATCAAACATACACGTATTTGGTAACACCGCATTCAGAATCGCCCAATCTATCAATAGTAAAAAAAGATTAACCTGATCGCTAAACTACGTAGCAAGAAAAAAAGTAAAAACGCCAGAATTGAGTTTTTTTGGTCGCTGCGACATTGCATTAAAATGCAATAATGGGCGATCAAAAGAACGTATCTGCACCAAAATAGTATCATTAGAAACGTCAGATCGGCATGCAAAAAAATAAACCCTCACCCAACCCAAGATCACGAAAAATGGAGATGCTACGTGTATCGGAAAATGGTGCAATTTTTTTCGTCTAAAAAAGTTTGGAATTTTTTTTCATCACTTAGATAAAAAAGAACCTAGACCACGTATCTCTATGGGGCAACTAGGGGGGTTGGAGGAGGGAGCGAGGAATGGTTAAAAAGGGCTATAATTCCTAATTTCACTGACCAAGAGCTGGAGTTTCTCAATGCCAAGATTACAGAGGATGAGGTTAAATCGGCTATCAAGGACTTTGGTAATGGAAAGGCTCCGGGACCAGATGGTTTTGGGGTGAATTATATATATATATATATATATATATATATATATGTATTTTGGGTCCTTCATTGACCTCATTGTAGTTATAAGTTGGTTTAGCATTGGTACTCATGTGTGTCATTAACAATTGGCATTAAAAAGCAGTATCTGTTGCAGCAGTTTTTTGAACTCAGTCTGCATGCTTAGAAGCCACTTCCATTTTATACAAGTGGTTAATGATGGGGTTATAACTTCTTTTGGGCAATATCATGCAGTATTTTTTGTGACATTTGAAATGTGGCATTGTCGGTCTTTTTGTTGCTATTGGAAAGAGTGTGAACATACACTGCATGCTTAGAAAACACTGATTTAACCAACATTAGGTTTTTCCTACAGTGAGCACATCTGAGTTGGCTCTAATAGTTTTCTGAGCACCATTTTTTCATCTATACCAACTATTAGTTGGCGGTGTAAGCAGTATCTAATTTCTGTAGCAACTTTTGAAATTTAGTATGCATGTTAAGAGACTATAGTCTATTTTGGCAAATCAAGGGCCCAAACCCCTGGAGTATTATTATCCTTTGACCACGTTGTGAAATTATGTCAATCGTCACCAACTGCCTATTGTGTTCTTTTTGTTTTTAATTGGGGTCTAGGGTCCTCTTAGATATAGGATCGTCTATGTCTATTGATAGGGGTTCCTTTAGGACATCGGGTAGAAGGGTTCCCCTAGCGGCTGTAGGGTGATACAGGGCTCCCAGGGTCAGCCATTGTGGAGCGGGGGCGCCACAACGTTCCCCCCTAGGGTGCCAACCTCCGCAGCCAGGAAGGTGACAGCGTAGTTGACGTAAGAGGGACTTCTAGCTTACCCATTTTATTGGTAATTTTGGAACACGTTTGTTTTTGTTTGTGCACGTTTTTTTTTGGTGTGAACCATTGTATATGGTTTTTTAATCAATAAAGATAATTTTTAGGGATATATATGATTTAACAGACTAATTAAATAGAAAAAGGAATAACATAATGTTTGTGAACATGTATTCCCATTAAAATTAGATTTTAATGATGAATTTAAAAGCACCTATTCCCGTGAGCAAATGATAAAGAAGACAAATAATTGTATACAAAAAAGCCCTATTAAAGGCTACAATGGACTATCTGTACCCTTCCTTGCCGTGGAGGTTGGCACCCTAAGGCTGGAGTCACACACAACCATTAAAAAAACGGTCCCATTTTAACGGTCCGAAATTGCACAAAGGTATCTTAACCATTGATCCATTTTTGATGCGATTTTTCTTCATTGATGCGATTTAAATCTCATGTAAGGATCCGTTTGACATCCGTCTGGCGAGATTTTCTCGCAGGGTAGCTAAATGGACATATAATGGAGCCCAATGACAGGTTTCCCCACACAAAGAATGAATAAATCTAGACACTGTGATAAAACACTCCTGGATCGCCTTTGCTGGGGTCAAAGGTCACGTGCGTTCAGCATGAAACTCAGGCGCAGAGCTGGGATTCGGGTGTAACTGACCCTGAGTCAGGTTTATTAACGGTGAAAGCAATGCAAAAAGGAAATAAAACACAAAACAAATCCTTGCCTGTCCGGCACTAACTAAACAATGGACAACCTAACTACCAACTGGTGGGCTTCTCCCGTCCAGCCAAACCACAGTTGCAGTGGGCACTGCTTCCACTCACGTGTGTCTCTCACACAGACAGGCTCTCTGTGTTCCCAGGCTGAGACACTCACACAACCACCTGGCATCCTTTTATATCCACCTCCCATTATTCATTAGCAAGCAGGTGCGATACTGACCAGACTAGGCAACATAGGAAAGGAATCTGGGCGAGATATACCTGCCCTCATCCACTATTCCCACATGATTCTCACAACACATATATATATATATATATATATATCTATATATATTTTATACATGTCTTAGAGACTCATTAATATATATATTACAAATTCATACAGTTCATCATAGCAGAATAGCCGCAGAAACATTTGCCAGCTTTTGTATAATTATTCTCCTGCCCGACATGAAATGACACATGGTTTACATATAGTTAACCATTTCATTTCATGTTTTTTTTGTTATGTCTATCACTATTAATTAGATGAGGGTTTGTGGGTAAAATTTTGGACTTGTAGGGGTTAATTTAAGGGGTTAATTCGTTGTATGAAATTACGGGGACTCCCTGCAGCCTCAGTGACGTCAGCGGGAGTCCCAGCAATTTCATACAACGAATTAACCCCTTAAATTAACCCCTACAAGTCCAAAATTTTACCCACAAACCCTCATCTAATTAATAGTGATAGACATAACAAAAAAAACATGAAATGAAATGGTTAACTATATGTAAACCATGTGTCATTTCATGTCAGGCAGGAGAATAATTATACAAAAGCCGGCAAATGTTTCTGCGCCTATTCTGCTATGATGAACTGTATGAATTTGTAATATATATATTAATGAGTCTCTATGACATGTATAAAATATATATATATATATATATATATATATATATATATATGTGTGTGTCTAGATCTATTCATTCTTTATTTAACCGGTCTCTGTGATTTTACTGTATTGGAAGAATTGCCGGCTTTTGCTAAAGGACACCGGGTGCGATTGTATCGCAAGTCACACATCTAGTCCGTTTTTAGTCCCATTTTTTCTCGCCCCATAGACTTGTATTGTCGAATCCGATCCGAAAATCGGTGACAATCGCAGCATGCTGCGATTGTCTCGGTCCGAGGATCGGATCTGATCAAAATCGCATGATGGGAGCTGCCCCATAGAATAACATTGGGACGAATGCAATGTGATTTTGTTTTTTATTGCATTGCATTCGTCCGATTTAATCGCCAGTGTGACCCCGGCCTAATAGATACCATTGTTTGGCGCCCCCGCTCAACGTCGACTGACCCTGTCTCCCCTATCTCACCGTAGTAACTCAGGTGGGAAAACAATGTCAAATAGAAAAGAAATGAAGGAAGGGAATAAAAAGGAAAACCTTTCTAAAATAGAAACATAAATAGTCCGACAAATAGAATATAGCAGTATATGGCGGATAGTCGCCTCTGATAATTAGAATAACCACAGGTGGTGCAATAGAATAGACATGATATTAAATTGTCCCATAACAGACACATAGATGAAAACATAAATCAAACACCACCTAGTGGTTTTACTTATCATTTAAAGTCGCCCCGACGCGTTTCCCCGGTGTAACGGTTCATCAGGAGGCCGCAGACTTTAGTACCACTGATACTGGATATACTCCATGATGCCCCAGATAACAAGATGTAAAAAGGCATGGCGGCGGTCTCAAGAGATAGGGTTAAATACCCCCGCTATCATGTACCAATAAAGCCAATTGGGCACACGGTCACACAGGATACAGATCATTCATTTAACCTAGCCAATCGCTACGTGTTTTACATTTCCTCACCCTGCTGCGTTCCAAAACAAAGCCAGCGTGCGTGTCAAGTGAAGTGCGCATTACCGGAAATGATGTACCGGAAATGATGTACTCAGAAAAAATCAAAGCTCGTTACCTCGCAACCAGCAGTAACATCCGGGCGAGTACAAAGATCAGGAAGTGCCAGCATATATAAAAACAATATCCAGACTATACCGCACTATCGCACAGACCCACAAACATCCGGACTTTATTACATAACCGGAAGTATCAGCATATATAGATAGAATAGATAGGAACAATGTCCAGGTTCTACCGCAATATCGCGCAGACGCATAATCATCCGGGCAAAAACCCGGAAGTGTCAGTATATATAATAAAATAAGTAGAAACGATGTCCAGGTCAAAACGCACTATCGCGCAAGCGCACATAAAAATGGCACATATATCGATTTCAATTTGAACAACTATATCCATAGCTGAGCTATTAAAATTAAATGTAAGCGTCTCCAACAACAGGGATGTATTAATGCAATAACACTAGGAAAAATGAATTTATAATAATATGCTTAAATAATGATAAATAAAAACATCATATTTATTTATAATAAACAAACTCATAATAGAGTTAGTGTGAAAATTACGCACTACTTACAAAAGGACTAGCTACACATTTTCAAAATAATGAAAAATTTATAAGGGCCAAAGCAATCATGACTCTTAGAGGAAACATGTGAATGACAGGCACTCATTCAGACCTTTTGGGGAAAGGGATTGGAGTCTAAATATCCATTCTGCCTCTCTTCTTTGTATAATTTTATCAAGGTCTCCCCCCCGGGGTTTGGGTCTGACCAACTCAATCATACAAAAAGTTATATCCTTCAGGGATTCACCATGAACCTCATTCATATGTCGGGCAATAGATGTATCTATTTTATTTCTGATGTCATTCAGATGCTCACCTGCTCTTATCCTAATAGTTTTGCCAACATAATCCAGAGGGCAGGTGCATGTTGTTTTATTGACCATACCAGAAGATCTGCAATTACCAAAATCCCTAATATGGTATATCTTCCCATCTACCGAACTACAGAATGTTTTACATTGTAACATAACACCACACCTCGAGCAGTTCCCACATTTGAAAAAACCTTGTGGTTTCCGATCAAGCCAAGTACCTTCTTTTTTTGGTCTCTGATAAAAACTATGCACCAAACGGTCCCCAAGGGACCTACCCTTCCTGTAGGTAATACTAGGCTTCGGCGTAATAATGCCCTTCAAATCAGGGTCTGCCAAAAGAATACCCCAGTGCTTTCTAAAGATGTGGTATACCCTTTCCGCTTGGCCATCAAAAGTGCCTATCATCCTAACCGTCTTCCCATCATTCCTCTTTTCTTTAACCCCCAAAAGTGAGGATCTATCAGCCGATAGCGCCTCATAATATGATTTTCTCAGAATATGTTCTGGATAGCCTCTCGTTTGAAACCTATGATGCAAATCATCAGCCTGGTTTCTAAAGGTAACCAAATCAGAGCAGTTCCTCCTGATACGGAGGAACTGTCCCTTTGGTATACCTCTTTTTAAAGGGGTTGGATGATGACTTGTCCATTTAAGGAGATTATTTGTAGATGTCGGTTTCCGATATGTAAGAGTCTCAATGTTGCCATCCTGTTTTTTAATAATAGTCAAATCCAAAAAATTGATACTATTGTTGTGACACTCAGACGTAAAACGTAACCCTATATTATTGATGTTAATACCTTCCATAAACCGGTGGAACTCACTTTCGGGGCCAGACCAAAATATCAGGATGTCATCTATATATCTGGCCCATAATGTAATATAGGAGTTCCACCACATGTCCTCACCACTAAAGATGAGTGTTTCGTCCCACCAGCCCAAGAATACATTAGCATAAGTGGGGGAACAAGGGCTCCCCATTGCTGTACCCCTGAGCTGGTGGAAGTACTTACCATCAAAAAGAAAGTAGTTATGTGTAAGGGTAAATAAAAGAAGCTCCTCTATCAATAAATTATGATCTCCACATTCAACCGCTCTGGATTGAAGGAAATGATTCACCGCTTTCATTCCACAATCATGTGGAATGCTGCTGTAGAGTGCCACTACATCAATAGAGGCTAGGATTGTATTCTCATCAATAGAAATTCCTTCCATCAAATTTAACAAATGCGATGTATCTCGAATGAAAGATGGGAGAGATGTTGCAAATTGTCTTATCAAGTTAAATACCAACATTCTGTGTTAACGATTCTATGCCTGCCACAATTGGTCTACCTTTTAAAGGTGCAAGACCCTTATGTATCTTTGGCAGAGCATAGAATGTTGGTATTACTGGTTGAACAGGTAACATAAACTTGAATTCATTCAAAGAAATAAGTCCCATCCCTCTTGTATTTGTCAAAATCTCAGTTAAAGCAGAATGATACTTTTTTGTGGGATCCCCACATAGCACCTCGTAGGTGCCATGCTCATACAGCACAGAATGACACATGTGAAGGTATTTTTTATGATCAAGGATGACCAAATTCCCACCCTTATCTGAAGATTTTATAACTATCTCATTATTTTTTTCTACTGCCACTAGGGATTCCCTTTCACCCTCAGGGAGATTATAGGTATTTTTGATGCGATCATTCTTGATTTTACACAAATCAGATTCCACCATCCTCATAAAGATATCAACACTAGTGCTACTCGTCATAGGTGGCATACGAGTACTCCTATTCCTTAAATCAGTGAAAGGGCCCTTGCCACGTGATTGATTGTTTTCTTCTAGAAGAGATGTCAAAATTTGGACACTATCATAATCCTCCTCAGATATACCCAACCTTTTGCATTCATCTCTGTTATGTTGCTGAAGGAAAAGCTTCCATTTCAAATTACATCTGAACAAATTCAAATCCTTTACCCACCTAAAACAATCAAAAGAAAAGGTAGGCACAAAATTGAAACTCTTCTGCAACAATAGATAATCATTACCAGATAGCTCACAAGATGATAGATTGATAATCTGTCTCTGATTTATACTTGTCTTCTCCTCAGATCGTAGCCCATTATGGGGCCTCTGTCTAAAAAAAGACTGTGGTACTGATGAGGAAGATGCAGGTGATGCACCAGGAGAGTTTTTCAAATCCCTCACATTTCCCCGTTGCCTGTACTGACCTCTTGGCATGCGCCATTTGCCCCGATTTTGTTTACCTCTCCCCCGATGACTATAATAATCAGAATGCTCTGTGTCTGAAGTATCCAAATCAGATGAAGATACCTCAGCAACAGTTTTAACTTGATATTCGTAGGCTTTATCTTTAAATTCAGCAAAATCACGCACAAACTGTGCGTGTTTTCTGTCTTTTAATCTAGTTTGGAACTTTTCCACTGAGGTCTGTATTAAAGGCTACAATGGACTATCTGTACCCTTCCTTGCCGTGGAGGTTGGCACCCTAATAGATACGATTGTTTGGTGCCCCCACTCAACGTCGACTGACCCCAAATGTGGGAACTGCTCGAGGTGTGGTGTTATGTTACAATCTAAAACATTCTGTAGTTCGGTAGATGGGAAGATATACCATATTAGGGATTTTGGTAATTGCAGATCTTCTGGTATGGTCTATAAAGCAACATGCACCTGCCCTCTGGATTATGTTGGCAAAACTATTAGGGAGCTTAGGATAAGAGCAGGTGAGCATCTGAATGACATTAGAAATAAAAGAGATACATCTATTGCCCGACATATGAATGAGGTTCATGGTGGATCCCTGAAGGATTTAACTTTTTGTATGATTGAGTTGGTCAGACCCAAACCCCGGGGGGGGAGACCTTGATAAAATTATACAAAGAAGAGAGGCAGAATGGATATTTAGACTCCAATCCCTTTCCCCAAAAGGTCTGAATGAGTGCCTGTCATTCACATGTTTCCTCTAAGAGTCATGATTGCTTTGGCCCTTATAAATTTTTCATTATTTTGAAAATGTGTAGCTAGTCCTTTTGTAAGTAGTGCGTAATTTTCGCACTAACTCTATTATGAGTTTGTTTATTATAAATAAATATGATATGTTTTTATTTATTATTATTTAAGCATATTATTATAAATTCATTTTTCCTAGTGTTATTGCATTAATACATCCCTGTTGTTGGAGACGCTTACATTTAATTTTAATAGCTCAGCTATGGATATATTATTGTTGTTCAAATTGAAATTGATATATGTGCCATTTTTATGTGCGCTTGCGCGATAGTGCGTTTTGACCTAGACATCGTTTCTACTTATTTTATTATATATGCTGACACTTCCTGATCTTTTTACTCGCCCGGATGTTACTGCTGGTTGCGAGGTAACGTGCTTTGATTTTTTTCTGAGTACATCATTTCCGGTACATCATTTCCGGTCATGCGCACTTCACTTGACACGCACGCTGGCTTTGTTTTGGAACGCAGCAGGGTGAGGAAATGTAAAACACGTAGCGATTGGCTAGGTTAAATGAATGATTTGTATCCTGTGTGACCGTGCGCCCAATTGGCTTTGTTGGTACATGATAGCGGGGGTATTTAACCCTATCTCTTGAGACCGCCGCCATGCCTTTTTACATCTTGTTATCAGGGGCATCATGGAGTATATCCAGTATCAGTGGTACTAAAGTCTGCGGCCTCCTGATGAACCGTTACACCGGGGAAACGCGTCGGGGCGACTTTAAATGATAAGTAAAACCACTAGGTGGTGTTTGATTTATGTTTTCATCTATGTGTCTGTTATGGGACAATTTAATATCATGTCTATTCTATTGCACCACCTGTGGTTATTCTAATTATCAGAGGCGACTATCCGCCATATACTGCTATATTCTATTTGTCGGACTATTTATGTCCTTGGTGCATGTATATTCTGTGAAACATGCTCTGAGCAATGTATGGTGGTTTTTTGGCCCATTGTTCTATAGTAGGCAATAATTAATTGTTTTTGACATTTCCATGTTTGTGAGGTTAAATGTCAGTGGTCAGCCCTATTATAATCTAGGTTTGGGCATACCTTTTTATTGTGGCTATTTTTTCTATTTTAGAAAGGTTTTCCTTTTTATTCCCTTCCTTCATTTCTTTTCTATTTGACATTGTTTTCCCACCTGTGTTACTAGGGTGAGATAGGGGAGACAGGGTCAGTCGATGTTGAGTGGGGGCGCCAAACAATCGTATCTATTAGGGTGCCAACCTCCATGGCAAGGAAGGGTACAGATAGTCCATTGTAGCCTTTAATAGGGCTTTTTTGTATACAATTTGTCTTCTTTATCATTTGCTCACGGGAATAGGTGTTTTTATATTTATCATTAAAATCTAATTTTAATGGGAATACATGTTCACAAAAAATATATATGATTTAACAGTTGATACCTTTTTGGATCAATTTTTGATAGTGAATTTTGTAAAGTCTTAAAAGATCAGGTCTCACGGACGCTAACTGATATGTTTAACATTTGGATAGGGGGAGGGGAAATACCCAGCCATGCTAATACGGTTTATATAAAACTACTGCCTAAGGGTTATAAGAATTTGGGGGACCCTTCCCATTACCGGCCAATTTCATTTATCCACCAGGATTTCAAGCTGATTTCCAAAATTTTGGCAGATCGACTGGTAGCGATTTCGCCTAGAATTATCATGTCACACCAATCAGGTCTTACAGTTGTGGCCAAAAGTATTGACACCCCTGCAATTCTTTCAGATAATACTCAGTTTCTTCCTGAAAATGATTGCAAACACAAATTCTTTGGTATTATTATCTTCATTGAATTTGTCTTAAATGTAAAAACACAAAAAGAATTGTCCTAAAGCCAAATTGGATATAATTACACACCAAACATAAAAAGCAGGGTGGACAAAAGTATTGGCACTGTTTGAAAAATCATGTGTTGCTTCTCTAATTTGTGTAATTAACAGCACCTGTAACTTACCTGTGGCACCTAACAGGTGTTGGCAATAACTAAATCACACTTGCAGCCAGTTGACATGGATTAAAGTTGACTCAACCTCTGTCCTGTGTCCTTGTGTGTACCACATTGAGCATGGAGAAAAGAAAGAAGACCAAAGAACTGTCTGAGGACTTGAGAAACCAAATTGTGAGGAAGCATGAGCAATCTCAAGGCTACAAGTCCATCTCCAAAGACCTGAATGGGTTTATTCGGTGGAATGAGAAGATATATACAGACACTCTACTCGAACCCCCAGTGTATACACCTGGATTTTTATGAGCTGTATTTCCATTATAAAAGGGCACACACCCAGGGCTGCCCATTGTCGCCCTTACTGTTTAATATGGCCATCGAATCCCTGTTGAGGGTCCTTAATAGCGGAGAAAGCCACGAGGGGATGAAAATAGGGAATGAGATGTTCCGATCTGCTTTGTTTACTGTTTGCATAGTGTTATATATGTTTGATCCATACAAAGATCTTATGCGAAGGTTGAAGCTCATAGAGAAGTTTGGGGAATTCTCAGGTTTTAAAGTTAACAAAAACAAATGTGAGTTATTATTTTTGCGAGGAGGGGATGGGACAAGAAACGTTAGTGAACTCACCGACAACGGGGGGGATCAGGGTAGCAAAATCCTCGGTCAAATACCTGGGTGTTCACTTGGGCCGCACGGCGGATTCAGTCTATGCCCTAAATTATCCGTTGTTTTTGAAAATATAAGCACAGCTGAGAGGTTGGAGGGGTCTGCCTTTGTCACTTTAGGCCAGAGGACACCTGATTAAAATGATGAGCTTTCTGAGACTGCTGTACCCTCTTCAGACGATTCCCCTGTTACTTAAACGAGGAGATATATCTAGATTGAATGGAGCGTTCACAAGGTTTCTTTGGAGAGGGAAGAGGCCTATAATAGGTTTGAGTACTCTTTTATGTCCCCTGTGGAGGAAGGAGGGATTGAAATCCCCAATATTAGGGGGTATAATCTGGCATGTTTGGCTAGGCACGTGATTGATTGGTTGCACAGAACGAGTCATCATTCGGATGTGTATTTGGAGAATGAGTTTTGTAAGCCTTGGGACTTGGCCTCAGTTCTACACTCCCCCCCGTCCTGTCTTGGTTCGACAGTGAGGACCTCGATGATATGTAGGGACATAATAGTATCCTGGAAGGCGGTAAGAAAAAAAATTGGGAATACCGTGGAAGTTATCCAAATATCTCAATCCATGGGCCCATCCAAATTTTCAATTAGGAAGGGAGAACAGATTATTTAAAGAATGGCGAGAGAAGGGTGAACTGAGAATGAAAGATTTGATGCATGTAGATGAAAGGAGATGGATGACTGAAGCAGAGGTGACTGAGAAGTTTGCACTTAACAAGTATCATGGTATGCAATATTCACAAATACATCACTTTGTTTTGCGTGATCTGCGTGATGTTTCTAAAGAATTACTTAAAAACGAATTTGATATCCTGATTGAGTGTGATCTCCCCAGTTATCAAGAATATACGGGGTCCTGAGGGATTGGTTAACTCGGGGAAACAGACTTGCGCAAATGCGTGGATAAAGCAGTTGGGAGACATGGACATTATGGACAAGATTACTCAGGGGTTGTGTATATTAAGGAAAAATATCACTAAGGCTAATTTCACATTAGCGTTTTTTTCCGCAGTGCATCGTGCGCAATAGAAACTCATGCAAAAAACGCATCATGCGTTTATGCATGCATTTGCATTTTTATGTGCATTCGTTCTCTAGGGGTAAAAACCAGTATCTACACATTTTTATGCCAAAAATTCATACGCGCGAAAATGCAGACAAACGCATACCCATGCGCACGCCTGTGGTCCCATAGACTGTAATGCATTATTTTGTCGCATTCTGCGCGCAAGCATGCGCATGCATTTTTTTGATGCCTTTCGGCGGACCCAAAAATGCAACAGGTTGCGTCTGGCGCACCTAGGCGAACACCTTGAAAAATGCATGTGCATGAAAACGCATACAAACGCGTGCAAACGCAAGACCATGCGCACGCCATATTAAACATAGGTACGCATACACATGGACGCACACGATGTGTTGTGCAAAAAACGCTAATGTGAAACGAGCCTAATGAAAATTGGGGTGACACCTTGTTCAGAATTATTCATGGGGCCATATATGGTTTTAGTATCCCAATGCAATCAGATGTTATTCAGATGCGGGTCAGAACGCACGGATATGTATCACGGTTTGTGGGGATGTATAGTGATACAAAAGTTCTGTTCATCAGTTCCAGAGTTTAGCAAGGGGATGGGGGGAAAGACTGGGATCTCAATCCAATATGTTATGATTGGGTCACCGAGGAGGAAAGCAAAGACCAAGCTAAGCCACAGAAAACCAGAGAGGTTGGTAACTAAGCGGATTGCAGACCCCTAATCCTATCCACACAACTAGCAGTAGCCGTGGAGCGTACCTACGATGATTCTAGACGCCTCAACACAGCCGGAGAACTAAATAAGCCTTAAGCAAGAAAGGGGAAATCTAAACTGCCCCAGAGCAGACCCCAAAGGAATAGATAGCCCCCAAACATATATTGTCAGTGAGACAAGATGAAAACACAAACGCAGATAGGAAAAAAGGCTGAGCAAACGATGGGGCCCAAACTAACTAGACAGGACAGGAAAGGAAAGACGCTGTCTGCAATCACTCAAAAAACCCTGCAAAAAAATGCCCAACACGTCTGATAGAAAAAATACTGAAGTCACTAGACTTTGCCCACTATATCAGCACTCTGGTATATTCTGAAAACAGAACAAAGAGAGGCCAATCTAATAAGGGACAAAAACAAACTGGCACAAACAGTAACATAGATGGAAATTCAGCACAGCCCCAGACGGGGCTGGCTGACCACAAAAAACTGAAATAGACAAAACCAAATCAAATGTGAACATTAGCAAAAGAACACTTAGCTTGAACAAGCAGGGACTGAGCTGGAAACTAAGACCTCATGAGGCAGGAAAAAATTTAGATAGAGGGAGTCGGCTGTCTTAAATCCAGTCAGAAACTCCCAATGTCCAATCGTCCTCATTATCAGGTGGCAGGCCTCTGTTAATTAGATCAGCTCCATTACCTCCTGTAACCACCAGCGGGAGCCCGGAAAGAGAACTCGTGACCCCTCTGTCAATACAACCATCTCCACTACCTTCACCAGCAACCAGAGGTAGGCCAGAAAGTGAATTCACAACAGTACCCCCCCTTGAGGAGGGGTCACCAAACCCTCATCCACGCCACCAGGCCGATCAGGATGGGCCCGGTGAAAAGCACAAACCAATCTATCGGCATGAATGTCAGAAGCAGAGACCCAAGAATTATCCTCCTGGCCATAACCCTTCCATTTGACCAAGTACTGGAGTCTCCGTCTAGCCAAATGAGAATCCAATATTTTCTCTACCTCATATTCCACATTGCCTTTAACCAATACAGGGTCAGGAGGTGCTGCCATAGGAACTACTGGCTCCACAAACCTCTTCAACAGAGATTTATGAAACACGTTATGGATCTTAAACGTAACTGGAAGAGCCAATCGAAAAGAAACAGGATTAAGAATCTCCAAAATCTTATAAGGTCCAATGAATCTTGGCTTGAACTTTAGAGACGCAACCTTAATGGGAATATTCTTTGACGACAACCAAACCATATCACCCACTTTAAACCGGGGACCAATGGTCCTATGCCGGTTGGAAAACCGTTGGGCTTTTTCCTGAGAGAGGGACAACATATCCACCACTTGGTCCCAAATCTGCTGCATTCTCTCTACCACAGTGTCCAGACTTGGGCAGGTCGAAGATTCCACTTGCCCTGAAGATAATCGAGGATGAAACCCAAAGTTACAGAAAAAGGGCGACATCAAAGTGGCAGAACTAGCTCTATTGTTTAGCGTAAATTCGGCCAAGGGCAAAAATGAGACCCAGTCATCCTGGTCAGCAGATATAAAACATCTCAAATAGGACTCCAAAGTCTGGTTTGTTCTCTGTCTGCCCATTGGTCTGAGGATGAAACGCAGAGGAGAAAGATAACTGAACTCCCAGATTGGAACAAAAAGTTCTCCAAAATCTGGAAACAAACTGGACTCCTCTGTCCGACACAATGTTCTCAGGAATCCCATGCAACCGAACCACCTGTTGTAAAAACAAGGGCACCAACTCTGAAGAAGATGACAACTTTGGGAGTGGTACAAGATGGATCATCTTAGAAAATCTATCACAAATCACCCAGATAAGTCATTCTCTGAGAGACAGGAAGATCAGAAATAAAATCCATTGAGATATGGGTCCATGGCATCTTGGGCACCGGCAGGAGCATCAACAACCCACTAGAACGAGAACAGGGTTTAGACCGAGAACAAGCCCCACAGGACTGCACAAAATTCCTGACATCACGAGATAAGGCAGGCGACCAAAAAGACCGACTCACCAAATCTCTGGTACCAAAAATACCGGGATGACCAGCCAACACGGAGCAATGAATTTCAGACATTACTCTCTTCCTCCACTAGTCATGAACATACAATTTTCCCATAGGGCAATGCTCAGGTTTATCCTCCTGAAATTCCTCCAAGGCACATCTTAAATCGGGCGAGATGGCGGAAAGAACTACCCCCTCACCTAGAATGGCAGTAGGCTCGGTCAGAATAAGAGAATCCGCAAAGAATCTCCTAGAAAGGGCGTCCGCCTTAACATTCTTAGTGCCCGGAAGAAAAGAGACCACAAAATTAAAACGCGTGAAAAACAAGGCCCTCCTAGCCTGTCTAGGATTCAAGCGTTTGGCTGATTCAAGATAAATCAAATTCTTTTGGTCGGTGAGGACCACAACTTGATGTCTAGCTCCCTCCAACCAATGTCTCCACTCTTCAAATGCCCATTTCATGGCCAACAATTCCCGATTCCCCACATCATAATTACGTTCAGATGGGGAGAATTTTCTAGAAAAGAAGGCACAGGGATTCATTTTAGAAGTCACCGGATCTTTTTGGGACAAAACAGCTCCTGCACCAATCTCAGAAGCATCTACCTGAAATGGAAGTGAGACATCAGGTTGCCGTAAAACCGGAGCAGAAGTGAATCTCCGCTTAAGCTCCTGAAATGCCGAGACTGCCTCTGGAGACCAATTCACCACATCAACACCCTTTTTGGTCAGATCAGTCAGTGGTTTGACAATACCAGAAAAATTACATATAAATTTACTATAGAAATTAACAAAACCCAAAAACTTCTGGAGAGCCTTCAAAGAAGTGGGCTGAACCCAATCATAAATGGCCTGTACCTTGGCCACGTCCATTTCAATAGCCGACGGAGACAAAATAAATCCCAAAAATGAAATCCTCTGTACACCAAAGAGGCATTTCGATCCCTTAACATACAGGTAATTTTCCCTCAAAATCCGGAACACAGTCCGGACATGTTCCACATGAGAATCCCAATCACTGGAAAAGATCGAAATATCATCGAGATAAATGATCAAAAACGTATCCACAAAGTCCCGGAAAATATCGTTCATAAAAGATTGGAAGACAGAAGGGGCATTAGTGAGCCCAAAAGGCATTACCAAGTACTCAAAATGTTCCTCCGTATTAAACGCCGTCTTTCATTCATCCCCGTGCTTGATGCGAATAAGATTATACGCCCCCTGAGGTCAAGCTTGGTAAACCAGCAGGCACTTTTAACTCTGGAAAATAAATCAGAAATCAGGGGTAACGGGTACTGATATTTAACAGTGATTTTGTTAAGGGAACGACAGTTAATACAAGGCCTTAATGAACCATCTTTCTTGGTCACAAAAAACCCCAGCACCTAAGGGTGAAGAGGATGGTCTAATATGACCCTTCTCCAACGACTCCTTGATATAAGATCGCATAGCATCATGTTCAGGTACCGATAAGTTGAAAAGCCGACCCTTGGGAAATTTACACCCTGACATCAACTCAGTTGCACAGTCAGAACTTCTATGAGGAGGCAAAGATGCAGACTTACTCTCACTGAATACATCAGAAAAATCAGCCAAATAATCAGGAATATCATGAGACTGGGGAGAGGTGGAGAAAACAGGAGTGTCACTAAGACCACACTGACAACCCCAACTCACCACAGACACAGATTTCCAATCCAAAACAGGATTATGAGTTGCAGCCAGGGAAAACCCAGAACAATAGTATCATGCAAATTGTGCAGCACCAAAAATTTACAATTTTCTTGTTGGTCTGGGGCAACCGCATTATCACCTGGGTCCAAAACTGGGGTTTATTCTCCGCCAAAGGAGTAGCATCAATACCCTCAAAGGGATAGGAGTCCGCAGGGGTATCATGGGAAAACCACAATGTTTAGCAAAGTCCAAATCCATCAGATTCAAAGCTGCTCCTGAATCCACAAAAGCCTTAGAGGAAAATGTAGATAAGGAGCAGATCAGAGTAATTGCCAAAAGGAACTTAGGTTGTACACTGCCCACAGCAAATGTGTGCGCAAAACGTTTCTTTAGTTTAGGGCAGACAGAAATAGTATGAGAGGCGTCTCCACAAAAAAACCACAGCTTATTACGCCTTCTAAACTCCTGACATTGCGCCCTAGACAAAACCCTATCACATTGCATGGGTTCAGACGTTTGTTCAAAAGGCGGCAACGCCTCTCGTGTAGTTTTACGTTCATGTAGACGCCGATCAATTTGAATGGCTAATGACATACTGGAGAATCATCAAGACCAGAGGGAACAGGAAATCCCACCATAACATCTTTTACGGTTTCTGATAAACCCTTCCGAAAGAGAGCTGCTAAGGCACCGTCATTCCATATAGTAAGGGCCGCCCACTTTCGGAATTTGTGACAGTATAGCTCTGCAGAATCCTGACCCTGGTTCAATGCCAATAGGGTTTTCTCAGCTTGATCAATAGCATTAGGTTCATCATACAACAACCCCAAGGCTTGAAAAAATGCATCCACATTAGTCAGAATAGGATTTCCAGGTGTCAGAGAAAAGCCCAATCCTGGGGATCGCCGCGCAGCAAGGAGATGACAATTATAACCTGCTGCACAGAGCTCCCCGATGAGTTAGGCTTCAAGGCAAGAAATAGTTTACAATTATTCTTAAAATTCAAAAATTTAGACCGATCCCCAGAAAACACATCCGGAGTAGGGATCTTTGGTTCAACAGCAGGTGATTGAGCGAGATAGGCGGAAATTCCCCGCACTTCAGCAGCGAGCTGCTCAACACGATCAGACAAATGCTTAATCTCCATCAAAGAAAAAATCCTATGGCCCAAGAGAAAAAGAGGAAAAAATATATATTAAAAAAACAATTTCTGACACTTTTTTTTTACAATTCTCTCCTGCTTTTTAGTACCCTAGAATCTGCGGTTTAGGCTGGTGATTCTGTTATGATTGGGTCACCGAGGAGGAAAGCAAGACCAAGCTAAGCCATAGAAAACCAGAGAGGTTGGTAACTAAGCGGATTGCAGACCCCTAATCCTATCCACACAACTAGCAGTAGCCGTGGAGCGTACCTATTATGATTCTAGATGCCTCGACACAGCCGGAGAACTAAATAAGCCTAAAGCAAGAAAGGTGAAATCTAAACTGCCCCAGAGCAGACCCCAAAGGAATAGATAGCCCCCAAACATATTGTCGGTGAGACAAGATGAAAACACAAACGCAGATAGGAAAATAGGCTGAGCAAACAATGGGGCCCAAACTAACTAGACAGGACAGGAAAGGAAAGATGCTGTCTGCAATCACGCAAAAAACTCTGCAAAAAAATGCCCAACACGTCTGATAGAAAAATTACTGAAGTCACTAGACTTCGCCCACTATATCAGCACTCTGTTATATTCTGAAAACAGAGCAAAGAGAGGCCAATCTAATAAGGGACTAAAACAAACTGGCACAAACAGTAACATAGATGGAAATTCAGCACAGCCCCAGCCGGGATAGAGGGAGTCGGCCGTCTTAAATCCAGTCAGAAACACCCAATGTCCAATCGTCTTCCTCATTATCAGGTGGCAGGCCTCTGTTAATTAGATCAGCTCCATTACCTCCTGTAACCACAAGAGGGAGCCCGGAAAGAGAACTCGCGACCCCTCTGTCAATACAACGATCTCCACTACCTTCACCAGCAACCAGAGGTAGGCCTGAAAATGAATTCACAATACCGATGCTTTGGATTTTCCATTATGACTTGGACATGTAAATGGGAGGGGGGAGGAAGTCGGTATTGCATGATCTAGCAAAGAAATGCATCCTGAGGTGATGGCTTATGAGCGAGAGCCCAACTTTATTCTTTGGGTCGGTGCAATTACAGCGATACCAGATTTATGTTGAATCTGTTTTATTGAAAACAATTAGACATAACATAACATATAAGACAGCAACAAGAATTGTACACCAAACCGCACTAGGTTACAGTATAATCAGTCCCCTGTAAAGGTAAGATGTCTTCCGGCTCATATATTCGTATGCCTCGAACGAGCGGAGGTAGGCGCATATTCCTCAAAATTATCTTATGTAAGAGAATAAACAAGAATTTGTCTTCATATCTTAATAAACTCAACTGTATGAACATTCTTCATACCATAGCTACTCGTATATAATAAAACAAAATGTAAAAAGCGTCATTATGCTCTGTGTGTCCTCCAGTACATTATCAGCATCCCTAATCAAATATAAGGAGATAATAATTGCGAGCATACATAACGGCATCTTTACTTGTAACCAATGGGAGTGCACTTCTAAGACAAAGAGAGAAAGAAATTAAGAAGGGGAAAAGAAAACTCACAGGAGAGGAAGTGGGGAAAGAGGAAAGAAAGAGAGAGGGGAAGGGGAGGGGGTGAGGAAAAGCGGGCCTCGGATTTCCGAACCGACCATTAAGGAGCTTCCTCGAGTAATCGAGGGAGTTCAGAAGTTTACTTGAATAAGATCCAAGGCTGCCACGCTTGGACCAACCGAGTGTTATCACCTTCCATTTCAGCCAATAATTCCTCCATACGGAAAAAATGTCTGCAAATTCCGCCAACCATTCTGCCATAGTTGGTGGTGTTGTCGTGTGCCAGTGGCGTGGGATTACCATCCGCGCCGCGGTAATGCAAAACCTAAGAAGGCTCTTCTTCTGAGTGGATATAGAACCCGGAAGAATTGATAGGATGGCAATCTGTGGGGAGGGGGGAACATATTTCCCGGTAATCTTTTGATAAGCCCGAAACACCTTTTCCCAGAAGGATCGTACAGCAGGGCACTGCCACCAAATATGGAGCAGTGTACCCCTTTCGGTCCAACAACGCCAGCAGACATCGTCTACTGACGGGAAAATAGATTTTAGTCTGACGGGGGACAGATACCACCTGGTCAGTATCTTAAAGTTTTTCTCTTGTGCGCCCCCAGCCAGAGACATTTTGTGCGTGAAGAGGTATGCTTTGTCAAGGTCTTCACCTGAAAATTTACATCCTATCTCATCCTCCCACGCTCGTATATAGCTCAGAGCCCTGTCCGAGTCTCCTGTGTGGAATTCCTGATATAAAAGAGAAATCAGATGAAAGGGAGGGCTCTGTTGTTGTAGTAAAGTTTCCAGCCGTGTCATGGGGGGAACAGAAGAACGATCGACCAAACGTCCCCGAAAAAACGATCTCAATTGATTGTATTCCATCCAGGAGAGATCCCCATCGGGAAACTTCTCTCGTAAGGCATCCCAGGACGGAACACTCCCCCCCCCACTAGAACCCGTCCTAGTCTTAAGTCAGAACTACTATGCCAACCCAGAAATTGGTCTCTGTGACATCCTGGGGGAAAATCCGGATTACCAAATATTGGTGTCAGTGGATTTAGGGTGCTAATACATTTATTTTTATTTTTAAAACGATTCCATATCTGTAGGACTTCTCGAGTCAAGAAGCCAGTGGATTCATCAGATTCGTTTGCACCCAAATCATAATGTCGGATCCATGGAAGATGGCGCAATGGGATACTAAAAGATGTTTGCTCCAATTGAACCCATTGTTTAGAGCGGTAGTTGAATTGCCAGTCAAATAAACGTGCAAGTAAGGAGGCCCTATGGTAAAGTTCCAGGTCAGGGAGACCCGCACCACCTCTGGATTTTGGAGCAGTTAAGATAGAATATTTTAAACGGGGTCTAGAAGCCTGCCAGATAAAGTGGATTATCGCAAATCTGATGGTCTGGAAGAATGTCTTCGGCGGTACAACTGGAACCGCCTAGAACAGGTATAAAAACCTGGGAAGAATGTCCATCTTAAATGAATTCATCCTACCAAACCATGAGATAGATTTCCGTCCGTATTCCCTCAGACGTTTCAGACTCGATTCTAAGAGGGGCACGTAGTTTAATTTGTATAGGTCAGTCATGTCAGTAGGAATTTGAACACCCAAATATTGAATGGCCCCAGTTTTCCATCGAAAGGGGAAGTTTCCCATTATGCTTGTAAGTTCTGCCTGTCCTAAGGAAATGTTGAGGGCTTCAGTTTTCTGAAAATTGATTTTAAAGTTACTGACTGCTCCATATTTTCGAAACTCCTCCATTAGTGATGGGAGAGTGATGTGTGGTTGGGATATATACAGTAAGAGATCATCTGCATAAAGAGGGGCCTTATAATGAACGCGGTCCACCCAGAGACCGTGCACACTGGAGTTCTTCCTAATCGCCACCGCCAAATGTTCCATAACTATCGCGTATAAGAGGGGCGACAGGGGGCAACCTTGTCGGGTTCCGTTCCCAATGGAAATAGGGTCTGATAAAGCACCGTTAACCCTAACCCTCGCTGAAGGGTCAGAGTATAGGGCTGCGATTCTGTGTAGGAAACGATTTCCCAGGCCCAGCTGTTTTAGGGCCGAGAACATAAAGCCCCAGTGTACACGGTCAAAGGCCTTCTCCGCATCAATCGATAACAAAGCCAGTGGCTTACATTTTAATTTAGCATGTGCAGTCAATATGAGAGTTTTACCTATGCCGTCTCTCGCTTCTCTCCATCGCACAAATCCCACCTGGTCCGAATGTACTACTAAAGGTAAAAGAGGAGTCAGTCGATTTGCCAAGATTTTAGCCTATAATTTTACATCGATATTGATGAGAGATATTGGGCGGTAATTAGTTACTACTTTAGGATCTTTCCCTGGTTTCGGTATGACTGTGATAAAAGCCTCTAAGGATTGTGGGACAAACGGGGTGTCGATTGCAATGGTATTGAACACCGACGTCATGATGGGGTTAAGTTGTTCACGAAACATCTTATAAAAATGAGGGGAAAAACCGTCCGGTCCTGGACTTTTACCAGTTGGGGTATTTCGAATGACGTCGTCAATCTCCTCTGGCGTAAAATCAGTGTCTAATGGCATTGTCAGGTCTGTGGCCAATGTCGGAAGGGCCGTGTCCCGTATATAAGACTCTACATGTGATTGGGGGTCCAAAGGCGATTGAGGGGGGTAATCTCCATTAATATTATACAATGTATGGTAATACCGCCGCATTATATCCAAAATTTCTGTCGGGTTCGATGTCGTCTGACCTCTATGTCGTTGGAGAGATGGAATGTATGTGGTTTGATTGCGTGGGTGTAGAAATCTAGCTAACAAACGCCCACATTTATTGGCCTGACCGTATAATATACTCTTAAAACGATTTCTATGGTGTCGGTATTTCTCATTTAGTAGTGACTTCAAATCGTCTCTGCATTTAATCAGGTCAGTCATTGTCTCCGCCTCCTTAGTCATCTTATGTTTCGTCTCCAACATCAAAATTTTTTCCGTCAGGTCTATAATTTCCCTACTTTTTATTTGTTTTAAGCGAGATCCATGTTTGATAAATACCCCTCTGAGTACGCATTTGAGGGCTTCCCATTTGATAGGCATAGCAGTAGTGTCGTGTGCATGGTCTTGTAGGAATTCTGCTATGGTAGTCTTAATATCAGCCACACAAGTAGCGTCCTTTAAAAGGTTATCGTTCAATCTCCACGTCCACTGTCGTACCCCTGAATCGGGAGGACTAATGTCTAGAAAGACTGGAGCATGATCCGACCATAAAAAAACTGCCGATGGATGGTTTCGGATCCCAGGCCAGTGCGCAATGACTGAGGAGGAAGAAATCTATTCTGCCATAGGAGTTATGTGGCGTGGAGAAGAACGTATAATCTTTCCCGTTAGGGTTAAGTAGTCTCCAGACATTGTGTAGGTCTTTTTTCAAAGAGGACAGTTGACGAAGAGATAGATAAGATTTTGCGGTTGTGGAGTCCAACGTCGGGTTAAGAGTCAAATTAAAGTCACCCCCTAGTATAACAACCCCTTCTGCAAAGTCAGCCATTGTTTTCAAGAAGGATCTAGCTGTCCGTATTTGGTCTCGGCTGGGGGCGTACCATCCTGCTATAGTGTATATTGTTGAAAAAATCTGAATTTTCAAAATTACGTATCTGCCCTCCGCTTTATGGAGCGCTATAGATACACCTCGGGATCGGGAGCTCAGGTTGGTACTATGAAACCAGGTTGTGTAATAACGATCGTGTATATTAGGAACATGCCCAGTTTTAAAATGTGTTTCTTGTAAAAGCAACACATTTACTCTTTTCTTATGCATGCCATATAAGATATGTGACCGTTTCTGCGGAATGTTAAAGCCTCTAGTATTTAAGGAGCCCAATATGATCTTCTGCGTGGCAGTCTTACCCGGCATTGTGGATGTAGTCCGGGGTCAAGGATGTAAATTTCACCTGCAGGGATGAGTCGGCTTCGGGGTCCAATGCCCGCTACTGAGAAGGGAGAGAAAGGCTAGGAAGAGGGGGGTGGATGCAGCAAAAGGAAAAGTAAATAAAGTTAACACAGGACAAAGAATAGAAGAAATTAACAATACGAGTGCGGATAGTCACACTCCAATAGAAAATTTAACCAAGTGGAGGAAAACGTTAATGGCTGCGTGCCTCAATGGCAAAGCAGCGTCTCCAGGGGGCACGTGTATGACAAAAGAGGAGTCGGAGATACCACCTCCCTCGATACCCGACCCCGTAATGATATAACAGTCATGTTCCTTGCAAATCAAAAATGTAACGGGTAAAGACCATATGCATCCTATCATAACTATAGCACGTATGATACTCGTAACGACTCGTGATTAGCTTCAATATCGTTGAGATGAACAGTATATAAAGATACCCCATCCTGTAACTCTGAACTAGTGTAAGTTTTAGAATCCACTTCTTTTTTCAAAAACAGGACATCCTAGACTAATAATCCAATGAAGGACAAAGGACATTGCTAATTTAAGAAATATGAGCTATTTAAGAATATGAGGGGGAAACAAGGGAAGGGAGGGGAGGTAGAAAGGAAAAAAAAGGGGGGGGGGAAGGAAAAAATAGAAGAGGAGAGTCGGTTAATAGCATGAACATACATGAACATTAATTCGGTATTACTTATAGAAGTAACCCCTAAGATTTAAAAAAGGCCCGAAAAATACAGGATAATCAGTTAGCTTCTCCTTCTTCCGAGTGTATGCGTCCCTGTCCATTAGGCCATCTTCCGTGACGGCGCTGTTGTTGAGGATCCAGGCCTCTGCGGGGGTCCTCCATTCGATAAAATGATGGTAAGGATGACCAATCAGGAATGTCCACCTCAGGTATGTCGAGGGCAGCTGAAAAAGCTGGGATACCACTAGGGTGACTCAATCGATGCACTCTGCCTCTCTTCTGAACTCGAAGACAAAATGGAAATCCCCAGGTATAAAGAAGGTCACGCTGCCGCAGTTCATTCAAAAGGGGGCGAAGAGCTCTACGTCTCTGTAAGGTCCATCTGGACAGATCTGGAAAAAGCTGTATGCGAGAATCCAAATGGTGTATGGGCTTTGCTCTTCTGGCTGCTCCCATGACCGCATCTTTAAGTTGGTACTTGTGCACCCGGCATATCACATCTCTCGGTGGGTCTTGTTCTCCGGGACGTGGGCCTAGAGCCCTATGTGCACTGTCTATTTCCAATGGGGTGTCTTGAGGCCTATCTAATACCGTGTTGAAAATGCCTCTCAGAGTGGTATTCAGCTCCTGGGGAGGTATAGATTCAGGTAACCCCCGTATTCTTATATTATTCCTGCGTCCCCTGTTCTCGGAGTCATCCAGCATTTCTGCTATGGTCTGTAGTTAAGTACAAATATATCCCAAATACTGGAAAAAATCTTCAAAAGCTCAACTCACTGAAAATACAATAGCAAAAAAATCTCATAAATGAGCTATTAAGCATCACAAGAGATCAAAATTGGAGTTTTTCAAGCTAAATAATTTATTTAGAATAATTAACAGAGCATAAATGCTAAGTGCAAGTTACAGCAGACATAAACACAATATAATTAGACCAGCACCTTGACAGTTAATAAAGTTTTTATCTGTATAAAACATGTAGTTTCTTTGCTTTCCTTTCACAAATAGAATGCATGATAAACAGAAAACTCCCCATTTACATAATATGTATGCCCAGATAAGGTTTTGCATACAATAAGTGCCCAGAGTAAAATGCTGAATATAAAGTGCATAAGTGCCTTGTATCAATAAGCCTGGTAGGCGTTAAGTGTACACAGAGTAAAGACTGTCTATACAAATTCCAGAGTGGGATACAAGGGCTGCATTAGAAAGTAACACTTACATGTGCTGTGTATGTCGCTGTTAGACCTGCCGCCCCACGCACGTTACGCCGCAGCTTCCTCAGGAGGCGTGGTTTACATGTGCCCCGGATCTAGTTTATATAGTGCGGTCAGCCAATGAACCGCTTTCCCTAATAAAGCTTGTAAAATTTAGGACCTGCGCTGTAGCATCCACGGTGACGTCAATAGTATCCAGTTCTAAACATCCACAGCATCACCAGCGCATGCGCTGTTGAGTCCCCACTATAAACAGGGAGTCTATCATCAGCGCTCATCATCAGCATGAAAGTGGCTCGAGCTGCGAAGCAGCCAGAGACAGCCACATACCAGACTGAGCACGTCAGAAGGCTCCTAGGGAGGACAGAACTGGGCATGCGCTCATGTGAGTACATGAAAATAAAATAATTATGAAGAATAATAATCACTATTTTAAGTGATAACAAGTGTTGAAAGTGAGGGGATAAAACATAATGATGCTGAAATAATTATAGCGGTGTGTATGAACCATAAAAGTGAATATGCCTGACATAGGCACACTATGCAAGCAAAACAAAAAATCCAGTCCAGTCCTGTCACACATACAATATAGTTGCACTAAAAAGCTTAATCTGGTCCGATTTTTTGGCTAGTAGTCCGCAGTCTTTTATGCCAAGGGCTCAATCACATTTGCTTATTTTAGATTCGTTTTCATTTTTTTTAAATTTGGCAGTAGATGTTCATGATTTAATTTACATGTCACTTGCAAAAAGAGAAGAAAAAGTGACCTGTAAATATATATTTTACTTTTTCTTTATTTTAATTTTTTTCTAAAATGCCCAGCATGTGGCAACAGCTCGGTATTGGTACCATTTTTACCACATAGACGTTTATTTAAGAAAAAAACAAAAAAAAGATTAATTAGTTTAAGCATGCATTTTTTTTTGTTTTTTTTTCATTTGCTTTTCTGCAAAATTGGTTAATGCTTTAACCAAAAACAAAACTACTAGATAAAAAATGGACAACGCTGAGCAAAAGGGTTACAATATGGGGAGAAATGTGGGGGGGGGGGAAATACTGCATTCGACAACACATGCCTGATCCATATTGTCAAGTGTGAGAGTAAAGCCTCAAGACATAGACAGTAGTCCCTTTGGGTGCGTCTTGCTTAGCCATTGTGCCGCCATATGGTGCTCTATAAATGGAATCCAAAAAAAATATGGATGCCATGAAAAAATCCTCCATATGAGACCTAGAGGTGCAGAATTGGCTCTAGTTTGGCTATGATTATACAACGCTTTGCTTGTATGGAGCCATAATACAGTCATGTGCACAACACCGTACTATCTAATATATAAAGCTCAATGTGGGAGTGTATGTACTGTATGTATGTATGTCCGGGATTGGCATCCGCACCGTCGCAGCTACAGCCATAAAATTTGGCACATTCAAGCAAAAAAGGAAGCACACTGTAGCGCCAAACCATGCAAACATGAAAAATGAATAATGAATTGCATTACTGCATTAGAAATATGAAAAATTGATAAAGTTTAGTGCATAAAATGGCCAAGTTTATGCGCTAAACTTTCTCAATTTTAACCCCACGTGTTCCAATTCACCAAACAATTTTACCCCTATCTACAAAATGGGGAAAAAGTGTATGTATGTATTGGCATCTGCACCGTCGTAGCTACAGCCATAAAATTTAGCACAGTCACACGCCTGGGCACAGAGAGTGTCATAGGCTATGTTGTGAGGCAAAATTTTAACTCCGCACATTCCAATTCACCAAACAATTTTGCCCCTATCTACATAATGGGGAAATAGTGAAAGGAAAAGTGTTGGAGGCAAATTGACAGCTGCCAGATGTGAACAAGGGGGACTTAAAGAATGAAAGCGATGGCGCCAAACAGTATATACCGTACAGTTGCTAAGGAGGGGCCCTGACATGGGATACTCACCACACACCGGGATATGAACACACACACAAAATGCGCCACACACTACCACGTGCTTCAACACATATACCACCCTCAGCACACATTTCACCACACATAAACCAACCTCGCCACATAAAAGTCCAAACACAAAAGTCGAGAGAGCAGCCAGAAAGACAGCGGGGGACGAGAGAGCAGCCAAAGAGAGAGCGGGGGACGAGAGAGCAGCCAAAGAGAGGTATGGAGCGTATGGAGAGAGAGAAGGGGAGGGGGAGAGAGAGAGATGCGTGCCGGGCACTTGTGGGGTTAAAACTCACAGTGCCCGGGCATGCGCTGTTGAAAAAGCCGGTCCGGCGCTGCAAAAAAAGTCGCAGCCTTACGGCGCATGTTTGCCGTATCCGGCAAAACCCGGAGGCCGCCGCATGTCTATCCGGCACGATGCGGCGATCATTACATTCTATGTGAAAAAACCGGATCCAATTCCGGATCCGGTTTTCACAATTTTTGGCGCATCGTGCCGGATTTAAAAAAACGGATGTGTGAAAGTAGCCTAAGCAATACTTTATTCCCACATCAGACTTGGGGGCACAACAGCAACATGGATAGTGAGCCGGGACTAGGAAGCAAGAAGTTCCCGAAGCAGGCTACAGCTGTCTGCCGTACAAGGAAAGTTCATAATAACATCGGACAGGAGGAACTCCAGTGTAACTCAGTACTGGGAGTACTTCATTTATAGGCGTTATAAGAGGAGACGTTCAGAAAGCCACATGTTGGCGGAGTGTTGGAAAGCAGTATTCCACCTGGCCTGGAGGTTGACTGAGTCCCTGACCTGGAGGACACGGCACGGAGGCAGGCACCTCTTTGCACAACAGACTGTAAGTAAAGCTTTGGAACTACATGCCCTGGTGTCCTCCACTTATTCCGGCGCCAACACACCCGACACTGCTACATCTTGGTGCCCAACACCGACTGACCTACATCTCCCCTTGACCTCCACATCTACACTGCCCTGGGACTACAGCTTCAACTGTGGGGAGCTTTTATATCTTTGCTACACTATACCATCAGTCCCAGAGGATCTGCATGCAGCGTCGGCTTAACACCTCCCTTGCCGAACACCGCAGGTGGTGTCACGAACTATTCATTTAATCAACTACAATCCACCATTCAATCTCCTTTTTACTTGGGCGCGCAGGGCCATGGACCGGGTCACCGCTGCTGTGACACCTTTCCCCCTGAGTGACCGGCTTGGTACCGAGTACCCCACAGCCCTGGGAGGGCGACCCAACTTGGCGTCACGAACAGGATGACGAGACCCGATGCCATCGGGTTCTGTGTGCCTAAGACTCAAAGTTTTTGAAAATGTGCAGAAGACCCAATTTAATAGACTGTAAAATGAATGCTAAAAATGGCCGCTGGCGCGGTGAAGAAGAGCGTGACAACATGGGAGGTCCTAAGAAAAGACCGGGAACTGTCCTGGGCCTCCCCTGCCTGAATTACTATGCGACAGCGACATGGCCCACCCCCCGAGGGGTTCGTATACTGGCCTGGTATGGAGGAGTTGGAAGAAGACGCCGCCCCCAGAAGGAGGAGCGGAAGCCAGTGGCGGAAAAAGAGCCCAGACAGGAAGAAGAACGCCAGAACGCCATATTGGAAGGAGAGGGGAGGAGACGGGAGGAGGCCTGCGGATTTCAAGGAGTTTAAGCTGAATCTCCTCGGCGCCATGGCTGAAGGCTCCAAGCCAGTTTCCGAAATGAACCGCCAGCAGCTGGAGGACGAAATAGCCCAGCTGACGCGCCATCTGCAACTGAGGCAGGAGGCGCTATGGACTTTGAACCTGCAGTGCGCCCAGGAGGGGGTCTACACCTGCGGTACCCGCTACACCGGTACCCGTCGCTGCTGCACCGGATCTCATCCAGGCAGACTCTGGAGCCTGCGACCGCTGCCATACCACCGGCAGCCTCCATTGTCCCCTCTCTGCCGTCACCACGGGAGGAGTTGTACGAGGCCTTGTGAGCCGAAGCGGAGGAAGAAGAGCTCCCGCCAGGACCTGACGCGGCCGCGCAGGTCCCGCCGGAGCCCCCCGTGGATCGGGAGTCGCCATCTGCTACCACTACTGCCACCGGGAGCCGCACCATGCCTGTACCGGACCCGAGACTACACCACCAGGATGTACCAGGTATATATCCCGGCCCTCCTAACGGGTTAGCCCCTGAATTCACATTGTCAGAGGCTGGCTTGCTGGAGCTCGAAATGGGGATGTTGGATGAGTCATCCGGGGGCACTAGGCTGTCGGAGATGGGGAGGTGGAAGAGGTCCCTACTGAGGAGGGTACGGCTGGAACAGGCACGCATGATTCGGCGCCTTGAGGGCTGGGACGAGTCTAGGTCACTTTGGGATAGTGAAAGGCGCCATGAGATCCCTTGGCTACTGAATCCCTGTGTAGCCGCCTACCAACGCCAACAGGCCGCAGCCTCCCCAGATGTCAGGCCATGCACCAGAGCAGCAGGACCACCCGCCAATGAGGAACAGCATCCATTGGTACCAGTTGCTACTCCTGCTGAATCACTGGTAGCCGAAACATCACCAGCAACCACTGCTATACCACCCCTGCTGTACCTCAGGCAGCAGCCATGCCAGATGAATACTGGCAATTCACCAACCTGTCAGGACACCCAGAGTATCTCCCCTGGAAGCAGCCCAAGCAACCAGCTTCCAGAACCCAGGAGGGGATAACTAGCTCTAATGTTGATTCAAACTAACTCTCGCTACCCAGGAGGGTATTAACCAAGTTTTCTATTTTTTTTCTATTGTTCAATTTTTCTATTTTGATTATGTTTACCCAGTTGTTGCCTAGTTCCATTGGCAGCCTTTACACTTGAACTGTGGAGATCATGGACGCTGAGTGATCCAGAACTGTTATGTAAATAGTTTGCACCTCTTTAGGTGCTCTCTCTTGGTTTTACATAGGAACCTCTCTTTGAAAAAAAAGGGAACTACCTCATTATAGGGACATTTCAAGACATGATGGCCGGACCAGTGTCTACAATTGCACTTATTGAAAACCAGCTGAATAGCCCGGCGTTGCCTGGGCATATTAACCAACTGTGGTTAGTTATAACAAATTATAATGATTATATTGCACATAAAAACCGTGCATCTAATCCTATACTGTGTGATACTGACTGCTGAGCCGTGTATCTAATCCTATTCTGTGTGATACTGTCTGCTGAGCCGTGTATCTAATCCTATCCTGTGATACTGACTGCTGAGCTGTGTATCTAATCCTTTCCTGTGTGATACTGCCTGCTGAGCCATGTGTCTAATCCTCTCCTGTGTGATACTGACTGCTGAACTGTGTATCTAATCCTATCCTGTTTGATACTGACTGCTGAGCCGTGTATCAAATCCTATCCTGTGTGATACTGACTGCTGAGCCGTGTATCTAATCCTATCCTGTGTGATACTGAGCTCCCCCTGCAGTCTGTGTCAGAGGGTGGTTTGTGTTGGCACGGTAATAAATTGTGTTATTTCCAGCTTTTCAGAAGGACGATAACACCATAGAAATGATAAGAATAACACAGGTCTGCAAAAAAAAATTTTTCAAGAGCTGTTTTGGTTATTCCACGTAATTTTTATGTTTTTGAGTGCGCTGAATCCGATAATGACCTCCGTTTTGTCATAGGGCATCACGTTTTCTGACAATTTAAGTAACTATGTTAAATAAGACAATACCTCAAAATAAATGAAAATAGACTCATAAAATTAATTTTTTATTACAAGAGTTTCATGAAAATCATTTTTTTAACTGCAATGAGCTCACTAACACACACTTCTTCCCTGTGAGGCTTCTCTTGGTACATTTACACTTGTGAGTAGCATCTGTAATGTCTCTCTGAAGCGTCCAACAGTAGTCTGCCATCATTGTAATGCTCCATCTTCCCTGGTATCTTCTTTCCATCTCTTTAAAGTCCTGGTGGAATCGTTCACCTTGCTCTTCACTCACAGCTCCCAAATTTTCAGGAAAGTTGTCAAGGTGGGAATGGAGGAAATGCACTTTCAAACTCATCAGGCAACCTAAAGCTTGAAATGCTTTCAGCATTCGTCTGATGATTTTTTTGTAGTCAGAGTCTATGCTACTGCCTAAAAATTTCTCTACGACCTCTTTAAATGCAATCCACCCTTCTTTTTGATGATGCGTCATGGTATTGATAAACTCTTGATCAGCTATAAGCCTTCTAATGTCTGGTCCGACGAACACACCTTCCTTCAATTTTGCCTCCGAGAGGCTTGGAAACTTGGTGACCAAGTATTTCAAGCATTCTCCATCTTTTGGAAGTGATTTTCCGAATTGCTTCATCAATCCCAATTTGATGTGAAGAGGTGGTAGAAGAGCTTTATGGGGAGGAACCAAAGTTTCTCAGAGGACATTTTTTTCACCAACTGTGAGCACCATCGGCTGCCAATTCTTCTTGGTCCAGTGGTTTTGTCAGTCTCGACTGCCCCATAGACACAGAAAACAAGGGTATTTAGTATACCCAGCTTGTTGCCCGAGCAGCATGCACAAGACTTTCAAATCCCCGCACACTTGCCAACCGTGGTCTTCATAGTTAAGTTTACGAAGAACCAATTCTCGTAGGTTTCCTTGAGTTGTACGGAATGACCTACAGGGATGGAAGCATAAAAAACCGCCGTTGTGGAGTAAAACTGCTTTGAGACTTCTTTTTGAAGAATCTATAAAAAGACGCCATTGCGCTGAATCATATTGGATTTTGAATTGACCCATCAAACCTTCGACATCAATGCAATAAACCAACTTTTCTTCCTGGGCAAAGTAAGGAATGAACTCGTCTTCACGATGTCTGAACCATGAGAAAGACACTCCTGGCAACAATAAATTCTTGCTTTTGAGCCTCGATCTGAGTAACTTAGTGGCATCTTTGGGAAGATTCAAGTCTCTTACCAAATCATTCATCTCCTCCTGGGAAAACAATTTTGTTCTTGTATCATCTTCAAAGTCAGAACTTGATTCATCATCTGGTTCAGGTATGACTCCACCTTCATCGGAGCTAGTTATCTCTTCCAAGGTAGCAGGGGCCTTGGGTACTGGTATATCTGTGCCATGGGGGATGGGATGAATTGCTGAGTGAATATTGGGGTATGAAATGGAATGCTTCCATTTTGAATTATACCCTTTCACATCGCATGAACAAAAGTAGCAATCGTCACTATGGTTCTTTTGCTCTCGCCATACCATAGGAATCCCATAATGGAAAGCTTTTTTCTTAGGCCTGTTTCACACTTCCGTTTGTGACCATCAGTCAAGATCCGCCGATTTGGAAAAAAAACATATCCGCCATTTTTCTTGGCAGATCCTTTTTTTCCTCATAGACATGCATTATCGGTGGATCTTGACGAATGGTCGTCCGTTTGATCCATTTTTGTACGGATCCGCCAAGATTTTGGCATCCGCTCAGCGGCCCGAACGGAGCATGTAACTTTTTTTTGTGTCCGGATCCGCTATTTGCAGATTTAACCCACGTTTCTGTCTGGCTGCTGGAGAAAATTCTCTCTCTCTCTCTCCTTTTCCCCAGGCGCGGTTCCTTTAAATTTTTACCTTCGGCGGATCCGTTCATCCGCCGATCCGCTGACCCCCGTTTCAGTCAGTCCGCCTGCGGATCCGTTTTCCGCTATTTTGGCGGATTTTAGCTGACAGAAAAAACTGAAGATGCCCAAGCTTTATCTTGATCTCCAAGCTTTAGTCCGAAATATGCGAAGTATATTTTTTTCACAAAGTCTGTAATATTCAGCTGTTGCTTCAACACTGTATATTCACCACAAATGTAACAGAAACTGTCAGGCGAATTAATACACTTCCGCTGAGTCATAATGCTAATTTTGGGAAACACGGTTGAATGTGACGAGCTAACACGAACTGAGATTAAAAAGTGTGAACAGGCGAGAAGCAAGATAAAACAATTGAAACAAGCCGGGGCATGTCAGAGCCCGCTCGTTCAGCTTGCAACATGTTGATGCTGGTTTCATTAGCTCACTCTGCAAGTTCTTTTCTTTGAAAGTTATATTTTTTTGGCATTGTATATCTTCAATGCATTGATGTGAATTAATTAATAGTAATTTTGACTTTTTCAAAACCCTAAGATAAAAAAAAACCAAAAATTGAGAAAAATTTACTAAATTTGAAGAGAATTTTGCATTTTGTGGCAATCCTGACGTCCAGGATTTTTTTCAATATTTCTTTTGTTTTCAGCACACCAAAATACATGGAAATTAGATGAAAATAATCAAACAGCTTTTTAGTCGCAGACCTGTGTAATAGGTCTCAGTTACCACAACTGTCTACAAAGAAAACTGTTGCTGATAGCAACCAATCACAGCTCACTTTTCATCTTTTAAACAGCTCTGGGACAGCGTGGCGAGTTTTGAGTGGCGACTTTTGTGTTTGGACTTTTATATGGTGAGATTGGTGTATGTGTGGTGAAATGTGTGCTGAGGGTGGTATATGTGTTGGAGCACGTGGTAGTGTGTGGCGCATTTTGTGTGTGTGTTTATATCCCCGTGTGTGGTGAGTATACCATGTCAGGGCCCCACCTTAGCAACTGTACGGTATATACTCTTTGGCGCCATCGCTCTCATTCTTTAAGTCCCCCTTGTTCACATCTGGCAGCTGTCAATTTGCCTCCAACACTTTTCCTTTCACTTTTTCCCCATTATGTAGATAGGGGCAAAATTGTTTGGTGAATTGGAACACGCAAGGTTAAAATTTCACCCCACAACATAGCCTATGACGCTCTCGGGGTCCAGATGTGTGACTGTGCAAAATTTTGTGGCTGTAGCTACGACGGTGCAGATGCCAATACATACACTTTTTCCCCATTATGTAGATAGGGGCAAAATTGTTTGGTGAATTGGAACGCGCAGGGTTAAAATTTTGCCTCACAACATAGCCTATGACGCTCTCGGGGTTCAGATGTGTGACTGTGCCAAATTTTGTGGCTGTAGCTGCGACGGTGTGGATGCCATTCCTGGACATACACACATACATACATACATACATACATACACGCCCACATTTAGCTTTATATATTAGATGTTTGATATTTTTGAACAAAAAGCTATAAAGTGATAGTGTGTAGTGAAAGTACTAATGACAGATTTTATAAGGTTTAATTGAGGAAGAAATACAGTGAATGTTTTACAAAGTTTGAATAAAGATGTGAGAATGGAATAAAAATGTGGAGAAGATGAACCAGGCAATAGCATTTGTCACTCAGTAAAGAAGAAAGTAGCAAATGTGAGAGATGGCAGAAAAAGAAATGTGTTGCTAGCAAATGTGATACTCAAGTTAATAGTGAATTTGTTGCCATAGCACTTTGAATTAGGTAGCATAACTTTAAATATAGATAGGCAGTTAAATTGTTTGTAACATTCAAGAAACTGTGCCTCCCACATTGGGAAGTTTAGTATAAGAAATGTTCATTATGCAATATAAAATTTTTGTATGTTCCTGTATTGTCAACTTTGTTTAACTTGCAGCCTGCGAACGTGCTGTGTTTAACGGGGGGTATGTGGCGCCCCTGAAGCTCGGTCGCCACAGAGGTACTGCACCTCCTCCTGAGGTGTGGTGCCCCACCATCCAGGTAAGGTGGGAAGCTCCTGACCACACTCCAACACCTGCACCCGACACCACAAAGTAGTGTAGCAAAGCACCTTCGGCGGCTCCCTGCTTGGAGTATAGCAAAGCACCCATTGGTGGCTCCCTGCTTGGAACACGAAACGTGCTGGGAGGTGGGTGGAGTTGAGTTTACATTAAAAGAGCGGGAAGAGTTTAGGATTCAGCAGTTACTAGTCAGTCATTCAGTCATAGTCATTCAGTCAGTCACTGAGAGTGAGTGAGGATGCAGAAGGACAGAGAGTAAGACAGAGAGGATCCCCGGGAGAGGGATGGATGAAGTAAGTGCTGCAGCAGGCCACAGTGACCTGGGTCTGCTAGCACAAGAAAGAGACATAGAAAGGACACCTGATAGTTCCATAGAAAAAAAGGATTAGTGCGGAACGTGAGGAGTAAAAGAGAGAACATGATGTGGGTTAGAGAAGAACCCTGCCTAGGATTTCTAGGCGCAAGGCCGGGGCCCGGTCCCCGAGGTTGTATGGATACTAATGATCCTGCAGCAGACACCGGAGGAATAGAAGTTAGCAATACTTTATTCCCACGTCAGACTAGGGGGCACAACAGCAACATTGATAGTGAGCCGGGACTAAGAAGCAAGAAGTCCCGAAGCAGGCTACAACTATCTGCCGTACAAGGAAAGTTCATAAGAACATCGGACAGGAGGAACTCCAGTGTAACTCAGTACTGGGAGTACTTCATTTATAGGCGTTATAAGAGGAGACGTTCAGAAAGGTACATGTTGGCGGAGTGTTGGAAAGCAGTATTCCACCTGGCCTGGAGGTTGACTGAGTCCCTGACCCGGAGGACACGGCACGGAGGCAGGCACCTCTTTGCACAACAGACTGTAAGTAAAGCTTTGAAACTACATGCCCTGGTGTCCTCCACTTATTCCTGCGCCAACACACCCGGCACTGCTACATCTTGGTGCCCAACACCGCCTGACCTACATCTCCCCTTGGCCTCCACATCTACACTGCCCTGGGACTACAGCTTCACGTGTGGGGAGCTTTTACATCTTTGCTGCACCATACCATCAGTCCCAGAGGATCTGCATGCAGTGTCGGCTTAACACCTCCCTTGCCAAACAACACAGGTGGCATCACGATCTATTAATTTAATCAACTACAATCCACCATTCAATCTTCCTTTTACTTGGGCGCTCAGGGCCAAGGACCGGGTCACCGCTGCTGTGACACCTTTCCCCCTGAGTGACCGGCTTGGTACCGAGTACCCCACAGCCCTGGGAGGGCGACCCAGATACACGGCTCAGCAGTCAGTATCACACAGGATAGGATTAGATACATGGCTCAGCAGTCAATATCACACAGGATAGGATTAGATGCACGGTTTTTATGTGCAATATAATCATTATAATTTGTTATAACTAACCACAGTTGGTTACTATGCCCAGGCAACACCGGGCTCTTCAGCTAGTATAATATAAACACCAGCAAATCTAATAAATGGATAATTAGATACTCGTGTCCATGGGATTAGCTCAGTATTGTAGCTTCATTGATGTAAAATGGGATAAGCTGCAATAAAAAGTGCCGTCCTATGAACAGTGTCTCGGTTTCTTCACACCGATTGCTGTTTTGCACATCGGCAGCAAATAAAATGTTCTTACCACCGACATTTGGTTTAAGTCCGGGATCACACATGCGAGAAACTCGGACGAATCTCGCATGTTAATACCCGGCATTGCCGCCTGCACTCGGGAGCGGAGCGTGCGGCTGCATAGCAATGTGTGATCCTGGCCTAATTTGAAAACTCCCACATCAGGTGTCTGACAGGTTCACTGCCAAAAGGGTTTCTGGGGATTCAAATCAGCAATAATTTCTTTAATGGGAAAAATAGGTATGCATTTATTTTTTGTATTTCTGAATACTCCATTTATTATCAACATTGTGAAGGTTTCTTTGTTTTTTTTTTTGTTGTTTGTGAAGTTGCCTTTTTCATATTTTACTTTATAAATAAAAATGACAGACCACAAGGCTGAAACAGTATAACATCATATATTACATGTGGGTGCAGATGAAAAGAAAACCAACACAATCAGCCCATGGAAAATCAGTGTAGGACACACTGTAATCAATAAGAAGCCGCAAAAGGAAATCAGTGCATAGATGTCCAAGGTATGATAAAATCACAAATCTTTATTAGATAACACAGGTAGAAAAGCACAAACAATGACAAACAAAGGGTGACACAAACAGAAGCAGAGCAAGAGGGCATACAGTGTCAAAAACCTCACTCTGACCCTTATCGTGAGTAAACACCTGGTGGTAAAGATAAATAAGTATCTAAGTATAAACACCCAATATATAGCAGGCAGACCAGTGAAAAGCAGTAAGGGGTAAAATCCCCAGCTGGACAGCCATATAATCAGGGGTGAAGATACAAAGACACAAAAGCAAGGTACATACCAGGAGGGGAGAGGTGAGAGACACTGAATCCAAAGCTCAGCTGACCCCGACGTACGTTTCGGAAATGATCTTCCTTCCTCAGGGGGCGTGTCAATAGGGTGTTAATTGCGGGTTAAATAGGGGAAGTAAAAACAAGCACCAATCATGAGGGGTGACGCTGACCAATCCCCCCACATCCCCCATCACTGCCTTAGCTGGCGCTGATCAGCACGGGGCCCCATGACGTCAGACGCCAGACCACAGGCAGACGGGGGCGGGACAGGAAGCGTGTCCACCCACACATGTACAGGAACAGGAAAGACGGCCGCCACCATCTTGGATATGGGCAAAAGGCAGGAAATCTGCCAGAACTGTGAAGGGGAATAGTGAACGTCCCTGAAAAGACCTTACAAGATAGAAGCGGGCTGAATAGCGCTACAACTAATTTAGTACCCTAATATAACAATGTAGTAATGCATCACCAATGATATACAAATTAATTAATATATAGGGGAGCGCAAATAGGGCATTAGCAAGAAATGGAAATGTAAACTAAGTGTATAAATTACATCTAGGCAGCAAGAATAATCGGTAAGATGAGAGGCAGAGCACATAATATTACAGAGTTAATAACAATAACCAGTGTTCAGTGCCCATACCTATCATATATAATCGAATACATGATTTTAAATACATAAAGCTCCACAAAAGCTGTATACGTGTCAATATATACATCAGTATACACATCCATAATATTGAGCCATAAAATACACCTATATATGGATACAGCAACATCATTAGTCCAGCATTCATAATAATGAGATGGAGAAAAAAAAAAAAAGGACTAGGGCACCACCATATTCTCCATGAAAATGTGCCATAAATTAAACTTGCACATAAATACAGAGACATTATTAAACCAACATTCATAGTATTGTGATGAAAAAAAGATGATGAGGCCTTGAAACCGCCAAATTCTCCATTCAAAATGTGCCATAGAGTAAACTGGCACATAAATACAGAGGCATTATTAGTCCAGCATTCATAGTATTGCGATGAGGGAAAAATGAGGCCTTGAAACCGCCATATTCTCCATACAACAATGGAGGAGTAGATGTATCTTCATCTTCCCAAGTAGGATATCCATCCAACCCAGCAAGGAAAGCCACAAGAAAACCATCAGACAGGTGCCTGCAATTAAAACTAAAATAAAAACAAATGTTAAAACCAAAGACACAAAGAGTCACCCAACTGGCAGCAGCAGAAAAGGGGATAGAGAGGATAATCATAAAAATGGAGCAAATGACAGACACTCATTAAGACACCTCGGATGAACCGTTTGCAACTTCCAGATCCACCTGGTTTCCAATTGACCCAGCCTTTTAGATAGGCCCCCACCTCTGATATCTATTCTCAGAGCCTCGATGCCACGCACTTTAAATAAAGATGCGTCACATTTATGATGATCTTTGAAGTGCTTGGGAATAGTTCTCAGGGTGGAGTCATCCATGTGGTCCCGTGCCGCCTGGATCCCCAACACATGCTCCCGCACACGGACCTTTAGTTGGCGTGTTGTAAGGCCAACATAAATAAGATCAGCGCCAGCTAAGGCAGTGATGGGGATGTGGGGGGATTGGTCAGCGTCACCCCTCATGATTGGTGCTTGTTTTTACTTCCCCTATTTAACCCGCAATTAACACCCTATTGACACGCCCCCTGAGGAAGGAAGATCATTTCCGAAACGTACGTCGGGGTCAGCTGAGCTTTGGATTCAGTGTCTCTCCCCTCTCCCCTCCTGGTATGTACCTTGCTTTTGTGTCTTTGTATCTTCACCCCTGATTATATGGCTGTCCAGCTGGGGATTTTACCCCTTACTGCTTTTCATTGGTCTGCCTGCTATATATTGGGTGTTTATACTTGGATACTTATTTATCTTTACCACCAGGTGTTTACTCACGATATGGGTCAGAGTGAGGTTTTTGACACTGTATACCCTTTTGCTCTGTTTCTGTTTGTGTCACCCTTTGTTTGTCATTGTTTGTGCTTTTCTACCTGTGTTATCTAATAAAGATTTGTGATTTTATCATACCTTGGACATCTATGCACTGATTTCCTTTTGCGGCTTCATATTTTACTTTATGCAAATAAATTTTGGTTTGAATTCTTGCTGCAAGATGGTTTGTATTCTTGTGTTACCTGACATTAAAATTCTGGTAATGTCTATTATAAAAATGTATCCCTATCGTATAGCTATCAATGTAGTGTTGGGAGTAAGCAATGCCACAGGAGATAGGGGTTGTGACAAGAGTTGAGCGAATTTTGCAAAATTTGGTTCGGATTACGATCGCCGGCGAATATTGTATTTACAGTATTCACCAAACGTCAATGGGTCTAGAGTTGAGCGAATATGTTCGGGACTGATCGTCAAACATAAATTCTGCACGAATAGAGTACAAAAAAGCCATGAATATGGCAAACTCGGATTTGAGGATGGTTTCATATTCTCCAGTTGTAAGGCTACACGAGATGGAAAAAGCTGACCATACACATTGGGTAGCCGTGTGCTGAATGTTCGGCCAAAGGCTATCACTCCCGACTCCACATACTTGTGAGTGCTGGGGATTTTGAGATTATCTCCCCTGAGAACAAAAGTATCAGACATTGCCGCTCCACCTGCCCGGTCCTTCTCTCTCCTATCGGGGAAGAGCCGGGAGGTGCCCCTACACATCAGATGGCCGAGCGATCCTCCCAAAATCTGTGGCTTTGACCGGCTTTCAACTAACATGTATTGGGGCTGTTATTCTGACTGTCCCAAAAAAGGTAATGGTAAACTGTACCTCCCTTCTAATGGGATGTTGTCCCTTTACCTCTATGTAGTCCACCTCTAATTGGCAAGTAACAGTTCGGTGCTCATATTCTGCTACATGTGTAAGCTATTAAAATGAGCCTTTATTAGATTTTAATAACTTCATTATTCACTATTTTGAAGTCTTTTGGGTCCTGATTTATTAAGCTGATTTCAGCAGAATTCTGGTGAAGTTGCGCAAAAATATTGCAACATTTGGAGTTTACTTTACAAGCCAGCTATGCCAATATGGACAGGGCATGGCTGCACCCACCTGCATAAAGAGTCTGACTGGGGTACATTGACGGCACCAGAATTGGGTGTACTCCAGCAATCCTCTTCTTAAACTGGCCTGCACAGCACAGTCTTAATGAATCGTGCCTTCTATTTCATTATTAAAAAAAAAAATTGTATATAATTATTTTTTTTTCCCCAAGCCAAATCTAACCACTATTATTTCAGTTGCCAATACTTGCAGCAGGTCTTTGAAACCAAAATCGGCCAAGATATAAAAGTACATGCGAATAATTGCACTATGCTGGACTATGGATACACAAACACTGTATTTTTCCAGTTAATGATCTTCACTTGTAGGCTTTCCGTGAATGCTTTATATGTGTATCAATTTTTTTTATTAAAGTTGTGGATCATTTGAATCTTTTGTTTGTTGCAATGTAGCAACAAAACTGTTTGGGTATGACACTTGCGCACCGCAAATACCGCAGCCATAGGAGACTAGAGACGCACAGACCACAATCTCCTATATTGTGTCTGCCTCAGCTGTGGACTGTGTATTCCCCATGGGGTGTCCAGTTCAACGCTGCGGGGGAGTCAGGTGCCATTTTATTGTAGTCCAGAACTGTGCTCTTCGCTACAATTTACACCCCAATATCAACAGTTCACGTAGCTGTCGGTGACAGGAGGTCTGCGCAGTGGTTGTGAGATGTGGTGAGCACAGATCAGGAGCCTGACGCTGTACTAATATCAGGCTATTGAGCAGCTCGGTGGCCTGGGATTAGTCGTACAATGTCAGCCTGCCGACCTGTACTCACTTCAGTATTCAGAGTTCATCATCACGTTGCTGTGCTCTGAACACTGACTCATCTCTGCTCAGTCAGTGTAAAGCCTCATTCAGATGTCCCTACATGATACATCTGAGTGAGGCTTTACACTGAGCACAGCCATGTATCTAGTCCCATCATGTGTGACGGTCTGCTGAGCCATGTATCTCATGCGGTCACTGAAACGGTGAGCAGCGCAGCTTCAACTAACAGAATCGGTGCTAACGACCGACCTCTGTGTCACTGTCCACTTGTCAATATCACTTTGCCGCCACTAACAAAATGGCTCCTATGCTTCATCCTGCCTTATCCTTTGGCAAACATCTAGAAGGCGAGGAGTGACGTCTCACACATGGAGCAGATCCCACCAATGTGTACTGCAGTTGCACTATCTCACATTACATTAAATTTTTATGGCAAATATCAGCAGTTGCCCCCCACTCCCTCCAGTTTTTCAAGTTGAAAATATGAACAAAAATTGCTATTTTATACCATTAAAAAATATACGTTTTTGCATTTTTTTTCCAATTGTTGAGAAAAAAATGGGCACATTCCCTTTAAATCTTCCAGATCCATTTATCATGTACTGTAGATTATAAAGGGAATGTTGCTGATTAAATGTAGCCATTAAAATGAACTGTCATGCTCTGACTGGAACTAATTGTTTTTTGTTCTGGCTCTGACCGCCGTGAAGCCTAAATGCCTGTAGGTCCACTCTGATTGTCACTCGGGATCAGGAAAAAACTTTATTTTTTTAATAAAGCCAATCGGTTCATGTTTTGTACTCCGTTAAGTGAATAAGGTAAAGCAAAGTTCTATGATCAACCTCCGACCCTTCCTTCTGATGTCTGCTCCTTCTGACATGGATATATTCTCAAGGTCCATACAAGAAGATGTCATAACTATTATTGGCATAGTGTGTTTTTTTAACCTATGCATTGTCTTAAGCGTTCTGGGTTGACAAATAACCTGAATAAATGTTCGGCACTCCTCACTAAGGAATTTGGCAGGAGATAGCAGTAATTACATATACTACTACTACTACTTTTTGAAGCTATTTGACTATGGAGCCAGCCTGGTATGTATCTCGACCCGTGTGCCCGACCACAGACTATTTAAAAGTTATTTTTTAGCATCTCCATTTGGACTACAAGCAGTGAGCTGAATCCATTTTTTTTCTTTCTTCTTGATGGCTATAGCTTAATTACTTAATCAAAGTTCACATTGTGTCTTTGTCTACGGTTGGGGGCTTGCAGCTGAAGCCCTAGAAAAACGTTTTCCGATGTTTGTGTTAATGGAGCCATCTACTATATAATAATTCTGTCTGTCTGTTTGCAACGGAAATCCCGCGTCGCTGATTGGTCGCGGCCGCCCGGCCGCGACCAATCAGCGACAGGCGCAGTTCGGCCACAAATTGGCGCAGAATTCGAACGACGCATGCTACCGCTACCATCGGGAGATCTGCGGCTCCTGCCGCACGGATTTGCCGCAATCAGCGATATTGGCGTGGAATTTAAAGGGGATCTGTCACCCCATTTTTGGCCTATCAGCTGCAGCCACTGCCATCAGGGGCTTATCTACAGCATTCTGTAATGCTGTAGATAAGCCCCCGATGAAACCTGAAAGATAAGAAAAAAGAGTTAGCTTATACTCACCCCGGCGTTTGGTCCGGTCCGATGGGTGTTGCTGTCCCATCTGACACCTCCCATCTTCATATGATGATGCCCTCCTCCTTGCTTCTCCCTCAGTTCCTGCGCACGCATACTTTATTGGCCCTGTTGAGGGCAGTGCAGAGTACTGCAGTACGCAGGCGCCTGACCTCTCTGATCTTTCCCGGCGCCTGTGCACTGGAGTACTTTACTCTGTCCTCAACAAGGCAGATAAAGTACATGTGCGCAGGAGCCGAGGGAGAAGCAAGGAGGAGGACATCATTGTATGAAGATGGGAGGCACCGGACAGCGACGAATCACCGCCCCCGCCCCCGCCCCCGGTGAGTATAATCTAACGTGATTTTCTTATTTTTCCGGCTTCATCGGGGGGCTTATCTACAGTATTACAGAATACTGTAGATAAGCCCCTGATTGCGGTGGCCCCTGCTTATGGGGTGACAGATTCCCTTTAAATAAACTACATACATATTCTAGAATACCCGATGCGTTAGAATCGGGCCACCATCTTGTTGATTATAATGATGTAGATGGAGTCATTGTGTGCTCTATAGGTCATAATTTTTGGCCTCGTATGCCTTTTTGAGGCAGACACCAAGATGGCGTCTTGGTGCCTGCCTCAAATAGGCATATAATAATGCTAACATAGAACACTGACTCTGCCTGCATCATTATATTCAATGTTCCTGTTGGTGCGAACATCTGAATCCCATTCTATGGGGCTTCAGACACAAATACCGACAGGGCCACTGATCATAGTCCAACGTGAACAGTCTGAGAGGCACGGCACCGTATAGGGAATGTGTGTCTGACTGCAGAGCCCCCATAGATAGGTTAAGCTATAAAGGAACTTTGGGCAGTGCTTCCCCCCTCCCACTACTTCTCAGGTGATGCCATATATTAGAACGCCCACTGACCAACGGGAGAAAGGGGAAGGGGCGTCCGGCCACACCCTCAGGGGTTAAATTCTTGTGCTGGGCCGGATAATTCCTCTTCCTCCCCTGGCTGACCATTCGAAGTTTTGTCCCACCCTCCCTCCCTTATAAATTCGCAATTGTGCTGTGCGGCTATTGTATATAATGTTTATTTAAAAAAAAATAAATTTTGGACTATGTTTTCATTACTTACATGATTTTGTTGTATCCAATGTCACAGCGGTAGTATGGGGGGCAAAGGTTCGTAACCTCTCATCAGCTTCCTTACCCACTGTCAGTTATGGGGGGTTTTCGGCTCTGAGTCTGTTGAGAATTTGTATTTGCCTCTCTCGGTTTAGAATTCAATAAACTGTGACCGACCTGTTCAACCCATCCAGGCCTTTTTGTTGTTTCGTTATTATGGGATTGGTGGGAGGCGGGGAGGCACCGTTTACGTCATACGGGTCTCTGCAGTCTAAGCAGGACTGTCTTAAGATGCCCAAGTCCTACTAGTTAATGAATGTCTCTAGAACCTTTTATAAGGGAATAATTGTCATGGCTAGATGATGACAAGGTCACAACATCTCCCACATCGGCAAGTATGTAGTCAGTAAAGGGAAACCTGTCACCTCGTTTTTCAGCTATAAGCTGCGGCCACTGCCTTTCTACTGCATTCTAGAATGCTGTCGATAAGCCCTGAAAGGCAGTGGCCGCAGCTTATAGCTGAAAAACGAGGTAACAGGTTGCCTTTATCAATGTAAGCCTATGGAGCATCAGAACAAGGCCCCATAGGCTAGTATAATAGAAGAGACTTCTCGCTCACACCGAGAGCATAGAGTGAGCCGAAGAGTCTGGAGAGCGATGAAAGGCGATTCCGACAGCTAAATAGGAAAGGGTTATTATTTACAGTTAGAGCAGTCACACTGTGGAATGCCGACCACAAGAACTAGTAATAGCAGACACTACAACAGCTTTTAAAAAGGGCTGGATGATTTCTTCAATACACATAACATTGTGGGTTATATTTAATTTAGTGACAAAATGGACAATTGGTGGAGAAAGGTTAAACTTGATGGACCTAAGTCTTTTTTCAACCTTTGTATGTAACTATGTATCTATGACATCACATAAAAGTGGAGCTGGACAGAGCTTGATCTCAGAGAAGACAGCAGTTGGGAAGTATATTACCCCACCACACTACAGTACATACACGTTTAGTGGAAAAAAACAAAACTTCATGAGGATACTTCAAACATGTACGACGTACAGTATTGGTATGCCATATATTTCAGAAATATTCTATTACAAAGGAATATTAATTAATTCAGAATTTTTATTTCATTTTTTTAAATTAGGAATTCCCTATCAGTATGTCTTTGGAGTGTGGGAGGAAACCGGAGTACCCGGAGGAAACCCACGCAAACACGGGGAGAACATACAAACTCCTTGCAGATGTTTTCCTTAGTGACATTTAAACCCAGGATCCCAGTGCTGCAAAACAACAGTGCTAACCACTGAGCCCCCGTGCTGCCCAAGTACAGCTTTGATGATGGACTTGCTGTAATAGATGTATATGGTGCCCTAAAGACAAATTGGACAAATGCATCTTCTGATGCTGCGAGCGGCCCTGGATAATCCACGCCGGCAGGATGATATAATCCGGCGGAAGATGGATCCTAGGAGAAGAGATATAAAACTAATTTAAGTAATGGGACTCCGTATTAGAGGATACTGCTTTGGTGTCATTGTGGCAGGACGGTAGAGAAATCTTATCCGTGCAGAGGAACAGGATCATTGTCACTCATCATACATGTGACAATCCCACCACTGACAGAAAACATCTCCACATGAATTATTCTCACTGGCCAACATCAAACAACATAGACCTTATTATCACACTTACGTCTTCTAGGTTCTCGCTCTTCTACTATTTTGGCATTTTGCTCTTCTACCAGTTTTATTGCAGAGTTATTTTTCTTCTCAACTAGAAATTCATATAAAAAGTGAAAAAACAAGTCAATGATCATTGTCAGTCATCATACATGTGACAATCGTACCCACTGGGAGTTAACATCTCCTCCTCGTGACTAATTCTTAATCGGCGACATCAGACAACATAGACCTTATTGTCACACTTACCACTGCTAGGTTCTGTCTCTGGGACTATTTCTGGGTCTTGATCTTCTCCCAGTCTTAGTGCAGATGTATTTATTGTCTCAACTGGAAATTCATGTAAAAAAGTAAGAAAAACAAGTCAATGATCATTGTTAGTCATAGATGTGAAAATCCCACCACTGACATATAGCGATGAGCGAGTGTGCTCGTTACTGGAGTTTTCCGAGCATGCTCGGGTGTTCTCCACATGTATTCAGGTTCTCTAGCAGTCTCAAATCATGCAGCTGCGGGGACTAAAAGTTGATTTCCGAGCACGCCCAAACTACTCAGAGAACACCCGAGCATGTTCGGAAAACTCGAGTAAAGAGCACACTCACTTATCACTACATATAATATATCCTCCTCATGAATTATTCTCAGTTGCCGACATCATACAACATAGACCTTATTGTCACACTTACCTCTGCTAGGCTCTGTCTCTGCAACTATTTCTGGGTCTTGTTCTTCTCCCAGTTTTAATGCAGATGTATTATTGGCCTCAACTGGAAATTCATATATAAAAGTAAGAAAAACAAGTCAATGATTATTGTCAGTCATAGATGTGAAAATCCCACCATTGACATATAGTGATGAGCGAGTGTGTTCGTTACTCGAGTTCTCCGAGCATTTTGAGGGTGCTCATGAATTAAGTTTTAGTCCCCGCAGCTGCATGATTTGCAGCTTCTAGACAGCCTGAATACATGTGCGGATTGCCCGTTTTTTTGGAAATCCTCACATGAATTCAGGTTCTCTAGCAGTCTCAAATCATGCAGCTGCGGGGACTAAAGCTTGATTTCCGAGCACGCCGAAACTACTCAGAGAACACCCAAGCACGTTCAGAAAACTCGAGTAAAGAGCACATTCGCTTATCACTACATATAATATCTCCTCCTTGTGAATTATTCTCAATCGCCGACATCAGACCACATAGACCTTATTGTCACACTTACGTCTGCTAGGCTCTGTCTCTGCCACTATTTCTGGGTCTTGCTCTTCTCCCAGTTTTAATGCAGATGTATTTTTTGCCTCAACTGGAAAATTATATAAAAAAGTAAGAAAAACAAGTCAATGATAATTGTCAGTCATAGATGTGAAAATCCCACCACTGACATATATAGCAATGAGCGAGTGTGCTCGTTACTGGAGTTTTCCGAGCATGCTCGGGTGTTCTCCACATGTATTCAGGTTCTCTAGCAGTCTCAAATCATGCAGCTGCGGGGACTAAAAGTTGATTTCCGAGCACGCCCAAACTACTCAGAGAACACACGAGCATGTTCGGAAAACTCGAGTAAAGAGCACACTCACTTATCACTACATATAATATATCCTCCTCATGAATTATTCTCAGTTGCCGACATCAGACAACATAGACCTTATTGTCACACTTACCTCTGCTAGGCTCTGTCTCTGCAACTATTTCTGGGTCTTGTTCTCCCAGTTTTAATGCAGATGTATTATTGGCCTCAACTGGAAATTCATATATAAAAGTAAGAAAAACAAGTCAATGATTATTGTCAGTCATAGATGTGAAAATCCCACCATTGACATATAGTGATGAGCGAGTGTGTTCGTTACTCGAGTTTTCCGAGCATTTTGAGGGTGCTCATGAATTAAGTTTTAGTCCCCGCAGCTGCATGATTTGCAGCTTCTAGGCAGCCTGAATAAATGTGGGGATTGCCCGTTTTTTTGGAAATCCTCACATAAATTCAGGTTCTCTAGCAGTCTCAAATCATGCAGCTGCGGGGACTAAAGCTTGATTTCTGAGCACGCCGAAACTACTCAGAGAACACCCAAGCATGTTCAGAAAACTCGAGTAAAGAGCACATTCACTTATCACTACATATAATATCTTCTCCTTGTGAATTATTCTCAATCGCCGACATCAGACAACATAGACCTTATTGTCACACTTACGTCTGCTAGGCTCTGTCTCTGCCACTATTTCTGGGTCTTGCTCTTCTCCCAGTTTTAATGCAGATGTATTTTTTGCCTCAACTGGAAAATTATATAAAAAAGTAAGAAAAACAAGTCAATGATAATTGTCAGTCATAGATGTGAAAATCCCACATTGACATATAATATATCCTCGTCCTCAATTATTCTCAGTCTCCGACATCAGACCACATAGACCTTATTGTCACACTTACCTCTGCTAGGCTCTGTCTCTGCGACTATTTCTGGGTCTTGATCTTCTCCCAGTTTTAATGCAGAGGTATTTTTTGTCTCATCTTGAAATTCAGATAAAAAAGTAAGAAAAACAAGTCAGTGATCATTGTCAGTCATAGATGTGAAAATCCCACCATTGACATATAATATATCCTCCTCCTCAATTATTCTGTCTCCGACATTAGACAACATAGACCTTATTGTCACACTTACCTCTGCTAGGCTCTGTCTCTGCGACTATTTCAGGGTCTTGATCTTCTCCCAGTTTTAATGCAGAGGTATTTTTTGTCTCATCTTGAAATTCATACAAAATAAGTAAGAAAAACAAGTCAGTGATCATTGTCAGTCATAGATGTGAAAATCCCACCATTGACATATAATATATCCTGCTCGTGAATTATTCTGTCGCCGACATCAGACATCAAAAACCTTATTGTCACACTTACCTCTGCTCGGTTCTGTCTCTGGGACTATTTTTGGGTCTTCATCTTCTCCCAGTTTTAATGCAGATGTATTTATTGTCTCAACTGGAAATTCATGTAAAAAAGTAACATATAATATATCCTCCTTGTGAATTATTCTCAGTCGCTGACATCAGACCACATAGACATTATTGTCACACTTACCTCTGCTAGGTTCTGTCTTTACTACTATTTCTGGTTTTTGCTCTTCCAGTTTTAGTGCAGATGTATTTTTCATATGAACTGGAAAATCATACATAAAATGAAGAAAAACAGGTCAATGATAAACTCCTATAAGATTAGAGTCTTATCTTTATGGTTGCTGCTGCCGGATTGCTATGAGCGCAACCCTGTGGTCGGCGTTCATAGCACACCTATAATTCTGCTACATAGAGGTGATCTATGCATCTCTTCTATGTAGCAGAGACGATCGATTTATGGCAGTTTCTAGCCTCCCACGGAGGCTATTGAAGCATGCCAAAATAAAAAAATTGTTTTAAAAATATTAAAAAATGTAAAAAAACAAAAGTTTAAATCACCCCTCTTTCGCCCCATTCAAAATTAAACAATAAAAAAAATCAAACCTACACATATTTGGTATTGCAGTGTTCAGAATCACCCGATCTATCAATAAAAAAAGGATTAACCCTATCGCTAAACGGCTGAGCGAGAGAACAAATCGAAACGCCATAATTAAGTTTTTTTTGCCACCGCAATATTGCATTAATATGAAATAACAAGCGATCAAAAGAACGCATCTGCATAAAAGTGTTATCATTAAAAACGTCAGCTCGGCGAGCAAAAACTAAATCCTCGCCCAACCAGAGATCCCAAAAAGTGGAGACGCTACGGGTCTCAGAAAAGGGCGCAATTTATTTTTTTTTTTTGCAAAGTCTGGAATTTTTTTTCACCACTTAGATAAAAAAGAACCTAGACATGTTTGGTGTCTATGAACTCGTAATGACTTGTAGAATCAAAGTCACAGGTCAGTTTTAGCATTTAGTGAACCTAGCAAAAAAGCCAATCAAAAATTAAGTGTGGGATTGCATTTATTTTGCAATTTTACTGCACTTGGAATTTTTTATCCTGTTTTCTGTTACATGACATGGTAAAACCAAAGATATTGTTCAAAAGTACAACTCGTCCCACAAAAAATAAGCCCTCATACGGCAATATTGACCTAAAAATAAAAAACTTATGGCTCTGGAAAGAAGGGGAAAGAAAAACGAAAACGCAAAATCGAAAAAAAGATTCGGGCGTTAAGGGGTTAAAACATCTGTGGCACATTAAGGGTATATATAGGGTTAGTTTGGGGCCTGATTGAGCCATGGGCAGAGTATTCGTGATCAGTATCAGGCACCAGACTGTATGGCCCCTTATACCTTTTAATGCGCAGCACATAAGAGTGAGAATTTTATACAGTAAAGTGTTGGATTGTTGATTATTTTAAAGGCACAAAAAAGCAGTGATTTTCTGAGCCCTCATGTAACATTTACATTACACCTTATGATCAGTGGCGACAACAAGATGTCCTATAGACCTGCACATACCTGGCAATATGGGAGAGGGTGACTTGTTGTTTTCAGTAGCGAAGCACTGGTTATCACCATCATTTCCAGTTGGAGAAGATTCTTTCTGCCTGTTTAGTAGAAAAAAAAAATAAATTACATGTGAAAGCAATGAAAAATAAAAAGACTCCTTTTTTATGGGCAATTAGGACACTTGGACAAAATGAAGGGTATACCTTGCACAGGACTGCCTTCTGTCAGCAAGAATGAAGAATAACTAGTAATAAAGGGCTTTAATGAAATGGAAATGAAAGGCTGGTCATAATGATCAACTGTTATCACCAGCGTTATCACAAGCCAGACATTACAGTGATGATCAATCATGGGGGCGGTGAGTTCTGGATTTAGTATTGTGTCATATGCGTCTTGTATTTGGTATTCTGAAGATATGTCAGTACTATACCCTGTAATAATCTACTCACACGTCTGAGTGTTTTGTGCTGGTCTCTAGAGAGCTATCTGGAGATGGCTCATGATGTTCATCTCTCATCATCATGGTATTGGGGTCATATAGCTAAAATACACAGAGTAAAATTAATTATATATATATAGTATTTTCATACTATTATAGTTATAGTTTTGTGGATTTGCTGATCATATACATACCTTAGAAAGTCTTTGAGAAGATGATACATAGTTTAGACTTTCTGGCCAATCACTGACCTCCTCACTTGTGTCATCCTCATCTGAATCCATATGTTTGGGTCTCTCAATGCCAGCTACAAAGTACAAGTATTATCAAAGATTATTAATATAATCACAGACAGTCACCAAGTTATTACTAATAATGATGGGAACATATTGTCACATAAAATGAAAGACAAGACAAATGGCAACTTTAACCAGATGACGTCTCATTCTACTTACTGAGAAAGTAGCGGGTGTCCTCCTCTGACGTAATATCTGGCCTTAACGTTGGCATATTTTGAAGGTTCTCAAAGTCTAACTCACTCAGGAATGGATGACTCTTGATTTCATTTGCTCCTCCTGGAAACGGAAGACAAGAAAAAAGTGATCCAGACAATGTTAGGAAGACTGTACATTTTAAGTTAATCTAAACTGAAGATATAGCAGATCCAAAATATACTGTAAGTCATGGCATGAAGAATGGGGAATGGACAAGACGATAACGCAGAGACCTCAGTGTTTATCCTCATGGAAATGATCTATTTGTCAGGTCACAGAGGAGCTATAAGTCATTATTAATACTACTATATATATTACCTGTCCCGAGTCTATGTGTTGGATCTTTTATGAGTAGCTGAGTAATGATGCTTTGAGCTTTGGGATGAATAGCATGCTTTTTAAATTTCAAAGTGATGTCATCTGTTATGTAAAAAGTAAATATTACAGAAAAGAAAGTCTCTACATTTACTATCATTTAAAAAAACTCATCAAAAGCAACAAGTAACTAAATCAAAGAATGAACATAGCAACTGAACCAAATTACTGTGGCATCACACAGCATCAGAATATTTTACTTACCTGTGGTGATACTGTTAAAAATAATACTTTTGTATCTTCCTTTAAATGGCACATCACCAGTAAGAAATTTATACATGATGATCCCTAGTGACCACCAGTCAATAGGCCTTCCGTAGCGCTCCCCTAAGATGACTTCTGGGGCTATATAATGCAAGGTGCCAATCTTCTGAAAACCAACAGAACAATAAGAAGATGATCAATGAAAATAACTGTGACAAATAATATCAGTGGAAAAGTTTTCTATGTGAGAAAATATCAGAGAAGCAGAAATAGATCAGATCTGTAAAGAATAAGTTTTTTATGTATAGCTAACCCCATCATCTGGAAACTCTCTGGTGATGTCTTCAGTTTGAGCCTTGTAAATGTCTGATGTTGGTCTCATGAGTCCGAGTTTTGAAAGCCCAAAATCGGTGACTTTGATATGTCCAGTTGATGATATCATGAGGCTGTAAAAGAAAAGATATTGTCAGCCCTAAGTAATAACCCATAGACTGTATACCAAACTATAACTGTCTCCCTTTATTATACTGCAGCGTTCACTTACTTTCCAGGCTTCAGGTCTCGGTGAACCACACCATAGCTGTGCAGATATTCCACAGCAACAACCGTTTCTGCAAGGTACCTGCGGGCCCAGGCGAGGGATAAATGACCATATAACTTTAAGAGACTGCCACAGTCTCCTCCTAGAGCAGAAAGCAAATATGACAGGTGAGGGTTTGTTACAATGTAAGTTACACATGATGAGTGTGAATGAGAAATAAGCTGAGACATTGGGGCAGGGAGTCAATCATAGAGATACACTGTGTACTGTAGAGCGTATACTGTATACTGCAGAGTAATCCTATACAAAAAGAGAGCTGAGATCTGCCCCCTGCTGGTAAACTCTTACATTGCACTGTCAATCTCTGACAGCGGCATTTACAGCAGGTGACCTGGAGGTGAGCTGCTCTAAGCACTCATCGCTCCCATTCCATGTCAGTGGTTTGCTATGGCTGCTGAGTGTCTGCGGAAGACTACTATCCTTGCCACTATGGTACTTCTGTGAAGGTCAGTGTGTAGCTTGGCTTCATAGTGGACCAAGATTTTTACCATATTCTGCAATGCCCATATTGCAGTACATAGTAATTACGATTATATAATCGCAAGTTCAGGTCCCTTATGGAGACTAAAAAATAAAATAACAAAAATATTTGGGGAAAGAAAATTTTATATAAACATCACTTTTTTCTCCATTCAAAATAAATAATAAAAAAACAAACTCAGATGGAATTGCAGTGTTTTTGTTGCCCCAACATCAGAAAAAAATGCAATAAGAAGCAATGAAAATTATTATCTGTCAGAAAGATGTAACCTTCCTAATCTGTTCTTCTGAGCATGTAGAATAATGAAATATAAATACATTGGTAGCTTTATATATTTAAGCAGAAATGGGCTGATTATAGATACAATGGATATGTCTTACCTGCTTCAAAGTCCATGACCATACACAGATGTTGTTTAGTTGGGAAGGAACAAAGCGTGGAGACAACAAAGGGACAATCAGCGAATATTGCGATGTCCCTTTCCTGATAGGCCATTTCAAGATACTCTGGATCCTCCAGGTTACTCCTTGCTTGTTTCTTCATGGCGAATACCTTGTTTGTGTCTTTATGACGCACTAAGTGGACGGCCCTGTAGAGGAGAAAAATCCATAATTTATACAGAATTCTTACTAACAGTCTGTCTATACTGTATGTCAAATGATCTTCTGTCCTAATAGTTAATAGTGATTAATAGTGATGAGCGAGTATCCTCGTTACTTGAGTTTTCCGAGCATGCTCGGGTGTTCTCTGAGTATTTTGGCGTGCTCGGAGATTTCGTTTGTGTCGCCGCAGCTGCATGGTTTGCGACTGCTAGACAGCCTGAATACACGTGAGGAGGAATGCCTGTTTGTTAGGAAATCCCCACATGTATTCAGGCTGTCTAGGAGCCGCAAATCATGCAGCTACGGCGACACAAACTAAATCTCCGAGCATGCCAAAATACTCAGAGAACACCCGAGCATGCTCGGAAATCACGAGTAACAAGTATACTCACTCATCACTAATAGTTAATACTAGATGTATGGCTGTCACTAGAAACCAATGTCTGGAAATACACAAAATTACTCAGCATAAATGATCACTTAGGGCTCATACTCACTTACGAGAGACTCGCATGATTCTCGTGCTAGTCTCTCGCATGAAAACTCGGCACTACCACTGGCACTGGGAACAGAGCGTGCGGCTGCATAGAGATACATGTAGCCGCACACTCCAGTCCCAGTGCCGGCAGCTGTGCCAGGTTTCCATGTGAGACTGGCACCAGAATAGTGCGAGTCTCTCGCAAGTGAGTATGAGTCCTTATGGGAGGTTTTCATACATATCACATCATAACTGAGGTGAATCGGGACAAATAGATGTGGAGTAGATGACTAGATGTAGATTAGATCTAGTGCAAAGTGGTACCGATAACAACAGCTCGACACACCAAAAACAAGTCCTTACAAAGCTCTATGGGATGAAAAAATAAAAATGTTACAGATCTTGGAATACAGTAACATTTAGATGTGGACTCATATACAGGAATTTCCGTAAGGCAGGACATATAGACTGAGGCATCATCATAAGGAGTTTGGGAAAAATGAAGATTATACATAACGCTCACCCAAAACCTCCACTGCTGATCTCTTTGATCTGGGTATAGTCGCTCTTACTTGGTTTTCTCATAGGGGTCAGTGATCTGATCACGGCCTAGAAGAATAAGAAATGACAATAAGACATATAAGTTGCAGGAAGATAAAAGCTGCAGATGCAGGAACTTCTCTACATTATGTCCCCGCTGATTACACTGCAGCAGATGTAGAGGACATGATACCAGCAGGACGCTCCCCAGACACTATTATATTATAGGGATATCCTCCATACACATGTATCATTGTACTGGAGGGGATGGTAAGGGACATCACACAGAGGAGACAGGAATAATAATAATAGGTCCAATCTACATTCATTAAGAATAGAGTTAACCCACTGTACTCTGGGGTGTAACATGTGATGTGTAATTCATACCCCGTTATCTGATGATATACAGATGTTTTCTCTGATACTTACACTGGCAGATTCGGGGATCTCTGGTGTCTCAGATATTCCACCGTCAGCAGTTGCCGGCTCAGTTGTCTCTAATATAATGATAAAATAATGAGACATCATGTATTAGACTATATCAGAACTTAATATATAACACATTGATATAAGGAAGGAAAGACAAGTAAATGGTATAATACTAGTTATATGGATATTCTGCACATACTGTATATACTTATGGCACATCCATAGATAGATATACTCTGCCATAAATGTGTGATTGTTCGGGATCTGACAGTGACTTGGATGGGGACCTTGTGAGGTCCTCTGTGCATTTTGGGGCTGAGAAGATCCCAGAAGAGAGAACCAGAGGGGTTTTCAGAATTGCATGAGCCCTCTCCATTACAGTCTACAGGAGGTTCAGGAGCCGTCACCGGCCTCATACAGAGGATGAAGAGTAAATTTATATATTCTCTGGTGTCTCCATAATATTAATGTTTGTAGGAATGCGAGATGATCAGCTTACCTTCAATCAGATCACTTTTTAGCCCTGGCTCACTGGTATTGGGGTCAGCGATATTTCGGTGTTGCCCCTCTTTGGAGTCACCGGCCGGTGTTTCCTGATGGATATAATATGTGCAATTAATATAACAACTCACAAATACTAAATTACAGTACACAAAAGACAGAATGGACTAAACCTGGAATAACATAATTGCGGGGAATATACACGGCCGCTCTGCCCAGTAAATCCACATTAATATATAAGGAACTTGTATATACAACAGTTCTCCAATAACATCTATTACCAGAACTGCAGCATTTACAAGAAGGAAGATTGTGAAGATAAAGCGAGACCGATGTGATATGAAAGGTCCGCACCACTGAGCACAGTACAGACTGTCACCACAGAGGATGGAGCAGAGACAGGCTGCCATAAAAGATCCTGTATCTGCCTGGAGCGGACAGGAGGCTTCTATAATGAGAAATATGACAATCTGCTATATGACTAGTAATCTGGAGAAGATCAGACAAGAAAGACCTGAGATATAGAAGATGACAGATTCTTACCAAATGCTTCAGTGGGCGGGCAATAAACTCTAGTACATACAGGAAATGTTGGGCCAATTGTTTAAAAAAGGCCAAATCTCCACATTGGGATTTTTCTTCAGCCTATAAAAATGGAAATAAACAAAAAAGGAAAATCATGAGAGAAAGTAGAGAATATAGGACGCTATTTATGTCACCATTTTACTAGTGCAATCTACAGCTACAATTAATACATATATGGATATTTCTTATAAGCTATAAATTATATTGCTCTTGGCCAAACTACATGTTTCATGTAAATAAACTTGTATTTTATAAATATTATTCATTATTGTTTCATGTGCTGTGAATATCATTTATTACTATTGTTATATGCTTTGCCCAGATTGTCTGCTACCTGTTGTACTAATGTCCTGATGTTCATCTGTAAATGCTCAAGATATTCTGAGCTTATATGACCTTGTTGGTGTTTGGTCAGGCAGTCTCTCACTTGCTTCACAACTAGCCGGTAAGTGAAGCTGAGGACGCCATCGGGTACTGGTAGCACATGGGCAGGGGCATAGATGGTAAGAATCCCCTGGAGTAGTGCCAACTCCTCAAGTTTATCTGAAGAAATTCCAGACATTTCAAAAAAATCCAAGTGCAGTCAGTATATCACCAGCTTCATAGCCAATCACTGACAACAATGACACCTGGGCAGTAAGCACTTGGGTAGGTAGTGGTGGTGCATTATGATGTCATAATGGAATCTTGTGGTGGAATGTTAACATGCCATCAGTGATGTCATCATGGAATCCGGGGATGGAATCTTAACCCAGTTACAAGTTTGAAAGTATAGTTACATCCATGGTTGTGTCTCTGTCTTTTTTTAGGCAGCACCAGAGCCCGCATCTCTACCCATACATGACAGCTGATGTGATCAGCTGTCATGTCCTGCAAATAGATGCAGATGGATTTTGGCTGTCAACCACTTAAATGCTGCTGTCAATCACTGACAACTGCATATCAGACGTGCTATCCGAAACCGTGTCACAAGTCTCGCTCAACAGCGCCCTTGTCACATGATTCTGGGGTTGCGATGGGTTATCATAAAAGCCGGGGGTCTGCAGAAGACCAGTGTGCCTGTCCATTGATCTTCTTTTAGGAACACCGACTCATGGCCGGCGTTCAGATGTTTTTCCCACCACTTAATTAAAAAAAGGACCTATACATGTTTGGTATCTGCATTCTCGTACTGTCCTGTAGAATCATATTACCAGGTCAGTTTTAGCATTTAGTAAACATTTTAAATTAAAAAAATTTGTGGAATTGCACTGTTTTGCAATTTCACAGCACTTGAAATTTTTCCCCCGTTTTCAAGTACAATATATGTAATCTATGGTGATATTTAAAACTACAACTCAGCCTGCAATAAACAAGCCCTCATAGGCTATATTGATGGTAAAAAATGTTCTGGCTCTGAGAAGAAGGGGAGCAAAAAAACGAAAGCACATAAAATGAAAAATCGTAAGGTGGTGGTTAAAGGGGCATCTCACCATAAAGGGAAGTTGCCTAGAAACATTCTAGTAACAATTAAAGTGGCAACATAATTTGTTGAGCATCAGAACCAGAATCAAGGATAGAGGGAAAATCATGGCTTTGCTCTTCTTATCAGGCTTTTACATCCGTCTTTCCCCCAAAAAATTATTTAAACCAGGTTTTGGATGCTAAATATTCTTTACATGTGTAAACATTTACTTTTTCTTCATATTGTGACCAGGGTGGACTGGGAGTAAAATTCAGCCCTGGCATTGTAGAGCACGCGGGCCCACGCTATCACCGCCCCTCCCCAGCTTGTGTTTTATGAATATTATCCATTATTGTTTTATATGCTTTGCCCAGATTGTCTGTTACCTGTTGTACTAATGTCCTGATGTTCATCTGTAAATGCTCAAGATATTCTGAGCTTATACGACCTTGTTGGTGTTTGGTCAGGCAGTCTCTCACTTGCTTCATAACCAGCCGGTAAGTGAAGCTGAGGACGCCATCGGGTATTGGTAGCACATTGTCAGGGGCATAGGTGGTAAGAATCCCCTGGAGTAGTGCCAACTCCTCAAGTTTATCTGAAGAAATGTCAGACATTTCAAACAAATCCAAGCGCAGTCAGTATATCACCAGCTTCGCAGCCAATCACTGACAATAATGACACCTGGGCAGTAAGCACTTGGTTAAGTAGTGGCGGAGCATTATGATGTCATAATGGAATCTTGGGGTGGAATGTTAACTTGTCATCAGTGATGTCATAAGGGAATCTGGTGATGGTATCTTAAAGGGACATCTCACCATAAAAGGAAGTTGCCTAGCAATAATTATTGTGGCAATACCATAGGCTGAGCATCAGTTTCAAACTCAGGCATGGAGGGAAGAACCAGATTTCATAATAATAATATTGCGATATATAGTTAAGTTCTCACATTGAATATTTTCACTGCAAAGAAAACACATTTTCTTACAGTCCCCACAAAGTTGATGGGATTTCTAGAAATCTCATGCCCACTGTGATTTTTTATACCCTGTATAAAATGACCTGCGGTGCGTGTGTTTGAAATCCACAATATACAGGATACATTTTTCTTGTGATTACGCTGAGATTTATATGCAGATTTTATCTATAGAATTGCATTAGATGAGGAAAATACGTAGGTAAAAAACGCAAAATTCATAAAATCCACACATGACTCTTTCAGTAAACCTTTGTTAAAGCCGAGTACCAGGAAGTATCAAAATTAAAGCAGATTTATTCAACACATAACATAGCAAATAAACAAAAAATCACAGTCAAAAAGATACAAAAATAGGTGGAAAATGCAGCAGAAAATCTGCGACATCAAAAACTCACCAACTACTCTTCACGGGAACTTAGCCTACCAAACAAATAGCACCAGAGCAGATCAAAATATTACCAGCATATACAGTAGTGATAATACCGCCATACGGATCTTGTCCCGCAAAAAACAAGCCACATACAGCATCATCAGCAAAAAATAAAAGTTATAGCTCGCAGAATAAAGCGATGGAAAAATAATTATGCTTTATGTAAAATTGTTTTCATTGCATAAAACCGACAAAGCATAAAAAAACTACCTAAATGAGGTATCGCTGTAACCGTACTGACCCGAAGAATAAAACCGCCTTATCAATTTTACCGCAGATGGAACGGTGTAAACGCACCCCCCCAAAAGAAATTCATGAAATGCTGATTTTTGTTCAATCTGCGTCACAAAAATCGGAATAAAAAGCGATCAAAAGATGTCACGTACCCGAAAATGGTACCAATAAAAACGTCAACTCGTCCCGCAAAAAATAAGACCTAACATGACTTGGTGGGTTAAAATATACAAAAATTAAAGCTCTCAATATGTGGTGATGCAAAAACTATTTTTACAATAAAAAGCGTCTTTTAGCGTGCGACAGCTGCCAAACATAAAAACCACCATAAATAGTAAATGAACCCCCCGTTATCACCCCCTTAGTTAGGGAAAAATAATAAAATTAAAAGAAAATGTATTTATTTCCATTTTCCCGCTAGGGTTAGGGCTAGGGCTAGAGTTAGGGCTGAGATTACGGTTAGGGGTGTGTTGGGGTTAGGGTTGGAGTTATAATTGGGTGGTTTCCACTGTTTGGGCACATCAGGTGCTCTCCAAATGCAGCATGGCGTCTGATCTCAATTCCAGCCAATTCTGCGTTGAAAAAGTCAAATGGTACTCCTTCCGTTCCAAGCTCTGCCATGTGCCCAGTGTTTTACCCCCACATATGGGGTATCAGCCTACTCAGGACAAATTGCAAAACAACTTTTGGGGTCCAATTTCTCCTGTTACCCTTAGGAAAATAAAAAATTGGGGGCAAAAATATGATTTTTGTGGAAAAAAATGATTTTTTTATTTTCACGCCCGGGCGTTATAAACTTCTGTGAAGCACTTGGGGGTTCAACGTGCTCACCACACATCTAGATAAGTTCTGTGGGGGGTCTAGTTTCCAAAATGGGGTCACTTGTGGGGAGTTTCAATAGTTTAGGTACATCAGGGGCTCTCCAAACGCACATGACACCCGCAGACCATTCCATCAAAGTCTGCATTCCAAAACGTCACTACTTCCCTCCTGAGCCCCGACGTGTGCCCATATAGTCGTTTTCTCCCACATATGAGGTATCAGCGTACTCAGGACAAATTGGATAACAACTTTTGGCGTCCAATTTCTCCTGTTACCCTTGGGAAAATGAAAAAATTGGGGACTAAAATGATCTTGTTTGTGGAAAAAATGCGATTTTTTTATTTTCATGACCGGGCATTATAAACTTCTGTGAAGCCCTTGGGGGGTTCAAAGTGCTCACCACAATCTAGATAAGTTCCTTAGGGGGTCTAGTTTCCAAAATGGGGTCATTTGTGGGGGGTTTCCACTGTTTAGGTACATTAGGGGCTCTCCAAAGGCAACATGACACCCGCAGACCATTCCATCAAAGTCTGCATTCCAAAACGTCACTGCTTCCCTTCCGAGCCCCGACGTATGCCCATACAGTAGTTTTCTCCCACATATGGGGTATCAGCGTACTCAGGACAAATTGGACAACAACTTTTCAGATCCAATTTCTCCTGTTACCCTTGGGAAAATAAAAAATGGGGACTAAAAGATCATGTTTGTTGAAAAAATAAGATTTTTTTATTTTCACACCCGGTCGTTATAAACTTCTGTGAAGCACTGGGGGGTTCAAAGTGCTCACCACACATCTAGATAAGTTCCTTGGTGGGTCTAGTTTCCAAAATGGTGTCATTTGTGGGGGGGTTTTTCACTGTTTTGGTACATCAGGGGTTTTCCAAACGCGACATGGTGTCCGATCTCAATTCCAGCCAAAAACGTCAAATGGCGCTGCTTCCCTTCCAAGCTCTGCCATGCGCCCAAATAGTGGTTTACCCCCACATGTGGGGTATCAGCGTACTCAGGACAAATTGCACAATAACTTTTAGGGTCCTGTTACCCTTGGAAAAATAAGAATTGAGGGCGAAAAGATCATTTTTGTGGAAAAAATATGATTTTTTAATTGTACGGCTGTACGTTATAAACTTCTGTGAAGCCCTTGGGGGTTCAAAGTTAACACCACACATCTAGATAAGTTCCTTGGGGGGTCTAGCTTCCAAAATGGTGTCATTTGTGGGGGGTTTCCACTGTTTTGGTACATCAGGGGTTATATATATACTACATTCATACAACATACATGCATACTACATACATTCTACATGTATACTACATTCATGCAACATACATACATACTACATACATGCTACATATATACTACATTCATACAACATACATACTACATACATGCTTCATATATACTACATTCATACAACATACATACATAGTACATACATACTACATACATACATACTGCATACATACTACATACATACTGCATACAATACATTCATACAATACATACATATAGACATACAGTACATATAACATAGAGTACATACTCACCATCACTTGTCACTTTGATCCCCGAAGCCAGTGTCATCTATGAAAAAATATGAAAATAACAAACAAGCCATATACTCCCTGATCCGCAGAAATCCACGAGGGTCCCATGCCGATCTCCCGTGGAGAACAGCAGCATCAGCTGATGCGACCGCTCTCTAGGGGCTTCACTAATCCAATGACGGGAGGTAGGTATCCTTCAGCACTGTATTCCTCCGCCACCGTAAAAAAATAGTCCCTAGTCTCACTTTTGGCATTGCTGTGTGAGAAAGTTCCCATGCAGCTTTTGCCATAAAGTGAGACCAGGGACTATTTTTTTACAGTGGCGGAGGAATACAGTGCAGAAGGATACCTACCTCCCGTCACTGGATTCCTGGAGCCCCGTAGAGAGCAGTCGCATCAGCTGATGCTGCTGTACTCCACGGGAGATCGGCGTGGGACACGCGTGTGTTATGACTGAGTCACCGTAGGAGGCAGACACAAAAATAGAAGCTACGTCCAGAAAACCAGAGAAGTTGGCAACTATCAGATTGCAGACCCCTGAACCTATCAACACAACTAGCAGTAGCCGTGGGGGGTTCCTACGATGCCCTAGACCCCTCGATCACAGCCGGAGAGCTAAATAGCCTAAAGACAGAAAAGGAAATCTAAACTGCCCCAGAGCAGACCCCAAAGTAAAAGGCAGCCCCCAACATATAATGACGGTGAAGCAAGATGAAAAAACACTCACACAGATAGAAAGATAGGCTGAGCAAATGATGGGGCCCAAGCCAACCAAACAGAACAGGAAGGTTGCTGTCTGCAATCTGCCAAAACCCTATCAAACACATAAGCCAACAAGCTGATATGGAAAAAGACCCTGAAGCAGCTAGGCTTCAAAAACTAAATCAGCACTCAGGTATTTTCAGAAGACAGAGCTAAAGGAATTCAGCACACCCCAGCAGGGAATGGCAGAAATCCAGAAAAACAAAGCAAAACAAAGTCAAAGCACAAATGCAAAAAGCCGAGCAGAAAACTTAGCTTTAGAAGAGCAGGAATTCAGACTGGTCTTCAAGGATCCCACAGAGAAATCACCCGCAGGGCAGAAGGGCGTCGGCAGCCTTATATCCAGTCAGTAACTCCACTCAGCCAGTCATCATCATCAGGCTCAGGTGTTTGATAATCAGGCTCACTACCTTTCTTTACCAGAAGAGGGAGTTCCTCGGGCCTCGGTAGTGAAGGGGAAAATGAACTCACAACACGCGTGGATTTCTGCGGATCAGGGAGTATATTGTTTGTTTGTTATTTTCATATTTTTCCACAGATGACACTGGCTTCGGGGATCAAAGTGACAAGTGATGGTGAGTATGTACTCTGTTATATGTACTGTATGTCTTTATGTATGTATTGTATGAATGTATTGTATGTATGTAGTATGTATGTATGTATGTACTATGTATGTATGTTGTATGAATGTAGTATATATGAAGCATGTATGTAGTATGTATGTATGTTGTATGAATGCAGTATATATGTAGCATGTATGTAGTATGTATGTATGTTGCATGAATGTAGTATACATGTAGAATGTATGTAGTATGTATGTATGTTGTATGAATGTAGTATATATGTAGCATGTACTGTATGTAGTATGTTGTATGAATATAGTATATATGTAGCATGTATGTAGTATGTAGTATGTATGTATGTTGTATGAATGTAGTATATATGTAGTATGTATGTATGTTGTATGAATGCAGTATATATGTAGCATGTATGTAGTATGTATGTATGTTGTATGAATATAGTATATATGTAGCATGTATGTAGTATGTATGTATGTTGTATGAATGTAGTATATATGTAGCATGTATGTAGTATGTATGCTGTATGAATGTAGTATATATGTAGTATGTATGTTGTATGAATGTAGTATATATGTAGTATGTATGTAGTATGTTTTTTTTTTTTACATTCAACACATTAGCCAGATGATGGAACTACTACTGTCCCATCATTGGCCAATGTGTCAATCACTGTCATTGTAGCAGGCATCGCCCGATGGGACTTGTAGTCCCATCGGACGATGCCTGCACACACAAGACCCCCTGCAGGCCCGCACAGACCACCGACAGCCGGCACAGGCCCCCGAGAGGCCCGCACAGACCACCGGCAGCCGGCACAGGCCCACGGCAGCTGGCACAGACCACAGACAGCCGGCACAGGCCCCCGAGAGGCCCGTACAGACCACCGGCAGCCGGCACAGGCCCCCAACAGGCCTGTACAGACCCCCGAGAGGCCCGTACAGGCCCCCGACAGTCGGCACAGACCCCCGAGAGGCCCGCACAGGCCCCGCCCGCACACACAGACACGCACAGTGTCCGCCCACACACCGCCCACACTCTTCCCCCTTCCCAAACAGGATGTACAAGGCAAGAAAGGGTTTTTTTTAATTACGATATTTCTGTCCCATTGACTTGAATGGGACTTCCGGTATCGGAATCGGCGATACCTGATACTTTTTGTGTATCGGGCCGATCCAATCCGATCCGATATTTCTGAATATTGGATGGTATCGCTCAACACTAGTTACTATGGACGCTGTATATCTATGAGTAGCGGTGGCCATGTTTTAACTGTAATGCGCAGTATGCCTGTCATTATGTTACCAGGGATGCTTTGTATTTATGAGCGGTGATGATTACTTCTTGTTTGTCACGCGCTATTAGGGCCTGGTCTCCTGTTTTCACACATATTGCAACGATTCACAGCTTATAATGATATGGTTTTGATTAAATGACGTATGAGGTAGAATAGGATGGGAGGTTCATCATGGTGATTGTTAAACACACCCTTCCGCTTTGATTGGCCAGTTTTGCTATATCCGATGTGCGATTGGTTGAGTTTGGGTATATATACTTACCTGTCTCCTATAGGCGCCACCCCCTGATGAAGGCTAAGGGTCGAAACACGTGTTGGGGAGGGCGGCTGTCCAGATCAGGTGCAGTGTAGCTTGTAAGTTATACCTTATACTTACCATACTCTTTGATGTCTAACGCTGTTTTCAGAAATTTTCCTGGTCCATGACATAAACTATGCATATACTGACACCTATTGGTGCTATTGGGTATTATTCCCATTATTCACATGGTATATCTATGCAGTGACACATATGGTGTTCACTATTTTTGCACTAATATTGCATTTTAATACCTATATATTTTTTGCACTTTATATACGTTTTCTTATTTGTATAATTATGATGTACACCTATAGGGAATTGATATAAAATTTTTACTAATTTGTATGCACCTTACTTATGAATATATATTATCATTTTGGTTTTTAAAATTTTTTTTTCACTGTTGAGATATATATATATTTGTTAGCACCATTTACTGCAATAATATGTCCTTATGAAATGGATAGTACTGCCCTCTTATGTATATTTTTATATTATAAAACACTGATGCTTTGCCACTTTTAAAATACCTCAAGTACCTTTATTTATAAAATAATAAAGAATGTATATATTTACATTCAGGACTTATGGTCAGTGTGTTCTTGTGTGTTGTGCTGGCTCACACCTTGAACCTGGTGGTGCAGTGCTTCCTAAACAATTATCCAGAGTTAACATCCCTGCTCCATAAGATGCGAAGACTGTGCTTGCATATCCGTCGCTCGCCCGTAGACTCCAGTCGTATGCAGAGGCTGCAGCGATCGCTCCACCTCCCCAAGCACTGCCTAATCAGACGTTGCAACAAGGTGGAACTCCACCATGCACATGGTGGAGAGGCTGTGCGAACAGAGGCAGGCTATAATGCATTTGTTGGAGGATACACGGGCAGGCAGTTTGAGGGCAGACATGGAGTTGTCGGGTTTGCAATGGTCCAAGCTGAAAGACCTCTGTAAAGTCCTTCAGTGTTTTGAGGAATGCACACGGCTGGTAAGCGCAGACGACGCCATCATAAGCATGAGCATACCACTTATGCATCTGCTCATGCAAACTTTGACGCACATTAAGGATCAGGCGTCTGCAGGAGGAGGAAAAGGAGGAGGAGGAGGAGGAGGGAAGCCTTGATGACAGTCAGCCATTGTCTGCTCAGGGAACTGTCCTGGACGAGGTGGAGGAAGAAGAGGAGGAGGAGGAGGATGAGGGGGATGATTATTTTGGGGAGGAGGATGCTTCTCGGGGGGGCAAGAGAAAATGTTGGCTTGCCCAGGTCATGTACAGGGTTTGTGCGTGACTGGAGGGATGTGGATTTGGCAGAAAGTGCTTCTCCACCCACCACTGTCAGTGCATCATTGACACCTGGAACATTGGCCCATATGTGTGATTATCTCTTGCGGATCCTAAAAAGGGACCCCCGCATTGTCAAAATTATGAAGGATGACGACTATTGGTTGACCAGCATCCTCGATCCATGCTATAAAGGCAAATTACAGAACATCATGCCACAGGAGAACCTAGAGCTAATACTGGCGAACAAACAAGCAACTCTGGTAAACCGTTTGTAAGAGGCATTCTCAGCACACAGCAGCGGTGCAGGTTCTACCACGAGCCGTACTGGGCCAAATAGAAGAGGTGTTCGTGGTGCACACAGCCGAACTGGCGTTGGAGACAGGGGTTTCATGACCATGTTGTGGACTGATTTCTCGAGGACCGCTCACATGACTGTTAATACTGAATCGATTGCAACAGACAGGAGACAGCAGTTGTCAACTATGGTTCAAAATTACCTCTCCTCCCCTATCGATGTTCTCCCTCACAGTTCATTCCCCTTTGACTACTGGCCCTCTAAACTGGACACCTGGCCTGAATTGGCACAATATGCCTTACAGGAGCTCGCTTGCCCTGCTGGTAGTGTGCTATCAGAAAGAGTCTTCAGTGCTGCTGGATCAATCCTGACAGAAAGAAGGACCCGGCTGTTGACCCAAAATGTTGGTGATCTCACCTTCATTAAAATGAACCATGCCTGGGTTTCAAAGGATTTTGTACCACCTTCCCCTGATGAATTGAAAAAGCAGGTAGTCATATACAGGATATTTCCCAAAGAGTGTATTACATAAACACAATAGAACCTCACAAAAATCCCTCCCAACTCACCCCCCACCCTCACCCGAAAAAACACCTCTCGTCTCTCCCGATGCATTTGATCTCTCATAGCTACAATTTTTGGGTTATATCCTCCTCAATGCTCTCATCCATGTTAATCTAGGAGGTGCCAACCCGGGTGTGTCCAACCAAGGTGCCCACATATCTTCCCATTTCTTAGTTGTTCTTCTCTTTTGATACACATATTTTTCCATATCCATATTATTATTAACTGCATCAGTAACTTCCATGATTGTGGGTATGGAAGATCTCTTCCAGTGAGCCACCACCCTTTTACGAGCTTGATATAATATTCGTGAGACTGCCTGCTGGTGCTCCTCCGAAAGCGGCAAAGTCTCCACCCGCCCCAGAAGAGCCATTTTGGGGTCTAGTACCATTTGACATTGATAGACAGTATTAAGTAAATCATTCACACCTCCCCAAAACCTACGTAACCGAGGACAGTTCCAGGTCATGTGTATCAGATCAGCTTTAGGCGTTCCACATTTCCAACAATCTGCCTCTCTAGCATAGCCCATTTTCAACAGCCATACAGGGGTTCGATAAACTCGATGAAACAAATAAAGATGCGACACTCTGAGCCTCGCTAACCGAGACTTTCGTGACTTCTTGCAATGCATTCTCCCATTCATCATCTGTTAAATCACCTACATCAACTTGCCACTTATTCTTCAGTGTCTCCAAACTTACCACTCTCTTTTCCAACATGGTTGCATATATCATGGATATAATACCTCTTGATCCTCCTCCCATCACTACTCTATCCAACAGCGGAGTTTTAGCTGGATTACCTAGTGGAGCGAGTCACTGTTGTGCTTCACAAGTATGTCTCAGCTGGAGATATTGAAAAAATCTTTTATTAGGGATGGAAAATGTCTGTTTGAGATCCTCAAAAGATCGAAACTAACCTTCCGAATAAAGCTGTGATACTAGTTTAACCCCTTCATGACCCAGCCTATTTTGACCTTAATGACCTGGCCATTTTTTGCAATTCTGACCAGTGTCCCTTTATGAGGTAATAACTCTGGAACGCTTCAACGCATCCTAGCGATTCTGAGATTGTTTTTTCGTGACATATTGGGCTTCATGTTAGTGGTAAATTTAGATCGATAATTTTTGCGTTTATTTGTGAAAAAATCAGAAATTTGGCGAAAATTGTGAAAATTTCGCAATTTTCAAATTTTGAATTTTTATTCTGTTAAACTAGAGAGTTATGTGACACAAAATAGTTACTAAATAACATTTCCCACATGTCTACTTTACATCAGCACAATTTTGGAAGCAAAACTTTTTTGTTAGGAAGTTATAAGGGTTAAAAGTTGACCAGCGATTTCTCATTTTTACAACAAAATTTACAAAACCATTTTTTTTAGGGACCACCTCACATTTGAAGTTACTTTGAGGGGTCTATATGGTAGAAAATACCCAAAAGTGACACCATTCTAAAAACTGCACCCCTCAAGCTACTCAAAAATACATTCAAGAAGATTATTAACCCTTTAGGTGTTTCACAGGAACTAAAGCAACATGGAAGGAAAAAAAGGACATTTTAATTTTTCCAACAAAAATTTTCTTTCAGCATCAATTTTTTCATTTTTCACATGGGCAACAGGATAAAATGGATCATAAAATTTGTTGGGCAATTTCCCCTGAGTACACCGATACCTCATATGTGGTCAAAAACCACTGTTTGGGCGCACGGCAGGGCTCAGAAGGGAAGGAGCGCCATTTGACTTTTTGAATGGAAAATATGCTGGAATATTTAGCGCTTGCCATGTCGCGTTTGGAGAGTCGCTGTGTGCCTAAACACTGGAGCTCCCCCACAAGTGACCCTATTTTGGAAACTAGACCCCCCAAGGAACTTATCTAGATGCATAGTGATCACTTTGAACCCCCAGGTGCTTCTCAAATTGATCCGTAAAAAAAAAAAAGTACTTTTTTTCACAAAAATTATCTTTTAGCCTCAGTTTTTTCATTTTCACATAGGCAACAGGATAAAATGGATCCTAAAATTTGTTGGGCAATTTCTCCTGAGTACACCGATACCTCATATATGGTCATAAACCACTGTTTGGGTGCACAGCAGGGCCCGGAAGGGAAGGAGCGCCATTTGACTTTTTGAATGGAAAATTAGCTCCAATCGTTATCGGACACCATGTCGCGTTTGGAGAGCCCCTGTGTACCTAAACATTGGAGCTCCCCCACAAGTGACACAATTTTGGAACCTAGACCCCTTAAGGAACTTATCTAGATGTGTAGTGAGCACTTTGAACCCCCAAGTGCTTCACAAAAGTTTATAACATAGAGCAGTGAAAATAAAAAATCATTTTTTTTCCTCAAAAATGATTTTTTAGCACGCTATTTTTTATTTTCACAAGGGTAACAGGAGAAATTGAACCAAAAAAGTTGTTGTCCAGATTGTCCTGAGTACGCTGGTACCCCATATGTGGGGGGGGGGCCACTGTTTGGGTGCACGGCAGGGCGCAGAAGGGAATGAGCGCCATTTGACTTTTTGAAATGAAAATTAGCTTCAATCGTTAGCGGACACCATGTCGTGTTTGGAGAGCCCCTGTGTGCCTAAACTTTGGAGCTCCCCCACAAATGACCCCATTTTGGAAACTAGACCCCCTAAGGAACTTATCTAGATGCATAGTGAGCACTTTGAACCCCCAGGTGATTCACAGAAGTTTATAATGCAGAGCAGTGAAAATAAAAAATCTTTTTTTTTCCTAAAAAAAAATTTTTTAGTTGGCAATTTTTTATTTTCACAAGGGTACTAGGATAAATTGGACCCCAAAAGTTGTTGTCCAGTTTGTCCTGAGTACGCTGGTACCCCATATGTGGGGGGGAACCACTGTTTGGGCACACGTTGGGGCTCAGCAGGGAAGTAGTGACATTTTGAAATGCTGACTTTGATGGAATGGTCTGCGGGCGTCATGTTACATTTGCTGAGCCCCTGTGTGCCTAAACAGTAGAAACCCCCACAAGTGACCCCATTTTGGAAACTAGACCCCCCCAAGGAACTTATCTAGATGTGTGGTGAGCACCTTGAACCCCCAAGTGCTTCACAGAAGTTTATAATGCAGAGCCGTGAAAATAAAAAATCATTTTTTTTCCCTAAAAAAAAATGAATTTTAGCACGCAATTTTTTTTTCACAAGGGTAACAGGAGAAATTGGACCCCAAAAGTTGTTGTCCAGTTTGTCCTGAGGACGCTGATACCCCATATGTGGGGGATGACCACTGTATGGGCACACGTCAGGGCTCGGAAGGGAAGTAGTGACGTTTTGGTATGCAGACTTTGATGGAATGGTCTGCGGGCATCATGTTACATTTGCAGAGCCCTTGATGTACCTAAACTGTGGAAACCCCCCACAAGTGACCCCATTTTGGAAACTAGACCCCCCAAGGAACTTATCTAGATGTGTGGTGAGCACCTTGAACCCCGAAGAGCTTCACAGAAGATTGTAACGCAGAGCCATGAAAATAAAAAATCTTTTTTTTTCCTCAAAAAATGAATTTTTAGCTCGCAATTTTTTATTTTCACAAGGGTAACAGGAGAAATTGGACCCCAAAAGTTGGTGTCCAGTTTGCCCTGAGTATGCTGATACCCCATATGTGGGGTGGGACCATTGTTTGGGCACACGTCGGGGCTCGGAAGGGAAGTAGTGACGTTTTGAAATACCGACTTGATCGAATGGTCTGCGGGCATCATGTTAAGTTTGCAGAGCCTCTGATGTGCCTAAACAGTGGAAACCCCCCACAAGTGACCCCATTTTGGAAACTAGACCACCAAGGAACTTATCTAGATGTGTGGTGAGCAGCACTTTGAACCCCCAAGTGCTTCACAGAAGTTTATAATGCAGAACCGTGAAAATAAAAAATCTTTTTTTTACTCAAAAAAGGATTTTTTAGCCCGCAATTTTTTATTTTCACAAGGGTAACAGGAGAAATTGGACCCCAAAAGTTGTTGTCCAGTTTGTCCTGAGTACACTGGTACCCCATATGTGGGGGGGAACCATTGTTTGGGCACACGTCAAGGCTCGGAATGGAAGTAGTGACGTTTTGAAATGCAGACTTTGATGGAATAGTCTGCGGTCGTCATTATGTTTGCAGAGCCCCTGCTGTGCCTAAACAGTGGAAACCCCACACAAGTGACCCCATTTTGGAAACTAGACCTTCCAAGGAACGTATGTAAGATGTGTTGTGAGCACTTTGAACCCCCAAGTGCTTCACAGAAGTTTATAATGCAGAGACGTGAAAATGAAAAAATCATTTTTTTCCACAAAAATAATTTTTTAGCCCCCAATTTTTTATTTTCCCAAGGGTAGCACGAGAAATTAGTCCCCAAAAGTTGTTGTGCAATTTTTCCTGAGTACGCTGATACCTCATATGTTGGGGAAAACCACTGTTTGGGCACACGTCAGGGCTTGGAAGGGAGGGAGCACCGTTTGACTTTTTGAACGCAAAATTTGCTGGAATCAATGGTTGCACCATGTCGCGTTTGGCGACCCCCTGATGTGCCTAAACAGTGGAAACCCCTCAATTCTAACTCCAACCCTAACCCCAACACACCCCTAACCACAGCCCTAACCCTAACACATCCCTAACCACAAGCCTAACCCTAATTCCAACGCTAACCCTAATTCCAACCCTAACCCTAACCCTCTTTCCAACCCTAACCCTCTTTCCAATCCTAACCCTAACCCTCTTTCCAACCCTAACCCTCTTTCCAACCCTAACCCTCTTTCCAACCCTAACCCTAACCCTCTTTCCAACCCTAACCCTAACCCTCTTTCCAACCCTAACCCTCTTTCCAACCCTAACCCTAACCCTCTTTCCAACCCTAACCCTAACCCTCTTTCCAACCCTAACCCTCTTTCCAACCCTAACCCTCTTTTCAACCCTAACCTTCTTTTCAACCCTAACCCTCTTTTCAACCCTAACCCTAACCCTCTTTTCAACCCTAACCCTAACCCTAATGGAAAAATAAAAATAAAAATATTTTCTTTATTTTATTAGTTGTGGGGTGATAATCGGGGGGTTTATTTACTTTTTCTTTCATTTTGATCACTGTGAGAGTGATCAAAATGAAAGAATTGAATCTGCAGCCGGCAGATTCGGGCGGGCGCACTGCGCATGCGCCCGCCATTTTCTAAGATGGCGGCGCCCATGAACCGGACCCGCCGGACACCGGGAGCGACACGGGGACTTAGAAGGTGCCGGGGGAGGTGAGATGCGGTGAGGGGGTTATCGGAAGCTGGCGGGGAGCAGAGGGAATGGGAGGGGGGCAGATCATGACAGCGGCGGCAGATCGCCGCTGTCATTCAGTTGCGGGGGGGGCGATCGCCGGTGGGGGGGGTGGAATCGGTGTCTCCAGCCATGTCCGATGCTACAGCAGCATCGGCCATGGCTGGATTGTAATATTTCATCAATTTTCATTGATGAAATATTACTATCGCTCTGATTGGCTGTTTAACTTTTAACAGCCAATCAGAGCGATCGTAGCCACGTGGGGGCGAAGCCACGCCCCCTGTGGAGAAGAACAAAGCCCCCTGTATCTGCGGGTCGGGTGACCTTTCAGTGACCTAGGTCACCCGACCCGCAGGGGGGCTTTAAAGTCATGACGCCACATAGGCGTCATGGGTCGTTCTGGCACGACTTTTCATGACGCCTACGTGGCGTCAAAGGTCGTGAAGGGGTTAAGCCCTCTCCTCTCCCATAGTTCAAACCCTCTAATTTATTTAGCTCTGTACATGTCAAGTTTCTCCAGATCAGGGAATGCGCCGTGACTCCCTGTATACCCAATATTTCTTTGACCGTGTTCCATACCTTATCCATGTACTTCATTATCGGAGTATTGATAGCTTGACCCTGACGGAACTGCACTGAGTCTAGCGCCTGCAGCAGTAAGTCCCTTCCCACTACGCATGTAAGCATACATCACGAGGAACTTCACATGAAGGAATCCTCCTCCCCCCATCCTCTAAAATGTTGCAACTGCGCTGCAAGATAATACAGAAATGGGTCAGGAACCGCTAACCCCCCCAGTTCTTTAGATGTACGCAAAACCTCCAACCGAATTCTAGGAACACTCCTCTTCCAGATAAGCTCTCTAAATATTCTGTTTATCTGATAAAAGATTCGACCAGGAATCCAAATGGGCGCATTGTGGAGGGCATACAAAGCTTGTGGCATGAGAACCATTTTTACCAGGTTTGCCCTTCCCACCATACTCAGTGGTAACTTGCACCAGTCATTTATTTTTTTTTTAAATTTAGCAAGTAGCGGGGTAATATTTAAATGCTCAAAATCTTGTATATTATATCCAAGATGAATAATGGAGAATTGGGCTGAAAAATGGCAAATGAGGTTTAACACAGATAAGTGTAAGGTTATGCACATGGGAAGGAGAAACAGATGCTACAATTACTTACTAAATGGGAAACTGCTTGGGAAATCAGACATGGAAAAAGACTTAGGCATCTTAGTCAATAAGAAGCTAAATTGGAGTGCCCAGTGTCAGGCAGCTGCCACCAAAGCAAATAGGGTCATGGGATGCATTAGAAGAGGTCTGGGGACACGAGATGAAAACATAATTCTCCCTCTGTACAAATCACTCGTCAGACCACCCTTGGAGTATTGTGTGTAATTTTGGACGCCGGTGCTCAAGAAAGACATTACTGAACTTGAAAGGGTTCAAAGGCGGGCTACTAAAATGATAAATGGAGTTGGTTCACTACAAAACCCAGAAAGGTTATCAAAATTAGGTCTATTTACTCTAGAAAAGAGAAGACTTACTGGAGACCTAATATATATGTGCAAGTATATCAGAGGGCAATACAGAGATCTCTCCAATGAACTGTTTGTACCAAGGACTGTGACAAGAACAAGGGGGCATTCTCTTCGTTTGGAGGGAAGACAATTTCTGCACCAGCATAGAAGAGCGTTCTTCACGGAAAGAGCAGTGAGGCTCTGGAATTCTCTTCCTGAGGAAGTGGTGATGGCCAACTCACTGAATGAATTTAAGAAAGGAATGGATGTTTTTCTTGTGAGTAACAGTATAGAAGGTTACGAATAACATAATATTATAGGTAGATGGTTGACCCAACTTAGGGGAAGGGATTTTTTTCCCTATGGAGAAAATTGGCTTCTACTCTGTGGGTTTTTTGCCTTCCCCAGGATCAACAATGCAGAACAGCTGCACTAAAAATAGGCTGAACTAGATGGACATAAGGTCTTCCTTCAGCCTTCAAAACTATGTTAGGCTGGTTTCACATTTGCGTTTTTTTTCGCGGTAATTTAGCGCTAAATAGCGCATGCGTTTTTTTTCCTATACTTTGCATGGGATGCGCTTATGTGCGCATACACATGCGTTTGTACGCGTTTTACCGCACATGCGTTTTTTTGTGGTATGCGCTCGGGCACACAAAATGCAACCTGTTGCATTTTTTGGTGCATCCGACTTGCCTCAAAAAAACGCATGCGCGCGCAATGCGTTTTTTTTACAGCAAGACACCCATTATAGTCTATGGGTGCGCATATGTGCGCATTGGCATGCTTATGTATGCGTTTTTTTGCACATGCGTTTTTTTTGTTAACCATGGAATTTAGGGGTTTGGGTTAGAGTTAGGGTTAGTTAAGGGGGTTTAGGGTTAGGGTTAGGGTCAGGGTCAGGGTTAGGGTTAGGTTTAGGGTCAGGGTTAGGGTTAGTTATGGTTTAGGGTTTGGGTTAGGGTTAAGTATGGTTTGGTTAAGGGTTAAGGTCAGGGTTAGGGTTAGGGTTAGGGTAAGGGTTAGGGTTAGGTTTAGGGTCAGGGTTAGGGTCAGGGTTAGGGTTAGTTAGGGTTTAGGGTTTGGGTTAGGGTTAAGTATGGTTTGGTTAAGGGTTAGGGTCAGGGTTAGGGTTAGGGTTAGGGTCAGGGTTAGGGTTAGGGTTAGGTTTAAAGTCAGGGTTAGGGTTAGTTAGGGTTTAGGGTTTGGGCTAGGGTTAAGTATGGTTTGGTTAAGGGTTAGGGTCAGGGTTAGGGTTAGGGTTAGGGTTAGGGTCAGGGTTAGGGTTAGGGTTAGGGTTAAGTATGGTTTGTTTAAGGGTTAGGGTCAGGGTTAGGGTTAGGGTTAGGGTCAGGGTTAGGGTTAGGGTTAGGGTTAGGTTTAGGGTCAGGGTTAGGGTTAGTTAGGGTTTAGGGTTTGGGTTAGGGTTAAGTATGGTTTGGTTAAGGGTTAGGGTTAGGGTTAGGGTTAGGGTCAAAGTTAGGGTTAGGGTTAGGGTTAGGGTCATGGTTAGGGTTAGTAAAGTCATGGTTTGGGTTAGTGTGAGGGGCCACCTAATGTTGGAAAAAAACGCAAACGCGGTAAAAACGCACTAAAAATGCATACAAACGCATAAAAACGCTGCGTTTTTTTCATGCATGCTCATAAAAATGCTTGAAAAAAACGCAGCAGTTGTATGCTTTTGTATGCGTTTTTTCAATGCGTTTTTTTGCGGGAAAAACGCGCTGCAAAAAAAAGCAAGTGTGAAACTAGCCTTACTATGAATTCCCAATTATTTAAACTCTTTGACTACATTTAATCGTCTGGCCAATTCCAAGGAGTTCTCGGGAGCATCTCCCACCGGCATAATTGAAGATTTCTCCCAGTTAATACATAAACCAGAGATCACTGCGAAGGATCCAAAGACTTACATTGCCACCCTCAGAGAAGATGGCCACTCTCCCAAAAACAAAAGCATGTCATCAGCATACAACACTAGTTTTTCTTGCAAAGACTCATACCAAAACCCCTTAATTTCAGGTGTCGCCTGAATTACTACTGCCAAGGGCTCAATGCCAGATCAAACAGTAGAGGAGACAGGGGGCACCCCTGTCTGGTCCCTATGTATAAGTTAATTGTATTTGAGATCTCCCCATTAATTCTAATTTTGGCCTCTGGACTCGAATTGAGCAGCTGTATCCAGGCAATACAATTTTTACAGAAACCCATCTTGGCTAATATAGCCCAGAGATATGGGTATTCGACGCAGTCAAATGCTTTAGCAGCATCCAAAAATGCAACAGCCCTAGGTTCCTATCCCTTAGATGGGATCTGTAAATTTAGATATAACCGCCGGATATTAATTGCAGTTGATTTCTCTGGCATAAAACCAGTTTTATCTGGATGAATAATACTAGATATTACTCCAGACAGCCGCATCGCCAGAATCTTTGCAAAAATCTTGACATCAATGTTTAAAAGGGAGATAGGCCTGTATGACTCTGGAAGACAAGGATCCTTATCAGCATTGGGGATCACCACTATGATTGCTTCATTCAAGGACCGGGGCAAGTGCCCATCTTCCCTAGCTGCCTCAAACACCTTCAACAGCTGTGGAGGCATTATATTTGAGTACTGTTTATATACCTCCACAGGCAGCCCATCAGACCCCGGTGTCTTATTCCCTGCCATAGAATCTAGAGCAGTGATGGTGAACCTTGGCACTCCAGCTGTTGGAGAACTACAACTCCCAGCATGCCTCAACTGCTGCCTCAACTGCTGCAGGTTGCAAGGGCATGCTGTGAGTTGTAGTTTTACAACAGGTGGAGTGCCAAGGTTAACCATCACTGATCTAGAGCCTCCTCTAAAGCCCCCGTTACACACTGCGATATCGCTAGCAATATCGCTGTAAAGTCACCGATTTTGTGACGTTGCAGCGATATTGCTAGCGATATCGCTGCATGTGATACTTACCTCCGACCGGCTCATCGCTGATCGCGCGAGAAGCTCCTGGACCATTCCTTGTCGGTCACTTCCTGCGGCGCTTCCTGCTGTGACGACGAGCGACGCGTGGACGTGGGCGGGAGGACGCAGGATCGCCGCGTCTGACAGGTAAGTAGCGATCCCCGTCCCCTGCGATGTCGCTGGTGAGATCTGCCTGAGTGGCAGCTCACTAGCGACCACCTAGCGATGCACCAGCGATCCTGACTGCGTCATATTCGCTAGTCGGGATCGCTGGTGCATCGCTAGGTGTGACGGTACCCTTATTCCTCCAGACTAATTGGTGCCTCCAGCCCAACAGCTTCCGATTCCGACAGAGAAGGCAGACCAGCAGTCCCCAAAAAGCTACTGAGCAACTCGTCAGAGAACCCGCCCTGCGAATTATATAATGTCTCAAAAAACTCGCTAAAAGTTGCTAGAATTGCCCCAGAAGATCTTTCTAGTTCCCCATTTTTGTTTTTTATCTCCGCTACCATTGCAGGGCCAGATTGAGTCTTGATCAGGGTAGCTAGTAGATGTCCAGTTCCCTCCCCCTCCCCGAAATAGACCTGCCGCCGGAAGTATTGTTTATCTGCAGCTTTTGAAAGCTTATGTTGGGTTGATTGTTTTTCCCCATCTTTTAATGCGTTAAAATGTATATCCGACTGAGTTTTCAAATATTGCAATTCTGCAGAGATAGCTTCCTTCTGTAAAAGTTCCTCATATTCTCTAGACCAGTGGTCCCCAACCTTTTTTGCACCGGGGACCGGTTTCAAGCAAGACCATTCTTCCATGGCCCGGCAGGGCGGGGATGGAGGTGTGGCAGGGGCGGGGCTTTGGTCATAAGGGGGCGGGGCTATGGACACGGTTGTAGTGTAGCAGTGCATACTTATAATTAAATAACATTTATAATGTGACTCAACTCACCATAGGTTTTGAATAAGTGCTCCATCACCCCCTTCTCCCCATCATTGCCTTCACCCCATCACTCCCTTCTCCCCATCATTGCCTTCTCCCCATCACTGCTGTCTCCCCATCATTGCCTTCACCCCATCATTCCCCTCTCCCCATCATTGCCTTCACCCCATCACTGCCATCTCTCCATCATTGCCTTCACCCCATCACTGCCATCTCTCCATCATTGCCTTCACCCCATCACTGCTGTCTCCCCATCATTGCCTTCACCCCATCACTGCAGTCTCCCCATCATTGCCTTCACCCCATCACTGCTGTCTCCCCATCATTGCCTTCACCCCATCACTGCTGTCTCTCCATCATTGCCTTCACCCCATCACTGCCGTCTCTCCATCATTGCCTTCACCCCATCACTCCCCTCTCCCCATCATTGCTTTCACCCCATCACTGCTGTCTCCCCATCATTGCCTTCACCCCATCACTGCCGTCTCTCCATCATTGCCTTCACCCCATCACTGCCGTCTCTCCATCATTGCCTTCACCCCATCACTGCCCTCTCCATCATTGCCTTCACCCCATCACTCCCTTCTCCCCATCATTGCTTTCACCCCATCACTCCCTTCTCCCCATCATTGCTTTCACCCCATCACTCCCCTCTCCCCATCATTGCTTTCACCCCATCACTGCCGTCTCTCCATCATTGCCTTCACCCCATCACTCCCTTCTCCCCATCATTGCTTTCACCCCATCACTCCCCTCTCCCCATCATTGCTTTCACCCCATCACTGCTGTCTCCCCATCATTGCCTTCACCCCATCACTGCCGTCTCTCCATCATTGCCTTCACCCCATCACTGCCCTCTCCATCATTGCCTTCACCCCATCACTCCCTTCTCCCCATCATTGCTTTCACCCCATCACTCCCTTCTCCCCATCATTGCCTTCACCCCATCACTGCCGTCTCTCCATCATTGCCTTCACCCCATCACTCCCCTCTCCCCATCATTGCCTTCACCCCATCACTGCTGTCTCCCCTTCATTGCCTTCACCCCATCACTCCCCTCTCCCATCATTGCCTTCACCCCATCACTCCCCTCTCCCCATCATTGCCTTCACCCCATCACTACCTTCTCCCCATCACTGCCTTCACTCCATCACTCCCCTCTCCCCATCATTGCCTTCACCCCATCACCCCCTTCTCCCCATCATTGCTTTCACCCCATCACTCCCTTCTCCCCATCATTGCCTTCACCCCATCACTGCCGTCTCTCCATCATTGCCTTCACCCCATCACTCCCCTCTCCCCATCATTGCCTTCACCCCATCACTGCTGTCTCCCCTTCATTGCCTTCACCCCATCACTCCCCTCTCCCATCATTGCCTTCACCCCATCACTCCCCTCTCCCCATCATTGCCTTCACCCCATCACTCCCTTCTCCCCATCACTGCTGTCTCTCCATCATTGCCTTCACCCCATCATTCCCCTCATGGCCTTCTCCTCATGTCCCCATCTCCTCCAGGGCCAGGCTACACAAACACAGACCAACACACACACACACACACACACACACACACACACACACAGACATACATGTACACACATTATACACACACACACAGACAGACATACATGTACACACAGACACCACCTCTCTCCTCTCACCTGGCCGCCGCCCGCGCTTCCTCGCACTGACACAGCAGCGGCCGCGCTCTCCTCTCTGTGTCAGTCAGAGACAGGAAGCGCGGGCGGCAGGCAGGAAGCTGGACGGGTCCTTGCAGCTCCGCTCCTGCTATTCCCTCTTGCAGGCAGCGGAGCTGCTTGATCGCTCCCTGCCCGCCGCTAAGAGCTGCTGCGCGCCGCCCCAGCCCCCGCTATGCCACTGACCGCCCCTGGCTCCCCTTGTGTCCGCGGACCGGCAAGGGCACTGCAGCGGCCCGGTGCTGGGCCGCGGACCGGCGGTTGGGGACCCCTGCTCTAGACTTAATTCTAACTCTATTCACTTCCGAGATCAACAGTCCTCTCAGATAAGCTTTAGACGCATCCCATATTATTTCCCTGGGGGCTGCACCCTCATTAATAGCAAAAAATTATTTTAGCAATCAGGGATCCTAGCATCTGCTTGAATAATAGGTAACCAGAATGCGTTAAACGACCATGGTGCCCGTTCCCCTCTCCCGCCATTTTCCCAATTAAATGTCGCCATAACAGGGGAGTGATCTGACAAGGCCCTAGGTTGATACTTGTTTGCATAATTATTACTAGGCAAGTTGTATTTGAGAGGATTCTTTTTATTATTGAACAACAACTATGTTCTCAATCAACCGAAAAGACTCATAAATATCAAAGCTTAATATTTTTGGAAGTTGGAGTGGGTTTTTTTTAGATTTGGCTATCTTAGGAGGATATCTGTTTGTGCAGGTAACTATTACTGTGCAGTATATACCCATCTCACTTGTTTATTTTCACCAGGTAAACCAATATAACAACACAAAATGTAGAAATAAACATTTCTGACATTCAAAACAAAAAAAAGGACCAACATAGCCACCTTTCTTTACGATGACACTCAAAAGCCTTCCATCCATACATTCTGTCAGTTGCTTGATCTGTTTACGATCAACATTGCGTGCAGCAGCCACCACAGCCTCCCTGACACTGTTCCCAGAGGTGTAATGTTTTGACTCCCCAGGTTCTCTGTGGGGTTCAGATTAGGTGAACAAGGGGGCCATGTCATTATTTTTTCTTCTTTTAGACCTTTACTGGGCAGCCACGCTGTGGAGTATTTGGATGCATGTGATGGAGCATTGGCCTGCATAAAAATCATGATTTTCTTGAACAATACTGACTTCTTCCTGTACCACTGGTTGAAGAAGGTGTCTTCCAGAAATTAGCAGTAGGTCTGGGAGTTGAGCTTCCCTCCATCCTCAACCCGAATAAGTCCCACAAGTTTATCTTTGATGATACCAGCCCATACCAGTACCCCACCTCCACCTTGCTGGCGTCTGAGTCAGAGTGGAGCTCTACAGCATTTACTGATCCAGCCTCGGGCCCATCCATCTGGCCCATCAAGAGTCACTCTCATTTCATCAGTCCATAAAACCTTACAAAAAACTGTCTTAGGCTAGTTTCACACTTGCTTTTTTTTGCAGCGCGTTTTTCCCGCAAAAAAACGCATTGAAAAAACGCATACAAAAGCATACAACTGCTGCGTTTTTTTCAAGCATTTTTATGAGCATGCATGAAAACAACGCAGCGTTTTTATGCGTTTGTATGCGTTTTTAGTGCGTTTTTACCGCGTTTGCGTTTTTTTCCAACATTAGGTGGCCCCTCACACTAACCCAAACCATGACTTTACTAACCCTAACCCTGACCCTAACCCTTAACCCTAACCCTGACCCTAACCCTAACCCTGACCCTAACCCTTAACCAAACCATACTTAACCCTAACCCAAACCCTAAACCCTAACTAACCCTAACCCTGACCTTAACCCTGACCCTAACACTAACCCTAACCCTGACCCTAACCCTAACCCTAACCCTGACCCTAACCCTTAACCAAACCATACTTAACCCTAACCCTGACCCTAACCCTTAACCAAACCATACTTAACCCTAACCCAAACCCTAAACCCTAACTAACCCTAACCCTGACCTTAACCCTGACCCTAACACTAACCCTAACCCTGACCCTAACCCTAACCCTAACCCTAACCCTGACCCTAACCCTTAACCAAACCATACTTAACCCTAACCCTGACCCTAACCCTGACCCTAACCCTTAACCAAACCATACTTAACCCTAACCCTGACCCTAACCCTGACCCTAACCCTAACCCTGACCCTAACCCTAACCCTAACCCTGACCCTAACCCTAACCCTTAACCAAACCATACTTAACCCTAACCCTGACCCTAACCCTTAACCAAACCATACTTAACCCTAACCCTGACCCTAACCCTTAACCAAACCATACTTAACCCTAACCCTGACCCTAACCCTAACCCTAACCCTTAACCAAACCATACTTAACCCTAACCCTGACCCTAACCCTAACCCTAACCCTGACCCTAACCCTTAACCAAACCATACTTAACCCTAACCCTGACCCTAACCCTAACCCTAACCCTAACCCTGACCCTAACCCTAACCCTAAACCCCCTTAACTAACCCTAACTTTACCCAAACCCCTAAATTCCATTGTCTAAACTAATGGTAAAAAAAAAAAACGCATGTGCAAAAAAACGCATACATGAGCATGCCAGTGCGCACATATGCGCATCCATAGGCTATAATGGCCAATTTTAGCGCAAAACGTGCGCATACGTGCGCATGCGCTTTTTTGCAGGGCCAAAAAATGCAACATGCTGCGTCTGGAAAATACAAACGCACACCCCAAAAAAACGCAGCGCATGAAAATCGCATACGTGCGCTTACCAGCGCGCAGGTATGCGCACCCATGTTAAATATAGGGGAAAAAACGCATGCGCACGTATGCGTTTTTTTCCAGCGCAAAAAAACGCAAATGTGAAACCAGCCTTAACATATTTCTTGGCCCAGTCTTGACATTTCATCTTATGTTTCTTGTTCAAAGGTGGTCGTTTTCCAGCCTTCCTTACCTTGGTCATGTCCCAGAGTATGGCACACCTTGTGCTTTTTGGTACTCCAGTAACGTTGCAGTTCTGAAATACGGCAAAACTGGTGGCAAATGGCATCTTGGCAGCTTCACACTTGATTTTCCTCTATTCATGGAGAGTTATTTTGAGCCTTTTTTTATCAACACGCTTCTTGTGACCCTGTTGGCTATTTGCCATGAATTGCCTGATTGTTCAGTGATCACGCTTCAAAAGTTTGGCAATTTCAAGACTGCTGCATCCCTCTGCAAGACATCTCACAATTTTTGACTTTTCAGAGTCCGTCAAATCTCTCTTCTGACCCATTTTGCCAAAGGAAAGGAAGTTACCTAATAATTAAGCACACCTTATATAGGGTGTTGATGTCATTAGACCACACCCCTCCTCATTACAGAGATGCAAATCACCTGATTTACATAATTGGCAGTTGACTTTCAAGCCTATATAGCTTGGAGTAGGACAACATGTATGAAAAGGATGATGTGCTCAAAATACTCATTTGCCTTATAATTCTGCATGCAGTGTATAGGCCCATCATACACTGGAGCATCATCCATGGGGCCCTTCATATAATGGAGCATCATATGGGGCCCATCATATTCTAGAGCATCATATGGGGCCCATTATATATGGAGCATAATATAGGCCCATCATACAATGGAGCATCATCCATGGGGCCCATCATATACTGGAGCGTCATATGGGGCCCATCATATACTAAAGCATCATATGGGGCCCATTATATATGGAGCAATATATAGGCCCATCATACAATGGAGAACCATCCATGGTGCCCATCATATACTGGAGCATCATATGGGGTTCATTATTTATGGGGCTGGAGCCCATTCTGTATGGAGCAATATATGGGGCTCATCATATACTGTATGGAGCTTTATATGCGACTCATTATACTGCATGGAGCAATATGTGGGGCTCATTCTATTCTATGGGGACCGTCCTATACTGTATGGCACATTATATGGGGACCATCATATATTGTAGCATTATGTGGAGCTCATCATATACTGTATGGAACATTATATGGGACCGATTATTCTGTATGGAGCAATATATGGGGCTCATTATTCTGTATGGTGCACTATGTGGTGGACATAATACTGTATGGAGGAATATACTGTCCGGTTTTTGAGCTATTGTAGAATTTAAAATAGATATCAGTCATGTAATGTAAGAAGTGAAGTATTTCTCATTGCACTATACCAATATTTCTCTGCTGTATCGGAGCATCATGAATTGTGGTATGTGTTAAAGGGGCCCACTGACACTCTTTCGCCCGGGGCACACGAAAACCTGGCGCCAGCCCTTCCCCCCCACAACTTTAGCCAAATAACCCCCAGTTTTCAATGCGTAACTATTATTATAAAGTAAATTAAGCTTGACAAGCTTAAGTAATAAGAATTGATGTCGTTGGCATTGAAATGGGCACTATAGGTGTGTTTACTGTCCTCCTCTCCCTGATGACTTTGCTTCCCCATTGACTTGCATTGGGTTTCGTGTTTCAGTCGGACCTCCGACTTTTCCGGATAGTCGGCCTATTTCGTTCAACTTGACTTTTGAGAAAGTCGGGTTTCATGAAACCCGACTTGACCCTAAACAAGGCAAAGTCGCTCATCTCTACCCAAAAATATTTCTCGGATCCGTACATTCCTCAACCAAGAATCTGCAAAAACCCTAATCCATGCCCTCTTCATCTCCCACCTTGACTACTGCAACCTCCTGCTCTATGGCCTCCCCGCTAACACTCTCGCACCCCTCCAATCTATTCTAAACTCCGCTGCCTGACTAATCCACCTGTTTCCCCGCTCTTCCCCAGCCTCCCTCCTCTGTCAATCCCTGCACTGGCTCTGTATTACCCAAAGACTCCAGCTCAAAACCCTAACCATGATATACAAAGCCATCCACAACCTGTGCCCACCATACATCTGTGACCTCGTCTCCCGGTACTTACTTGCATGCAACATCCGATCCTCACAAGATCTTCTCGACTCCCCTCTTATCTCCTCTTCCCACAAACGCATACAAGATTTCTCCGGTGCATCCGCCCTACTCTCGAACTCTACCACAACATATCAGACTCTCACCTACTGTGGAAACCTTCAAAAGGAACCTGAAGACCTACCTCTTCCAACACGCCTATAACCTGCAGTAACCACCGATCCACCAAACCACTGCATGACCAGCTCGGCCCTCAGCTATTGTATCCTCACCCAGCCCTTGTAGATTGTGAGCCCTCGTGGGCAGGGTCCTCTCTCCTCCTGTACCTATTGGGACCTGTGTTGTTTAAGATTACTGTACTGCGACATCGAATAGCTAAATCAGTCCTCACCTCTCCAAAAACGCAGGGGGTATTACCTTTCCAGACATCTGGAGATATAACTTGGCCGTGCACCTTAGAAGGATACCAGCTTGGGCCTCTTGCGGGCTTATAGCAAATGGGTAGAAATCGATAAACTTTGGATGGCTCCAGCGTATCCCAATTCATTGTTATGGAGAGATGGGAGTACATGCCCCTCAGTTCCTCTGCTGGGCTCTATGGCATTTACAATGAAAATTTGGAGGATAAGCAACAGGGCCTTTCCATTGATCTCCCCCAGGTACCCATATGATCTCCTTCTTTTTTACACTCTCCATACTTTATAGTATTCCTGCAGCTATGGCAGAACCATGGCTTCAATCACAATTATTTTATTATGCAGATATTGTAGACCCCTTTAACATAAATATTCTTCCTTTCCAGACTCTTAGAGAGCGGTTTAATCTCCCACTTAGGACCTACTTCTCATACTTACAAATTCGCCATCTGGCCTTATCTTTATATAAAAACACAACGTTCTCTACCCCCACTCCCTTTGAGCGACTCTGTAAAGGGAACCCCTCTACAAAGGGTTTGATCACAGACTTTTATAATATACTGTTCACTCTGCCATTAGACCCCCTCCTAAACATACTTACATGATTAAGTGGGAGAGATACCTGGGGAGGGAACTTCCACTTCCTATCTGGCAGGTCATATGGTCTAAAGCCCCCGTTACACACTGCGATATCGCTAGCAATATCACTGTAAAGTCACCGATTTTGTGACGTAGCAGCGATATTGCTAGCGATATCGCTGCATGTGATACTTACCTCCGACCGGCTCCCCCGCTGGTTATCGCTGATCGCGCGAGAAGCTGCTGGACCATTCCTCGTCGTCCACTTCCTGCGGCGCTTCCTGTGGCGCCGACGAGCGACGCGTGGAGCCGGGCGGGAAGACGCAGGATCGCCGCGTCTGACAGGTAAGTAGCGACCCCCGACCCCTGCGATGTCGCTGGTGAGATCTGCCTGTGTGGCAGCTCACTAGCGACCACCTAGCGATTCACCAGTGATCCTGACCGCGTCATATCGCTGGTCGGGATCGCTGGTGAGTTGCTAGGTGTAACGGTACCCTTAGGCAGCTAAATCATCACCATGCACAATACAGAAGGAAAATCAGTACAAGATACTGATGTATTGGTATCATACGCAGGAGGTTTTACATAATATTTACCCTGCCATGTCAGATAGATGCTGGAGATGCCTGGGGGCTGAGGGCTCATTGCCACATATATTCTGGGATTGCCAGACTATACCCCCCTTCTGGAAGAGAGTACAGGGGTTGATTTCTTAGGTGTTGGATGTAGAGATACCTCTGGATCCTGTGGCTTATTTACTTAATGTTCCACCCGTATCTATGAGCAAGGGTCCAGCCAGGCTGCTCCTCCATATTCTAACATCGTCAAAGTGTCTAATAGCCTCATACTGGAAGAAAAGATCAGCTCCTTCCATGAAAAAACTCAGCTTGAAGATTAAAGAAATGAAGACGTATGGAGATTCTTACGGCCTGTATTAATAATGAACTTGATTTGTTTAACCCCTTCATGACCCAGCCTATTTTGACCTTAATGACCAGGCCATTTTTTGCAATTCTGACCAGTGTCCCTTTATGAGGTAATAACTCAGGAACGCTTCAACGGGTCCTTGCGATTCTGAGACTGTATTTTGTGACATATTGGGCTTCATGATAGTGGTAAATTTAGGTTGATAATTTTTGCATTTATTTGTGAAAAAACGGAAATTTGGTGAAAATTTTGTAAATTTCGCAATTTTCATATTTTGATTTTTTATTCTGTTAGACCAGAGAGTTATGTGACACAAAATAGTTAATAAATAACATTTCCCACATGTTTACTTTACATCAGCACAATTTTTTTGGAAACAAAATTTTGTTTTGTTAGGAAGTTATAAGGGTTAAAAGTTGACCAGCGATTTCTCATTTTTACAACAAAATATACAAAACCATTTTTTTAGGGGCCACCTCACATTTGAAATCACTTTGAGGGGTCTATATGGCAGAAAATACCCAAAAGTGACATAATTCTAAAAACTACACCCCTCAAGCTACTCAAAACTACATTCAAGAAGATTATTAACACTTCTGGTGCCTAACAGGAACTAAAGCAATATGGAAGGAAAAAATGGACATTTTAATTTTTCTGACAAAAAATTTAATTTAGCATCAATTTTTTCATTTTCACATGGGTAACAGGATAAATTGGATCCTAAATTTGTTGGGCAATTTCTCCTGAGTACAACGATACCTCATGTGTGGTCATAAACCACTGTTTGAGCGCACGGCAGGGCTCAGAAGGGAAGGAGTGCCATTTGACTTTTTGAATGGAAAATATGCCAGAATATTTAGCGGTTGCCATGTCACATTTGGAGAGTCTCTGTGTGCCTAAACATTGGAGCTCCCCCACAAGTGACCCCATTTTGGAAACTAGACCACCCAAGGAACTTATCTAGATGCATAGATGCATAGTGAGCACTTTGAACCCCCAGGTGCTTCACAAATTGATCTGTAAAAAAAAGAAAGTACTTTTTTTCACAAAAATTATCTTCTAGCCTCAGTTTTTTATTTTCACATGGACAACAGGATAAAGTGGATCCTAAAATTTCCTGGTCAATTTCTCTTGAGTAAACCGATACCTCATATGTGGTTATAAACCACTGTTTGGGCGCACGGCAGGGCCCAGAAGGAAAGGAGCACCATTTGACTTTTCAAATACAAAAATTAGCTCCAATCGTTAGCGGACATCATGACGCATTTGGAGAGCCTCTGTGTACCTAAACAGTGAAAAAAACACAAGTGACACCATTTTGAAAAGTAGACCCTTTAAGGAACTTATCTAGATGTGATGTGAGCACTCTGAACCCCCCAAGTGCTTCACAGAAGTTTATAACGCAGAGCAGTGAAAATAAAAAATCATTTTTTTTCCTCAAAAATGATATTTTAGCCCACAATTTTTTATTTTGACAAGGGTAACAGGAGAATTTGGACCACAAAAGTTGTTGTGCAATTTGTCCTGAGTACGCTGGTATCCCATATATGGGGGGGAACCACTGTTTGGGCACACGTCGGGGCTCGGAAGAGAAGTAGTGACGTTTTGAAATGCCGACTTGATGGAATGGTCTGCGGGCGTCATGTTACGTTTGCAGAGCCCATGATGTGCCTAGAAAGTAGAAACCCCCCACAAGTGACCCCATTTTGGAAACTAGATCCCCCAAGGAACTCATCTAGATGTGTGGTGAGCACTTTGAATCCCCAAGTTCTTCACAGAAGTTTATAGCGCTGAGCCTTGAAAATAAAAAAATCATTTTTTTCCACAAAAATCATTTTTTTAGTATTTTCCCAAGGGTAACAGGAGAAATTAGACCCCCAAAGATGTTGTGCAATTTTTCCTGAGTACGCTGATACCCCATATGTTGGGGTAAACCACTGTTTGGGCACACGTCAGGGCTCGGAATGGAGGGAGCACTGTTTGACTTTTTGAAAGCAAAATTGGCTGGAATCAATGGTGGCACCATGCCGCGTTTGGAGACACCCTGATGTGCCTAAATAGTGTAAACCCCCCATTCTAACTCCAACCCAAACCCCAACACACTCCTAACCCTAATCCCAACCCTATCCATAACCACAACCCTAACCTCAACACACCCCTAACCCTAATCCCAACTCTAACCCTAAACACAAGCCTAACCCTAATCTTAACCCTAATTCCAACCCTAGCCCTAATCCCAACCCTAATTCCAACCCTAACCCTAATTCCAACCCTAACCATAATTCTAACCCTAATTCCAACCCTAACACTAATTCCAACCCTAAACCTAATTCCATCCCTAACCCTAATTTCAACCCTAACCCTAATTCCAACCCTAACCCTAATTCTAACCCTAATGGAAAAATAAAAAATATTTTCTTTATTTTATTATTTTCCCCTACCTAAGGGGGTGATAAAGGGGGGGTTTATTTACTTTTTTTTATTTTGATCACTGTGAGAGTTTATCACAGTGATCAAAATAAATGAATGGAATCTGCCGGCCGGCGGGCGCACTGCGCATGCGCCCACCATTTTGCAGGATGGCAGCGCCCATGAAGGATTCTGGAGGGACACCGGGATGGACACAGGGGCATCGGAGATACTGGGACAGGTGAGGGGGGATCAGAAGGCGGGGGAAGTGGAGGGAAGGGGGAGGGGAGCAGATGGTTACGGTGGCGGCAGATCGACGCCGTTAGTCAGTGGCGGGGGCTGATCGTCCCCATCATTTGGTGTGGGGGGGTCGGATCTTGGTCTCCAGCCATGACAGATGCTATTGCAGCATCAGCCATGGCTGGATTGTAATATTTCACCAAATTTCATTGATGAAATATTACAAATCGCTCTGATTGGCTGTTAAAAGTGAAACAGCCAATCAGAGCGATCGTAGCCATGGGGGGGCTAACCCACCCCCCGAGGTGAAGTACAAAGGGTCTTGTGCCTTCGGGACAGGTGACCTTTCAGTGACCCCAGTCACCCGACCCGCAGGAACGCGATCCTTCCATGACACAGCGTATGCGTCACAGGTCGGATTGGCACTGGCTTTCATGATGCATACACTGTGTCAAAGGTCGGGAAGGGGTTAATCGCATATTGAATCCATGGGATGACTATGTAACTAAGCTAACCAATTGATGTTACGTGCTTCTTTTCTTTCTTTTTTTTCCCCCCTCCCTGACTTTTTCCCTATGTCTTCCCTGTACCATACCTACTCTTAGATGATGTATTAGATGTTTGACCTAATGTTAGTAGGAGCAGAAGTGCTGAGTACTGTACCACTGGAAGAAACTTCTAAAATGTTTTGCAGAATTTTGCTACAAGTATACTTGTGTTTATGATGTTATTTGTACAAGAAAATAGAAAATATTTAAAAAATAAACAGTTTAACCCCTTAACGACCACCAATACGCTTTTTAATTGCAGTAGTTAAGGGTACTTAAACCACATCGCCGTTAATGAACAGCGCTGTGGAGAAAGTGTATAGCAACCCCCAGAGTCGGATTTTCTCCGGGGTCTCAGCTGCCGGAGGTAGCTGAGACTCCAAAGAACATGATTTGGGTTGATTTTTACTGACCCCGCTTTTGCCATCGCCGTTATTAACCGTATAACGGCGACCGAAAAAAAAGTCCAATGTGCCATTCAATTTCTCTCTCCTATGATGTGATCGCACATCAGAGGAGAGAGAAATAGGATCCCCAACCCCCCGGTACCTCCCGGTGGTCCTCGGCCCTCGTACTTACCCTCCATGGGTGACGCCATCTTCTTCTGGGAAGAAAATGGTGGGCGCATGCGCAGTGCGCCCGCCGAGATCTGCCGGCCGGTACCCGGCAACAATAGGAAGATTTTTTATATGTATATAGGTGGGCACCACGGAAAATATGACATGAATATGATAACTGGGTGCAACACTGTGCCAAATAGATCAAATGAAAAAAAGGGAGAAAAGAGACACAGGATAACATGCACACAACAGCAGAATGTCCATGTGAAAAAAGGCTTTTATTGACATACAATAGCCAGAGAGATCCAAGTGTACAATAAAAACAATTAAAAACCACAAATGAAACAAAAGTGGGCAGGTGGAGAACACATGCAGTATACAAAGGAAGAAATGTTTCTATAAATAAGTGTTTCAAAAAAATGCATTCACAACAATGCCCTCTATCGCCATATAATATGCATAAATTGTTTAGTATAAACATATGGACAATTTGCAGCAATGAAGTCCGATCAGTCTAATAGTCACTTGTAGGTATATGAATAATCCAAATGATTACCATGCAAGTCCACAGATGAGGGAAGGCAATTGCTGGATCACATGAAAATTGCCTAAGCATACTCACACTGCCCACAGAACCCAACGCGTGTCGCTACTAACCTGCAGTTTTGTCAGGGGAAGTAAGGAACACTTATTTATATAAACATTTCTTCCTTTGTATACTGCATGTGTTCTCCACCTGCCCACTTTTGTTTCATTTGTGGTTTTTAATTGTTTTTATTGTACACTTGGATCTCTCTGGCTATTGTATGTCAATAAAAGCCTTTTTTCACATGGACATTCTGCTGTTGTGTGCATGTTATCCTGTGTCTCTTTTCTCCCTTTTTTTCAATAGGAAGATTTTTCCTATTGGTTCATTTTGGTCACTGTGATAGACCCTATCACAGTGATCAAAATTAAAAAATAGTAAATAAACCCCCACTTTATCACCCCATAGGTGGGGAAAAATAATGAAATAAAGAAAATATTTTTATTTTCATTTTTCCATTAGGGTTAGGGTTAGCATTAGGGTTAGGGTTGGGACTAGGGTTAAGAATTAGGGCTAGGGGTGTGTTGGTGTTAGGTTTGTGGTTAGGATTGTGGTTAGGGTTAGGGTTGTGTTGGGGTTAGGGTTATGGTTAGGGTTGGGATTAGAGTTAGGGGTGTGTTGGGGTTAGGTTTGTGGTTAGAGTTATGATTAGGGTTGGGATTAAGGTTACGGGTGTGTTGGGGTTAGGGTTGAAGAATTGATGGGTTTCCACTACTTAGGCACATCACAGGGTCTTCAAACGCGACATGGTGCCACCATTGATTCCAACCAATTTTGCGTTGAAAAAGTCAAATGATGCTCCCTCCCTTCCAAGCCCCGACGTGTGCCCAAACAGTGGTTCACCCCAACATATGGGGCATCAGCGTACTCAAGACAAATTGCACAACAACTTTGGGAGTCTAATTTCTACAGTTACCCTTGGGAAAATTAAAAATCTGGTGGCTAAAAAATCATTTTTGTGGAAAAAAATGATTTTTTATTTTCACGACTCTGCGTTATAAACTTCTGTGAAGCACTTGGGGGTTCAAAGTGCTCACCACACACCTAGATAAACTCCTTGGGGGGTCTAGTTTCCAAAATGGTGTCACTTGTAGGGGGTTTCCACTGTTTAGGCACATCAAGGGGTCTCCAAACGCGACATGGCGTTTGACCTCAATTCCAGCCAATTCTGCATTGAAAAAGTCAAATGACGTTCCTTCACTTCTGAGCTCTACCGTGCCCCCTAACAGTCAGTTACCCCCACATAAGGGGTATCGGCGCACTCAGGACAAATTGCACAACTTTGGGGGTCTAATTTCTCCTGTTACCTTTGTGAAAATAAAAATTCGGGGACAAAAAGATAATTTTTGTGAAAAAAATATGATTTTTTATTTTCACGGCTCTACGTTATAAACTTCTGTGAAGCACTTGGAGGTTCAAAGTGCTCACCACACATCTAGTTAAGTTCCTTAAGGGGTATAGTTTCCAAAATGGTGTCAATTGTTGGGGGTTTCCACTGTTTAGGCACATCAGGGACTCTACAAACGCGGCATGGCATCCGATTTCAATTCCATCCAATTCTGCATTGAAAAAGTCAAACGGCGCTCCTTCCATTCCAAGCCCTGCCGTGCGCCCAAACAGTGGTTTACCCCCACATATGGGGTATCACCGTATTCAGGAAAAATTGCACAACAAATTTTGTGTTTTATTTTCTCTTTTTACGCTTGTGAAAATAAAAAAATTGGTTCTGAAGTAAAATGTTTGTAAAAAAAAGTTAAATGTTAAATTTTTTCTTCCACGTTGTTCAGTTCCTGTGCAGCACGTAAAGGGTTAATAAACTTCTTGAATGTGGTTTTGAGCACCTTGAGGGGTGCAGTTTTTAGAATGGTGTCACTTTTGTGTATTTTCTGTCATATTGACCTCTCAAAGTGACTTCAAATGTGAGGTGGTCCCTAAAAAAATGGTTTTGCAAATTTTGTTGTGAAAATGTGAAATCGCTGGTCAACTTTTAACCCTTATAACGTCCTAACAAAAAAATTATGCTACTGTAAAGCAGGCATGTGGGAAATGTTATTTATTAAGTATTTTGTGTAACATATCTCTCTGATTTAAGGGCATAAAAATTCAAAATTTGAAAATTGCAAAATTTTAAAATTTTTTGCCATATTTCCGTTTTTTTCATAAATAAACACAAGTCATTTCGAAGAACGTTTACCACTAACATAAAGTAAAATATGTCATGAAAAAACAGTCTCAGAATCGCGGGATCTGTTAAAGTGTTCCAAAGTTATAACCTCAAAGTGACAGTCGTCAGAATTGTAAAAATTGGCCTGGTCAGTAAGCTGCAAATTGGCTCAGTCACTAAGGAGTTAAAAAAAGATTACTGTACTTGTCTTTTATTATGTACACCCCTCCTCACATGTAAAGCGCCATGGATTAAATGTCGCTATAATAATAATAATAAATAATAATAAGACTTTTGGTTTGGCGTTCCAGTGATTTCTACGTATGCTCCTGCTCAGGGGCATTACTATCAAGAGGCAGAATGCAAAATCAGTATCATTACAGGGAGAGAACAGGAGACATATTATTATAAGCAATCATGGGGGTAAGACGGTACGGGGTCAATATTATTACTATAAAGGGTGAAGGAGAATTATTAGAAGGAGTCATGGGGGCATTATTTCTATATGCTGCTGTACTTAGATATAAGGAAATATTGTATATGAAAGACATTAGAATGTCTGGGGTAACAATGGACCAAAAGGAATATATGAATGGATAATATCCAAATGTATATATCTAATATATAAAGCTCAAAGTGTGTGTGTATGTGTGTATGTATGTATGTGTGTGTGTGTGTGTATGTGTGTATGTCCGGGATAGGCATCCGCACCGTCGCAGCTACAGCCACAAAATTTGGCACAGTCACACGTCTGGACCCCGAGAGCGTCCTAAGCTATGTTGTGAGGCAAAATTTTAACCCCGCGCGTTCCAATTCACCAAACAATTTTGCCCCCGTCTACATACTGAGGGAAAAAGTGTGTGCGCGTCAAGCCCCGCCCCTCATTATGATGTCATAATGCCCCTATTTGCATACTGGGGAAGCAGTGTGTGCGTATCAAGCCCCGCCCCTCATTATGATGTCACAATGGTTGCCATGGCGACGCTGATGTCATCATAGGTTGCAAGCCCTGCCGCCGCTCATTATGATGTCATAATGGTTGACTATGAGATGGAGGATGTGTGATGGGTATATGGGCACTGGACTATGGGATGGAGGATATGTATGACGGGTATATGGGCTCGGGACTATGGTATGGCGGATGTGTATGACGGGTATATGGGCACTGGACTGTGGGATGGAGGATATGTATGACGGGTATATGGGCACGGGACTATGGGATGGAGGATATGTATGACGGGTATATGGGCACGGAACTATGGTATGGAGGATATGCATGATGGGTATATGGGCACGGGACTATGGTATGGAGGATATGTATGACGGGTATATGGGCACGGGACTATGGGATGGAGGATATGTATGATGGGTATATGGGCACGGGACTGTGGGATGGAGGATATGTATGACGAGTATATGGGCACGGGACTATGGGATGGAGGATATGTATGATGAGTATATGGGCACGGGACTATGGGATGGAGGCTATGTATGATGGGTATATGGGCACGGGACTATGGGATGGAGGATGTGTGATGGGTATATGGGCACTCGACTATGGGATGGAGGATGTATGATGGGTATATGGGCACTCGACTATGGGATGGAGGATATGTATGATGGGTATATGGGCATGGGACTATGGGATGGAGAATATGTATGATGGGTATATGGGCATGGGACTATTGGATGGAGGATGGGTATATGGGCACTCGACTATGGGATGGAGGATATGTATGATGGGTATATGGACATGGGCCTATGGGATCGTGGATGTGTGATGGGTATATGGGCACGGGACTATGGGATGGAGGATTATTATAATTTGTTATAACTAACCACAGTTAGTTACTATGCCCGGGCAGCGCCGGGCTCTTCAGCTAGTTATATATAAATCTCACAAAATCATATAAATATGACTGGCCATAGATCCCCAAACAATGCATAGGACTGGTAAGAACAGATTGCCAATAATCATACAAAGGAGGGAAGGAAACCAACAAAAATTGCAATCACAAGAGTCCATGTAATGCAAAAAATATATAATTTTTATTAGTCAAGATGAGCAGACAAAGATAGGAGTTAAAAACATCAGTGGATATAACACCCTGCACTGCAGCCCTGATTCATATTGCACAGTGCCCAGCTATATCAGCCATAGAGATAAAGCAGTCACTGCATACATGTATGCCCATCACTCTCACTTCTATACACAGAAGTATATGGGCTCAAACAGCAGAATGTATACATGAACAAATGTCCAACATACTGTATGTATAATAAAGTGCATAAAGTCTTACAATAATTACCCGTTGGTGATAAGTGGTGATGGATGGCAGCAGGGTCTACAAGAGGCCAGCCCGCCCTCCCCTACACACGTTTAGGATTACTCCTTTATCAGGGGGCGTGGTAAAGGTTGACCTAAGTGATGTTATAAAGGGAGGAGGCCGGAAATAATGTAATACCTAATAAGGGAAGAGGTGGTGCATCGCCATGGTGTCCAAGATGCCAGCATCCGACACAGGAACCCCCAGCATCGGAAACACATTATCATGTGACCAGACGCCGGAGGCACCACGTGTCGGGGACCGACGCGATGAACCAAGAAGGCGTCGCATGTGCAGAGGAGGGGGAGTGGGAACAAGTGACACGCTACCAGGGAGGTGAAATAGTGTATATGTACAAGGCATGGCAGCCCACACCCAAACCACGGTGTCCCTGAGGTCTGGCGTGGGATGCACCGCCGACACAAGATATGCAGAAGGGCAACATAATACAATAGAAAGCAGAGTAATACAGAATAGTACAAATACATAAGAAGCAGCACCACCGCACATGCAGCAGTGCCAACAATCAAAAAACACCCTATATGTATCCCACAAGTTTTTATAATAGAAATAGACACATACCCTTCACTGCATAATATTTAAAGGAGAATGCCATATATATTTTTTGATAGATATAAAAAAAGATAAGAATTCATATTATATTCACAATTTTCAAGCAATATCAAAATTGATATACAATCATATCACAAAGAAAGATATAATAATATTATATTTCATTATTGCCCACAAAATATATAGAACAGCATTACCAAGATATGATTATATAAAAGACATTATCATACAGTCCTAATTATATATCATTGAAAAAAATAGAAAAATAAATAAAATAAAATAAACAAAATAAAGATATCCACAAGACATCCCCCCGACTCATCTTCAACCTCGTCAAAGGATCTTCTTCAAACATAGGTATAGGATGGACACAGAAAACAGTAGAAATTAGTCCATCTGTACAAGGTACCGCCACTATCCTGGACTCCGTCCAATGATCTTCATAGATCCACAAAATATCATAAAAATACCTAATACATGAAAAACACACAATTAAAAATATAATAAAAACAATAAAAAATAGCAAGGATTAGATCCACCCAATGTCCACCTGGAACTGTAAGGTGGTCACAGGAACGGATCGAAACTCAAATTCTCGTTTAGTCCTTGTGGATATACCATATTAAGCGTCCAGATCCAGCGAGTCTCAAGTTTACCCAATCTTTGAAACAGATTGCCACCACGAATTCCAATATTTAAGGCATCGATACCCCTCACCTGTAGCACCGTACTGTCACAGTCATGAAAGTTTTTAAAGTGACGGGGTAACGTTTTAAGAGTGGATGCATCCATGTGGCCAGCCGCCGCCTGAATATCCAACACATACTCGCGCACGCAAACCTTGAATTGTCTAGTTGTTAAACCGACATAAATTAATCCACATGGACAGGTGGCGTAATAAATAACATATCTCGTAGCACAAGTATGTGTTTATTGATCTTAAAATTTTTAACGCCAACTGAATCGGAAAAAGAATCACACTTTTCAATGTTGGGACAGGCAACTCAATGTCCACACGGAACACACCCACTCCTATGTGTGAAATTATCCAAAAATGTACCCTTTCTCTCACTTGTATAATGACTATGGGTGAGGTGATTGCGCAGATTCTTAGCATGCCTAAATGTAATGACTGGTATATCCAGAATAAATTTGCCAATTATTGGGTCAATTTTCAATATAGGACATGCTTTAGACAAAGCCTGCCTGACCTGCCTAGAATGGGAATGATAATTTGCAATGAAGCGTAACTTCCAGGTCCCTCCATCTTCCTAGCTGATTCCCTATTGTACAGCAGGCCATTTTGGGAAGAATAATTAGCCCTGTTATAGGCTCTTTTGAGTAGATGCCGACTATAGCCACGTTCCAAGAATCTCATTTTTAGCTCCTCTGCTCTTCTCTCAAAATCCTCATTAATAGAGCAAATCCGACAAAGTTGGAGGAACTGACCAATGGGAACAGACCTGACCATGTGATCAGGATGACATAGCGAAGCATGTAACAACATATTTGTAGAAGTCATCTTCCTAAAAATATCGGGCTGCCCCAGACCATCAGTATCCTTTTAAACAATGACATAGAGGAACTCAATCTTATCAGCATCGCATGTGAATGTTTAACGTATATTTTGGTCGTTGCTATTCAGGCGACCAATAAACTCCTGTAGTTCCAGAGTAGTACAGAGTAGTACCCTGCCAGACCAAAAATATATCGTGGATGTAGACAGAGAGGGCAAAATGGAGGAAATATACACTCCCTGATCGCCTCCCTCCACACGACCAGGGGGACGCAGCTTCTTAGATGGCACAGAAGATTTGGCGCACGCTGGGCAGACCCTGAAAACATGACCAGTTTGCCCATAGCTAAAACATGCCCCCACACCACGACGAACTGGAGGAAACACCGCTGGGGAACCACCTCTTCCCACCTGCCTGGGCTCGTCTTCCTGCACCAGTGTGTCCTCCTCCCTAGCAAGGACTACATTGGACATATTCGCCAAAGCCACAAAAAACTCATCTACCGACCGTAGAGATGGTGAATCGGCCGGCAAGGAAAAGGCCCAGGATTGGGGTTCACCCTCAGGGAGGGCTATAGTGGATCCCACCTGCTGTTCCTCACTCCCTAATGAGCGATTGTGGAGCCTGAAGTGTAGCTTGTAGGCCTCCTTAAAAAACAAAAAATTCTCTCTCCCTCCAGAAAACCTGTCTGGGAGAGGTAACTTGGGCTCTGGTTGAGCCTGCATCTGAGCTGAAGCCCCGTACCCCACCAACTGCTGTAGCTGCTGCTCCACCACACCACGCAGCACCCCACACTCCTCAGTGAGGGTCTGCAGCAATTGGAAACAGGTCTGCATTAGGGCCATGGCTCACCAGAAAAAATGGGACGGTTGGCAATAATGTCACAGGACAGTAGGGAAAAGGCAGGAGACATGGAACCTGGGCCCCTGAACTGTCGCTCAGGCTTAGGGGGTGCCCTGACTTTCCTTAACTTGGGGGTACACTTAATGGTAGTGAGGCCCAATTCTCTGACCTGTCCTTATCCCCTGTTTAGCCATGAGCTCAACCCCAACCCCCTCCCCAGGAGGTGAGACAGGGAATAAAGTAAATTGCACCAAATAACACAAGGGAAAATAAAACAGACACCACGGGGTTAAAGCAACTATAAACCCAAACTTAGCTTTATCTGCTGCCAATGCTCCAAGCAGCAGAGAAAGGTACCCGATCAGCATCCAGCAGCAACTCAACTGCTCCAGATAAGCTGAACCCCTTCTCCACCAGGTAGGTCCAGACTTCACCAAGGTTCGTTAGCAAATGACCGGTATTACCAACAGGGAGCTGCAGCAGCTGATGATCTTTTATAGGAAGGAGGGGGGAGGTCACCACCTGCTGGCTAATTGAACATGTAGTAACACCAGCGGCCACCAGGAGAAAACCAGCAGCAGAGCAACTACAGTTGTAGTAACACCAGCAGCCACCGGGGAAAAAACCCATATTAACCCCCAGGGCCTGAAAGGAAAAAGGTTTATATAAGAGAGTCCAGACTCTGACACAGATCCAAAAATGGATTGTGACAAGTAAGCTCGGTTCTGCTCCCATACCGCTGTAGTAAGCTCCATTCTGCTCCCATATCTCTGGAGTATTCTCCGTTCTGATCCATATCTGTGTAGTAAGCTCAGTTCTCCCATATGTCTGTAGTAAGCTCGGTTCTGCTCCCATATCTCTGGAGTATGCTCAGTTCTGTTTCCATATCTCTGTAGTAAGCTTGATTCTGTACCCATATATCTGGAGTAAGCGCTGCTCTGCTCCCATATTTCTGTAGTAAGCTCTGTTCTGCTCCCATATCTCTGGAGTAAGCTCTGTTCTGCTCCCATATCTCTGGGGTATGCTCAGTTCTGCTCCCATATCTCTGTAGTAAGCTTGATTCTGCTCCCATATATCTGGAGTAAGTGCTGCTCTGCTCCCATATTTCTGTAGTATGCTCTGTTCTGCTCCCATATCTCTGGAGTAAGCTCCATTCTGCTCCCATATCTCTGGAGTATTCTCCGTTCTGATCCATATCCACATCTGTGTAGTAAGCTCAGTTCTTCTCCCATATGTCTGTAGTAAGCTCTGTTCTGCTCCCATATCTCTGGAGTATGCTCAGTTCTGCTCCCATATCTCTGGAGTATGCTCAGTTCTGCTCCCATATCTTGTAGTAAGCTTGATTCTGCTCCCATATATCTGGAGTAAGTGCTGCTCTGCTCCCATATTTCTGTAGTAAGCTCTGTTCTGCTCCCATATCTCTGGAGTAAGCCCCATTCTGCTCCCATATCTCTGGATTAAGCTTGGTTCTGCTTCCATATCTCTGGAGTACGCTTGGTTCTGCTTCCATATCTCTGGAGTACGCTTGGTTCTGCTCCCATATCTATGCAGCAAGCTCCTTACTGTTCCCATATCTACATACCAGCCTATTTTTAAAGCCTGTTATCTCTGCTGCTTTAATACAATGGCCAGAGATAGGGAGGGAAAAGGAGGGCCACTGCAACTCGAGGGCCACTGCCTTGTGATGGCTCCCCAGGCTGAAAAGTGCCAGCCAGCCCCTGTCTGTGTTAGAGTAGTTGGTGAGTTCTTGATGTCGCAGATTTTCTGCTGCATTTTTCCACCTATTTTTGTATCTTTTTGACTGCGTTTTTTTGTTTATTTGCTATGTTATGTGTTGAATAAATCTGCTTTAATTTTGATACTTCCTGGTACTTGGCTTTAACAAAGCTTTATTGATAGAGTCATGTGTGGATTTTATGCATTTTGTGTTTTTTACCTGCGTATTTTCCTCATCTAATGCAATTCTATGGATAAAATCTGAATATAAATCTCAGCGTAAAAATGACATCATAATGCTCCGCCACTACTTAACCAAGTGCTTACTGCCCAGGTGTCATTATTGTCAGTGATTGGCTGCGAAGCTGGTGATATACTGACTGCGCTTGAATTTGCTTGAAATGTCTGACATTTCTTCAGATAAACTTGAGGAGTTGGCACTACTCCAGGGGATTCTTACCACCTATGCCCCTGACAATGTGCTACCAATACCCGATGGCGTCCTCAGCTTCACTTACCGGCTGGTTATGGAGCTAGTGAGCGACTGCCTGACCAAACACCAACAAGGTCGTATGAGCTCAGAATATCTTGAGCATTTACAGATGAACATCAGGACATTAGTACAACAGGTAACAGACAATCTGGGCAAAGCACATAACAATAATAATGAATGATATTCACAGCACATGAAACAATAATGAATAATATTTATAAAATACAAGTTTCTTTACATGAAATATATATTTATATATTTTGGCCAAGAGCAATATAATTTATAGCTTATAAGAAATATCCATATATGTATTAATTGTAGCTGTAGATTGCAGGAGTAAAATGTGACATAAATAGCGTCCTATATTCTCTACTTTCTCTCATGATTTTCCTTTTTTGTTTATTTCCATTTTTATAGGCTGAAGAAAGATCCCAATGTGGAGATTTGGCCTTTTTTAAACAATTGGCCCAACATTTCCTGTATGTACTAGAGTTTATTGCCCGCCCACTGAAGCATTTGGTAAGAATCCGTCATCTTCTATATCTCATGTCTTTCTTGTCTGATCTTCTCCAGATTACTGGTCATATAGCAGATTGTCATATTTCTCATTATAGATGCCCCCTGTCCGCTCCAGGCAGATACAGGATCTTTTATGGCAGCCTGTCTCTGCTCCATCCTCTGTGGTGACAGTCTGTACTGTGCTCAGTGGTGCGGACCTTTCATATCACATCGGTCTCGCTTTATCTTCACAATCTTCCTTCTTGTAAATGCTGCAGTTCTGGTAATAGATGTTATTGGAGAACTGTTGTATATACAAGTCCCTTATATATTAATGTGGATTTACTGGGCGGAGCGGCCGTGTATATTCCCCGCAATTATGTAAATCCAGGTTTAGTCCCTCTGTCTTTTGTGTACTGTAATTTAGTATTTGTGAGTTGTTATATTAATTGCACATATTATATCCATCAGGAAACACCGGCCGGTGACTCCAAAGAGGGGCAACACCGAAATATCGCTGACCCCAATACCAGTGAGCCAGGGCTAAAAAGTGATCTGATTGAAGGTAAGCTGATCATCTCGCATTCCTACAAACATTAATATTATGGAGACACCAGAGAATATATAAATTTACTCTTCATCCTCTGTATGAGGCCGGTGACGGCTCCTGAACCTCCTGTAGACTGTAATGGAGAGGGCTCATGCAATTCTGAAAACCCCTCTGGTTCTCCCTTCTGGGATCTTCTAAGCCCCAAAATGCACAGAGGACCTCACAGGGTCCTCATCCAAGTCACTGTCAGATCCCGAACAATCACACATTTATGGCAGAGTATATCTATCTATGGATGTGCCATAAGTACAGTGGGGAAAAAAAGTATTTAGTCAGTCAGCAATAGTGCAAGTTCCACCACTTAAAAAGATGAGAGGCGTCTGTAATTTACATCATAGGTAGACCTCAACTATGGGAGACAAACTGAGAAAAAAAAATCCAGAAAATCACATTGTCTGTTTTTTTTTCATTTTATTTGCATATTATGGTGGAAAATAAGTATTTGGTCAGAAACAAGCAATCAAGATTTCTGGCTCTCACAGACCTGTAACTTCTTCTTTAAGAGTCTCCTCTTTCCTCCAGTCATTACCTGTAGTAATGGCACCTGTTTAAACTTGTTATCAGTATAAAAAGACACCTGTGCACACCCTCAAACAGTCTGACTCCAAACTCCACTATGGTGAAGACCAAAGAGCTGTCAAAGGACACCAGAAACAAAATTGTAGCCCTGCACCAGGCTGGGAAGACTGAATCTGCAATAGCCAACCAGCTTGGAGTGAAGAAATCAACTGTGGGAGCAATAATTAGAAAATGGAAGACATACAAGACCACTGATAATCTCCCTCGATCTGGTGCTCCACGCAAAATCCCACCCCGTGGGGTCAGAATGATCACAAGAACGTTGAGCAAAAATCCCAGAACCACGCGGGGGGACCTAGTGAATGAACTGCAGAGAGCTGTGACCAATGTAACAAGGCCTACCATAAGTAACACACTACGCCACCATGGACTCAGATCCTGCAGTGCCAGACGTGTCCCACTGCTTAAGCCTGTACATGTCCGGGCCCGTCTGAAGTTAGCTAGAGAGCATTTGGATGATCCAGAGGAGTTTTGGGAGAATGTCCTATGGTCTGATGAAACCAAACTGGAACTGTTTGGTAGAAACACAACTTGTCGTGTTTGGAGGAAAAAGAATACTAAGTTGCATCCATCAAACACCATACCTACTGTAAAGCATGGTGGTGGAAACATCATGCTTTGGGGCTGTTTCTCTGCAAAGGGGCCAGGACGACTGATCCGGGTACATGAAAGAATGAATGGGGCCATGTATCGTGAGATTTTGAGTGCAAACCTCCTTCCATCAGCAAGGGCATTGAAGATGAAACGTGGCTGGGTCTTTCAACATGACAATGATCCAAAGCACACCGCCAGGGCAACGAAGGAGTGGCTTCGTAAGAAGCATTTCAAGGTCCTGGAGTGGCCTAGCCAGTCTCCAGATCTCAACCCTATAGAAAACCTTTGGAGGGAGTTGAAAGTCCGTGTTGCCAAGCGAAAAGCCAAAAACATCACTGCTCTAGAGGAGATCTGCATGGAGGAATGGGCCAACATACCAACAACAGTGTGTGGCAACCTTGTGAAGACTTACAGAAAATGTTTGACCTCTGTCATTGCCAACAAAGAATATATCACAAAGTATTGAGATGAAATTTTGTTTCTGACCAAATACTTATTTTCCACCATAATATGCAAATAAAATGAAAAAAAAACCAGACAATGTGATTTTCTGGATTTTTTTTTCTCAGTTTGTCTCCCATAGTTGAGGTCTACCTATGATGTAAATTACAGACGCCTCTCATCTTTTTAAGTGGTGGAACTTGCACTATTGCTGACTGACTAAATACTTTTTTTCCCCACTGTATATACAGTATGTGCAGAATATCCATATAACTAGTATTATACCATTTACTTGTCTTTCCTTCCTTATATCAATGTGTTATATATTAAGTTCTGATATAGTCTAATACATGATGTCTCATTATTTTATCATTATATTAGAGACAACTGAGCCGGCAACTGCTGACGGTGGAATATCTGAGACACCAGAGATCCCCGAATCTGCCAGTGTAAGTATCAGAGAAAACATCTGTATATCATCAGATAACGGGGTATGAATTACACATCACATGTTACACCCCAGAGTACAGTGGGTTAACTCTATTCTTAATGAATGTAGATTGGACCTATTATTATTATTCCTGTCTCCTCTGTGTGATGTTCCTTACCATCCCCTCCAGTACAATGATACATGTGTATGGAGGATATCCCTATAATATATTAGTGTCTGGGGAGCGTCCTGCTGGTATCATGTCCTCTACATCTGCTGCAGTGTAATCAGCGGGGACATAATGTAGAGAAGTTCCTGCATCTGCAGCTTTTATCTTCCTGCAACTTATATGTCTTATTGTCATTTCTTATTCTTCTAGGCCGTGATCAGATCATTGACCCCTATGAGAAAACCAAGTATGAGCGACTATACCCAGATCAAAGAGATTGGCAGAGGATCTTTAGGGTGAGCGTTATGTATAATCTTCATTTTTCCCAAACTCCTTATGATGATGCCTCAGTCTATATGTCCTGCCTTTTGGAAATTCCTGTATATGAGTCCACATCTAAATTTTACTGTATTCCAAGATCTGTAACATTTTTATTTTTCTATCCCATAGAGCTTTGTAAGGACTTGTTTTTGGTGTGTCGAGCTGTTGTTTTTTTCTCCTTTAGGGACTTTATCGCTGTTTACATATGGATCACAGGATTTTATCTCTCTTTTTTTATACACCCTAAAATCTTGTTTGCTTTTGCAGCTGCTTCCTGACATTGAGTACTGCTGCTCAGCTTAAGGCCCCATATCCCATAACGAGATCGTTAGCGAGATCGCTGAAAAGTCACCGATTTTGTGACGCAACAGCGACCTCGCCAGCGATCTCGCTAGGTGTGACACATAGCGGCGACGGCCCCCACTGGATATCGCTGATCGTGCTCGAATGTCATGGGCCATTTTTTGATCGTCGGCGTCCCGCTGGCCAGCATGCATCGCTGTGTTTGACTCCGACGAGCGACCTCGTTGGTGACGCAGAACTCAGGGACGCAGGTGTGAGTCGTTAGATAAGCTGCTGTGTGACAAGGTATCAACGATTGCCGAGGTCGTTATACGGATCGCCAGATCGTTGCTGCGTCATTGAAGAGATCTGCCTTTTTGGCAGCTTACTAGCGACCATGTAGTGACGCACCAGTGATCCCTACCAGGTCATATAGTTGTCGGGATCGCTGATGCGTCGCTATGTGAAAAACGGGACCCTTACTTATGACCAGAATACACAAGTCCTTCTCCTGTTCTGTAATCTCTAATATATTTACATTTAATCTATATACAGCGGTATGATTACTACCATTGCGGTGCATTACTCTACATTAAACGTCATTTGCCATATGGTTACTCTTGCAGGAATAATTTCCAGATCCTTTTGTATCATTATAATGTCAAAGGTTAATAATCAACATATGCAGTTTGGAGGGTGCCTTGATCCATTGGAAAAGGTAGGGATATACAGCCGTTTTTTGGATAACAAATTTAAAAAAAAAATATTACTAGAATTGAATAAAAACAAAACATTTTGGAACAGGTCTCACTTTTTCTATTGTACTGGGTATGTTCTGTTTTTATTGAATTCTACTAAAATAGTTTTGAAAATTTTAATTTAAAAAATAGATAGATATCCCTATCGTTTCCAATTGCTACCACCAAGCAGGAGTGGTTTTTCATCCAAGCTGAGGATTCGGTCATTTAACGTGGGTGGGCTGGATCACCCTCTCTTATTTATTGCCTTGATCCATTACTTTTAGATTCAGAAAAACTGAGAAGTTGAAATAATTTTTAGTTAAAGGGAATCTGTCAGCAGTTTTTTACTATTTCATCTGAGAGCAGCCCGATATAGGAAAAGAAACCCTGAATCCAAATATTTATTGCTTAGTTTACTGGGTGCAGCCATTCTGACACAATCAGAGCTATTAGATTTAGCAATGCAGCACAGCTGAGAAAGCTAACCCCGCCCACTCCACAGCTAACCTCGCCCACACCAGGATCTCCAGGATTAGGAGGGATTTGGGGTGTAACATAATAAAAGATGAGTAAAACATCAAAGCAAACAGAAAAAGGGTCTGTGACCCACACTGGTAGCTGAGACTGGCCAGCCCCATATTATACGAGGTCACAACCAGGTTCTGCCTGAGGAAGGCAGCACTAATTAGTCCTCAGAAGCACATAACCCTGAAATATGCAGGGATTATACACTACCCATTATAGAACTGTCTTATGTGCTACTTACTACCAGGTTTTAGCTAAGATACAAGACATATGTGTAAGGAGAGATGAAAAAGCTAATGGGGGATGACATAAATGTACTGAGGAACGCTACATAACAAAATATAAGCAAAAAAGAATGGGAAGAATGGCTGCACTTCTATACTTAGACTTATTGTGACCATTCTTTTAGAAAAGATGAAGTCTAAAGACCCCTAGAATGAGCTCAGCGAGTCCAAACAGTGAGGGGATAAGACCAGACAAAGTAAGAATCCCTACAGTAAGGCTCTGTTCACTTGTCTAGTATCATCAGTTAGAGCGGATCCAGCAGCCATCAATTGACAAAAAAGTGTTGCAGACACAACTGTTCTGACCAGCTTGAAAAAAACTGGTTTCAACTGAATCTTTTTTTTTTTCTTTTTTTTTAACAATGAAGTCTATGGAAAACTAATTAAACAGTCCGGCCCCTGTGCACTGAAATGTGATTAGCAGAAAACTTCCCATGGTGACTACAGAGGAACATCAATGTGGATTCCCTCACCAAAGATATCAATGTGATCAGTATTACCGCGCCATTACAGCCATCTCTTTACTTGCTGACAGGTTCTATTTAAGGTGCATTCACCCCGGTTGACCACAGCCGTTAAAGGGGGTTTTCACCCAGAAGGAAACTCAGCAAGCAGTACAGCGTGCAGAATAACTGACAGTGAGCAGTATATACAAAGTCAGGGTTCGGCTCTGCTTGTTGGTGTCGCGTCACTGCAGGAATGTGATTTGGGCTGCATGGTGGTCATGTTCTGATCAGATTGTCATCTGCTTTACTCAACAGAACATTGAGAGAAGATATTGAGGATCTATTCAGCACGAAACTGCAACTGTGGAAATCACATTCCAGCAGTTACATGACAAAACGGTGGATGCTGTTTTAATGGCTGCATTCTGACGGTGTACATGGACCTTTCTCCTGTCCAAGATAATTGTTGAATTCAGCATCTAGTAGAGATAGCAGCCTATAGTCTGGTGTGTGTACTGGTAATGATACGGCGTGGGTATGTGCACACCATAAGTACAGGCTGCAGACATTTCTGCACCAAAAATGTGTCACTTGGCAGGAAAATCGCCTTCATATTGCTGCTTTTTTTAATGAGATTTTTTCCCGTTCTTTAGGATGGTTGAAAAATGCTGAAAGAATAGACGCTGCGGTAGTAGCGTAGCTACCAGGGGGGCAGAGGCCCCGCGCTCTCAGGGGGCCCACCCGGAGCTACGTTACAGTTACATTGTGCGGCAGAGCAGGGAGAATCAATCTTCCTGCTCGGCCGCTATGGGGCCCCTGAGCAGGCGGGGGGACCCAGTGTCAGCAATGGGCCCCCCGCCCGTCATCATAGGTTCAGCTGAATCGGCTTCATGCCGATACAGCTGACCGCATTGATGAGAGAAGGAGCGAGCGCTCCTTCTCTCATCATCCCCCTGTCAGCGTCTGACGTCACCGACGCCGACACTGACAGTGGGCTTGATGACGTCAGTACTCGGCACCTGCAGTCGGAGATGAGTGGGAGCAGCACAGGAACCATGAGGGAGAAAGGTGAGTTATTAGTTTATGGGGGAGGGGTGCATTATACTACAGAGGGTGGATATGGGGGCTTATTATACTACAGAGGGTGGCTATGGGGGTGCATTATACTACAGAGGGAGGTTATGGGGGTGCAGTATACTAAATGGGGTGGCTATGGGGCTATAATACACTACAAGGGGGTGGCTATGGGGTGCATTATACTACAGAGGGTGGCTATGGGAGTGCATTATACTACAGAGGGTGGCTATGGGAGTGCATTATACTACAGAGGGTGGCTATGGGGTTCATTATACTACAGAGGGTGGCTATGGGGCTGCATTATACTACAGAGGGTGGCTATAGGGGTTCATTATACTACAGAGGATGGCTATGGGAGTGCATTATCCTACAAAGAGTGGCTATGGGACTGCATTATACTACAGAGGGTGGCTATGGGGTGCATTATACTACAGAGGGTGGCTATTATACTACAGAAGGTGGCTATGGGAGTGCATTATACTACAGAGGGTGGCTATGGGGTGTATTATACTACAGAGGGTGGCTATGGGGTGTATTATACTACAGAGGGTGGCTATGGGAGTGCATTATACTACAGAGTGTGGCTATGGGAGTGCATTATACTACAGAGGGTGGCTATGGGAGTGCATTATACTACAGAGGGTGGCTATGGGAGTGCATTATACTACAGACGGTGGCTATGAGGCTGCATTATACTACATAGGGTGGCTATAGGGGTTCATTATACTACAGAGGGTGGCTATCGGGTGCATTATACTACAGAGGGTGGCTATGTGGGTGCATTATACTACAGAGGGTGGCTATGAGGTGCATTATACTACAGAGGGTGGCTATAGGGGTGCATTATACTACAGAGGGTGGCTACGGGGGTGCATTATACTACAGAGGGTGGCTATGGGGATGCAATACATTATAGAGGCTGCCTATGGGGGTGCATTACACTACAGAGGCTGCCTATGGGGGTGCATTACACTACAGAAGCTGCCTATAGGGGTGCATGATGCTATAGAGTCTGCCTATGGGGAGGTCATTATACAATATAGAGTCTGCCTTTGGAGAGAGCATTATACTATATGGAGACCTATGGGGAGTGCATTATACTATATGGAGGACTATGGGGAGTGCATTATACTATTTGGAGATGGACCTATGGGGAATGCATTATACAATATGGAAACCTATGGGGAGTGCAGTATACTATGTGGAGGCCTATGGGGAGTACATTATACTATATGGAGACCTATCTAGTGGCCCATCATACAGTGTGGTGATTATAGTGACAGGGCTATCATAGTGTTGGAGCCATAAAATAGTTTGGGGGATATTAAGGGGTCAGTATACAGTCATATGTAAAAGTTTGGGCACCCCTATTAATGTTAACCTTTTTTCTTTATAACAATTTTGGTTTTTGCAACAGCTATTTCAGTTTCATATATCTAATAACTGATGGACTCAGTTATATTTCTGGATTCAAATGAGGTTTATTGTACTAACAGAATATGTGCAATCTGCATTTAAACAAAATTTGATGGGTGCAAAAGTATGGGCACCTCAAAATAAAAGTGACATTAATATTTCGTAGATCCTCCTTTTGCAAAAATAACAGCCTCTAGTTGCTTCCTGTAGCTATTAATGAGTTCCTGGATCCTGGATGAAGGTATTTGTGACCATTCCTGTTTAGAAAACAATTCCAGTTCAGTTAAGTTTGCTGGTCGCCGAGCATGGACAGCCCGCTTCAAATCATCCCACAGATGTTTAATGATATTCAGGTCTGGGGACTGGGATAGCCATTCCAGAACATTGTAATTGTTCCTGTGCATGAATGCCTGAGTAGATTTGGAGCGGTGTTTTGGATCATTGTGTTGCTGAAATATCCATCCCCTGCGTAACTTCAACTTCGTCACTGATTCTTGCACATTATTGTCAAGAATCTGCTGATACTGAGTTGAATCCATGCGACCCTCAACTTTAACAAGATTCCCGATGCCGGCATTGGCCACACAGCCCCAAAGCATGATGGAACCTCCACCAAATTTTACTGTGGGTAGCAAGTGTTTTTCTTGGAATGCTGTGTTTTTTAGCCTCCATGCATAACGCCTTTTTGTATGACCAAACAACTCAATCTTTGTTTCATCAGTCCACAGGACCTTCTTCCAAAATGTAACTGGCTTGCCCAAATGTGCTTTTGCATACCTCAGGCGACTCTGTTTGTGGCGTGCTTGCAGAAACGGCTTCTTTCGCATCACTCTCCCATACAGCTTCTCCTTGTGCAAAGTGCGCTGTATTGTTGCCCGATGCACAGTGACACCATCTGCAGCAAGATGATGCTGCAGGTCTTTGGAGGAGGTCTGTGGATTGTCCTTGACTGTTCTCACCATTCTTCTTCTCTGCCTTTCTGATATTTTTTCTTGGCCTGCCACTTCTGGGCTTAACAAGAACTGTACCTGTGTTCTTCCATTTCCTTACTTTGTTCCTCACAGTGGAAACTGACAGGTTAAATCTCTGAGACAACTTTTTGTATCCTTCCCCTGAAAAGCTATGTTGAATAATCTTTGTTTTCAGATCATTTGAGAGTTGAGGAACCCATGATGCCACTCTTCATGGGAGAGTCAAATAGGAGAACTACTTGCAAGTGGCCACCTTAACCCCTTCACGACCTTTGACGCCACGTAGGCGTCATGAAAAGTCGTGCCAGAACGACCCATGACTTTAAAGCCCCCTGCGGGTCGGGTGACCTAGGTCACTGAAAGGTCACCCGACCCGCAGATACAGGGGGCTTTGTTCTTCGCCACAGGGGGTGTGGCTTCGCCCCCACGTGGCTACGATCGCTCTGACTGGCTGTTAAAAGTGAAACAGCCAATCAGAGCGATAGTAATATTTCATCAATGAAAATTGATGAAATATTACAATCCAGCCATGGCCGATACTGCTGTAGCATCGGACATGGCTGGAGACACCGATTCCACCCCCCCACCGGCGATCGCCCCCCCGCAACTGAATGACAGCGGCGATCTGCCGCCGCTGTCATCATCTGCCCCCCTCCCATTCCCTCTGCTCCCCGCCAGCTTCCGATAACCCCCTCACCCCCTCTCACCTCCCCCGGCACCTTCTAAGTCCCCCTGTCGCTCCCGGTGTCCGGCGGGTCCGGTTCATGGGCGCCGCCATTTTGGAAAATGGCGGGCGCATGCGCAGTGCGCCCGCCCGAATCTGCCGGCTGCAGATTCCATTCTTTCATTTTGATCACTCTCACAGTGATCAAAATGAAAGAAAAAGTAAATAAACCCCCCGATTATCACCCCCATAGGTAGGCACAACTAATAAAATAAAGACAATATTTTTATTTTTATTTTTCCATTAGGGTTAGGGTTAGGGTTGAAAAAATGGTTAGGGTTAGGGTTGGAAAGAGGGTTAGGGTTGGAAAGAGGGTTAGGGTTGGAAAGAGGGTTAGGGTTAGGGTTGGAAAGAGGGTTAGGGTTGGAAAGAGGGTTAGGGTTAGGATTGGAAAGATGGTTAGGGTTGGAAAGAGGGTTAGGGTTGGAAAGAGGGTTAGGGTTGAATTAGGGTTAGGGTTGGAATTAGGGTTAGGGTTGGAATTAGGGTTAGGGTTGGAATTAGGGTTAGGGTTGGAATTAGGGTTAGCGTTGGAATTAGGGTTAGGCTTGTGGTTAGGGATGTGTTAGGGTTAGGGCTGTGGTTAGGGGTGTGTTGGGGTTAGGGTTGGAGTTAGAATTGAGGGGTTTCCACTGTTTAGGCACATCAGGGGGTCTCCAAACGCGACATGGTGCAACCATTGATTCCAGCCAATTTTGCGTTCAAAAAGTCAAACGGTGCACCCTCCCTTCCAAGCCCTGACATGTGCCCAAACAGTGGTTTACCCCAACATATGGGGTATCAGCGTACTCAGGAAAAATTGCACAACAACTTTTGGGGACTAATTTCTCGTGTTACCCTTGGGAAAATAAAAAATTGGAGGCTAAAAAATTATTTTTGTGTAAAAAAATGATTTTTTCATTTTCACGTCTCTGCATTATAAACTTCTGTGAAGCACTTGGGGGTTCAAAGTGCTCACAACACATCTTACATACGTTCCTTGGAAGGTCTAGTTTCCAAAATGGGGTCACTTGTGGGGGTTTCCACTGTTTAGGCACATCAGGGGCTCTGCAAACGTAATGACGACCGCAGACTATTCCATCAAAGTCTGCATTTCAAAACGTCACTACTTCCATTCCGAGCCCTGACGTGTGCCCAAACAATGGTTCCCCCCCACATATGGGGTACCAGCGTACTCAGGACAAACTGGACAACAACTTTTGGGGTCCAATTTCTCCTGTTACCCTTGTGAAAATAAAAAATTGCGAGCTAAAAAATCATTTTTTGAGGAAAAAAAAAATATTTTTTATTTTCATGGCTCTGCGTTATAATCTTCTGTGAAGCACTTGGGGGTTCAGTGTGCTCACTACACATCTAGGCAACTTCCTTATGGGGTCTAGTTTCCAAAATGGGGTCACTTGTGGGGGGTTTCCACAGTTTAGGTACATCAAGGGCTCTGCAAATGTAACATGATACCCGCAGACCATGCCATCAAAGTCAGCATTTCAAAATGTCACTACTTCCCTTCCGAGCCCTGACGTGTGCCCATACAGTGGTTTCCTCCCCACATATGGGGTATCAGCGTACTCAGGACAAACTGTACAACAACTTTCGGGGTCCAATTTCTCCTGTTACCCTTGTGAAAATAAAAAATTGCGAGCTAAAAAATCATTTTTTGAGAAAAAAAAATAATTTTATTTTCATGGCTCTGCGTTATAATCTTCTGTGAAGCACTTGGGGGTTCAGTGTGCTCACCACACATCTAGGCAACTTCCTTATGGGGTCTAGTTTCCAAAATGGGGTCACTTGTGGGGGGTTTCCACAGTTTAGGTACATCAAGGGCTCTGCAAATGTAACATGATGCCCGCAGACCATGCCATCAAAGTCAGCATTTCAAAATGTCACTACTTCCCTTCCGAGCCCTGACGTGTGCCCAAACAGTGGTTCCCCCCCACATATGGGGTACCAGCGTACTCAGGACAAACTGTACAACAACTTTTGGGGTCCAAATCATCCTGTTACTCTTGTGAAAAAAAATTGCGGGCTAAAAATCTTTTTTTTTGAGGAGAAAAAATGATTTTTTATTTTCACAGCTCTGCGTTATAAACTTCTGTGAAGCACTTGGGGGTTCAAGGTGCTCACCACACATCTTGATAAGTTCCTTGGAGGGTCTAGTTTCCAAAATGGGGTCACTTGTGGGGGGTTTCCACAGTTTAGGTACATCAAGGGCTCTGCAAATGCAACATGACACCCTCAGACCATGCCATCAAAGTCAGCATTTCAAAATGTCACTACCTCCCTGCTGAGCCCCGACGTGTGCCCAAACAGTGGTCCCCCCCACATATGGGGTACCAGTGTACTCAGGACTAACTGTACAACAACTTTTGGGGTCCAATTTATCCTGGTACCCCTGTGAAAATAAAAAATTGCGGACTAAAAATATTTTTTTTAAGAAAAAAAAATATTTTTTATTTTCACGGCTCTACGTTATAAACTTCTGTGAAGCACCTGGGGGTTCAAAGTGCTCACCACACATCTAGATAAGTTCCTTAGGGGGTCTAGTTTCCATAATGGGGTCATTTGTGGGGGAGCTCCAAAGTTTAGGCACACAGGGGCTCTCCAAACACGATATGGTGTCCGCTAACGATTGGAGCTAATTTTCATTTCAAAAAGTCAAATGGCACTCCTTCCCTTCTGAGCCCTGCTGTGCGCCCAAACAGTGGTTCCCCCCCACATATGGGGTACCAGCGTACTCAGGACAAACTGGACAACAACTTTTGTGGTCCAATTTCTCCTGTTACCCTTGTGAAAATAAAAAATAGCGTGCTAAAAAATCATTTTTGAGGAAAAAAATGATTTTTTATTTTCACTGCTCTATGTTATAAACTTTTGTGAAGCACTTGGGGGTTCAAGGTGCTCACTACACATCTAGATAAGTTCCTTAAGGGGTCTAGTTTCCAAAATGGTGTTACTTGTGGGGGAGCTCCAATGTTTAGGTACACAGGGGCTCTCCAAACGCGACATGGTGTCCGATAACGATTGGAGCGAATTTTCCATTCAAAAAGTCAAATGGTGCTCCTCCCCTTCGGGGCCCTGCCGTGCGCCCAAACAGTGGTTTATGACCACATATGAGGTATTGTAGTACTCAGGAGAAATTGTCCAACAAATTTTAGGATCCATTTTATCCTGTTGCCCACGTGAAAATGAAAAAACTGAGGCTAAAAGATAATTTTTGCGAAAAAAAAGTACTTTTTTTTTTTTACGGATCAATTTGTGAAGCACCTGGGGGTTCAAAGTGATCACTATGCATCTAGATAAGTTTCTTGGGGGGTCTAGTTTCTTAAATGGGGTCACTTGTGGGGAAGCTCCAGTGCTTAGGCGCACAGCGACTCTCCAAACGCGACATGGCAAGCGCTAAATATTCCAGCATATTTTCCATTCAAAATGTCAAATGTGCTCCTTCCCTTCCGAGCCCTGCTGTGCGCCCAAACAGTGGTTTATGACCACATATGAGGTATCGGTGTACTCAGGAGAAATTGCCCAACAAATTTTAGGATCCATTTTATCCTGTAGCCCATGAGAAAATGAAAAAAATTAATGATAAAAGAAAATTTGTGGTGCAAAAAATAAAATGTCCATTTTTTCCTTCCACGTTGCTTTAGTTCCTGTGAAGCACCTGAAGGGTTAATAATCTCCTAGAATGTAGTTTTGAGTAGCTTGAGGGGTGCAGTTTTTAGAATGGTGTCACTTTTGGGTATTTTCTGCCATATAGACCCCTCAAAGTGACTTCAAATGTGATGTGGTCCCTAAAAAAATGGTTTTGTAAATATTGTTGTAAAAATGAGAAATCGCTGGTCAACTTTTAACCCTTATAACTTCCTAACAAAAAAAAAATTGTTTCCAAAATTGTGCTGATGTAAAGTAGACATGTGGGAAATGTTATTTAGTAACTATTTTGTGTCACATCACTCTCTGGTTTAACAGAATATAAATTAAAAATTTGAAAATTGTGAAATTTTCAACATTTTCGCCAAATTTCAGTTTTTTCACAAATAAACGCAAAAATTATCGACCTAAGTTTACCACTAACATGAAGCCCAATATGTCACAAAAAAACAATCTCAGAATCGCTAAGATGCGTTGAAGCATTCCAGAGTTATTACCTCATAAAGGGACACTGGTCAGAATTGCAAAAAATGGCCAGGTCATTAAGGTCAAAATAGGCTGGGTCATGAAGGGGTTAAATACCTTTTCTCATGATTTGATACACCTGGCTATGAAGTTCAAAGCTCAATGAGGTTACAAAACCAATTTAGTGCTTCAGGAAGTCAGTAAAAAGTAGTTAGGAGTGTTCAAATCAAGAAAATAATAAGGGTGCCCATACTTTTGCACTAGTCAAATTTTGTTAAAATGCAGATTGCACATTTTCTGTTAGTACAATAAACCCCATTTGAATCCAGAAATATAACTGAGTCCATCAGTTATTAGATATATGAAACTGAAATAGCTGTTGCAAAAACCAAAATTGCTATAAAGAAAAAAGGTTAACATTAATAGGGGTGCCCAAACTTTTACATATGACTGTATATACAGTGAGGGGGCATTATACTGTGTATAAGATAGTATCATACTGTGTATAGAGGAGCTGTACAGGAGGGAGACTCGGGACATTATTAAATGTAAAGTGGGCACTTATTGTTATAGGGGAACTTACAGTAGGTTACTGTGACTGTCAAATGGGCACACAGAGGGCATTATTACATTCTAGGGGACAAAATGTGGGCACTTTTCTAGAGCACTTGCACCCGGCCTTAGTATTTTCTAGAAGGTTGCTTTAAAATTTAGAGGTCACACAGGGCCACACAGCAGGTGCACTGATAGGGTCACATATGGCAGCAGCAGATCAGCATTGGGGCATCAGTAGGATGAGGAGTTTGTGCAGGTTGGGAATAGTCCCGTTTTGGACAGTGCTGAAAATGTGAGCAGTGAAACGTGTCTTTGTTGTATTCTCTGTAGCCGAGTCCTGGCTGGAGGAGTTGTCATGTCAGTCTGGGCCAGATGGAAAAGGCGTGAAAAGTTAATGATTCCTTCAGAAAGAACGTCAGTGGTAAGTCATTATCTGTAGCTGTGCTGTGATCTCTTATACAGTATGTTCTGTAGGACGGGTATCTACCACTGACCATATGGCGGTAATATCAATGTTGGTCTTTATATAGCGATTATTTTCAGTAACAGCGCGGTCATCTGCTGAGGTTCTCCTCCACTATTAGGGTGCGTCACCCAGTTATAATCAAGGTTACCTGGTTAGGGGCCCACTCAGAAGTTTCGCCCCCCCCGAACCAAAACCCTAGCTACACCTCTGCGCTGCGGACATAAAACTGCTTCAAATCTGCAAGGAAAACATAAGCGGCTTTTCCATGAGATTTCAGACATCTCATTCACTTTTCTATTACTATCAAACAGCGTTTTTGGGATCATGGAGCTCTTTACTACAAACATGTCTGTCCCTCCAGTTGAAAGAAATTAACATTTTCCTGGAGGGAAATTTATACTCCACATTATGTCAATTCAGTTTTGTCTGTTGATGATAAAGTGCAGTTTGCAGCCATTTTTATTTGAGAAATGTGAAATATACCCAAATCAGTCATAACCCACAAGTACTCAAAAATATTTCACATTCACACACATCGGGTGGGCCTGCGTGATCTCAATTGCCAGGGCTGATTTCAGTTCCAGTCCAACCCTTCTGTCTACAGTGATTACTGTGCCGCAACCCCAGGCCTACATTCTGCAGCAATGTCTCATTATACAGGGAGTGTTGGGTGGCTTCCAATCTTCTCAGGTACGATTCTGAGCTCCCTCATCTGAGCCGGCCCTTACATATGCCTTAACCCATTTCTTATATATAGTTTCTAACCTGATCCAACCTCTAATTTTCCTATCGAATTGACCCCCTACCAATAGTGTTCACCTTCCCAATTTCAGTTGGAGCCAAGTAGTCTGCAGCTTAAGCAACATTTTCCCCCGTCAGAACCATCTTCAGAAACTATTAACTATCCCTCAACTATGACCCACTAGCCGCCTGTATTATGCCTCCCTGTCCCTTGTATGGCTTCTGGGGTTGATTTCTCCCCTCACCACTAATGGCTTCAGTACAGAGTGCATATGCCGTGTCTGACCTTCTGCCCAACTGCTACCTAGTTCTTTTAAATACTGGGTCACATTTATTATGATGCAGCATTGACTGTCTAGATTTACTTGGATTTCCATAGTAACTCGCTATCTTTTTACATTTTACCTTTATCTATGATGAAGGGAAATAAAGTCCTATTACAAAAATGGACACAAAACTAGTCAGCAAACTTTAAGGCATATTTTTTTTATTACCCAGAACACACCATTAAATGTTCTAGTTTGATAATGCAGACCTACCTATGCACTTTCTAGACACTAATCAAAATGTAATCAATCAAAATATGGTCATGATATAAGGTAAAAACTATTATTTTTCCATTAATGCAAACTACTGTCTATGTAAAAATGTTTGAAGTTGTTGCAATGAAGCATTTCATCAGCAGAGGGCAGTGTCTTCCTGCTGTGATATTTATACTGCTCAGAACTGAAGCTACAAATGTGCATTCATTATTTGCAGATGGACTAAATGCACATTCTGAACTACTTTTTTTTTTTTTTTAAATGTATTTTAAAATTTGCATTATGTCTTAGAACTGAGCAATTTAATATTTTCTTTAAAAGGGGTTGCCCACTTTCTGCATTTTTGCTGCAAAAGATTAAATATATTGGTGGCCCGACTCTAACGCATCGGGCATTCTAGAATATGGCCAGCGGGAGACCGACATTCAAAAGATGGTCCAAGACAATCCACCACGATCGGCGATCTCACAGTGGGGGCCTGGTCGCTGCTGCGTGTCACACTAAGGCTAAGTACCCACTTTGCAGAAATGCTACAAAAATTTCCACAGCATTTCCGCAACTCCCGCCGCAGGAAAAACTCATGTGAATTCGCATGTGTTTTCCCCGGAAAACATGCGTTTTTCACGCGATTTTCGCGTGCGGAATTCAAGCGCATTCCAAGAGATTTGAAGCATCGCTTGGAATGTGATTGACAGGTTGGTCATACTTGTCAAGCATAGTGTTTGACAATTGTGATCAACTTTTTACTATTGATGCTGCCTATACAGCATCAGTAGTAAAAGATAAAATGTAAAAAATAATAAAAATTTTTTTAAAAAAAGGTTATTCTCACCTTTGACGGCCCCCGATCTCCTCTCCACGCTCCTGGCATCTTCCGGTCCCAGTAATGCTTGGCGCGAAGGACCGGAGATTACGTCACTCTCGCGAGAGCGCAGCGTCATCAGCGGTCTGGTGAGAGGAGGGAAAGAGTCCGGGGGCCGTCGGAAGGTAAGTATATCACTATTTTTTATTTTAATTCTATTGTTTACAGGTTTATGGTACCCAGGGCCTGAAGGAGAGTCTCCGCTCCTCCGGACCCTGGGTACCGGCTAGCGCCAGTCATCTCCCGGCTACGTCGCCGCTGACCTCCGTGCGGCAGGAGATGACCCACGGCAACCTTTGGGAGATCAGCGGCTAGCACCGCAGATCTCCCGACAGTAGCGGTGGCGTGCGTCGTTCAAATTCCGCACCAATTCGCGGTCGGACTGCGCCTGTCGCTGATTGATTGCGCCCTGCCGGCCGTCCGCGACAATCAGCGATGCGGGATTTCCGTTACAGACAGACAGAATTAGACGATTATATAGTAGGATATATACACCGTATTTTCAGGCGTGTAAGATGACTTTTCAACCCCTGAAAATCTTCTCAAAAGTTCGGGGGTTGTCTTATACGCCGGGTGTCGTCTTATACAGCAGGTGCGGAGCTCTGGGGTCGCCGCATATGGAGCCATCAGCGCCATTACTGGTGAGGATGGACAGTACAATTGCTAACTAGATACGAACGTCAGGGTAGGAATCAATGTTTGTCACAGTTGCTGGCCGGAAGACTCCAGACTGCACCCTACTAACGAAGCTTCCTTGCCCTCCAGTTCCCAAACATGATGGAGTGAGGCTGATAGTCACCTTGGCGATGGACACTTTCCTGGAAGAGTTCAGCGATCACTGAAGGGCAGAGCTCCACGGAGAAATTACATCCGCTGATGTTCTGCACCCCGCCCTGAGCCCGAATCACCCAGAGAGGAAGATGTGGCCTGGAGATGTCTCCCCGGGTCACTGCTTCCGGAGGTGAACGAAGTGGCGAACTGATACCTGGACCAGCCGAGCGTCTACTGCAGGAGAAGCCTGCGGGTGCACAGCAACCAGGCTGCCGTCACCACACTCTGCACCCAGCCTGGTGGAGCAGCTCCTCAGCGAGGCGTGTTTCTCTAGATCCAGCGCCGCACTCTCTTTTCTCCATACCCCGGGCGTCACAGATGCCTGCAGCTTGACTCACACCTTCACAGAGCTCCACATCCGCCATATAAGACGACACCGGGCGTATAAGTTGACCCCCGACTTATACTGCAAGTATATCCCAAACTCTATATTTTATATGGAAAAGTTGGGGGTCATCTTGTATGCCAGAAAATACGGTAATATTTGGTATTGGCATGGTCACATCGAACCGCAGAATAAAGATATTATGCCAATTATACTGAATGTTGTTTGGTTAAGAAAAAATAAAATTGTTGGTTTTGTTTTGCTCTTTTTGCCTCTCAAAAAAAAAAAGAAATCAAAGTCACATGTACAACAAAATGCCACCAATGAAAATTACAGCTTGTCCCACAAAAATCAAGATGTTCTACAACTGTGCTGATGGAAACCTGTGAGACTTATGGCTCGCAGAATATGGAGACCCTGAAATAAATGAATACTTTTCAAAGAGCGTAATATTTAGACAAAAGTAGAAGAAAAATATATGAAACTATGTACATTTGGTATTGCCCTATTCGTTCTGACTCACAGAATAAAGGTAACACTTTATGTATGCAGCATGGCGAATAGCGCAAAATTGTTAACGCAAAAACAAAAAATCAGTTGCAGAAGTACTGTTTTGTTTATAAAGAGTTAATAAAAGTTTGTTAATAAGTCCTATGAATCCCAAAATGATTCCACTGAGAAATGTAATTCGTCGAAAAAAAAACATGCTCCTGGGTGTACATAAGATTCTTTATTTTTCATGCCATTTTTTGGAGGCAAGACAAGCAATTCTGCAAGGATTTTCAAATATTTTTGTATGACTTTCACCATGTGGGTGAAATAAAATGTTGTACCGTTACAGATATGTGGAAACCTATTATGTGAATTTCACATTCTTTTCCACTTTTTTTAGTCCCACTAAGGGACTTGAACCTATTGGGCTAAGTTCCCATGGTGTTTTTTTAATGCTGTGGATTTCTGGCAGCAGTTCGATACCAATTAGCCAATTTAGGTTGCTATCATTTTTATTGCTCTTGACCTGGGAAGGGTATGTTATCTAATCCAAAAAGACCTAAAGGGCGCAAAACCCCATTAGAAATTACCCCTCTCTAGCAAGTCAATAAAAATAAGATTTTATTCCATTAAAATAGATATTTTATGGGGTAATTTGTTAAAATGACAATCCTAAATTGCCATAAATAGACTAGATTAAGTTGGCCTGTGACTTTGTTCAAGTTTTTAATTTTGGGGCTGTGTGTATTTGAGTTTGACAGTCCTGAATCTACACCAAATTGGGAAGGAGCTCAGTGCCGAACCATCACACTTGTTGTTCCCCTCTGCTCCCCTGTTATTTCCAGCTTACTCTTCCTACAGTTGTTGAAGGGTGTGACATTGCTGCTATAACGTGGGAACCAAAGCAATGAGGATAAAGATATGTATTGCCGGATTAAGTGAGTATAATCCTCAAGGAAGGTTCCCCCTACAGTGTCTGTACATTGCTATGCACACCCCATAGGTGCAGCTATTGTGGTACCTGAATTGCCCCTTTTTGCTAACAGCATAGCCTATTCCAACACAGGCAACCACATTACTTCCTTCCAAAAGGTGATGGGGCAACAAACATGGTTCTGGAGAAAACTGCTATAGTCTCTTCAATAGGCTGAGTAATTTTGGTATGTGATTTACCCTTTATTACTGTCAGCGTAACCGACCCAAGCAGTAAGGTTGGTCAGCAGTAGAGGGTTTTCATCAGGACACTAGCAGCAAGCTTAGTGAGCCATCATCAGAACACAAATCCTCCGCCACTTTACTCTAGAGTCTTTATGATTATGATAATCTCTCCCTCCACTCTGGGTCTTAGGAGTGGCCCATGCCCACGATTACCATTTAAATTTTTAGTTAACGTTGGGTGTGCCACACAAATTAGGTGCATCTGTGATTATATATATATATATTTTTTTTGTTTGTTTTTACTTTCATCTTTGAGGAAATCCAGCTCTCACGTGGCTGACAGTTTTGGTTACCATTGACTTTGACACATCATTTTGTTTTAATTGAATAACAATTTATATTAAATATTTTCAACTTTAATCTTTTTTTCCATCGAATTTTGATGTGTGATTAAAGTTATACTTTAATTTTTTGGAGCAATGTATTTATGGCGCTTTCCTTTTCTGACTATTTGTTTTTATTACATTTATTCCATGGCGCTTTACATGTGAGGAGGGGTATACATAATAAAAACAAGTACAGTAATCTTAAACAATACAAGTCTCGACTGGTACAGGAGGACAGAGGATCCTGCCCGCGAGGGCTCACAATCTACAAGGGATGGGTGAGGATACAGTAGGCAAGGGTAGAGCTGGTCGTGCAGCGGTTTGATGGATCGGTGGTTACTGCAGGTTGTAGGCTTGTCGGAAGAGGTAGGTCTTCAGGTTCTTTTTGAAGGTTTCCATGGTAGGCGAGAATCTGATATGCTATGGCAGACAGTTCTTTGGGTAGTGGGGAGTCAGTGCACGGATTCACAGAGGGGAGGGGCCGGGGAATAGCGGGGGGACAGGTGGATTAGTCAGGCAGCATAGTTTAGAATAGATTGGAGGGGTGCAAGAGTGTTAGGGGGGAGGCCACAGAGCAGGAGGTGGTAGTAGACCAGGCAGGGGAAGATGAGGGCATGGACTAAGGCTTTTCATATTCTTTGTTGAGGAATGTACGGATCCGTGAAATATTTTTGAGTTGAAGTCGGCAGGAAGTGGAAAGGGCTTGGATATTTGGATATGTGGTTTGAAGGATAGATCAGTGTCAAGGATTACCCCGAGGCTGCGAGCTTGTGGGACTGGGGAAAGCGAGCAGCCATTTACTTTAATGGATAGGTCTGTTGGGGGTCGAGTGAGATGGGGGAAAGATGATGAATTCTGTTTTGTCCATATTAAGTTTTTCAAGTCTAGCGGAGAAGGATAAAATAGCAGACAGACATAGTGGGATTCTGGTTAGTAGGGAGATGATATCTGGTCCAGAGATGTAGCTCTGTGTGTCATCAGCATAGATGTGATACTGGAAGCCATGAGATTCTATTGATTATGTACAAACTGATTAGCAGAGTGCCACTTCCTACTGGCAGCACCTACACTTATTGGGGTCTCTATGTCCCCCAATGATCAAGACAACAAATGGATTTTACAGTAAGTTAAAAAAAAATCCAATTTTTGTTATAAGGGTCCGCTTCGTTTGGTGAAAACAGGGCTTCCTTCTGCTGGTACTCCTCATGATCAACTGTGATTTGTTTGATAAAAGAAATGAAATATTGCATAGTACAAATGGACTGTCCATTCAAGTTACATGCCGGGACTAGTGATGAGAAAACGTTCTCTAATAACTTCTTATTCGAGCATCTGGGAGTGCTTGTATATTATGTGTGAGTCCCTGCGGCTGTTAGACAGACACAACACATGCAGAGATTGCCTGTTTGTTAGGGAATCCCCACGTGTGCAGGCTGTCTGACAGTTGCAAATCATGCAGCTGCAGGGGACTTGAACATAATATACAAGCACTCCTACATGCTTGGATAACACCTGAACATTCTTGGATAAGACATTATCTGAGCACATTCGCTCATTCTAGTCTGGACCTTCTTTGTAGTTATGTTATCTGAGAGCATTAGAGTGTAGGAGCACAGTCTCTGGTTACAGATATGTGTCACTTACTAGGCTGTGTTTTGTCATTTCAATACAATCAAGTTTTTTATCAACAGGAGATTATCAGTACAGGACAACTGGCCTTTGCAGGGTAGCCCAACCATGCCCTCACCACTGATTAGCGGTTCTCAACAACTGAGCTCTGCTAGATCCGCAGCAGAGAAAACTTTTTATATCAACTGCTGCAACCAGTAAGTGATACATTATTGTAGTCAGGGGTTCTACCTCATGCTGCTGTCAGATTAAGTAGCAAAATCCTGCCAACAGATCTCTTTAGCTTAAAATTATCCATTAAGGCCAGTTTCACATTTGCGGTTGAGTCCGCAGCGTTTGATGCGCATACATTCGTATGCGTCCTGCGTACCTATCTTTAATATGGGGTACGCAGGGACATGCATTTGTATGCGTTTGCGTCGTTTCACGGTATGTGGCAGGGCGTGGCAAACGCATTGTGTTGCATTTTTTTGCAGCGTCAAATATCCGCAGCCATCCGCACTATAGTAATGCCAGCGTACGCAATAATTTACATAAGACAAACCCATTGGGCGTGGCTTGTGTAAATTCAAAATTTGCCGGGAAATAGCATTTGCCTATCGTCCGCAAACACATGCATGCGTTTGCAAGTATTTTTGCCTGCGGTTGCGGACGATACACTGCTGACTTAACTGAATATGTGAACCTAGCCTTGTTTAGCCAGAACATGCTGTTATCTTAAAAAATCACATTTGCCTGCAGTTATCCCACTCTGCCCTATGCCAAACACAAAGGAATTCACGAAGCTGAGATCTGGGGAAGCTTTTGTTCCCCACTTTGCCTGCCTGAAATACAGAGAGATTATTGTGGTCATGGGTAATTTACTTTCCCTCAACCATTTTTTGTTAATTTATGTATTTGTTTGCTAATAGTATAATGCACCGTTACCAAAACGTTCCCCATGTCCTACTGCCAATCATTTTCCTATAATCAATAAACCCCTTTTCTCTTTGCACTTTTAAATACCCCTCAGTTTTCTTGAATATAATTCAGTAAAAAGTACAGAATCCATTAATGTTTGAGACTTTAGTGGAGCAATAGACAAGGCAGCCTAGACTTTTCACAAGTAGTTCAAAGGTTCACTGTATCCTGTAATTTGCATTGCTGCTCTACTATTATGCATCTCCACAATGCCTGCCCAAAATTAGCCTACCAGTAATTACATCTTCTGATCCTAATTTCAGCCCCTCCTCCAGTTACGCATTCGAGCTTTAACCCTTTCATGCCAGAACCTGTTTTCACCTTCATGACCAGACCATTTTTTTCAATTCTGACCAGTGTCACTTTATGAGGTAATAATTCTGAAACGCTTCAATGGATCCCACTGGTTCTGAGAATGTTTTCTCAGCATAGAGTGCAGGATAAATGTGAGCCGAGTCTAAGGACTCCTTCACACATCCTGGTGATTCCTGTATTGGTGAGATCCATGGTCTGTGTGTCATCTGCATGTACGTATGTGACATCCTTGTATCCATTTACTATTCGTGTGGCACCCGTGTGCCGTCTGTATGTCCATGTGACACTGGCACCTGAGAAAAGCAATAATTAGCTGTTCCCAGGAGCCGTGTGTTGAAGACAGCTCTCTTCATTGTTGCCCAGTCTCCCTGAGATTAGTGCGTCCAGGCAATAATGATAGGACTTGTATTCAGCACCCGCTGTGTACATCCGTTGTAAAATTAAGAATTAAATTTTAAAAAAAAATGGCGTGGGCTCCCACGTAATTTTCATAACCAGTAGAGGGAAAGCCCATGTTTGGGAGCCTAATGTTAATTATCTGGGAAAGAGGACTATATCCCAAATGTTTCCAAGGCTATTAATAACAGCTCACAGCTGTTTGCTTAGCCTTTTCTGGTGAAAAAGATGTAGTGTCTCCCTTGGAGCACAGCTTCAGTGACCTGCAGTGACGTCATAGAGGTTACCGAAGCTCAATGAAGCTGCGGTTCCCACTCTGTTTGCTGGGAGCGGTACGATTAACTGCAGTGGCCTCAATGAGATCACCGCTAGTGCTAGCGGTGGTGACTTAATGACGGTTACCACAGTTCATCGGGTGGCTCATAGTGAACTGAGCCTGGGAACTGCAGCATCAGTGACCAGTGGTAACCTCTATCACATTACCGCTCGTCTCTGAAGCTGCACCCCAAGCTCAGCTCAGTGTCTCCTGGATGTCAGGGTGAACGGTCGCATCATGTCACCGTTCATCAAGACATCCAGATGCAGCAGAGATGGATTACGGTGTGGGTCAAATAGATTATCTTCTCGTCGGACAGGTGAGGAAAATGGTGTTTTATTATTTTTGTTTTTTTTACAGGTGACATTGGCATCAATGGATTATCTTCTCGTCAGACAGGTGAAGAATATATAAATTACCTCAGTTGCCATTACCAGAGAGCAAGTGAGAAGAGCGAAGCTAAGCGCCAGATTTGGCGCATCTTCTGGATGCGCCATTTCTGGGGCGGCTGAGCGATAATGTTGGTAGCTGGGGAGGCAATATCTCTGGCTCCTTCCCAGGCTATTAATATTAACCCACAGCTGTCTGTTTAGTCTTGCTGGTTTTAATTTATAGGAGTCATTTTTTGGGGGGTCCCCTGTAAACTCACCAGTAAAGGTTAAGCAAACAGCTGTGAGCTGTTATTAATAGCCTGAGAACCTTTTGGGATATTGTTCCTTTTCCCAAATTATTAACCCATTTCCGATATTGGGCGTACATTTACGTTTATATCAGACTCCCTCCCTTTGATGTGGGCTCCGGCGGTGGGCCCACATCTTTCTCGGGACTTGGCAGCTGTTTTGAACAGCTGACATGTGCCCGGAATAGCCCCGGGTGGAATCGCGATGCCCCCGCGGCTATTATCTCGTTAAATGCCGCTGTCAAACGCTGACAGCGGCATTTAACAAGCGCTTCCGGCAATCGCGCTGGAAATCCGCCCACTGGTGACCCACATCACGTGATCACGGGTCACGAGTGGGTTGGCATGACAACCGGGGGTCTCCTGGAGACCTCTATGGTTGTCACTGCTGGCTTGCTGTGAGCGCCACCCAGTGGTCGGCGCTCATAGCAAGTGAGTAATTCTAATAGAGGCAAACTGATCATCGCCTCTATGTAGCAGAGCCAATAGGGTATTGGGAGCTTTTAGTCTCCCATGTTGACTATGAAAGCATGCCAAAAGTAAAAAAAATAGTTTTTAAAAATATAAAAAAATATAAAAGTTCAAATCACCCCCTTTGCCCCATTCAAAATAAAACAATAAAAAAATCAAACATACACGTATTTGGTAACACCGCATTCAGAATCGCCCAATCTATCAATAGTAAAAAAAGATTAACCTGATCGCTAAACTACGTAGCAAGAAAAAAAGTAAAAACGCCAGAATTGAGTTTTTTTGGTCGCTGCGACATTGCATTAAAATGCAATGTCGCTGCGACATTGCATTAAAATGCAATAATGGGCGATCAAAAGAACGTATCTGCACCAAAATAGTATCATTAGAAACGTCAGATCGGCATGCAAAAAAATAAACCCTCACCCAACCCAAGATCACGAAAAATGGAGATGCTACGTGTATCGGAAAATGGTGCAATTTTTTTCGTCTAAAAAAGTTTGGAATTTTTTTTCATCACTTAGATAAAAAAGAACCTAGACCACGTATCTCTATGGGGCAACTAGGGGGGTTGGAGGAGGGAGCGAGGAATGGTTAACAAGGGCTATAATTCCTAATTTCACTGACCAAGAGCTGGAGTTTCTCAATGCCAAGATTACAGAGGATGAGGTTAAATCGGCTATCAAGGACTTTGGTAATGGAAAGGCTCCGGGACCAGATGGTTTTGGGGTGAATTATATATATATATATATATATATATATATGTATTTTGGGTCCTTCATTGACCTCATTGTAGTTATAAGTTGGTTTAGCATTGGTACTCATGTGTGTCATTAACAATTGGCATTAAAAAGCAGTATCTGTTGCAGCAGTTTTTTGAACTCAGTCTGCATGCTTAGAAGCCACTTCCATTTTATACAAGTGGTTAATGATGGGGTTATAACTTCTTTTGGGCAATATCATGCAGTATTTTTTGTGACATTTGAAATGTGGCATTGTCGGTCTTTTTGTTGCTATTGGAAAGAGTGTGAACATACACTGCATGCTTAGAAAACACTGATTTAACCAACATTAGGTTTTTCCTACAGTGAGCACATCTGAGTTGGCTCTAATAGTTTTCTGAGCACCATTTTTTCATCTATACCAACTATTAGTTGGCGGTGTAAGCAGTATCTAATTTCTGTAGCAACTTTTGAAATTTAGTCTGCATGTTAAGAGACTATAGTCTATTTTGGCAAATCAAGGGCCCAAACCCCTGGAGTATTATTATCCTTTGACCACGTTGTGAAATTATGTCAATCGTCACCAACTGCCTATTGTGTTCTTTTTGTTTTTAATTGGGGTCTAGGGTCCTCTTAGATATAGGATCGTCTATGTCTATTGATAGGGGTTCCTTTAGGACATCGGGTAGAAGGGTTCCCCTAGCGGCTGTAGGGTGATACAGGGCTCCCAGGGTCAGCCATTGTGGAGCGGGGGCGCCACAACGTTCCCCCCTAGGGTGCCAACCTCCGCAGCCAGGAAGGTGACAGCGTAGTTGACGTAAGAGGGACTTCTAGCTTACCCATTTTATTGGTAATTTTGGAACACGTTTGTTTTTGTTTGTGCACGTTTTTTTTTGGTGTGAACCATTGTATATGGTTTTTTAATCAATAAAGATAATTTTTAGGGATATATATGATTTAACAGACTAATTAAATAGAAAAAGGAATAACATAATTTTTGTGAACATGTATTCCCATTAAAATTAGATTTTAATGATGAATTTAAAAGCACCTATTCCCGTGAGCAAATGATAAAGAAGACAAATAATTGTATACAAAAAAGCCCTATTAAAGGCTACAATGGACTATCTGTACCCTTCCTTGCCGTGGAGGTTGGCACCCTAAGGCTGGAGTCACACACAACCATTAAAAAAACGGTCCCATTTTAACGGTCCGAAATTGCACAAAGGTATCTTAACCATTGATCCATTTTTGATGCGATTTTTCTTCATTGATGCGATTTAAATCTCATGTAAGGATCCGTTTGACATCCGTCTGGCGAGATTTTCTCGCAGGGTAGCTAAATGGACATATAATGGAGCCCAATGACAGGTTTCCCCACACAAAGAATGAATAAATCTAGACACTGTGATAAAACACTCCGGGATCGCCTTTGCTGGGGTCAAAGGTCACGTGCGTTCAGCATGAAACTCAGGCGCAGAGCTGGGATTCGGGTGTAACTGACCCTGAGTCAGGTTTATTAACGGTGAAAGCAATGCAAAAAGGAAATAAAACACAAAACAAATCCTTGCCTGTCCGGCACTAACTAAACAATGGACAACCTAACTACCAACTGGTGGGCTTCTCCCGTCCAGCCAAACCACAGTTGCAGTGGGCACTGCTTCCACTCACGTGTGTCTCTCACACAGACAGGCTCTCTGTGTTCCCAGGCTGAGACACTCACACAACCACCTGGCATCCTTTTATATCCACCTCCCATTATTCATTAGCAAGCAGGTGCGATACTGACCAGGCTAGGCCACATAGGAAAGGAATCTGGGCGAGATATACCTGCCCTCATCCACTATTCCCACATGATTCTCACAACACATATATATATATATATATATCTATATATATTTTATACATGTCTTAGAGACTCATTAATATATATATTACAAATTCATACAGTTCATCATAGCAGAATAGCCGCAGAAACATTTGCCAGCTTTTGTATAATTATTCTCCTGCCCGACATGAAATGACACATGGTTTACATATAGTTAACCATTTCATTTCATGTTTTTTTTGTTATGTCTATCACTATTAATTAGATGAGGGCTTGTGGGTAAAATTTTGGACTTGTAGGGGTTAATTTAAGGGGTTAATTCGTTGTATGAAATTACGGGGACTCCCTGCAGCCTCAGTGACGTCAGCGGGAGTCCCAGCAATTTCATACAACGAATTAACCCCTTAAATTAACCCCTACAAGTCCAAAATTTTACCCACAAACCCTCATCTAATTAATAGTGATAGACATAACAAAAAAACATGAAATGAAATGGTTAACTATATGTAAACCATGTGTCATTTCATGTCAGGCAGGAGAATAATTATACAAAAGCCGGCAAATGTTTCTGCGCCTATTCTGCTATGATGAACTGTATGAATTTGTAATATATATATTAATGAGTCTCTATGACATGTATAAAATATATATATATATATATATATATATATATATATATGTGTGTGTCTAGATCTATTCATTCTTTATTTAACCGGTCTCTGTGATTTTACTGTATTGGAAGAATTGCCGGCTTTGGCTAAAGGACACCGGGTGCGATTGTATCGCAAGTCACACATCTAGTCCGTTTTTAGTCCCATTTTTTCTCGCCCCATAGACTTGTATTGTCGAATCCGATCCGAAAATCGGTGACAATCGCAGCATGCTGCGATTGTCTCGGTCCGAGGATCGGATCTGATCAAAATCGCATGATGGGAGCTGCCCCATAGAATAACATTGGGACGAATGCAATGTGATTTTGTTTTTTATTGCATTGCATTCGTCCGATTTAATCGCCAGTGTGACCCCGGCCTAATAGATACCATTGTTTGGCGCCCCCGCTCAACGTCGACTGACCCTGTCTCCCCTATCTCACCGTAGTAACTCAGGTGGGAAAACAATGTCAAATAGAAAAGAAATGAAGGAAGGGAATAAAAAGGAAAACCTTTCTAAAATAGAAACATAAATAGTCCGACAAATAGAATATAGCAGTATATGGCGGATAGTCGCCTCTGATAATTAGAATAACCACAGGTGGTGCAATAGAATAGACATGATATTAAATTGTCCCATAACAGACACATAGATGAAAACATAAATCAAACACCACCTAGTGGTTTTACTTATCATTTAAAGTCGCCCCGACGCGTTTCCCCGGTGTAACGGTTCATCAGGAGGCCGCAGACTTTAGTACCACTGATACTGGATATACTCCATGATGCCCCAGATAACAAGATGTAAAAAGGCATGGCGGCGGTCTCAAGAGATAGGGTTAAATACCCCCGCTATCATGTACCAATAAAGCCAATTGGGCACACGGTCACACAGGATACAGATCATTCATTTAACCTAGCCAATCGCTACGTGTTTTACATTTCCTCACCCTGCTGCGTTCCAAAACAAAGCCAGCGTGCGTGTTAAGTCAAGTGCGCATTACCGGAAATGATGTACCGGAAATGATGTACTCAGAAAAAATCAAAGCTCGTTACCTCGCAACCAGCAGTAACATCCGGGCGAGTACAAAGATCAGGAAGTGCCAGCATATATAAAAACAATATCCAGACTATACCGCACTATCGCACAGACCCACAAACATCCGGACTTTATTACATAACCGGAAGTATCAGCATATATAGATAGAATAGATAGGAACAATGTCCAGGTTCTACCGCAATATCGCGCAGACGCATAATCATCCGGGCAAAAACCCGGAAGTGTCAGTATATATAATAAAATAAGTAGAAACGATGTCCAGGTCAAAACGCACTATCGCGCAAGCGCACATAAAAATGGCACATATATCAATTTCAATTTGAACAACTACTGTATATCCATAGCTGAGCTATTAAAATTAAATGTAAGCGTCTCCAACAACAGGGATGTATTAATGCAATAACACTAGGAAAAATGAATTTATAATAATATGCTTAAATAATGATAAATAAAAACATCATATTTATTTATAATAAACAAACTCATAATAGAGTTAGTGTGAAAATTACGCACTACTTACAAAAGGACTAGCTACACATTTTCAAAATAATGAAAAATTTATAAGGGCCAAAGCAATCATGACTCTTAGAGGAAACATGTGAATGACAGGCACTCATTCAGACCTTTTGGGGAAAGGGATTGGAGTCTAAATATCCATTCTGCCTCTCTTCTTTGTATAATTTTATCAAGGTCTCCCCCCCGGGGTTTGGGTCTGACCAACTCAATCATACAAAAAGTTATATCCTTCAGGGATTCACCATGAACCTCATTCATATGTCGGGCAATAGATGTATCTATTTTATTTCTGATGTCATTCAGATGCTCACCTGCTCTTATCCTAATAGTTTTGCCAACATAATCCAGAGGGCAGGTGCATGTTGTTTTATTGACCATACCAGAAGATCTGCAATTACCAAAATCCCTAATATGGTATATCTTCCCATCTACCGAACTACAGAATGTTTTACATTGTAACATAACACCACACCTCGAGCAGTTCCCACATTTGAAAAAACCTTGTGGTTTCCGATCAAGCCAAGTACCTTCTTTTTTTGGTCTCTGATAAAAACTATGCACCAAACGGTCCCCAAGGGACCTACCCTTCCTGTAGGTAATACTAGGCTTCGGCGTAATAATGCCCTTCAAATCAGGGTCTGCCAAAAGAATACCCCAGTGCTTTCTAAAGATGTGGTATACCCTTTCCGCTTGGCCATCAAAAGTGCCTATCATCCTAACCGTCTTCCCATCATTCCTCTTTTCTTTAACCCCCAAAAGTGAGGATCTATCAGCCGATAGCGCCTCATAATATGATTTTCTCAGAATATGTTCTGGATAGCCTCTCGTTTGAAACCTATGATGCAAATCATCAGCCTGGTTTCTAAAGGTAACCAAATCAGAGCAGTTCCTCCTGATACGGAGGAACTGTCCCTTTGGTATACCTCTTTTTAAAGGGGTTGGATGATGACTTGTCCATTTAAGGAGATTATTTGTAGATGTCGGTTTCCGATATGTAAGAGTCTCAATGTTGCCATCCTGTTTTTTAATAATAGTCAAATCCAAAAAATTGATACTATTGTTGTGACACTCAGACGTAAAACGTAACCCTATATTATTGATGTTAATACCTTCCATAAACCGGTGGAACTCACTTTCGGGGCCAGACCAAAATATCAGGATGTCATCTATATATCTGGCCCATAATGTAATATAGGAGTTCCACCACATGTCCTCACCACTAAAGATGAGTGTTTCGTCCCACCAGCCCAAGAATACATTAGCATAAGTGGGGGAACAAGGGCTCCCCATTGCTGTACCCCTGAGCTGGTGGAAGTACTTACCATCAAAAAGAAAGTAGTTATGTGTAAGGGTAAATAAAAGAAGCTCCTCTATCAATAAATTATGATCTCCACATTCAACCGCTCTGGATTGAAGGAAATGATTCACCGCTTTCATTCCACAATCATGTGGAATGCTGCTGTAGAGTGCCACTACATCAATAGAGGCTAGGATTGTATTCTCATCAATAGAAATTCCTTCCATCAAATTTAACAAATGCGATGTATCTCGAATGAAAGATGGGAGAGATGTTGCAAATTGTCTTATCAACTTAAATACCAACATTCTGTGTTAACGATTCTATGCCTGCCACAATTGGTCTACCTTTTAAAGGTGCAAGACCCTTATGTATCTTTGGCAGAGCATAGAATGTTGGTATTACTGGTTGAACAGGTAACATAAACTTGAATTCATTCAAAGAAATAAGTCCCATCCCTCTTGTATTTGTCAAAATCTCAGTTAAAGCAGAATGATACTTTTTTGTGGGATCCCCACATAGCACCTCGTAGGTGCCATGCTCATACAGCACAGAATGACACATGTGAAGGTATTTTTTATGATCAAGGATGACCAAATTCCCACCCTTATCTGAAGATTTTATAACTATCTCATTATTTTTTTCTACTGCCACTAGGGATTCCCTTTCACCCTCAGGGAGATTATAGGTATTTTTGATGCGATCATTCTTGATTTTACACAAATCAGATTCCACCATCCTCATAAAGATATCAACACTAGTGCTACTCGTCATAGGTGGCATACGAGTACTCCTATTCCTTAAATCAGTGAAAGGGCCCTTGCCACGTGATTGATTGTTTTCTTCTAGAAGAGATGTCAAAATTTGGACACTATCATAATCCTCCTCAGATATACCCAACCTTTTGCATTCATCTCTGTTATGTTGCTGAAGGAAAAGCTTCCATTTCAAATTACATCTGAACAAATTCAAATCCTTTACCCACCTAAAACAATCAAAAGAAAAGGTAGGCACAAAATTGAAACTCTTCTGCAACAATAGATAATCATTACCAGATAGCTCACAAGATGATAGATTGATAATCTGTCTCTGATTTATACTTGTCTTCTCCTCAGATCGTAGCCCATTATGGGGCCTCTGTCTAAAAAAAGACTGTGGTACTGATGAGGAAGATGCAGGTGATGCACCAGGAGAGTTTTTCAAATCCCTCACATTTCCCCGTTGCCTGTACTGACCTCTTGGCATGCGCCATTTGCCCCGATTTTGTTTACCTCTCCCCCGATGACTATAATAATCAGAATGCTCTGTGTCTGAAGTATCCAAATCAGATGAAGATACCTCCGCAACAGTTTTAACTTGATATTCGTAGGCTTTATCTTTAAATTCAGCAAAATCACGCACAAACTGTGCGTGTTTTCTGTCTTTTAATCTAGTTTGGAACTTTTCCACTGAGGTCTGTATTAAAGGCTACAATGGACTATCTGTACCCTTCCTTGCCGTGGAGGTTGGCACCCTAATAGATACGATTGTTTGGTGCCCCCACTCAACGTCGACTGACCCCAAATGTGGGAACTGCTCGAGGTGTGGTGTTATGTTACAATCTAAAACATTCTGTAGTTCGGTAGATGGGAAGATATACCATATTAGGGATTTTGGTAATTGCAGATCTTCTGGTATGGTCTATAAAGCAACATGCACCTGCCCTCTGGATTATGTTGGCAAAACTATTAGGGAGCTTAGGATAAGAGCAGGTGAGCATCTGAATGACATTAGAAATAAAAGAGATACATCTATTGCCCGACATATGAATGAGGTTCATGGTGGATCCCTGAAGGATTTAACTTTTTGTATGATTGAGTTGGTCAGACCCAAACCCCGGGGGGGGAGACCTTGATAAAATTATACAAAGAAGAGAGGCAGAATGGATATTTAGACTCCAATCCCTTTCCCCAAAAGGTCTGAATGAGTGCCTGTCATTCACATGTTTCCTCTAAGAGTCATGATTGCTTTGGCCCTTATAAATTTTTCATTATTTTGAAAATGTGTAGCTAGTCCTTTTGTAAGTAGTGCGTAATTTTCGCACTAACTCTATTATGAGTTTGTTTATTATAAATAAATATGATATGTTTTTATTTATTATTATTTAAGCATATTATTATAAATTCATTTTTCCTAGTGTTATTGCATTAATACATCCCTGTTGTTGGAGACGCTTACATTTAATTTTAATAGCTCAGCTATGGATATATTATTGTTGTTCAAATTGAAATTGATATATGTGCCATTTTTATGTGCGCTTGCGCGATAGTGCGTTTTGACCTAGACATCGTTTCTACTTATTTTATTATATATGCTGACACTTCTTGATCTTTTTACTCGCCCGGATGTTACTGCTGGTTGCGAGGTAACGTGCTTTGATTTTTTTCTGAGTACATCATTTCCGGTACATCATTTCCGGTCATGCGCACTTCACTTGACACGCACGCTGGATTTGTTTTGGAACGCAGCAGGGTGAGGAAATGTAAAACACGTAGCGATTGGCTAGGTTAAATGAATGATTTGTATCCTGTGTGACCGTGCGCCCAATTGGCTTTGTTGGTACATGATAGCGGGGGTATTTAACCCTATCTCTTGAGACCGCCGCCATGCCTTTTTACATCTTGTTTTCTGGGGCATCATGGAGTATATCCAGTATCAGTGGTACTAAAGTCTGCGGCCTCCTGATGAACCGTTACACCGGGGAAACGCGTCGGGGCGACTTTAAATGATAAGTAAAACCACTAGGTGGTGTTTGATTTATGTTTTCATCTATGTGTCTGTTATGGGACAATTTAATATCATGTCTATTCTATTGCACCACCTGTGGTTATTCTAATTATCAGAGGCGACTATCCGCCATATACTGCTATATTCTATTTGTCGGACTATTTATGTCCTTGGTGCATGTATATTCTGTGAAGCATGCTCTGAGCAATGTATGGTGTTTTTTTGGCCCATTGTTCTATAGTAGGCAATAATTAATTGTTTTTGACATTTCCATGTTTGTGAGGTTAAATGTCAGTGGTCAGCCCTATTATAATCTAGGTTTGGGCATACCTTTTTATTGTGGCTATTTTTTCTATTTTAGAAAGGTTTTCCTTTTTATTCCCTTCCTTCATTTCTTTTCTATTTGACATTGTTTTCCCACCTGTGTTACTAGGGTGAGATAGGGGAGACAGGGTCAGTCGATGTTGAGTGGGGGCGCCAAACAATCGTATCTATTAGGGTGCCAACCTCCACGGCAAGGAAGGGTACAGATAGTCCATTGTAGCCTTTAATAGGGCTTTTTTGTATACAATTTGTCTTCTTTATCATTTGCTCACGGGAATAGGTGTTTTTATATTTATCATTAAAATCTAATTTTAATGGGAATACATGTTCACAAAAAATATATATGATTTAACAGTTGATACCCTTTTTGGATCAATTTTTGATAGTGAATTTTGTAAAGTCTTAAAAGATCAGGTCTCACGGACGCTAACTGATATGTTTAACATTTGGATAGGGGGAGGGGAAATACCCAGCCATGCTAATACGGTTTATATAAAACTACTGCCTAAGGGTTATAAGAATTTGGGGGACCCTTCCCATTACCGGCCAATTTCATTTATCCACCAGGATTTCAAGCTGATTTCCAAAATTTTGGCAGATCGACTGGTAGCGATTTCGCCTAGAATTATCATGTCACACCAATCAGGTCTTACAGTTGTGGCCAAAAGTATTGACACCCCTGCAATTCTTTCAGATAATACTCAGTTTCTTCCTGAAAATGATTGCAAACACAAATTCTTTGGTATTATTATCTTCATTGAATTTGTCTTAAATGTAAAAACACAAAAAGAATTGTCCTAAAGCCAAATTGGATATAATTCCACACCAAACATAAAAAGCAGGGTGGACAAAAGTATTGGCACTGTTTGAAAAATCATGTGTTGCTTCTCTAATTTGTGTAATTAACAGCACCTGTAACTTACCTGTGGCACCTAACAGGTGTTGGCAATAACTAAATCACACTTGCAGCCAGTTGACATGGATTAAAGTTGACTCAACCTCTGTCCTGTGTCCTTGTGTGTACCACATTGAGCATGGAGAAAAGAAAGAAGACCAAAGAACTGTCTGAGGACTTGAGAAACCAAATTGTGAGGAAGCATGAGCAATCTCAAGGCTACAAGTCCATCTCCAAAGACCTGAATGGGTTTATTCGGTGGAATGAGAAGATATATACAGACACTCTACTCGAACCCCCAGTGTATACACCTGGATTTTTATGAGCTGTATTTCCATTATAAAAGGGCACACACCCAGGGCTGCCCATTGTCGCCCTTACTGTTTAATATGGCCATCGAATCCCTGTTGAGGGTCCTTAATAGCGGAGAAAGCCACGAGGGGATGAAAATAGGGAATGAGATGTTCCGATCTGCTTTGTTTACTGTTTGCATAGTGTTATATATGTTTGATCCATACAAAGATCTTATGCGAAGGTTGAAGCTCATAGAGAAGTTTGGGGAATTCTCAGGTTTTAAAGTTAACAAAAACAAATGTGAGTTATTATTTTTGCGAGGAGGGGATGGGACAAGAAACGTTAGTGAACTCACCGACAACGGGGGGGATCAGGGTAGCAAAATCCTCGGTCAAATACCTGGGTGTTCACTTGGGCCGCACGGCGGATTCAGTCTATGCCCTAAATTATCCGTTGTTTTTGAAAATATAAGCACAGCTGAGAGGTTGGAGGGGTCTGCCTTTGTCACTTTAGGCCAGAGGACACCTGATTAAAATGATGAGCTTTCTGAGACTGCTGTACCCTCTTCAGACGATTCCCCTGTTACTTAAACGAGGAGATATATCTAGATTGAATGGAGCGTTCACAAGGTTTCTTTGGAGAGGGAAGAGGCCTATAATAGGTTTGAGTACTCTTTTATGTCCCCTGTGGAGGAAGGAGGGATTGAAATCCCCAATATTAGGGGGTATAATCTGGCATGTTTGGCTAGGCACGTGATTGATTGGTTGCACAGAACGAGTCGTCATTCGGATGTGTATTTGGAGAATGAATTTTGTAAGCCTTGGGACTTGGCCTCAGTTCTACACTCCCCCCCCGTCCTGTCTTGGTTCGACAGTGAGGACCTCGATGATATGTAGGGACATAATAGTATCCTGGAAGGCGGTAAGAAAAAAAATTGGGAATACCGTGGAAGTTATCCAAATATCTCAATCCATGGGCCCATCCAAATTTTCAATTAGGAAGGGAGAACAGATTATTTAAAGAATGGCGAGAGAAGGGTGAACTGAGAATGAAAGATTTGATGCATGTAGATGAAAGGAGATGGATGACTGAAGCAGAGGTGACTGAGAAGTTTGCACTTAACAAGTATCATGGTATGCAATATTCACAAATACATCACTTTGTTTTGCGTGATCTGCGTGATGTTTCTAAAGAATTACTTAAAAACGAATTTGATATCCTGATTGAGTGTGATCTCCCCAGTTATCAAGAATATACGGGGTCCTGAGGGATTGGTTAACTCGGGGAAACAGACTTGCGCAAATGTGTGGATAAAGCAGTTGGGAGACATGGACATTATGGACAAGATTACTCAGGGGTTGTGTATATTAAGGAAAAATATCACTAAGGCTAATTTCACATTAGCGTTTTTTTCCGCAGTGCATCGTGCGCAATAGAAACTCATGCAAAAAACGCATCATGCGTTTATGCATGCATTTGCATTTTTATGTGCATTCGTTCTCTAGGGGTAAAAACCAGTATCTACACATTTTTATGCCAAAAATTCATACGCGCGAAAATGCAGACAAACGCATACCCATGCGCACGCCTGTGGTCCCATAGACTGTAATGCATTATTTTGTCGCATTCTGCGCGCAAGCATGCGCATGCATTTTTTTGATGCCTTTCGGCGGACCCAAAAATGCAACAGGTTGCGTCTGGCGCACCTAGGCGAACACCTTGAAAAATGCATGTGCATGAAAACGCATACAAACGCGTGCAAACGCAAGACCATGCGCACGCCATATTAAACATAGGTACGCATACACATGGACGCACACGTGTTGTGCAAAAAACGCTAATGTGAAACGAGCCTAATGAAAATTGGGGTGACACCTTGTTCAGAATTATTCATGGGGCCATATATGGTTTTAGTATCCCAATGCAATCAGATGTTATTCAGATGCGGGTCAGAACGCACGGATATGTATCACGGTTTGTGGGGATGTATAGTGATACAAAAGTTCTGTTCATCAGTTCCAGAGTTTAGCAAGGGGATGGGGGGAAAGACTGGGATCTCAAACATATATTGTCAGTGAGACAAGATGAAAACACAAACGCAGATAGGAAAATAGGCTGAGCAAACGATGGGGCCCAAACTAACTAGACAGGACAGGAAAGGAAAGACGCTGCAATCACTCAAAAAACCCTGCAAAAAAATGCCCAACACGTCTGATAGAAAAAATACTGAAGTCACTAGACTTTGCCCACTATATCAGCACTCTGGTATATTCTGAAAACAGAACAAAGAGAGGCCAATCTAATAAGGGACAAAAACAAACTGGCACAAACAGTAACATAGATGGAAATTCAGCACAGCCCCAGACGGGGCTGGCTGACCACAAAAAACTGAAATAGACAAAACCAAATCAAATGTGAACATTAGCAAAAGAACACTTAGCTTGAACAAGCAGGGACTGAGCTGGAAACTAAGACCTCATGAGGCAGGAAAAAATTTAGATAGAGGGAGTCGGCTGTCTTAAATCCAGTCAGAAACTCCCAATGTCCAATCGTCCTCATTATCAGGTGGCAGGCCTCTGTTAATTAGATCAGCTCCATTACCCCCTGTAACCACCAGCGGGAGCCCGGAAAGAGAACTCGTGACCCCTCTGTCAATACAACAATCTCCACTACCTTCACCAGCAACCAGAGGTAGGCCAGAAAGTGAATTCACAACAGTACCCCCCCTTGAGGAGGGGTCACCAAACCCTCATCCACGCCACCAGGCCGATCAGGATGGGCCCGGTGAAAAGCACAAACCAATCTATCGGCATGAATGTCAGAAGCAGAGACCCAAGAATTATCCTCCTGGCCATAACCCTTCCATTTGACCAAGTACTGGAGTCTCCGTCTAGCCAAATGAGAATCCAATATTTTCTCTACCTCATATTCCACATTGCCTTTAACCAATACAGGGTCAGGAGGTGCTGCCATAGGAACTACTGGCTCCACAAACCTCTTCAACAGAGATTTATGAAACACGTTATGGATCTTAAACGTAACTGGAAGAGCCAATCGAAAAGAAACAGGATTAAGAATCTCCAAAATCTTATAAGGTCCAATGAATCTTGGCTTGAACTTTGGAGACGCAACCTTAATGGGAATATTCTTTGACGACAACCAAACCATATCACCCACTTTAAACCGGGGACCAATGGTCCTATGCCGGTTGGAAAACCGTTGGGCTTTTTCCTGAGAGAGGGACAACATATCCACCACTTGGTCCCAAATCTGCTGCATTCTCTCTACCACAGTGTCCAGACTTGGGCAGGTCGAAGATTCCACTTGCCCTGAAGATAATCGAGGATGAAACCCAAAGTTACAGAAAAAGGGCGACATCAAAGTGGCAGAACTAGCTCTATTGTTTAGCGTAAATTCGGCCAAGGGCAAAAATGAGACCCAGTCATCCTGGTCAGCAGATATAAAACATCTCAAATAGGACTCCAAAGTCTGGTTTGTTCTCTGTCTGCCCATTGGTCTGAGGATGAAACGCAGAGGAGAAAGATAACTGAACTCCCAGATTGGAACAAAAAGTTCTCCAAAATCTGGAAACAAACTGGACTCCTCTGTCCGACACAATGTTCTCAGGAATCCCATGCAACCGAACCACCTGTTGTAAAAACAAGGGCACCAACTCTGAAGAAGATGACAACTTTGGGAGTGGTACAAGATGGATCATCTTAGAAAATCTATCACAAATCACCCAGATAAGTCATTCTCTGAGAGACAGGAAGATCAGAAATAAAATCCATTGAGATATGGGTCCATGGCATCTTGGGCACCGGCAGGGGCATCAACAACCCACTAGAACGAGAACAGGGTTTAGACCGAGAACAAGCCCCACAGGACTGCACAAAATTCCTGACATCACGAGATAAGGCAGGCGACCAAAAAGACCGACTCACCAAATCTCTGGTACCAAAAATACCGGGATGACCAGCCAACACGGAGCAATGAATTTCAGACATTACTCTCTTCCTCCACTAGTCATGAACATACAATTTTCCCATAGGGCAATGCTCAGGTTTATCCTCCTGAAATTCCTCCAAGGCACATCTTAAATCGGGCGAGATGGCGGAAAGAACTACCCCCTCACCTAGAATGGCAGTAGGCTCGGTCAGAATAAGAGAATCCGCAAAGAATCTCCTAGAAAGGGCGTCCGCCTTAACATTCTTAGTGCCCGGAAGAAAAGAGACCACAAAATTAAAACGCGTGAAAAACAAGGCCCTCCTAGCCTGTCTAGGATTCAAGCGTTTGGCTGATTCAAGATAAATCAAATTCTTTTGGTCGGTGAGGACCACAACTTGATGTCTAGCTCCCTCCAACCAATGTCTCCACTCTTCAAATGCCCATTTCATGGCCAACAATTCCCGATTCCCCACATCATAATTACGTTCAGATGGGGAGAATTTTCTAGAAAAGAAGGCACAGGGATTCATTTTAGAAGTCACCGGATCTTTTTGGGACAAAACAGCTCCTGCACCAATCTCAGAAGCATCTACCTGAAATGGAAGTGAGACATCAGGTTGCCGTAAAACCGGAGCAGAAGTGAATCTCCGCTTAAGCTCCTGAAATGCCGAGACTGCCTCTGGAGACCAATTCACCACATCAACACCCTTTTTGGTCAGATCAGTCAGTGGTTTGACAATACCAGAAAAATTACATATAAATTTACTATAGAAATTAACAAAACCCAAAAACTTCTGGAGAGCCTTCAAAGAAGTGGGCTGAACCCAATCATAAATGGCCTGTACCTTGGCCGGGTCCATTTCAATAGCCGACGGAGACAAAATAAATCCCAAAAATGAAATCCTCTGTACACCAAAGAGGCATTTCGATCCCTTAACATACAGGTAATTTTCCCTCAAAATCCGGAACACAGTCCGGACATGTTCCACATGAGAATCCCAATCACTGGAAAAGATCGAAATATCATCGAGATAAATGATCAAAAACGTATCCACAAAGTCCCGGAAAATATCGTTCATAAAAGATTGGAAGACAGAAGGGGCATTAGTGAGCCCAAAAGGCATTACCAAGTACTCAAAATGTCCCTCCGTATTAAACGCCGTCTTTCATTCATCCCCGTGCTTGATGCGAATAAGATTATACGCCCCCTGAGGTCAAGCTTGGTAAACCAGCAGGCACTTTTAACTCTGGAAAATAAATCAGAAATCAGGGGTAACGGGTACTGATATTTAACAGTGATTTTGTTAAGGGAACGACAGTTAATACAAGGCCTTAATGAACCATCTTTCTTGGTCACAAAAAACCCCAGCACCTAAGGGTGAAGAGGATGGTCTAATATGACCCTTCTCCAACGACTCCTTGATATAAGATCGCATAGCATCATGTTCAGGTACCGATAAGTTGAAAAGCCGACCCTTGGGAAATTTACACCCTGACATCAACTCAGTTGCACAGTCAGAACTTCTATGAGGAGGCAAAGATGCAGACTTACTCTCACTGAATACATCAGAAAAATCAGCCAAATAATCAGGAATATCATGAGACTGGGGAGAGGTGGAGAAAACAGGAGTGTCACTAAGACCACACTGACAACCCCAACTCACCACAGACACAGATTTCCAATCCAAAACAGGATTATGAGTTGCAGCCAGGGAAAACCCAGAACAATAGTATCATGCAAATTGTGCAGCACCAAAAATTTACAATTTTCTTGTTGGTCTGGGGCAACCGCATTATCACCTGGGTCCAAAACTGGGGTTTATTCTCCGCCAAAGGAGTAGCATCAATACCCTCAAAGGGATAGGAGTCCGCAGGGGTATCATGGGAAAACCACAACGTTTAGCAAAGTCCAAATCCATCAGATTCAAAGCTGCTCCTGAATCCACAAAAGCCTTAGAGGAAAATGTAGATAAGGAGCAGATCAGAGTAATTGCCAAAAGGAACTTAGGTTGTACACTGCCCACAGCAAATGTGTGCGCAAAACGTTTCTTTAGTTTAGGGCAGACAGAAATAGTATGAGAGGCGTCTCCACAAAAAAAACACAGCTTATTACGCCTTCTAAACTCCTGACATTGCGCCCTAGACAAAACCCTATCACATTGCATGGGTTCAGACGTTTGTTCAAAAGGCGGCAACGCCTCTCGTGTAGTTTTACGTTCATGTAGACGCCGATCAATTTGAATGGCTAATGACATACTGGAGAATCATCAAGACCAGAGGGAACAGGAAATCCCACCATAACATCTTTTACGGTTTCTGATAAACCCTTCCGAAAGAGAGCTGCTAAGGCACCGTCATTCCATATAGTAAGGGCCGCCCACTTTCGGAATTTGTGACAGTATAGCTCTGCAGAATCCTGACCCTGGTTCAATGCCAATAGGGTTTTCTCAGCTTGATCAATAGCATTAGGTTCATCATACAACAACCCCAAGGCTTGAAAAAATGCATCCACATTAGTCAGAATAGGATTTCCAGGTGTCAGAGAAAAGCCCAATCCTGGGGATCGCCGCGCAGCAAGGAGATGACAATTATAACCTGCTGCACAGAGCTCCCCGATGAGTTAGGCTTCAAGGCAAGAAATAGTTTACAATTATTCTTAAAATTCAAAAATTTAGACCGATCCCCAGAAAACACATCCGGAGTAGGGATCTTTGGTTCAACAGCAGGTGATTGAGCGAGATAGGCGGAAATTCCCCGCACTTCAGCAGCGAGCTGCTCAACACGATCAGACAAATGCTTAATCTCCATCAAAGAAAAAATCCTATGGCCCAAGAGAAAAAGAGGAAAAAATATATATTAAAAAAACAATTTCTGACACTTTTTTTTACAATTCTCTCCTGCTTTTTAGTACCCTAGAATCTGCGGTTTAGGCTGGTGATTCTGTTATGATTGGGTCACCGAGGAGGAAAGCAAGACCAAGCTAAGCCATAGAAAACCAGAGAGGTTGGTAACTAAGCGGATTGCAGACCCCTAATCCTATCCACACAACTAGCAGTAGCCGTGGGGCGTACCTATTATGATTCTAGATGCCTCGACACAGCCGGAGAACTAAATAAGCCTAAAGCAAGAAAGGTGAAATCTAAACTGCCCCAGAGCAGACCCCAAAGGAATAGATAGCCCCCAAACATATTGTCGGTGAGACAAGATGAAAACACAAACGCAGATAGGAAAATAGGCTGAGCAAACAATGGGGCCCAAACTAACTAGACAGGACAGGAAAGGAAAGACGCTGTCTGCAATCACGCAAAAAACTCTGCAAAAAAATGCGCAACACGTCTGATAGAAAAATTACTGAAGTCACTAGACTTCGCCCACTATATCAGCACTCTGTTATATTCTGAAAACAGAGCAAAGAGAGGCCAATCTAATAAGGGACTAAAACAAACTGGCACAAACAGTAACATAGATGGAAATTCAGCACAGCCCCAGCCGGGATAGAGGGAGTCGGCCGTCTTAAATCCAGTCAGAAACACCCAATGTCCAATCGTCTTCCTCATTATCAGGTGGCAGGCCTCTGTTAATTAGATCAGCTCCATTACCTCCTGTAACCACAAGAGGGAGCCCGGAAAGAGAACTCGCGACCCCTCTGTCAATACAACCATCTCCACTACCTTCACCAGCAACCAGAGGTAGGCCTGAAAGTGAATTCACAACACCGATGCTTTGGATTTTCCATTATGACTTGGACATGTAAATGGGAGGGGGGAGGAAGTCGGTATTGCATGATCTAGCAAAGAAATGCATCCTGAGGTGATGGCTTATGAGCGAGAGCCCAACTTTATTCTTTGGGTCGGTGCAATTACAGCGATACCAGATTTATGTTGAATCTGTTTTATTGAAAACAATTAGACATAACATAACATATAAGACAGCAACAAGAATTGTACACCAAACCGCACTAGGTTACAGTATAATCAGTCCCCTGTAAAGGTAAGATGTCTTCCGGCTCATATATTCGTATGCCTCGAACGAGCGGAGGTAGGCGCATATTCCTCAAAATTATCTTATGTAAGAGAATAAACAAGAATTTGTCTTCATATCTTAATAAACTCAACTGTATGAACATTCTTCATACCATAGCTACTCGTATATAATAAAACAAAATGTAAAAAGCGTCATTATGCTCTGTGTGTCCTCCAGTACATTATCAGCATCCCTAATCAAATATAAGGAGATAATAATTGCGAGCATACATAACGGCATCTTTACTTGTAACCAATGGGAGTGCACTTCTAAGACAAAGAGAGAAAGAAATTAAGAAGGGGAAAAGAAAACTCACAGGAGAGGAAGTGGGGAAAGAGGAAAGAAAGAGAGAGGGGAAGGGGAGGGGGTGAGGAAAAGCGGGCCTCGGATTTCCGAACCGACCATTAAGGATCTTCCTCGAGTAATCGAGGGAGTTCAGAAGTTTACTTGAATAAGATCCAAGGCTGCCACGCTTGGACCAACCGAGTGTTATCACCTTCCATTTCAGCCAATAATTCCTCCATACGGAAAAAATGTCTGCAAATTCCGCCAACCATTCTGCCATAGTTGGTGGTGTTGTCGTGTGCCAGTGGCGTGGGATTACCATCCGCGCCGCGGTAATGCAAAACCTAAGAAGGCTCTTCTTCTGAGTGGATATAGAACCCGGAAGAATTGATAGGATGGCAATCTGTGGGGAGGGGGGAACATATTTCCCGGTAATCTTTTGATAAGCCCGAAACACCTTTTCCCAGAAGGATCGTACAGCAGGGCACTGCCACCAAATATGGAGCAGTGTACCCCTTTCGGTCCAACAACGCCAGCAGACATCGTCTACTGACGGGAAAATAGATTTTAGTCTGACGGGGGACAGATACCACCTGGTCAGTATCTTAAAGTTTTTCTCTTGTGCGCCCCCAGCCAGAGACATTTTGTGCGTGAAGAGGTATGCTTTGTCAAGGTCTTCACCTGAAAATTTACATCCTATCTCATCCTCCCACGCTCGTATATAGCTCAGAGCCCTGTCCGAGTCTCCTGTGTGGAATTCCTGATATAAAAGAGAAATCAGATGAAAGGGAGGGCTCTGTTGTTGTAGTAAAGTTTCCAGCCGTGTCATGGGGGGAACAGAAGAACGATCGACCAAACGTCCCCGAAAAAACGATCTCAATTGATTGTATTCCATCCAGGAGAGATCCCCATCGGGAAACTTCTCTCGTAAGGCATCCCAGGACGGAACACTCCCCCCCCACTAGAACCCGTCCTAGTCTTAAGTCAGAACTACTATGCCAACCCAGAAATTGGTCTCTGTGACATCCTGGGGGAAAATCCGGATTACCAAATATTGGTGTCAGTGGATTTAGGGTGCTAATACATTTATTTTTATTTTTAAAACGATTCCATATCTGTAGGACTTCTCGAGTCAAGAAGCCAGTGGATTCATCAGATTCGTTTGCACCCAAATCATAATGTCGGATCCATGGAAGATGGCGCAATGGGATACTAAAAGATGTTTGCTCCAATTGAACCCATTGTTTAGAGCGGTAGTTGAATTGCCAGTCAAATAAACGTGCAAGTAAGGAGGCCCTATGGTAAAGTTCCAGGTCAGGGAGACCCGCACCACCTCTGGATTTTGGAGCAGTTAAGATAGAATATTTTAAACGGGGTCTAGAAGCCTGCCAGATAAAGTGGATTATCGCAAATCTGATGGTCTGGAAGAATGTCTTCGGCGGTACAACTGGAACCGCCTAGAACAGGTATAAAAACCTGGGAAGAATGTCCATCTTAAATGAATTCATCCTACCAAACCATGAGATAGATTTCCGTCCGTATTCCCTCAGACGTTTCAGACTCGATTCTAAGAGGGGCACGTAGTTTAATTTGTATAGGTCAGTCATGTCAGTAGGAATTTGAACACCCAAATATTGAATGGCCCCAGTTTTCCATCGAAAGGGGAAGTTTCCCATTATGCTTGTAAGTTCTGCCTGTCCTAAGGAAATGTTGAGGGCTTCAGTTTTCTGAAAATTGATTTTAAAGTTACTGACTGCTCCATATTTTCGAAACTCCTCCATTAGTGATGGGAGAGTGATGTGTGGTTGGGATATATACAGTAAGAGATCATCTGCATAAAGAGGGGCCTTATAATGAACGCGGTCCACCCAGAGACCGTGCACAATGGAGTTCTTCCTAATCGCCACCGCCAAATGTTCCATAACTATCGCGTATAAGAGGGGCGACAGGGGGCAACCTTGTCGGGTTCCGTTCCCAATGGAAATAGGGTCTGATAAAGCACCGTTAACCCTAACCCTCGCTGAAGGGTCAGAGTATAGGGCTGCGATTCTGTGTAGGAAACGATTTCCCAGGCCCAGCTGTTTTAGGGCCGAGAACATAAAGCCCCAGTGTACACGGTCAAAGGCCTTCTCCGCGTCAATCGATAACAAAGCCAGTGGCTTACATTTTAATTTAGCATGTGCAGTCAATATGAGAGTTTTACCTATGCCGTCTCTCGCTTCTCTCCATCGCACAAATCCCACCTGGTCCGAATGTACTACTAAAGGTAAAAGAGGAGTCAGTCGATTTGCCAAGATTTTAGCCTATAATTTTACATCGATATTGATGAGAGATATTGGGCGGTAATTAGTTACTACTTTAGGATCTTTCCCTGGTTTCGGTATGACTGTGATAAAAGCCTCTAAGGATTGTGGGACAAACGGGGTGTCGATTGCAATGGTATTGAACACCGACGTCATGATGGGGTTAAGTTGTTCACGAAACATCTTATAAAAATGAGGGGAAAAACCGTCCGGTCCTGGACTTTTACCAGTTGGGGTATTTCGAATGACGTCGTCAATCTCCTCTGGCGTAAAATCAGTGTCTAATGGCATTGTCAGGTCTGTGGCCAATGTCGGAAGGGCCGTGTCCTGTATATAAGACTCTATATGTGATTGGGGGTCCAAAGGCGATTGAGGGGGGTAATCTCCATTAATATTATACAATGTATGGTAATACCGCCGCATTATATCCAAAATTTCTGTCGGGTTCGATGTCGTCTGACCTCTATGTCGTTGGAGAGATGGAATGTATGTGGTTTGATTGCGTGGGTGTAGAAATCTAGCTAACAAACGCCCACATTTATTGGCCTGACCGTATAATATACTCTTAAAACGATTTCTATGGTGTCGGTATTTCTCATTTAGTAGTGACTTCAAATCGTCTCTGCATTTAATCAGGTCAGTCATTGTCTCCGCCTCCTTAGTCATCTTATGTTTCGTCTCCAACATCAAAATTTTTTCCGTCAGGTCTATAATTTCCCTACTTTTTATTTGTTTTAAGCGAGATCCATGTTTGATAAATACCCCTCTGAGTACGCATTTGAGGGCTTCCCATTTGATAGGCATAGCAGTAGTGTCGTGTGCATGGTCTTGTAGGAATTCTGCTATGGTAGTCTTAATATCAGCCACACAAGTAGCGTCCTTTAAAAGGTTATCGTTCAATCTCCACGTCCACTGTCGTACCCCTGAATCGGGAGGACTAATGTCTAGAAAGACTGGAGCATGATCCGACCATAAAAAAACTGCCGATGGATGGTTTCGGATCCCAGGCCAGTGCGCAATGACTGAGGAGGAAGAAATCTATTCTGCCATAGGAGTTATGTGGTGTGGAGAAGAACGTATAATCTTTCCCGTTAGGGTTAAGTAGTCTCCAGACATTGTGTAGGTCTTTTTTCAAAGAGGACAGTTGACGAAGAGATAGATAAGATTTTGCGGTTGTGGAGTCCAACGTGGGGTTAAGAGTCAAATTAAAGTCACCCCCTAGTATAACAACCCCTTCTGCAAAGTCAGCCATTGTCTTCAAGAAGGATCTAGCTGTCCGTATTTGGTCTCGGCTGGGGGCGTACCATCCTGCTATAGTGTATATTGTTGAAAAAATCTGAATTTTCAAAATTACGTATCTGCCCTCCGCTTTATGGAGCGCTATAGATACACCTCGGGATCGGGAGCTCAGGTTGGTACTATGAAACCAGGTTGTGTAATAACGATCGTGTATATTAGGAACATGCCCAGTTTTAAAATGTGTTTCTTGTAAAAGCAACACATTTACTCTTTTCTTATGCATGCCATATAAGATATGTGACCGTTTCTGCGGAATGTTAAAGCCTCTAGTATTTAAGGAGCCCAATATGATCTTCTGCGTGGCAGTCTTACCCGGCATTGTGGATGTAGTCCGGGGTCAAGGATGTAAATTTCACCTGCAGGGATGAGTCGGCTTCGGGGTCCAATGCCCGCTACTGAGAAGGGAGAGAAAGGCTAGGAAGAGGGGGTGGATGCAGCAAAAGGAAAAGTAAATAAAGTTAACACAGGACAAAGAATAGAAGAAATTAACAATACGAGTGCGGATAGTCACACTCCAATAGAAAATTTAACCAAGTGGAGGAAAACGTTAATGGCTGCGTGCCTCAATGGCAAAGCAGCGTCTCCAGGGGGCACGTGTACGACAAAAGAGGAGTCGGAGATACCACCTCCCTCGATACCCGACCCCGTAATGATATAACAGTCATGTTCCTTGCAAATCAAAAATGTAACGGGTAAAGACCATATGCATCCTATCATAACTATAGCACGTATGATACTCGTAACGACTCGTGATTAGCTTCAATATCGTTGAGATGAACAGTATATAAAGATACCCCATCCTGTAACTCTGAACTAGTGTAAGTTTTAGAATCCACTTCTTTTTTCAAAAACAGGACATCCTAGACTAATAATCCAATGAAGGACAAAGGACATTGCTAATTTAAGAAATATGAGCTATTTAAGAATATGAGGGGGAAACAAGGGAAGGGAGGGGAGGTAGAAAGGAAAAAAAAGGGGGGGGAAGGAAAAAATAGAAGAGGAGAGTCGGTTAATAGCATGAACATACATGAACATTAATTCGGTATTACTTATAGAAGTAACCCCTAAGATTTATCCTCTTCAAAAAAAGGGGAAAGGGAGAAAAAGGCCCGAAAAATACAGGATAATCAGTTAGCTTCTCCTTCTTCCGAGTGTATGCGTCCCTGTCCATTAGGCCATCTTCCGTGACGGCGCTGTTGTTGAGGATCCAGGCCTCTGCGGGGGTCCTCCATTCGATAAAATGATGGTAAGGATGGCCAATCAGGAATGTCCACCTCAGGTATGTCGAGGGCAGCTGAAAAAGCTGGGATACCACTAGGGTGACTCAATCGATGCACTCTGCCTCTCTTCTGAACTCGAAGACAAAATGGAAATCCCCAGGTATAAAGAAGGTCACGCTGCCGCAGTTCATTCAAAAGGGGGCGAAGAGCTCTACGTCTCTGTAAGGTCCATCTGGACAGATCTGGAAAAAGCTGTATGCGAGAATCCAAATGGTGTATGGGCTTTGCTCTTCTGGCTGCTCCCATGACCGCATCTTTAAGTTGGTACTTGTGCACCCGGCATATCACATCTCTCGGTGGGTCTTGTTCTCCGGGACGTGGGCCTAGAGCCCTATGTGCACTGTCTATTTCCAATGGGGTGTCTTGAGGCCTATCTAATACCGTGTTGAAAATGCCTCTCAGAGTGGTATTCAGCTCCTGGGGAGGTATAGATTCAGGTAACCCCCGTATTCTTATATTATTCCTGCGTCCCCTGTTCTCGGAGTCATCCAGCATTTCTGCTATGGTCTGTAGTTAAGTACAAATATATCCCAAATACTGGAAAAAATCTTCAAAAGCTCAACTCACTGAAAATACAATAGCAAAAAAATCTCATAAATGAGCTATTAAGCATCACAAGAGATCAAAATTGGAGTTTTTCAAGCTAAATAATTTATTTAGAATAATTAACAGAGCATAAATGCTAAGTGCAAGTTACAGCAGACATAAACACAATATAATTAGACCAGTACCTTGACAGTTAATAAAGTTTTTATCTGTATAAAACATGTAGTTTCTTTGCTTTCCTTTCACAAATAGAATGCATGATAAACAGAAAACTCCCCATTTACATAATATGTATGCCCAGATAAGGTTTTGCATACAATAAGTGCCCAGAGTAAAATGCTGAATATAAAGTGCATAAGTGCCTTGTATCAATAAGCCTGGTAGGCGTTAAGTGTACACAGAGTAAAGACTGTCTATACAAATTCCAGAGTGGGATACAAGGGCTGCATTAGAAAGTAACACTTACATGTGCTGTGTATGTCGCTGTTAGACCTGCCGCCCCACGCGCGTTACGCCGCAGCTTCCTCAGGAGGCGTGGTTTACATGTGCCCCGGATCTAGTTGATATAGTGCGGTCAGCCAATGAACCGCTTTCCCTAATAAAGCTTGTAAAATTTAGGACCTGCGCTGTAGCATCCACGGTGACGTCAATAGTATCCAGTTCTAAACGTCCACAGCATCACCAGCGCATGCGCTGTTGAGTCCCCACTATAAACAGGGAGTCTATCATCAGCGCTCATCATCAGCATGAAAGTGGCTCGAGCTGCGAAGCAGCCAGAGACAGCCACATACCAGACTGAGCACGTCAGAAGGCTCCTAGGGAGGACAGAACTGGGGATGCGCTCATGTGAGTACATGAAAATAAAATAATTATGAAGAATAATAATCACTATTTTAAGTGATAACAAGTGTTGAAAGTGAGGGGATAAAACATAATGATGCTGAAATAATTATAGCGGTGTGTATGAACCATAAAAGTGAATATGCCTGACATAGGCACACTATGCAAGCAAAACAAAAAATCCAGTCCAGTCCTGTCACACATACAATATAGTTGCACTAAAAAGCTTAATCTGGTCCGATTTTTTGGCTAGTAGTCCGCAGTCTTTTATGCCAAGGGCTCAATCACATTTGCTTATTTTAGATTCGTTTTCATTTTTTTTAAATTTGGCAGTAGATGTTCATGATTTAATTTACATGTCACTTGCAAAAAGAGAAGAAAAAGTGACCTGTAAATATATATTTTACTTTTTCTTTATTTTAATTTTTTTCTAAAATGCCCAGCATGTGGCAACAGCTCGGTATTGGTACCATTTTTACCACATAGACGTTTATTTAAGAAAAAAACAAAAAAAAGATTAATTAGTTTAAGCATGCATTTTTTTTTGTTTTTTTTTCATTTGCTTTTCTGCAAAATTGGTTAATGCTTTAACCAAAAACAAAACTACTAGATAAAAAATGGACAACGCTGAGCAAAAGGGTTACAATATGGGGAGAAATGTGGGGGGGGGAAATACTGCATTCGACAACACATGCCTGATCCATATTGTCAAGTGTGAGAGTAAAGCCTCAAGACATAGACAGTAGTCCCTTTGGGTGCGTCTTGCTTAGCCATTGTGCCGCCATATGGTGCTCTATAAATGGAATCCAAAAAAAATATGGATGCCATGAAAAAATCCTCCATATGAGACCTAGAGGTGCAGAATTGGCTCTAGTTTGGCTATGATTATACAACGCTTTGCTTGTATGGAGCCATAATACAGTCATGTGCACAACACCGTACTATCTAATATATAAAGCTCAATGTGGGAGTGTATGTACTGTATGTATGTATGTCCGGGATTGGCATCCGCACCGTCGCAGCTACAGCCATAAAATTTGGCACATTCAAGCAAAAAAGGAAGCACACTGTAGCGCCAAACCATGCAAACATGAAAAATGAATAATGAATTGCATTACTGCATTAGAAATATGAAAAATTGATAAAGTTTAGTGCATAAAATGGCCAAGTTTATGCGCTAAACTTTCTCAATTTTAACCCCACGTGTTCCAATTCACCAAACAATTTTACCCCTATCTACAAAATGGGGAAAAAGTGTATGTATGTATTGGCATCTGCACCGTCGTAGCTACAGCCATAAAATTTAGCACAGTCACACGCCTGGGCACAGAGAGTGTCATAGGCTATGTTGTGAGGCAAAATTTTAACTCCGCACATTCCAATTCACCAAACAATTTTGCCCCTATCTACATAATGGGGAAATAGTGAAAGGAAAAGTGTTGGAGGCAAATTGACAGCTGCCAGATGTGAACAAGGGGGACTTAAAGAATGAAAGCGATGGCGCCAAACAGTATATACCGTACAGTTGCTAAGGAGGGGCCCTGACATGGGATACTCACCACACACCGGGATATGAACACACACACAAAATGCGCCACACACTACCACGTGCTTCAACACATATACCACCCTCAGCACACATTTCACCACACATAAACCAACCTCGCCACATAAAAGTCCAAACACAAAAGTCGAGAGAGCAGCCAGAAAGACAGCGGGGGACGAGAGAGCAGCCAAAGAGAGAGCGGGGGACGAGAGAGCAGCCAAAGAGAGGTATGGAGCGTATGGAGAGAGAGAAGGGGAGGGGGAGAGAGAGAGATGCGTGCCGGGCACTTGTGGGGTTAAAACTCACAGTGCCCGGGCATGCGCTGTTGAAAAAGCCGGTCCGGCGCTGCAAAAAAAGTCGCAGCCTTACGGCGCATGTTTGCCGTATCCGGCAAAACCCGGAGGCCGCCGCATGTCTATCCGGCACGATGCGGCGATCATTACATTCTATGTGAAGAAACCGGATCCAATTCCGGATCCGGTTTTCACAATTTTTGGCGCATCGTGCCGGATTTAAAAAAACGGATGTGTGAAAGTAGCCTAAGCAATACTTTATTCCCACATCAGACTTGGGGGCACAACAGCAACATGGATAGTGAGCCGGGACTAGGAAGCAAGAAGTTCCCGAAGCAGGCTACAGCTGTCTGCCGTACAAGGAAAGTTCATAATAACATCGGACAGGAGGAACTCCAGTGTAACTCAGTACTGGGAGTACTTCATTTATAGGCGTTATAAGAGGAGACGTTCAGAAAGCCACATGTTGGCGGAGTGTTGGAAAGCAGTATTCCACCTGGCCTGGAGGTTGACTGAGTCCCTGACCTGGAGGACACGGCACGGAGGCAGGCACCTCTTTGCACAACAGACTGTAAGTAAAGCTTTGGAACTACATGCCCTGGTGTCCTCCACTTATTCCGGCGCCAACACACCCAACACTGCTACATCTTGGTGCCCAACACCGACTGACCTACATCTCCCCTTGACCTCCACATCTACACTGCCCTGGGACTACAGCTTCAACTGTGGGGAGCTTTTATATCTTTGCTACACTATACCATCAGTCCCAGAGGATCTGCATGCAGCGTCCGCTTAACACCTCCCTTGCCGAACACCGCAGGTGGTGTCACGAACTATTCATTTAATCAACTACAATCCACCATTCAATCTCCTTTTTACTTGGGCGCGCAGGGCCATGGACCGGGTCACCGCTGCTGTGACACCTTTCCCCCTGAGTGACCGGCTTGGTACCGAGTACCCCACAGCCCTGGGAGGGCGACCCAACTTGGCGTCACGAACAGGATGACGAGACCCGATGCCATCGGGTTCTGTGTGCCTAAGACTCAAAGTTTTTGAAAATGTGCAGAAGACCCAATTTAATAGACTGTAAAATGAATGCTAAAAATGGCCGCTGGCGCGGTGAAGAAGAGCGTGACAACATGGGAGGTCCTAAGAAAAGACCGGGAACTGTCCTGGGCCTCCCCTGCCTGAATTACTATGCGACAGCGACATGGCCCACCCCCCGAGGGGTTCGTATACTGGCCTGGTATGGAGGAGTTGGAAGAAGACGCCGCCCCCAGAAGGAGGAGCGGAAGCCAGTGGCGGAAAAAGAGCCCAGACAGGAAGAAGAACGCCAGAACGCCATATTGGAAGGAGAGGGGAGGAGACGGGAGGAGGCCTGCGGATTTCGAGGAGTTTAAGCTGAATCTCCTCGGCGCCATGGTTCAAGGCTCCAAGCCAGTTACCGAGATGAACCGCCAGCAGCTGGAGGACGAAATAGCCCAGCTGACGCGCCATCTGCAACTGAGGCAGGAGGCGCTATGGACTTTGAACCTGCAGTGCGCCCAGGAGGGGGTCTACACCTGCGGTACCCGCTACACCGGTACCCGTCGCTGCTGCACCGGATCTCATCCAGGCAGACTCTGGAGCCTGCGACCGCTGCCATACCACCGGCAGCCTCCATTGTCCCCTCTCTGCCGTCACCACGGGAGGAGTTGTACGAGGCCTTGGGAGCCGAAGCGGAGGAAGAAGAGCTCCCGCCTGGACCTGACGCGGCCGCGCAGGTCCCGCCGGAGCCCCCCGTGGATCGGGAGTCGCCATCTGCTACCACTACTGCCACCGGGAGCCGCACCATGCCTGTACCGGACCCGAGACTACACCACCAGGATGTACCAGGTATATATCCCGGCCCTCCTAACGGGTTAGCCCCTGAATTCACATTGTCAGAGGCTGGCTTGCTGGAGCTCGAAATGGGGATGTTGGATGAGTCATCCGGGGGCACTAGGCTGTCGGAGATGGGGAGGTGGAAGAGGTCCCTACTGAGGAGGGTACGGCTGGAACAGGCACGCATGATTCGGCGCCTTGAGGGCTGGGACGAGTCTAGGTCACTTTGGGATAGTGAAAGGCGCCATGAGATCCCTTGGCTACTGAATCCCTGTGTAGCCGCCTACCAACGCCAACAGGCCGCAGCCTCCCCAGATGTCAGGCCATGCACCAGAGCAGCAGGACCACCCGCCAATGAGGAACAGCATCCATTGGTACCAGTTGCTACTCCTGCTGAATCACTGGTAGCCGAAACATCACCAGCAACCACTGCTATACCACCCCTGCTGTACCTCAGGCAGCAGCCATGCCAGATGAATACTGGCAATTCACCAACCTGTCAGGACACCCAGAGTATCTCCCCTGGAAGCAGCCCAAGCAACCAGCTTCCAGAACCCAGGAGGGGATAACTAGCTCTAATGTTGATTCAAACTAACTCTCGCTACCCAGGAGGGTATTAACCAAGTTTTCTATTTTTTTTCTATTGTTCAATTTTTCTATTTTGATTATGTTTACCCAGTTGTTGCCTAGTTCCATTGGCAGCCTTTACACTTGAACTGTGGAGATCATGGACGCTGAGTGATCCAGAACTGTTATGTAAATAGTTTGCACCTCTTTAGGTGCTCTCTCTTGGTTTTACATAGGAACCTCTCTTTGAAAAAAAAGGGAACTACCTCATTATAGGGACATTTCAAGACATGATGGCCGGACCAGTGTCTACAATTGCACTTATTGAAAACCAGCTGAATAGCCCGGCGTTGCCTGGGCATATTAACCAACTGTGGTTAGTTATAACAAATTATAATGATTATATTGCACATAAAAACCGTGCATCTAATCCTATACTGTGTGATACTGACTGCTGAGCCGTGTATCTAATCCTATTCTGTGTGATACTGTCTGCTGAGCCGTGTATCTAATCCTATCCTGTGATACTGACTGCTGAGCTGTGTATCTAATCCTTTCCTGTGTGATACTGCCTGCTGAGCCATGTGTCTAATCCTCTCCTGTGTGATACTGACTGCTGAACTGTGTATCTAATCCTATCCTGTTTGATACTGACTGCTGAGCCGTGTATCAAATCCTATCCTGTGTGATACTGACTGCTGAGCAGTGTATCTAATCCTATCCTGTGTGATACTGACTGCTGAGCCGTGTATCTAATCCTATCCTGTGTGATACTGGGCTCCCCCTGCAGTCTGTGTCAGAGGGTGGTTTGTGTTGGCACGGTAATAAATTGTGTTATTTCCAGCTTTTCAGAAGGACGATAACACCATAGAAATGATAAGAATAACACAGGTCTGCAAAAAAAAATTTTTCAAGAGCTGTTTTAGTTATTCCACGTAATTTTTATGTTTTTGAGTGCGCTGAATCCGATAATGACCTCCGTTTTGTCATAGGGCATCACGTTTTCTGACAATTTAAGTAACTATGTTAAATAAGACAATACCTCAAAATAAATGAAAATAGACTCATAAAATTAATTTTTTATTACAAGAGTTTCATGAAAATCATTTTTTTAACTGCAATGAGCTCACTAACACACACTTCTTCCCTGTGAGGCTTCTCTTGGTACATTTACACTTGTGAGTAGCATCTGTAATGTCTCTCTGAAGCGTCCAACAGTAGTCTGCCATCATTGTAATGCTCCATCTTCCCTGGTATCTTCTTTCCATCTCTTTAAAGTCCCGGTGGAATCGTTCACCTTGCTCTTCACTCACAGCTCCCAAATTTTCAGGAAAGTTGTCAAGGTGGGAATGGAGGAAATGCACTTTCAAACTCATCAGGCAACCTAAAGCTTGAAATGCTTTCAGCATTCGTCTGATGATTTTTTTGTAGTCAGAGTCTATGCTACTGCCTAAAAATTTCTCTACGACCTCTTTAAATGCAATCCACCCTTCTTTTTGATGATGCGTCATGGTATTGATAAACTCTTGATCAGCTATAAGCCTTCTAATGTCTGGTCCGACGAACACACCTTCCTTCAATTTTGCCTCCGAGAGGCTTGGAAACTTGGTGACCAAGTATTTCAAGCATTCTCCATCTTTTGGAAGTGATTTTCCGAATTGCTTCATCAATCCCAATTTGATGTGAAGAGGTGGTAGAAGAGCTTTATGGGGAGGAACCAAAGTTTCTCAGAGGACATTTTTTTCACCAACTGTGAGCACCATCGGCTGCCAATTCTTCTTGGTCCAGTGGTTTTGTCAGTCTCGACTGCCCCATAGACACAGAAAACAAGGGTATTTAGTATACCCAGCTTGTTGCCCGAGCAGCATGCACAAGACTTTCAAATCCCCGCACACTTGCCAACCGTGGTCTTCATAGTTAAGTTTACGAAGAACCAATTCTCGTAGGTTTCCTTGAGTTGTACGGAATGACCTACAGGGATGGAAGCATAAAAAACCGCCGTTGTGGAGTAAAACTGCTTTGAGACTTCTTTTTGAAGAATCTATAAAAAGACGCCATTGCGCTGAATCATATTGGATTTTGAATTGACCCATCAAACCTTCGACATCAATGCAATAAACCAACTTTTCTTCCTGGGCAAAGTAAGGAATGAACTCGTCTTCACGATGTCTGAACCATGAGAAAGACACTCCTGGCAACAATAAATTCTTGCTTTTGAGCCTCGATCTGAGTAACTTAGTGGCATCTTTGGGAAGATTCAAGTCTCTTACCAAATCATTCATCTCCTCCTGGGAAAACAATTTTGTTCTTGTATCATCTTCAAAGTCAGAACTTGATTCATCATCTGGTTCAGGTATGACTCCACCTTCATCGGAGCTAGTTATCTCTTCCAAGGTAGCAGGGGCCTTGGGTACTGGTATATCTGTGCCATGGGGGATGGGATGAATTGCTGAGTGAATATTGGGGTATGAAATGGAATGCTTCCATTTTGAATTATACCCTTTCACATCGCATGAACAAAAGTAGCAATCGTCACTATGGTTCTTTTGCTCTCGCCATACCATAGGAATCCCATAACGGAAAGCTTTTTTCTTAGGCCTGTTTCACACTTCCGTTTGTGACCATCAGTCAAGATCCGCCGATTTGGAAAAAAAACATATCCGCCATTTTTCTTGGCAGATCCTTTTTTTCCTCATAGACGTGCATTATCGGTGGATCTTGACGAATGGTCGTCCGTTTGATCCATTTTTGTACGGATCCGCCAAGATTTTGGCATCCGCTCAGCGGCCTGAATGGAGCATGTAACTTTTTTTTGTGTCCGGATCCGCTATTTGCAGATTTAACCCACGTTTCTGTCTGGCTGCTGGAGAAAATTCTCTCTCTCTCTCTCCTTTTCCCCAGGCGCGGTTCCTTTAAATTTTTACCTTCGGCGGATCCGTTCATCCGCCGATCCGCTGACCCCCGTTTCAGTCAGTCCGCCTGCGGATCCGTTTTCCGCTATTTTGGCGGATTTTAGCTGACAGAAAAAACTGAAGATGCCCAAGCTTTATCTTGATCTCCAAGCTTTAGTCCGAAATATGCGAAGTATATTTTTTTCACAAAGTCTGTAATATTCAGCTGTTGCTTCAACACTGTATATTCACCACAAATGTAACAGAAACTGTCAGGCGAATTAATACACTTCCGCTGAGTCATAATGCTAATTTTGGGAAACACGGTTGAATGTGACGAGCTAACACGAACTGAGATTAAAAAGTGTGAACAGGCGAGAAGCAAGATAAAACAATTGAAACAAGCCGGGGCATGTCAGAGCCCGCTCGTTCAGCTTGCAACATGTTGATGCTGGTTTCATTAGTATCCCCGTGTGTGGTGAGTATACCATGTCAGGGCCCCACCTTAGCAACTGTACGGTATATACTCTTTGGCGCCATCTCTCTCATTCTTTAAGTCCCCCTTGTTCACATCTGGCAGCTGTCAATTTGCCTCCAACACTTTTCCTTTTACTTTTTCCCCATTATGTAGATAGGGGCAAAATTGTTTGGTGAATTGGAACACGCAAGGTTAAAATTTCACCCCACAACATAGCCTATGACGCTCTCGGGGTCCAGATGTGTGACTGTGCAAAATTTTGTGGCTGTAGCTACGACGGTGCAGATGCCAATCCTGGACATACACACATACATACATACATACATACATACATACATACACGCCCACATTTAGCTTTATATATTAGATGTTTGATATTTTTGAACAAAAAGCTATAAAGTGATAGTGTGTAGTGAAAGTACTAATGACAGATTTTATAAGGTTTAATTGAGGAAGAAATACAGTGAATGTTTTACAAAGTTTGAATAAAGATGTGAGAATGGAATAAAAATGTGGAGAAGATGAACCAGGCAATAGCGTTTGTCACTCAGTAAAGAAGAAAGTAGCAAATGTGAGAGATGGCAGAAAAAGAAATGTGTTGCTAGCAAATGTGATACTCAAGTTAATAGTGAATTTGTTGCCATAGCACTTTGAATTAGGTAGCATAACTTTAAATATAGATAGGCAGTTAAATTGTTTGTAACATTCAAGAAACTGTGCCTCCCACATTGGGAAGTTTAGTATAAGAAATGTTCATTATGCAATATAAAATTTTTGTATGTTCCTGTATTGTCAACTTTGTTTAACTTGCAGCCTGCGAACGTGCTGTGTTTAACGGGGGGTATGTGGCGCCCCTGAAGCTCGGTCGCCACAGAGGTACTGCACCTCCTCCTGAGGTGTGGTGCCCCACCATCCAGGTAAGGTGGGAAGCTCCTGACCACACTCCAACACCTGCACCCGACACCACAAAGTAGTGTAGCAAAGCACCTTCGGCGGCTCCCTGCTTGGAGTATAGCAAAGCACCCATTGGTGGCTCCCTGCTTGGAACACGAAACGTGCTGGGAGGTGGGTGGAGTTGAGTTTACATTAAAAGAGCGGGAAGAGTTTAGGATTCAGCAGTTACTAGTCAGTCATTCAGTCATAGTCATTCAGTCAGTCACTGAGAGTGAGTGAGGATGCAGAAGGACAGAGAGTAAGACAGAGAGGATCCCCGGGAGAGGGATGGATGAAGTAAGTGCTGCAGCAGGCCACAGTGACCTGGGTCTGCTAGCACAAGAAAGAGACATAGAAAGGACACCTGATAGTTCCATAGAAAAAAAGGATTAGTGCGGAACGTGAGGAGTAAAAGAGAGAACATGATGTGGGTTAGAGAAGAACCCTGCCTAGGATTTCTAAGCGCAAGGCCGGGGCCCGGTCCCCGAGGTTGTATGGATACTAATGATCCTGCAGCAGACACCGGAGGAATAGAAGTTAGCAATACTTTATTCCCACGTCAGACTAGGGGGCACAACAGCAACATTGATAGTGAGCCGGGACTAAGAAGCAAGAAGTCCCGAAGCAGGCTACAACTATCTGCCGTACAAGGAAAGTTCATAAGAACATCGGACAGGAGGAACTCCAGTGTAACTCAGTACTGGGAGTACTTCATTTATAGGCGTTATAAGAGGAGACGTTCAGAAAGGCACATGTTGGCGGAGTGTTGGAAAGCAGTATTCCACCTGGCCTGGAGGTTGACTGAGTCCCTGACCTGGAGGACACGGCACGGAGGCAGGCACCTCTTTGCACAACAGACTGTAAGTAAAGCTTTGAAACTACATGCCCTGGTGTCCTCCACTTATTCCTGCGCCAACACACCCGGCACTGCTACATCTTGGTGCCCAACACCGCCTGACCTACATCTCCCCTTGGCCTCCACATCTACACTGCCCTGGGACTACAGCTTCACGTGTGGGGAGCTTTTACATCTTTGCTGCACCATACCATCAGTCCCAGAGGATCTGCATGCAGTGTCGGCTTAACACCTCCCTTGCCAAACAACACAGGTGGCATCACGATCTATAAATTTAATCAACTACAATCCACCATTCAATCTTCCTTTTACTTGGGCGCTCAGGGCCAAGGACCGGGTCACCGCTGCTGTGACACCTTTCCCCCTGAGTGACCGGCTTGGTACCGAGTACCCCACAGCCCTGGGAGGGCGACCCAGATACACGGCTCAGCAGTCAGTATCACACAGGATAGGATTAGATACATGGCTCAGCAGTCAATATCACACAGGATAGGATTAGATGCACGGTTTTTATGTGCAATATAATCATTATAATTTGTTATAACTAACCACAGTTGGTTACTATGCCCAGGCAACACCGGGCTCTTCAGCTAGTATAATATAAACACCAGCAAATCTAATAAATGGATAATTAGATACTCGTGTCCATGGGATTAGCTCAGTATTGTAGCTTCATTGATGTAAAATGGGATAAGCTGCAATAAAAAGTGCCGTCCTATGAACAATGTCTCGGTTTCTTCACACCGATTGCTGTTTTGCACATCGGCAGCAAATAAAATGTTCTTACCACCGACATTTGGTTTAAGTCCGGGATCACACATGCGAGAAACTCGGACGAATCTCGCATGTTAATACCCGGCATTGCCGCCTGCACTCGGGAGCGGAGCGTGCGGCTGCATAGCAATGTGTGATCCTGGCCTAATTTGAAAACTCCCACATCAGGTGTCTGACAGGTTCACTGCCAAGAGGGTTTCTGGGGATTCAAATCAGCAATAATTTCTTTAATGGGAAAAATAGGTATGCATTTATTTTTTGTATTTCTGAATACTCCATTTATTATCAACATTGTGAAGGTTTCTTTGTTTTTTTTTTTGTTGTTTGTGAAGTTGCCTTTTTCATATTTTACTTTATAAATAAAAATGACAGACCACAAGGCTGAAACAGTATAACATCATATATTACATGTGGGTGCAGATGAAAAGAAAACCAACACAATCAGCCCATGGAAAATCAGTGTAGGACACACTGTAATCAATAAGAAGCCGCAAAAGGAAATCAGTGCATAGATGTCCAAAGTATGATAAAATCACAAATCTTTATTAGATAACACAGGTAGAAAAGCACAAACAATGACAAACAAAGGGTGACACAAACAGAAGCAGAGCAAGAGGGCATACAGTGTCAAAAACCTCACTCTGACCCTTATCGTGAGTAAACACCTGGTGGTAAAGATAAATAAGTATCTAAGTATAAACACCCAATATATAGCAGGCAGACCAGTGAAAAGCAGTAAGGGGTAAAATCCCCAGCTGGACAGCCATATAATCAGGGGTGAAGATACAAAGACACAAAAGCAAGGTACATACCAGGAGGGGAGAGGTGAGAGACACTGAATCCAAAGCTCAGCTGACCCCGACGTACGTTTCGGAAATGATCTTCCTTCCTCAGGGGGCGTGTCAATAGGGTGTTAATTGCGGGTTAAATAGGGGAAGTAAAAACAAGCACCAATCATGAGGGGTGACGCTGACCAATCCCCCCACATCCCCCATCACTGCCTTAGCTGGCGCTGATCAGCACGGGGCCCCATGACGTCAGACGCCAGACCACAGGCAGACGGGGGCGGGACAGGAAGCGTGTCCACCCACACATGTACAGGAACAGGAAAGACGGCCGCCACCATCTTGGATATGGGCAAAAGGCAGGAAATCTGCCAGAACTGTGAAAGGGAATAGTGAACGTCCCTGAAAAGACCTTACAAGATAGAAGCGGGCTGAATAGCGCTACAACTAATTTAGTACCCTAATATAACAATGTAGTAATGCATCACCAATGATATACAAATTAATTAATATATAGGGGAGCGCAAATAGGGCATTAGCAAGAAATGGAAATGTAAACTAAGTGTATAAATTACACCTAGGCAGCAAGAATAATCGGTAAGATGAGAGGCAGAGCACATAATATTACAGAGTTAATAACAATAACCAGTGTTCAGTGCCCATACCTATCATATATAATCGAATACATGATTTTAAATACATAAAGCTCCACAAAAGCTGTATACGTGTCAATATATACATCAGTATACACATCCATAATATTGAGCCATAAAATACACCTATATATGGATACAGCAACATCATTAGTCCAGCATTCATAATAATGAGATGGAGAAAAAAAAAAAAGGACTAGGGCACCACCATATTCTCCATGAAAATGTGCCATAAATTAAACTTGCACATAAATACAGAGACATTATTAAACCAACATTCATAGTATTGTGATGAAAAAAAGATGATGAGGCCTTGAAACCGCCAAATTCTCCATTCAAAATGTGCCATAGAGTAAACTGGCACATAAATACAGAGGCATTATTAGTCCAGCATTCATAGTATTGCGATGAGGGAAAAATGAGGCCTTGAAACCGCCATATTCTCCATACAACAATGGAGGAGTAGATGTATCTTCATCTTCCCAAGTAGGATATCCATCCAACCCAGCAAGGAAAGCCACAAGAAAACCATCAGACAGGTGCCTGCAATTAAAACTAAAATAAAAACAAATGTTAAAACCAAAGACACAAAGAGTCACCCAACTGGCAGCAGCAGAAAAGGGGATAGAGAGGATAATCATAAAAATGGAGCAAATGACAGACACTCATTAAGACACCTCGGATGAACCGTTTGCAACTTCCAGATCCACCTGGTTTCCAATTGACCCAGCCTTTTAGATAGGCCCCCACCTCTGATATCTATTCTCAGAGCCTCGATGCCACGCACTTTAAATAAAGATGCGTCACATTTATGATGATCTTTGAAGTGCTTGGGAATAGTTCTCAGGGTGGAGTCATCCATGTGGTCCCGTGCCGCCTGGATCCCCAACACATGCTCCCGCACACGGACCTTTAGTTGGCGTGTTGTAAGGCCAACATAAATAAGATCAGCGCCAGCTAAGGCAGTGATGGGGATGTGGGGGGATTGGTCAGCGTCACCCCTCATGATTGGTGCTTGTTTTTACTTCCCCTATTTAAACCGCAATTAACACCCTATTGACACGCCCCCTGAGGAAGGAAGATCATTTCCGAAACGTACGTCGGGGTCAGCTGAGCTTTGGATTCAGTGTCTCTCCCCTCTCCCATCCTGGTATGTACCTTGCTTTTGTGTCTTTGTATCTTCACCCCTGATTATATGGCTGTCCAGCTGGGGATTTTACCCCTTACTGCTTTTCATTGGTCTGCCTGCTATATATTGGGTGTTTATACTTGGATACTTATTTATCTTTACCACCAGGTGTTTACTCACGATATGGGTCAGAGTGAGGTTTTTGACACTGTATACCCTTTTGCTCTGTTTCTGTTTGTGTCACCCTTTGTTTGTCATTGTTTGTGCTTTTCTACCTGTGTTATCTAATAAAGATTTGTGATTTTATCATACCTTGGACATCTATGCACTGATTTCCTTTTGCGGCTTCATATTTTACTTTATGCAAATAAATTTTGGTTTGAATTCTTGCTGCAAGATGGTTTGTATTCTTGTGTTACCTGGCATTAAAATTCTGGTAATGTCTATTATAAAAATGTATCCCTATCGTATAGCTATCAATGTAGTGTTGGGAGTAAGCAATGCCACAGGAGATAGGGGTTGTGACAAGAGTTGAGCGAATTTTGCAAAATTTGGTTCGGATTACGATCGCCGGCGAATATTGTATTTACAGTATTCACCAAACGTCAATGGGTCTAGAGTTGAGCGAATATGTTCGGGACTGATCGTCAAACATAAATTCTGCACGAATAGAGTACAAAAAAGCCATGAATATGGCAAACTCGGATTTGAGGATGGTTTCATATTCTCCAGTTGTAAGGCTACACGAGATGGAAAAAGCTGACCATACACATTGGGTAGCCGTGTGCTGAATGTTCGGCCAAAGGCTATCACTCCCGACTCCACATACTTGTGAGTGCTGGGGATTTTGAGATTATCTCCCCTGAGAACAAAAGTATCAGACATTGCCGCTCCACCTGCCCGGTCCTTCTCTCTCCTATCGGGGAAGAGCCGGGAGGTGCCCCTACACATCAGATGGCCGAGCGATCCTCCCAAAATCTGTGGCTTTGACCGGCTTTCAACTAACATGTATTGGGGCTGTTATTCTGACTGTCCCAAAAAAGGTAATGGTAAACTGTACCTCCCTTCTAATGGGATGTTGTCCCTTTACCTCTATGTAGTCCACCTGTAATTGGCAAGTAACAGTTCGGTGCTCATATTCTGCTACATGTGTAAGCTATTAAAATGAGCCTTTATTAGATTTTAATAACTTCATTATTCACTATTTTGAAGTCTTTTGGGTCCTGATTTATTAAGCTGATTTCAGCAGAATTCTGGTGAAGTTGCGCAAAAATATTGCAACATTTGGAGTTTACTTTACAAGCCAGCTATGCCAATATGGACAGGGCATGGCTGCACCCACCTGCATAAAGAGTCTGACTGGGGTACATTGACGGCACCAGAATTGGGTGTACTCCAGCAATCCTCTTCTTAAACTGGCCTGCACAGCACAGTCTTAATGAATCGTGCCTTCTATTTCATTATTAAAAAAAAAAATTGTATATAATTATTTTTTTTTCCCCAAGCCAAATCTAACCACTATTATTTCAGTTGCCAATACTTGCAGCAGGTCTTTGAAACCAAAATCGGCCAAGATATAAAAGTACATGCGAATAATTGCACTATGCTGGACTATGGATACACAAACACTGTATTTTTCCAGTTAATGATCTTCACTTGTAGGCTTTCCGTGAATGCTTTATATGTGTATCAATTTTTTTTATTAAAGTTGTGGATCATTTGAATCTTTTGTTTGTTGCAATGTAGCAACAAAACTGTTTGGGTATGACACTTGCGCACCGCAAATACTGCAGCCATAGGATACTAGAGACGCACAGACCACAATCTCCTATATTGTGTCTGCCTCAGCTGTGGACTGTGTATTCCCCATGGGGTGTCCAGTTCAACGCTGCGGGGGAGTCAGGTGCCATTTTATTGTAGTCCAGAACTGTGCTCTTCGCTACAATTTACACCCCAATATCAACAGTTCACGTAGCTGTCGGTGACAGGAGGTCTGCGCAGTGGTTGTGAGATGTGGTGAGCACAGATCAGGAGCCTGACGCTGTACTAATATCAGGCTATTGAGCAGCTCGGTGGCCTGGGATTAGTCGTACAATGTCAGCCTGCCGACCTGTACTCACTTCAGTATTCAGAGTTCATCATCACGTTGCTGTGCTCTGAACACTGACTCATCTCTGCTCAGTCAGTGTAAAGCCTCATTCAGATGTCCCTACATGATACATCTGAGTGAGGCTTTACACTGAGCACAGCCATGTATCTAGTCCCATCATGTGTGACGGTCTGCTGAGCCATGTATCTCATGCGGTCACTGAAACGGTGAGCAGCGCAGCTTCAACTAACAGAATCGGTGCTAACGACCGACCTCTGTGTCACTGTCCACTTGTCAATATCACTTTGCCGCCACTAACAAAATGGCTCCTATGCTTCATCCTGCCTTATCCTTTGGCAAACATCTAGAAGGCGAGGAGTGACGTCTCACACATGGAGCAGATCCCACCAATGTGTACTGCAGTTGCACTATCTCACATTACATTAAATTTTTATGGCAAATATCAGCAGTTGCCCCCCACTCCCTCCAGTTTTTCAAGTTGAAAATATGAACAAAAATTGCTATTTTATACCATTAAAAAATATACGTTTTTGCATTTTTTTTCCAATTGTTGAGAAAAAAATGGGCACATTCCCTTTAAATCTTCCAGATCCATTTATCATGTACTGTAGATTATAAAGGGAATGTTGCTGATTAAATGTAGCCATTAAAATGAACTGTTATGCTCTGACTGGAACTAATTGTTTTTTGTTCTGGCTCTGACCGCCGTGAAGCCTAAATGCCTGTAGGTCCACTCTGATTGTCACTCGGGATCAGGAAAAAACTTTATTTTTTTAATAAAGCCAATCGGTTCATGTTTTGTACTCCGTTAAGTGAATAAGGTAAAGCAAAGTTCTATGATCAACCTCCGACCCTTCCTTCTGATGTCTGCTCCTTCTGACATGGATATATTCTCAAGGTCCATACAAGAAGATGTCATAACTAGTGTTGAGCATTCCGATACCGCAAGTATCGGGTATCGGCCGATACTTGCTGTATCGGAATTCCGATACCGACTTCCGATATTTTTTCAATATCGGAATTCGGCATCGGAATCGGAAGTTCAAAGTTGATTGACAGACTGACGTCATCATGATGCGCGGTGTGTGCGCATCATGATGCTCCGTCATTTCGGGCCTTCCGGGGGTCTCTGCCGGCCTGCCGGGGGGCTGTGCCGGCCTGCCGGGGGGCTGTGTGGACTGCCCGGGGTCTGTACCGGCCTGCCGGGGGGCTGTGCCGGCCTGCCGGTGGTCTGTGCACCCTGTGGGGGTCTGTACCGGCCTGCCGGGGGGCTGTGTCGGCCTGCCGGGGGGCTGTGCTGATGTCCGGGGGTCTGTGCAAGCATCGTCCGATGGGACTACAAGTCCCATCGGGCGATGCCTGCTACCATGACAGTGATTGACACATTAGCCAATGATGGGACAGTAGTAGTCCCATCATCCGGCTAATGTGTTAAATGTTAAAAAAAAAAAAAAATACTACATACATACTACATACATACTACATGCTACATACATACTACATATATACTACATACATGCTACATACATGCTACATACATACTGCATGCTACATACATACTACATACATACTACATACATACTACATGCATGCTACATACATACTACATGCATGCTACATACATACTACATGCATGCTACATGCATGCTACATACATACTACATGCTACATACATACCACATACATACTACATACATACTACATACTACATATATACTACATGCATGCTACATACATACTACATGCTACATACATACCACATACATACTACATACATGCTACATACTACATACATACTACATACATACTACATACATACTACATGCATGCTACATACATACTACATGCATGCTACATACATACTACATGCATGCTACATACATACTACATGCTACATACATACCACATACATACTACATACATACTACATGCTACATACATACTACATATATACTACATGCATGCTACATACATACTACATGCTACATACATACCACATACATACTACATACATGCTACATACATACTACATATATACTACATGCATGCTACATACATACTACATATATACTACATGCATGCTACATACATACTACATGCTACATGCATGCTACATACATACTACATACATACTACATGCTACATACATACCACATATATACTACATACATACAATACATTCATACAATACATACATAGACATACAGTACATATAACATAGAGTAACATACTTACCAATACTTGTCACATTGTTCCCCGAAGCCATTGTCTTTTCCGGAATAAATATTAACATAACAAACCACAAAAATACTCACCCACGATCCGAAGCAGTCCACGAGTGTGTCCCACGACGATCTTGGGTAGAGAACTGCAGCATCAGATGATGCTGCTGTTCTCTACGGGCTGCAGGAATCCAATGACGGAAGGTAGGTATCCTTCCGCACTGTATTCCTCCGCCACTTGAAAAAAAAAAGTCCCTAGTCTCACTTTATGCCATTGCTGCGTGGGAAATTCCCACACAGCAATGGCATAAAGTGAGACTAGGGACTTTTTTTTTTTTTAAGTGGCAGAGGAATACAGTGCGGAAGGATACCTACCTTCCGTCATTGGATTCCTGCAGCCCGTAGAGAACGGCAGCATCAGCTGATGCTGCCGTTCTCTACCCAAGATCGTCGTGGGACACACTCGTGGACTGCTTCGGATCGTGGGTGAGTATTTTTGTGGTTTGTTATGTTAATATTTATTCCGGAAAAGACAATGGCTTCGGGGAACAATGTGACAAGTATTGGTAAGTATGTTACTCTATGTTATATGTACTGTATGTCTATGTATGTATTGTATGAATGTATTGTATGTATGTAGTATATATGTGGTATGTATGTAGCATGTAGTATGTATGTAGTATGTATGTAGCATGCATGTAGCATGTAGTATGTATGTAGCATGCATGTAGTATATATGTAGTATGTATGTAGCATGCATGTAGTATATATGTAGTATGTATGTAGCATGTATGTAGTATGTATGTGGTATGTATGTAGCATGTAGTATGTATGTAGCATGCATGTAGTATATATGTAGTATGTATGTAGCATGTAGTATGTATGTAGTATGTATGTGGTATGTATGTAGCATGTAGTATGTATGTAGCATGCATGTAGTATGTATGTAGCATGCATGTAGTATGTATGTAGCATGCATGTAGTATGTATGTAGTATGTATGTAGTATGTAGCATGTATGTAGTATGTATGTGGTATGTATGTAGCATGTAGTATGTATGTAGCATGCATGTAGTATATATGTAGTATGTAGCATGTAGTATGTATGTAGCATGCATGTAGTATATATGTAGTATGTAGCATGTAGTATGTATGTAGCATGCATGTAGTATGTATGTAGCATGCATGTAGTATGTATGTGGTATGTATGTAGCATGTAGTATGTATGTGTTATGTATGTAGCATGTAGCATGCATGTAGCATGCATGTAGTATATATGTGTTATGTATGTAGCATGTAGCATGCATGTAGCATGCATGTAGTATGTATGTAGTATGTATGTAGTATATATGTGGTATGTATGTAGCATGTAGTATGTATGTAGCATGCAGTATGTATGTAGCATGTAGTATATATGTAGCATGCAGCATGTATGTAGCATGCATGTAGTATATATGTAGTATGTATGTAGTATATATGTAGTATGTATGTTGCATGTAGTATTTATGTAGTATGAATGTAGCATGTATGTAGTATGTAGTATGAATGTAGCATGTATGTAGCATGTATGTAGTATGTAGTATGAATGTAGCATGTATGTAGTATGCATGTTGTATGTATGTAGCATGTAATTTTTTTTTTTTTTTTTTTTTTTTTTTACATTTAACACATTAGCCGGATGATGGGACTACTACTGTCCCATCATTGGCTAATGTGTCAATCACTGTCATGGTAGCAGGCATCGCCCGATGGGACTTGTAGTCCCATCGGACGATGCCTGCACAGACCCCCGAAGCCTGCACAGCCCCCCGGCAGGCCGGCACAGCCCCCCGGCAGGCCGGCACAGCCCCCCGGAGCCTGCACAGCCCCACGGCAGGCCGGCACTGCCCCCCGGCAGGCCGGCACAGCCCCCCGGCAGGCCGGCACAGCCCACCAGAGCCTGCACAGACCACCGGCAGGCCGGCACAGCCCCCCGGCAGGCCGGCACAGACCACCGGAGCCTGCACCGACCCCCTGTCAGGCCGGCACAGGCCCCCGAAAGGCCCGTACAGACCCCAGAGAGGCTGTACAAGGGCAGGAAAGGGTTTTTCTTATTCCAATACCGGAAGTCCCATAGACTTGAATGGGACTTACGGTATCGGAATCGGCGATACCGATACTTTTTTTAAAGATCGGCCGATACCATCCGATACGATACTTTGAAGTATCGGACGGTATCGCTCAACTCTAGTCATAACTATTATTGGCATAGTGTGTTTTTTTAACCTATGCATTGTCTTAAGCGTTCTGGGTTGACAAATAACCTGAATAAATGTTCGGCACTCCTCACTAAGGAATTTGGCAGGAGATAGCAGTAATTACATATACTACTACTACTACTTTTTGAAGCTATTTGACTATGGAGCCAGCCTGGTATGTATCTCGACCCGTGTGCCCGACCACAGACTATTTAAAAGTTATTTTTTAGCATCTCCATTTGGACTACAAGCAGTGAGCTGAATCCATTTTTTTTCTTTCTTCTTGATGGCTATAGCTTAATTACTTAATCAAAGTTCACATTGTGTCTTTGTCTACGGTTTAGGGCTTGCAGCTGAAGCCCTAGAAAAACGTTTTCCGATGTTTGTGTTAATGGAGCCATCTACTATATAATAATTCTGTCTGTCTGTTTGCAACGGAAATCCCGCGTCGCTGATTGGTCGCGGCCGGCCGGCCGCGACCAATCAGCGACAGGCGCAGTCCGGCCACAAATTGGCGCAGAATTCGAACGACGCATGCTACCGCTACCATCGGGAGATCTGCGGCTCCTGCCGCACGGATTTGTCGCAATCAGCAATATTGGCGTGGAATTTAAAGGGGATCTGTCACCCCATTTTTGTCCTATCAGCTGCAGCCACTGCCATCAGGGGCTTATCTACAGCTTTCTGTAATGCTGTAGATAAGCCCCCGATGAAACCTGAAAGATAAGAAAAAAGAGTTAGCTTATACTCACCCTGGCGTTTGGTCCAGTCCGATGGGTGTTGCTGTCCCATCTGACACCTCCCATCTTCATATGATGATGCCCTCCTCCTTGCTTCTCCCTCAGTTCCTGCGCACGCATACTTTATTGGCCCTGTTGAGGGCAGTGCAGAGTACTGCAGTACGCAGGCGCCTGACCTCTGATCTTTCCCGGCGCCTGTGCACTGCAGTACTTTACTCTGTCCTCAACAAGGCAGATAAAGTACATGTGCGCAGGAGCCGAGGGAGAAGCAAGGAGGAGGACATCATTGTATGAAGATGGGAGGCACCGGACAGCGACGAACCACTGCCCCCGCCCCCGGTGAGTATAATCTAACGTGATTTTCTTATTTTTCAGGCTTCATCGGGGGCTTATCTACAGTATTACAGAATACTGTAGATAAGCCCCTGATTGCGGTGGCCCCTGCTTATGGGGTGACAGATTCCCTTTAAATAAACTACATACATATTCTAGAATACCCGATGCGTTAGAATCGGGCCACCATCTTGTTGATTATAATGATGTAGATGGAGTCATTGTGTGCTCTATAGGTCATAATTTTTGGCCTCGTATGCCTTTTTGAGGCAGACACCAAGATGGCGTCTTGGTGCCTGCCTCAAATAGGCATATAATAATGCTAACATAGAACACTGACTCTGCCTGCATCATTATATTCAATGTTCCTGTTGGTGCGAACATCTGAATCCCATTCTGTGGGGCTTCAGACACAAATACCGACAGGGCCACTGATCATAGTCCAACGTGAACAGTCTGAGAGGCACGGCACCGTATAGGGAATGTGTGTCTGACTGCAGAGCCCCCATAGATAGGTTAAGCTATAAAGGAACTTTGGGCAGTGCTTCCCCCCTCCCACTACTTCTCAGGTGATGCCATATATTAGAACGCCCACTGACCAACGGGAGAAAGGGGAAGGGGCGTCCGGCCACACCCTCAGGGGTTAAATTCTTGTGCTGGGCCGGATAATTCCTCTTCCTCCCCTGGCTGACCATTCGAAGTTTTGTCCCACCCTCCCTCCCTTATAAATTCGCAATTGTGCTGTGCGGCTATTGTATATAATGTTTATTTAAAAAAAAAAAAATTTTGGACTATGTTTTCATTACTTACATGATTTTGTTGTATCCAATGTCACAGCGGTAGTATGGGGGGGCAAAGGTTCGTAACCTCTCATCAGCTTCCTTACCCACTGTCAGTTATGGGGGGTTTTCGGCTCTGAGTCTGTTGAGAATTTGTATTTGCCTCTCTCGGTTTAGAATTCAATAAACTGTGACCGACCTGTTCAACCCATCCAGGCCTTTTTGTTGTTTCGTTATTATGGGATTGGTGGGAGGCGGGGAGGCACCGTTTACGTCATACGGGTCTCTGCAGTCTAAGCAGGACTGTCTTAGGATGCCCAAGTCCTACTAGTTAATGAATGTCTCTAGAACCTTTTATAAGGGAATAATTGTCATGGCTAGATGATGACAAGGTCACAACATCTCCCACATCGGCAAGTATGTAGTCAGTAAAGGGAAACCTGTCACCTCGTTTTTCAGCTATAAGCTGCGGCCACTGCCTTTCTACTGCATTCTAGAATGCTGTCGATAAGCCCTGAAAGGCAGTGGCCGCAGCTTATAGCTGAAAAACGAGGTAACAGGTTGCCTTTATCAATGTAAGCCTATGGAGCATCAGAACAAGGCCCCATAGGCTAGTATAATAGAAGAGACTTCTCGCTCACACCGAGAGCATAGAGTGAGCCGAAGAGTCTGGAGAGCGATGAAAGGCGATTCCGACAGCTAAATAGGAAAGGGTTATTTACAGTTAGAGCAGTCACACTGTGGAATGCCGACCACAAGAACTAGTAATAGCAGACACTACAACAGCTTTTAAAAAGGGCTGGATGATTTCTTCAATACACATAACATTGTGGGTTATATTTAATTTAGTGACAAAATGGACAATTGGTGGAGAAAGGTTAAACTTGATGGACCTAAGTCTTTTTTCAACCTTTGTATGTAACTATGTATCTATGACATCACATAAAAGTGGAGCTGGACAGAGCTTGATCTCAGAGAAGACAGCAGTTGGGAAGTATATTACCCTACCACACTACAGTACATACACGTTTAGTGAAAAAAACAAAACTTCATGAGGATTCTTCAAACATGTACGACGTACAGTATTGGTATGCCATATATTTCAGAAATATTCTATTACAAAGGAATATTAATTAATTCAGAATTTTTATTTCATTTTTTTTAAATTAGGAATTCCCTATCAGTATGTCTTTGGAGTGTGGGAGGAAACCGGAGTACCCGGAGGAAACCCACGCAAACACGGGGAGAACATACAAACTCCTTGCAGATGTTTTCCTTAGTGACATTTAAACCCAGGATCCCAGTGCTGCAAAACAACAGTGCTAACCACTGAGCCCCCGTGCTGCCCAAGTACAGCTTTGATGATGGACTTGCTGTAATAGATGTATATGGTGCCCTAAAGACAAATTGGACAAATGCATCTTCTGATGCTGCGAGCGGCCCTGGATAATCCACGCCGACAGGATGATATAATCCGGCGGAAGATGGATCCTAGGAGAAGAGATATAAAACTAATTTAAGTAATGGGACTCCGTATTAGAGGATACTGCTTTGGTGTCATTGTGGCAGGACGGTAGAGAAATCTTATCCGTGCAGAGGAACAGGATCATTGTCACTCATCATACATGTGACAATCCCACCACTGACAGAAAACATCTCCACATGAATTATTCTCACTGGCCAACATCAAACAACATAGACCTTATTATCACACTTACGTCTTCTAGGTTCTCGCTCTTCTACTATTTTGGCATTTTGCTCTTCTACCAGTTTTATTGCAGAGTTATTTTTCTTCTCAACTAGAAATTCATATAAAAAGTGAAAAAACAAGTCAATGATCATTGTCAGTCATCATACATGTGACAATCGTACCCACTGGGAGTTAACATCTCCTCCTCGTGACTAATTCTTAATCGGCGACATCAGACAACATAGACCTTATTGTCACACTTACCACTGCTAGGTTCTGTCTCTGGGACTATTTCTGGGTCTTGATCTTCTCCCAGTCTTAGTGCAGATGTATTTATTGTCTCAACTGGAAATTCATGTAAAAAAGTAAGAAAAACAAGTCAATGATCATTGTTAGTCATAGATGTGAAAATCCCACCACTGACATATAGCGATGAGCGAGTGTGCTCGTTACTGGAGTTTTCCGAGCATGCTCGGGTGTTCTCCACATGTATTCAGGTTCTCTAGCAGTCTCAAATCATGCAGCTGCGGGGACTAAAAGTTGATTTCCGAGCACGCCCAAACTACTCAGAGAACACCCGAGCATGTTCGGAAAACTCGAGTAAAGAGCACACTCACTTATCACTACATATAATATATCCTCCTCATGAATTATTCTCAGTTGCCGACATCATACAACATAGACCTTATTGTCACACTTACCTCTGCTAGGCTCTGTCTCTGCAACTATTTCTGGGTCTTGTTCTTCTCCCAGTTTTAATGCAGATGTATTATTGGCCTCAACTGGAAATTCATATATAAAAGTAAGAAAAACAAGTCAATGATTATTGTCAGTCATAGATGTGAAAATCCCACCATTGACATATAGTGATGAGCGAGTGTGTTCGTTACTCGAGTTCTCCGAGCATTTTGAGGGTGCTCATGAATTAAGTTTTAGTCCCCGCAGCTGCATGATTTGCAGCTTCTAGACAGCCTGAATACATGTGCGGATTGCCCGTTTTTTTGGAAATCCTCACATGAATTCAGGTTCTCTAGCAGTCTCAAATCATGCAGCTGCGGGGACTAAAGCTTGATTTCCGAGCACGCCGAAACTACTCAGAGAACACCCAAGCACGTTCAGAAAACTCGAGTAAAGAGCACATTCGCTTATCACTACATATAATATCTCCTCCTTGTGAATTATTCTCAATCGCCGACATCAGACCACATAGACCTTATTGTCACACTTACGTCTGCTAGGCTCTGTCTCTGCCACTATTTCTGGGTCTTGCTCTTCTCCCAGTTTTAATGCAGATGTATTTTTTGCCTCAACTGGAAAATTATATAAAAAAGTAAGAAAAACAAGTCAATGATAATTGTCAGTCATAGATGTGAAAATCCCACCACTGACATATATAGCGATGAGCGAGTGTGCTCGTTACTGGAGTTTTCCGAGCATGCTCGGGTGTTCTCCACATGTATTCAGGTTCTCTAGCAGTCTCAAATCATGCAGCTGCGGGGACTAAAAGTTGATTTCCGAGCACGCCCAAACTACTCAGAGAACACACGAGCATGTTCGGAAAACTCGAGTAAAGAGCACACTCACTTATCACTACATATAATATATCCTCCTCATGAATTATTCTCAGTTGCCGACATCAGACAACATAGACCTTATTGTCACACTTACCTCTGCTAGGCTCTGTCTCTGCAACTATTTCTGGGTCTTGTTCTCCCAGTTTTAATGCAGATGTATTATTGGCCTCAACTGGAAATTCATATATAAAAGTAAGAAAAACAAGTCAATGATTATTGTCAGTCATAGATGTGAAAATCCCACCATTGACATATAGTGATGAGCGAGTGTGTTCGTTACTCGAGTTTTCCGAGCATTTTGAGGGTGCTCATGAATTAAGTTTTAGTCCCCGCAGCTGCATGATTTGCAGCTTCTAGGCAGCCTGAATAAATGTGGGGATTGCCCGTTTTTTTGGAAATCCTCACATAAATTCAGGTTCTCTAGCAGTCTCAAATCATGCAGCTGCGGGGACTAAAGCTTGATTTCTGAGCACGCCGAAACTACTCAGAGAACACCCAAGCATGTTCAGAAAACTCGAGTAAAGAGCACATTCACTTATCACTACATATAATATCTTCTCCTTGTGAATTATTCTCAATCGCCGACATCAGACCACATAGACCTTATTGTCACACTTACGTCTGCTAGGCTCTGTCTCTGCCACTATTTCTGGGTCTTGCTCTTCTCCCAGTTTTAATGCAGATGTATTTTTTGCCTCAACTGGAAAATTATATAAAAAAGTAAGAAAAACAAGTCAATGATAATTGTCAGTCATAGATGTGAAAATCCCACATTGACATATAATATATCCTCCTCCTCAATTATTCTCAGTCTCCGACATCAGACCACATAGACCTTATTGTCACACTTACCTCTGCTAGGCTCTGTCTCTGCGACTATTTCTGGGTCTTGATCTTCTCCCAGTTTTAATGCAGAGGTATTTTTTGTCTCATCTTGAAATTCAGATAAAAAAGTAAGAAAAACAAGTCAGTGATCATTGTCAGTCATAGATGTGAAAATCCCACCATTGACATATAATATATCCTCCTCCTCAATTATTCTGTCTCCGACATTAGACAACATAGACCTTATTGTCACACTTACCTCTGCTAGGCTCTGTCTCTGCGACTATTTCAGGGTCTTGATCTTCTCCCAGTTTTAATGCAGAGGTATTTTTTGTCTCATCTTGAAATTCATACAAAATAAGTAAGAAAAACAAGTTAGTGATCATTGTCAGTCATAGATGTGAAAATCCCACCATTGACATATAATATATCCTGCTCGTGAATTATTCTGTCGCCGACATCAGACATCAAAAACCTTATTGTCACACTTACCTCTGCTCGGTTCTGTCTCTGGGACTATTTTTGGGTCTTCATCTTCTCCCAGTTTTAATGCAGATGTATTTATTGTCTCAACTGGAAATTCATGTAAAAAAGTAACATATAATATATCCTCCTTGTGAATTATTCTCAGTCGCTGACATCAGACCACATAGACATTATTGTCACACTTACCTCTGCTAGGTTCTGTCTTTACTACTATTTCTGGTTTTTGCTCTTCCAGTTTTAGTGCAGATGTATTTTTCATATGAACTGGAAAATCATACATAAAATGAAGAAAAACAGGTCAATGATAAACTCCTATAAGATTAGAGTCTTATCTTTATGGTTGCTGCTGCCGGATTGCTATGAGCGCAACCCTGTGGTTGGCGTTCATAGCACACCTATAATTCTGCTACATAGAGGTGATCTATGCATCTCTTCTATGTAGCAGAGACGATCGATTTATGGCAGTTTCTAGCCTCCCACGGAGGCTATTGAAGCATGCCAAAATAAAAAAATTGTTTTAAAAATATTAAAAAATGTAAAAAAACAAAAGTTTAAATCACCCCTCTTTCGCCCCATTCAAAATTAAACAATAAAAAAAATCAAACCTACACATATTTGGTATTGCAGTGTTCAGAATCACCCGATCTATCAATAAAAAAAGGATTAACCCTATCGCTAAACGGCTGAGCGAGAGAACAAATCGAAACGCCATAATTAAGTTTTTTTTGCCACCGCAATATTGCATTAATATGAAATAACAAGCGATCAAAAGAACGCATCTGCATAAAAGTGTTATCATTAAAAACGTCAGCTCGGCGCGCAAAAACTAAATCCTCGCCCAACCAGAGATCCCAAAAAGTGGAGACGCTACGGGTCTCAGAAAAGGGCGCAATTTATTTTTTTTTTTGCAAAGTCTGGAATTTTTTTTCACCACTTAGATAAAAAAGAACCTAGACATGTTTGGTGTCTATGAACTCGTAATGACTTGTAGAATCAAAGTCACAGGTCAGTTTTAGCATTTAGTGAACCTAGCAAAAAAGCCAATCAAAAATTAAGTGTGGGATTGCATTTATTTTGCAATTTTACTGCACTTGGAATTTTTTATCCTGTTTTCTGTTACATGACATGGTAAAACCAAAGATATTGTTCAAAAGTACAACTCGTCCCACAAAAAATAAGCCCTCATACGGCAATATTGACCTAAAAATAAAAAACTTATGGCTCTGGAAAGAAGGGGAAAGAAAAACGAAAACGCAAAATCGAAAAAAAGATTCGGGCGTTAAGGGGTTAAAACATCTGTGGCACATTAAGGGTATATATAGGGTTAGTTTGGGGCCTGATTGAGCCATGGGCAGAGTATTCGTGATCAGTATCAGGCACCAGACTGTATGGCCCCTTATACCTTTTAATGCGCAGCACATAAGAGTGAGAATTTTATACAGTAAAGTGTTGGATTGTTGATTATTTTAAAGGCACAAAAAAGCAGTGATTTTCTGAGCCCTCATGTAACATTTACATTACACCTTATGATCAGTGGCGACAACAAGATGTCCTATAGACCTGCACATACCTGGCAATATGGGAGAGGGTGACTTGTTGTTTTCAGTAGTGAAGCACTGATTATCACCATCATTTCCAGTTGGAGAAGATTCTTTCTGCCTGTTTAGTAGAAAAAAAAAATAAATTACATGTGAAAGCAATGAAAAATAAAAAGACTCCTTTTTTATGGGCAATTAGGACACTTGGACAAAATGAAGGGTATACCTTGCACAGGACTGCCTTCTGTCAGCAAGAATGAAGAATAACTAGTAATAAAGGGCTTTAATGAAATGGAAATGAAAGGCTGGTCATAATGATCAACTGTTATCACCAGCGTTATCACAAGCCAGACATTACAGTGATGATCAATCATGGGGGCGGTGAGTTCTGGATTTAGTATTGTGTCATATGCGTCTTGTATTTGGTATTCTGAAGATATGTCAGTACTATACCCTGTAATAATCTACTCACACGTCTGAGTGTTTTGTGCTGGTCTCTAGAGAGCTATCTGGAGATGGCTCATGATGTTCATCTCTCATCATCATGGTATTGGGGTCATATAGCTAAAATACACAGAGTAAAATTAATTATATATATATAGTATTTTCATACTATTATAGTTATAGTTTTGTGGATTTGCTGATCATATACATACCTTAGAAAGTCTTTGAGAAGATGATACATAGTTTAGACTTTCTGGCCAATCACTGACCTCCTCACTTGTGTCATCCTCATCTGAATCCATATGTTTGGGTCTCTCAATGCCAGCTACAAAGTACAAGTATTATCAAAGATTATTAATATAATCACAGACAGTCACCAAGTTATTACTAATAATGATGGGAACATATTGTCACATAAAATGAAAGACAAGACAAATGGCAACTTTAACCAGATGACGTCTCATTCTACTTACTGAGAAAGTAGCGGGTGTCCTCCTCTGACGTAATATCTGGCCTTAACGTTGGCATATTTTGAAGGTTCTCAAAGTCTAACTCACTCAGGAATGGATGACTCTTGATTTCATTTGCTCCTCCTGGAAACGGAAGACAAGAAAAAAGTGATCCAGACAATGTTAGGAAGACTGTACATTTTAAGTTAATCTAAACTGAAGATATAGCAGATCCAAAATATACTGTAAGTCATGGCATGAAGAATGGGGAATGGACAAGACGATAACGCAGAGACCTCAGTGTTTATCCTCATGGAAATGATCTATTTGTCAGGTCACAGAGGAGCTATAAGTCATTATTAATACTACTATATATATTACCTGTCCCGAGTCTATGTGTTGGATCTTTTATGAGTAGCTGAGTAATGATGCTTTGAGCTTTGGGATGAATAGCATGCTTTTTAAATTTCAAAGTGATGTCATCTGTTATGTAAAAAGTAAATATTACAGAAAAGAAAGTCTCTACATTTACTATCATTTAAAAAAACTCATCAAAAGCAACAAGTAACTAAATCAAAGAATGAACATAGCAACTGAACCAAATTACTGTGGCATCACACAGCATCAGAATATTTTACTTACCTGTGGTGATACTGTTAAAAATAATACTTTTGTATCTTCCTTTAAATGGCACATCACCAGTAAGAAATTTATACATGATGATCCCTAGTGACCACCAGTCAATAGGCCTTCCGTAGCGCTCCCCTAAGATGACTTCTGGGGCTATATAATGCAAGGTGCCAATCTTCTGAAAACCAACAGAACAATAAGAAGATGATCAATGAAAATAACTGTGACAAATAATATCAGTGGAAAAGTTTTCTATGTGAGAAAATATCAGAGAAGCAGAAATAGATCAGATCTGTAAAGAATAAGTTTTTTATGTATAGCTAACCCCATCATCAGGAAACTCTCTGGTGATGTCTTCAGTTTGAGCCTTGTAAATGTCTGATGTTGGTCTCATGAGTCCGAGTTTTGAAAGCCCAAAATCGGTGACTTTGATATGTCCAGTTGATGATATCATGAGGCTGTAAAAGAAAAGATATTGTCAGCCCTAAGTAATAACCCATAGACTGTATACCAAACTATAACTGTCTCCCTTTATTATACTGCAGCGTTCACTTACTTTCCAGGCTTCAGGTCTCGGTGAACCACACCATAGCTGTGCAGATATTCCACAGCAACAACCGTTTCTGCAAGGTACCTGCGGGCCCAGGCGAGGGATAAATGACCATATAACTTTAAGAGACTGCCACAGTCTCCTCCTAGAGCAGAAAGCAAATATGACAGGTGAGGGTTTGTTACAATGTAAGTTACACATGATGAGTGTGAATGAGAAATAAGCTGAGACATTGGGGCAGGGAGTCAATCATAGAGATACACTGTGTACTGTAGAGCGTATACTGTATACTGCAGAGTAATCCTATACAAAAAGAGAGCTGAGATCTGCCCCCTGCTGGTAAACTCTTACATTGCACTGTCAATCTCTGACAGCGGCATTTACAGCAGGTGACCTGGAGGTGAGCTGCTCTAAGCACTCATCGCTCCCATTCCATGTCAGTGGTTTGCTATGGCTGCTGAGTGTCTGCGGAAGACTACTATCCTTGCCACTATGGTACTTCTGTGAAGGTCAGTGTGTAGCTTGGCTTCATAGTGGACCAAGATTTTTACCATATTCTGCAATGCCCATATTGCAGTACATAGTAATTACGATTATATAATCGCAAGTTCAGGTCCCTTATGGAGACTAAAAAATAAAATAACAAAAATATTTGGGGAAAGAAAATTTTATATAAACATCACTTTTTCTCCATTCAAAATAAATAATAAAAAAACAAACTCAGATGGAATTGCAGTGTTTTTGTTGCCCCAACATCAGAAAAAAATGCAATAAGAAGCAATGAAAATTATTATCTGTCAGAAAGATGTAACCTTCCTAATCTGTTCTTCTGAGCATGTAGAATAATGAAATATAAATACATTGGTAGCTTTATATATTTAAGCAGAAATGGGCTGATTATAGATACAATGGATAAGTTTACCTGCTTCAAAGTCCATGACCATACACAGATGTTGTTTAGTTGGGAAGGAACAAAGCGTGGAGACAACAAAGGGACAATCAGCGAATATTGCGATGTCCCTTTCCTGATAGGCCATTTCAAGATACTCTGGATCCTCCAGGTTACTCCTTGCTTGTTTCTTCATGGCGAATACCTTGTTTGTGTCTTTATGACGCACTAAGTGGACGGCCCTGTAGAGGAGAAAAATCCATAATTTATACAGAATTCTTACTAACAGTCTGTCTATACTGTATGTCAAATGATCTTCTGTCCTAATAGTTAATAGTGATTAATAGTGATGAGCGAGTATCCTCGTTACTTGAGTTTTCCGAGCATGCTCGGGTGTTCTCTGAGTATTTTGGCGTGCTCGGAGATTTCGTTTGTGTCGCCGCAGCTGCATGGTTTGCGACTGCTAGACAGCCTGAATACACGTGAGGAGGAATGCCTGTTTGTTAGGAAATCCCCACATGTATTCAGGCTGTCTAGGAGCCGCAAATCATGCAGCTACGGCGACACAAACTAAATCTCCGAGCATGCCAAAATACTCAGAGAACACCCGAGCATGCTCGGAAATCACGAGTAACAAGTATACTCGCTCATCACTAATAGTTAATACTAGATGTATGGCCGTCACTAGAAACCAATGTCTGGAAATACACAAAATTACTCAGCATAAATGATCACTTAGGGCTCATACTCACTTACGAGAGACTCGCATGATTCTCGTGCTAGTCTCTCGCATGAAAACTCGGCACTACCACTGGCACTGGGACCGGAGCGTGCGGCTGCATAGAGATACATGTAGCCGCACACTCCAGTCCCAGTGCCGGCAGCTGTGCCAGGTTTCCATGTGAGACTGGCACCAGAATAGTGCGAGTCTCTCGCAAGTGAGTATGAGTCCTTATGGGAGGTTTTCATACATATCACATCATAACTGAGGTGAATCGGGACAAATAGATGTGGAGTAGATGACTAGATGTAGATTAGATCTAGTGCAAAGTGGTACCGATAACAACAGCTCAACACACAAAAAACAAGTCCTTACAAAGCTCTATGGGATGAAAAAATAAAAATGTTACAGATCTTGGAATACAGTAACATTTAGATGTGGACTCATATACAGGAATTTCCGTAAGGCAGGACATATAGACTGAGGCATCATCATAAGGAGTTTGGGAAAAATGAAGATTATACATAACGCTCACCCAAAACCTCCACTGCTGATCTCTTTGATCTGGGTATAGTCGCTCTTACTTGGTTTTCTCATAGGGGTCAATGATCTGATCACGGCCTAGAAGAATAAGAAATGACAATAAGACATATAAGTTGCAGGAAGATAAAAGCTGCAGATGCAGGAACTTCTCTACATTATGTCCCCGCTGATTACACTGCAGCAGATGTAGAGGACATGATACCAGCAGGACGCTCCCCAGACACTATTATATTATAGGGATATCCTCCATACACATGTATCATTGTACTGGAGGGGATGGTAAGGGACATCACACAGAGGAGACAGGAATAATAATAATAGGTCCAATCTACATTCATTAAGAATAGAGTTAACCCACTGTACTCTGGGGTGTAACATGTGATGTGTAATTCATACCCCGTTATCTGATGATATACAGATGTTTTCTCTGATACTTACACTGGCAGATTCGGGGATCTCTGGTGTCTCAGATATTCCACCGTCAGCAGTTGCCGGCTCAGTTGTCTCTAATATAATGATAAAATAATGAGACATCATGTATTAGACTATATCAGAACTTAATATATAACACATTGATATAAGGAAGGAAAGACAAGTAAATGGTATAATACTAGTTATATGGATATTCTGCACATACTGTATATACTTATGGCACATCCATAGATAGATATACTCTGCCATAAATGTGTGATTGTTCGGGATCTGACAGTGACGTGGATGGGGACCTTGTGAGGTCCTCTGTGCATTTTGGGGCTGAGAAGATCCCAGAAGAGAGAACCAGAGGGGTTTTCAGAATTGCATGAGCCCTCTCCATTACAGTCTACAGGAGGTTCAGGAGCCGTCACCGGCCTCATACAGAGGATGAAGAGTAAATTTATATATTCTCTGGTGTCTCCATAATATTAATGTTTGTAGGAATGCGAGATGATCAGCTTACCTTCAATCAGATCACTTTTTAGCCCTGGCTCACTGGTATTGGGGTCAGCGATATTTCGGTGTTGCCCCTCTTTGGAGTCACCGGCCGGTGTTTCCTGATGGATATAATATGTGCAATTAATATAACAACTCACAAATACTAAATTACAGTACACAAAAGACAGAATGGACTAAACCTGGAATAACATAATTGCGGGGAATATACACGGCCGCTCCGTCCAGTAAATCCACATTAATATATAAGGGACTTGTATATACAACAGTTTTCCAATAACATCTATTACCAGAACTGCAGCATTTACAAGAAGGAAGATTGTGAAGATAAAGCGAGACCGATGTGATATGAAAGGTCCGCACCACTGAGCACAGTACAGACTGTCACCACAGAGGATGGAGCAGAGACAGGCTGCCATAAAAGATCCTGTATCTGCCTGGAGCGGACAGGGGGCTTCTATAATGAGAAATATGACAATCTGCTATATGACTAGTAATCTGGAGAAGATCAGACAAGAAAGACCTGAGATATAGAAGATGACAGATTCTTACCAAATGCTTCAGTGGGCGGGCAATAAACTCTAGTACATACAGGAAATGTTGGGCCAATTGTTTAAAAAAGGCCAAATCTCCACATTGGGATTTTTCTTCAGCCTATAAAAATGGAAATAAACAAAAAAGGAAAATCATGAGAGAAAGTAGAGAATATAGGACGCTATTTATGTCACCATTTTACTAGTGCAATCTACAGCTACAATTAATACATATATGGATATTTCTTATAAGCTATAAATTATATTGCTCTTGGCCAAACTACATGTTTCATGTAAATAAACTTGTATTTTATAAATATTATTCTTTATTGTTTCATGTGCTGTGAATATCATTCATTATTATTGTTATATGCTTTGCCCAGATTGTCTGCTACCTGTTGTACTAATGTCCTGATGTTCATCTGTAAATGCTCAAGATATTCTGAGCTTATATGACCTTGTTGGTGTTTGGTCAGGCAGTCTCTCACTTGCTTCACAACTAGCCGGTAAGTGAAGCTGAGGACGCCATCGGGTACTGGTAGCACATGGGCAGGGGCATAGATGGTAAGAATCCCCTGGAGTAGTGCCAACTCCTCAAGTTTATCTGAAGAAATTCCAGACATTTCAAAAAAATCCAAGTGCAGTCAGTATATCACCAGCTTCATAGCCAATCACTGACAACAATGACACCTGGGCAGTAAGCACTTGGGTAGGTAGTGGTGGTGCATTATGATGTCATAATGGAATCTTGTGGTGGAATGTTAACATGCCATCAGTGATGTCATCATGGAATCCGGGGATGGAATCTTAACCCAGTTACAAGTTTGAAAGTATAGTTACATCCATGGTTGTGTCTCTGTCTTTTTTTAGGCAGCACCAGAGCCCGCATCTCTACCCATACATGACAGCTGATGTGATCAGCTGTCATGTCCTGCAAATAGATGCAGATGGATTTTGGCTGTCAACCACTTAAATGCTGCTGTCAATCACTGACAACTGCATATCAGACGTGCTATCCGAAACCGTGTCACAAGTCTCGCTCAACAGCGCCCTTGTCACATGATTCTGGGGTTGCGATGGGTTATCATAAAAGCCGGGGGTCTGCAGAAGACCAGTGTGCCTGTCCATTGATCTTCTTTTAGGAACACCGACTCATGGCCGGCGTTCAGATGTTTTTCCCACCACTTAATTAAAAAAAGGACCTATACATGTTTGGTATCTGCATTCTCGTACTGTCCTGTAGAATCATATTACCAGGTCAGTTTTAGCATTTAGTAAACATTTTAAATTAAAAAAATTTGTGGAATTGCACTGTTTTGCAATTTCACAGCACTTGAAATTTTTTCCCCGTTTTCAAGTACAATATATGTAATCTATGGTGATATTTAAAACTACAACTCAGCCTGCAATAAACAAGACCTCATAAGCTATATTGATGGTAAAAAATGTTCTGGCTCTGAGAAGAAGGGGAGCAAAAAAACGAAAGCACATAAAATGGAAAATCGTAAGGTGGTGGTTAAAGGGGCATCTCACCATAAAGGGAAGTTGCCTAGAAACATTCTAGTAACAATTAAAGTGGCAACATAATTTGTTGAGCATCAGAACCAGAATCAAGGATAGAGGGAAAATCATGGCTTTGCTCTTCTTATCAGGCTTTTACATCCGTCTTTCCCCCAAAAAATTATTTAAACCAGGTTTTGGATGCTAAATATTCTTTACATGTGTAAACATTTACTTTTTCTTCATATTGTGACCAGGGTGGACTGGGAGTAAAATTCAGCCCTGGCATTGTAGAGCACGCGGGCCCACGCTATCACCGCCCCTCCCAAGCTTGTATTTTATGAATATTATCCATTATTTCTTTATATGCTTTGCCCAGATTGTCTGTTACCTGTTGTACTAATGTCCTGATGTTCATCTGTAAATGCTCAAGATATTCTGAGCTTATACGACCTTGTTGGTGTTTGGTCAGGCAGTCTCTCACTTGCTTCATAACCAGCCGGTAAGTGAAGCTGAGGACGCCATCGGGTATTGGTAGCACATTGTCAGGGGCATAGGTGGTAAGAATCCCCTGGAGTAGTGCCAACTCCTCAAGTTTATCTGAAGAAATGTCAGACATTTCAAACAAATCCAAGCGCAGTCAGTATATCACCAGCTTCACAGCCAATCACTGACAATAATGACACCTGGGCAGTAAGCACTTGGTTAAGTAGTGGCGGAGCATTATGATGTCATAATGGAATCTTGGGGTGGAATGTTAACTTGTCATCAGTGATGTCATAAGGGAATCTGGTGATGGAATCTTAAAGGGACATCTCACCATAAAAGGAAGTTGCCTAGCAATAATTATTGTGGCAATACCATAGGCTGAGCATCAGTTTCAAACTCAGGCATGGAGGGAAGAACCAGATTTCATAATAATAATATTGCGATATATAGTTTAGTTCTCACATTGAATATTTTCACTGCAAAGAAAACACATTTTCTTACAGTCCCCACAAAGTTGATGGGATTTCTAGAAATCTCATGCCCACTGTGATTTTTTATACCCTGTATAAAATGACCTGCGGTGCGTGTGTTTGAAATCCACAATATACAGGATACATTTTTCTTGTGATTACGCTGAGATTTATATGCAGATTTTATCTATAGAATTGCATTAGATGAGGAAAATACGTAGGTAAAAAACGCAAAATTCATAAAATCCACACATGACTCTTTCAGTAAACCTTTGTTAAAGCCGAGTACCAGGAAGTATCAAAATTAAAGCAGATTTATTCAACACATAACATAGCAAATAAACAAAAAATCACAGTCAAAAAGATACAAAAATAGGTGGAAAATGCAGCAGAAAATCTGCGACATCAAAAACTCACCAACTACTCTTCACGGGAACTTAGCCTACCAAACAAATAGCACCAGAGCAGATCAAAATATTACCAGCATATACAGTAGTGATAATACCGCCATACGGATCTTGTCCCGCAAAAAACAAGCCACATACAGCATCATCAGCAAAAAATAAAAGTTATAGCTCGCAGAATAAAGCGATGCAAAAATAATTATGCTTTATGTAAAATTGTTTTCATTGCATAAAACCGACAAAGCATAAAAAAACTACCTAAATGAGGTATCGCTGTAACCGTACTGACCCGAAGAATAAAACCGCCTTATCAATTTTACCGCAGATGGAACGGTGTAAACGCACCCCCCCAAAAGAAATTCATGAAATGCTGATTTTTGTTCAATCTGCGTCACAAAAATCGGAATAAAAAGCGATCAAAAGATGTCACATACCCGAAAATGGTACCAATAAAAACGTCAATTCGTCCCGCAAAAAATAAGACCTAACATGACTTGGTGGGTTAAAATATACAAAAATTAAAGCTCTCAATATGTGGTGATGCAAAAACTATTTTTACAATAAAAAGCGTCTTTTAGCGTGCGACAGCTGCCAAACATAAAAACCACCATAAATAGTAAATGAACCCCCCGTTATCACCCCCTTAGTTAGGGAAAAATAATAAAATTAAAAGAAAATGTATTTATTTCCATTTTCCCGCTAGGGTTAGGGCTAGGGCTAGAGTTAGGGCTGAGATTACGGTTAGGGGTGTGTTGGGGTTAGGGTTGGAGTTATAATTTGGGGGTTTCCACTGTTTGGGCACATCAGGGGCTCTCCAAATGCAGCATGGCGTCTGATCTCAATTCCAGCCAATTCTGCGTTGAAAAAGTCAAATGGTGCTCCTTCCGTTCCAAGCTCTGCCATGTGCCCAGTGTTTTACCCCCACATATGGGGTATCAGCCTACTCAGGACAAATTGCAAAACAACTTTTGGGGTCCAATTTCTCCTGTTACCCTTAGGAAAATAAAAAATTGGGGGCAAAAATATGATTTTTGTGGAAAAAAATGATTTTTTTATTTTCACGCCCGGGCGTTATAAACTTCTGTGAAGCACTTGGGGGTTCAACGTGCTCACCACACATCTAGATAAGTTCTGTGGGGGGTCTAGTTTCCAAAATGGGGTCACTTGTGGGGAGTTTCAATAGTTTAGGTACATCAGGGGCTCTCCAAACGCACATGACACCCGCAGACCATTCCATCAAAGTCTGCATTCCAAAACGTCACTACTTCCCTCCTGAGCCCCGACGTGTGTCCATATAGTCGTTTTCTCCCACATATGAGGTATCAGCGTACTCAGGACAAATTGGATAACAACTTTAGGCGTCCAATTTCTCCTGTTACCCTTGGGAAAATGAAAAAATTGGGGACTAAAATGATCTTGTTTGTGGAAAAAATGCGATTTTTTTATTTTCATGACCGGGCATTATAAACTTCTGTGAAGCCCTTGGGGGGTTCAAAGTGCTCACCACAATCTAGATAAGTTCCTTAGGGGGTCTAGTTTCCAAAATGGGGTCATTTGTGGGGGGTTTCCACTGTTTAGGTACATTAGGGGCTCTCCAAAGGCAACATGACACCCGCAGACCATTCCATCAAAGTCTGCATTCCAAAACGTCACTGCTTCCCTTCCGAGCCCCGACGTATGCCCATACAGTAGTTTTCTCCCACATATGGGGTATCAGCGTACTCAGGACAAATTGGACAACAACTTTTCAGATCCAATTTCTCCTGTTACCCTTGGGAAAATAAAAAATGGGGACTAAAAGATCATGTTTGTTGAAAAAATAAGATTTTTTTATTTTCACACCCGGTCGTTATAAACTTCTGTGAAGCACTGGGGGGTTCAAAGTGCTCACCACACATCTAGATAAGTTCCTTGGTGGGTCTAGTTTCCAAAATGGTGTCATTTGTGGGGGGGTTTTTCACTGTTTTGGTACATCAGGGGTTTTCCAAACGCGACATGGTGTCCGATCTCAATTCCAGCCAAAAACGTCAAATGGCGCTGCTTCCCTTCCAAGCTCTGCCATGCGCCCAAATAGTGGTTTACCCCCACATGTGGGGTATCAGCGTACTCAGGACAAATTGCACAATAACTTTTAGGGTCCTGTTACCCTTGGAAAAATAAGAATTGAGGGCGAAAAGATCATTTTTGTGGAAAAAATATGATTTTTTAATTGTACGGCTGTACGTTATAAACTTCTGTGAAGCCCTTGGGGGTTCAAAGTTAACACCACACATCTAGATAAGTTCCTTGGGGGGTCTAGTTTCCAAAATGGTGTCATTTGTGGGGGGTTTCCACTGTTTTGGTACATCAGGGGTTATATATATACTACATTCATACAACATACATGCATACTACATACATTCTACATGTATACTACATTCATGCAACATACATACATACTACATACATGCTACATATATACTACATTCATACAACATACATACTACATACATGCTTCATATATACTACATTCATACAACATACATACATAGTACATACATACTACATACATACATACTGCATACATACTACATACATACTGCATACAATACATTCATACAATACATACATATAGACATACAGTACATATAACATAGAGTACATACTCACCATCACTTGTCACTTTGATCCCCGAAGCCAGTGTCATCTATGAAAAAATATGAAAATAACAAACAAGCCATATACTCCCTGATCCGCAGAAATCCACGAGGGTCCCATGCCGATCTCCCGTGGAGAACAGCAGCATCAGCTGATGCGACCGCTCTCTAGGGGCTTCACTAATCCAATGACGGGAGGTAGGTATCCTTCAGCACTGTATTCCTCCGCCACCGTAAAAAAATAGTCCCTAGTCTCACTTTTGGCATTGCTGTGTGAGAAAGTTCCCATGCAGCTTTTGCCATAAAGTGAGACCAGGGACTATTTTTTTACAGTGGCGGAGGAATACAGTGCAGAAGGATACCTACCTCCCGTCACTGGATTCCTGGAGCCCCGTAGAGAGCAGTCGCATCAGCTGATGCTGCTGTACTCCACGGGAGATCGGCGTGGGACACGCGTGTGTTATGACTGAGTCACCGTAGGAGGCAGACACAAAAATAGAAGCTACGTCCAGAAAACCAGAGAAGTTGGCAACTATCAGATTGCAGACCCCTGAACCTATCAACACAACTAGCAGTAGCCGTGGGGGGTTCCTACGATGCCCTAGACCCCTCGATCACAGCCGGAGAGCTAAATAGCCTAAAGACAGAAAAGGAAATCTAAACTGCCCCAGAGCAGACCCCAAAGTAAAAGGCAGCCCCCAACATATAATGACGGTGAAGCAAGATGAAAAAACACTCACACAGATAGAAAGATAGGCTGAGCAAATGATGGGGCCCAAGCCAACCAAACAGAACAGGAAGGTTGCTGTCTGCAATCTGCCAAAACCCTATCAAACACATAAGCCAACAAGCTGATATGGAAAAAGACCCTGAAGCAGCTAGGCTTCAAAAACTAAATCAGCACTCAGGTATTTTCAGAAGACAGAGCTAAAGGAATTCAGCACACCCCAGCAGGGAATGGCAGAAATCCAGAAAAACAAAGCAAAACAAAGTCAAAGCACAAATGCAAAAAGCCGAGCAGAAAACTTAGCTTTAGAAGAGCAGGAATTCAGACTGGTCTTCAAGGATCCCACAGAGAAATCACCCGCAGGGCAGAAGGGCGTCGGCAGCCTTATATCCAGTCAGTAACGCCACTCAGCCAGTCATCATCATCAGGCTCAGGTGTTTGATAATCAGGCTCACTACCTTTCTTTACCAGAAGAGGGAGTTCCTCGGGCCTCAGTAGTGAAGGGGAAAATGAACTCACAACACGCGTGGATTTCTGCGGATCAGGGAGTATATTGTTTGTTTGTTATTTTCATATTTTTCCACAGATGACACTGGCTTCGGGGATCAAAGTGACAAGTGATGGTGAGTATGTACTCTGTTATATGTACTGTATGTCTTTATGTATGTATTGTATGAATGTATTGTATGTATGTAGTATGTATGTATGTATGTACTATGTATGTATGTTGTATGAATGTAGTATATATGAAGCATGTATGTAGTATGTATGTATGTTGTATGAATGCAGTATATATGTAGCATGTATGTAGTATGTATGTATGTTGCATGAATGTAGTATACATGTAGAATGTATGTAGTATGTATGTATGTTGTATGAATGTAGTATATATGTAGCATGTACTGTATGTAGTATGTTGTATGAATATAGTATATATGTAGCATGTATGTAGTATGTAGTATGTATGTATGTTGTATGAATGTAGTATATATGTAGTATGTATGTATGTTGTATGAATGCAGTATATATGTAGCATGTATGTAGTATGTATGTATGTTGTATGAATATAGTATATATGTAGCATGTATGTAGTATGTATGTATGTTGTATGAATGTAGTATATATGTAGCATGTATGTAGTATGTATGCTGTATGAATGTAGTATATATGTAGTATGTATGTTGTATGAATGTAGTATATATGTAGTATGTATGTAGTATGTTTTTTTTTTTTACATTCAACACATTAGCCAGATGATGGAACTACTACTGTCCCATCATTGGCCAATGTGTCAATCACTGTCATTGTAGCAGGCATCGCCCGATGGGACTTGTAGTCCCATCGGACGATGCCTGCACACACAAGACCCCCTGCAGGCCCGCACAGACCACCGACAGCCGGCACAGGCCCCCGAGAGGCCCGCACAGACCACCGGCAGCCGGCACAGGCCCACGGCAGCCGGCACAGACCACAGACAGCCGGCACAGGCCCCCGAGAGGCCCGTACAGACCACCGGCAGCCGGCACAGGCCCCCAACAGGCCTGTACAGACCCCCGAGAGGCCCGTACAGGCCCCCGACAGTCGGCACAGACCCCTGTGAGGCCCGCACAGGCCCCGCCCGCACACACAGACACGCACAGTGTCCGCCCACACACCGCCCACACTCTTCCCCCTTCCCAAACAGGATGTACAAGGCAAGAAAGGGTTTTTCTTAATTCCGATATTTCTGTCCCATTGACTTGAATGGGACTTCCGGTATCGGAATCGGCGATACCTGATACTTTTTGTGTATCGGGCCGATCCAATCCGATCCGATATTTCTGAATATTGGATGGTATCGCTCAACACTAGTTACTATGGACGCTGTATATCTATGAGTAGCGGTGGCCATGTTTTAACTGTAATGCGCAGTATGCCTGTCATTATGTTACCAGGGATGCTTTGTATTTATGAGCGGTGATGATTACTTCTTGTTTGTCACGCGCTATTAGGGCCTGGTCTCCTGTTTTCACACATATTGCAACGATTCACAGCTTATAATGATATGGTTTTGATTAAATGACGTATGAGGTAGAATAGGATGGGAGGTTCATCATGGTGATTGTTAAACACACCCTTCCGCTTTGATTGGCCAGTTTTGCTATATCCGATGTGCGATTGGTTGAGTTTGGGTATATATACTTACCTGTCTCCTATAGGCGCCACCCCCTGATGAAGGCTAAGGGTCGAAACACGTGTTGGGGAGGGCGGCTGTCCAGATCAGGTGCAGTGTAGCTTGTAAGTTATACCTTATACTTACCATACTCTTTGATGTCTAACGCTGTTTTCAGAAATTTTCCTGGTCCATGACATAAACTATGCATATACTGACACCTATTGGTGCTATTGGGTATTATTCCCATTATTCACATGGTATATCTATGCAGTGACACATATGGTGTTCACTATTTTTGCACTAATATTGCATTTTAATACCTATATATTTTTTGCACTTTATATACGTTTTCTTATTTGTATAATTATGATGTACACCTATAGGGAATTGATATAAAATTTTTACTAATTTGTATGCACCTTACTTATGAATATATATTATCATTTTGGTTTTTAAAAAATTTTTTTCACTGTTGAGATATATATATATTTGTTAGCACCATTTACTGCAATAATATGTCCTTATGAAATGGATAGTACTGCCCTCTTATGTATATTTTTATATTATAAAACACTGATGCTTTGCCACTTTTAAAATACCTCAAGTACCTTTATTTATAAAATAATAAAGAATGTATATATTTACATTCAGGACTTATGGTCAGTGTGTTCTTGTGTGTTGTGCTGGCTCACACCTTGAACCTGGTGGTGCAGTGCTTCCTAAACAATTATCCAGAGTTAACATCCCTGCTCCATAAGATGCGAAGACTGTGCTTGCATATCCGTCGCTCGCCCGTAGACTCCAGTCGTATGCAGAGGCTGCAGCGATCGCTCCACCTCCCCAAGCACTGCCTAATCAGACGTTGCAACAAGGTGGAACTCCACCATGCACATGGTGGAGAGGCTGTGCGAACAGAGGCAGGCTATAATGCATTTGTTGGAGGATACACGGGCAGGCAGTTTGAGGGCAGACATGGAGTTGTCGGGTTTGCAATGGTCCAAGCTGAAAGACCTCTGTAAAGTCCTTCAGTGTTTTGAGGAATGCACACGGCTGGTAAGCGCAGACGACGCCATCATAAGCATGAGCATACCACTTATGCATCTGCTCATGCAAACTTTGATGCACATTAAGGATCAGGCGTCTGCAGGAGGAGGAAAAGGAGGAGGAGGAGGAGGAGGGAAGCCTTGATGACAGTCAGCCATTGTCTGCTCAGGGAACTGTCCTGGACGAGGTGGAGGAAGAAGAGGAGGAGGAGGAGGATGAGGGGGATGATTATTTTGGGGAGGAGGATGCTTCTTGGGGGGGCAAGAGAAAATGTTGGCTTGCCCAGGTCATGTACAGGGTTTGTGCGTGACTGGAGGGATGTGGATTTGGCAGAAAGTGCTTCTCCACCCACCACTGTCAGTGCATCATTGACACCTGGAACATTGGCCCATATGTGTGATTATCTCTTGCGGATCCTAAAAAGGGACCCCCGCATTGTCAAAATTATGAAGGATGACGACTATTGGTTGACCAGCATCCTCGATCCATGCTATAAAGGCAAATTACAGAACATCATGCCACAGGAGAACCTAGAGCTAATACTGGCGAACAAACAAGCAACTCTGGTAAACCGTTTGTAAGAGGCATTCTCAGCACACAGCAGCGGTGCAGGTTCTACCACGAGCCGTACTGGGCCAAATAGAAGAGGTGTTCGTGGTGCACACAGCCGAACTGGCGTTGGAGACAGGGGTTTCATGACCATGTTGTGGACTGATTTCTCGAGGACCGCTCACATGACTGTTAATACTGAATCGATTGCAACAGACAGGAGACAGCAGTTGTCAACTATGGTTCAAAATTACCTCTCCTCCCCTATCGATGTTCTCCCTCACAGTTCATTCCCCTTTGACTACTGGCCCTCTAAACTGGACACCTGGCCTGAATTGGCACAATATGCCTTACAGGAGCTCGCTTGCCCTGCTGGTAGTGTGCTATCAGAAAGAGTCTTCAGTGCTGCTGGATCAATCCTGACAGAAAGAAGGACCCGGCTGTTGACCCAAAATGTTGGTGATCTCACCTTCATTAAAATGAACCATGCCTGGGTTTCAAAGGATTTTGTACCACCTTCCCCTGATGAATTGAAAAAGCAGGTAGTCATATACAGGATATTTCCCAAAGAGTGTATTACATAAACACAATAGAACCTCACAAAAATCCCTCCCAACTCACCCCCCACCCTCACCCGAAAAAACACCTCTCGTCTCTCCCGATGCATTTGATCTCTCATAGCTACAATTTTTGGGTTATATCCTCCTCAATGCTCTCATCCATGTTAATCTAGGAGGTGCCAACCCGGGTGTGTCCAACCAAGGTGCCCACATATCTTCCCATTTCTTAGTTGTTCTTCTCTTTTGATACACATATTTTTCCATATCCATATTATTATTAACTGCATCAGTAACTTCCATGATTGTGGGTATGGAAGATCTCTTCCAGTGAGCCACCACCCTTTTACGAGCTTGATATAATATTCGTGAGACTGCCTGCTGGTGCTCCTCCGAAAGCGGCAAAGTCTCCACCCGCCCCAGAAGAGCCATTTTGGGGTCTAGTACCATTTGACATTGATAGACAGTATTAAGTAAATCATTCACACCTCCCCAAAACCTACGTAACCGAGGACAGTTCCAGGTCATGTGTATCAGATCAGCTTTAGGCGTTCCACATTTCCAACAATCTGCCTCTCTAGCATAGCCCATTTTCAACAGCCATACAGGGGTTCGATAAACTCGATGAAACAAATAAAGATGCGACACTCTGAGCCTCGCTAACCGAGACTTTCGTGACTTCTTGCAATGCATTCTCCCATTCATCATCTGTTAAATCACCTACATCAACTTGCCACTTATTCTTCAGTGTCTCCAAACTTACCACTCTCTTTTCCAACATGGTTGCATATATCATGGATATAATACCTCTTGATCCTCCTCCCATCACTACTCTATCCAACAGCGGAGTTTTAGCTGGATTACCTAGTGGAGCGAGTCACTGTTGTGCTTCACAAGCATGTCTCAGCTGGAGATATTGAAAAAATCTTTTATTAGGGATGGAAAATGTCTGTTTGAGATCCTCAAAAGATCGAAACTAACCTTCCGAATAAAGCTGTGATACTAGTTTAACCCCTTCATGACCCAGCCTATTTTGACCTTAATGACCTGGCCATTTTTTGCAATTCTGACCAGTGTCCCTTTATGAGGTAATAACTCTGGAACGCTTCAACGCATCCTAGCGATTCTGAGATTGTTTTTTCGTGACATATTGGGCTTCATGTTAGTGGTAAATTTAGATCGATAATTTTTGCGTTTATTTGTGAAAAAATCAGAAATTTGGCGAAAATTGTGAAAATTTCGCAATTTTCAAATTTTGAATTTTTATTCTGTTAAACTAGAGAGTTATGTGACACAAAATAGTTACTAAATAACATTTCCCACATGTCTACTTTACATCAGCACAATTTTGGAAGCAAAACTTTTTTGTTAGGAAGTTATAAGGGTTAAAAGTTGACCAGCGATTTCTCATTTTTACAACAAAATTTACAAAACCATTTTTTTTAGGGACCACCTCACATTTGAAGTTACTTTGAGGGGTCTATATGGTAGAAAATACCCAAAAGTGACACCATTCTAAAAACTGCACCCCTCAAGCTACTCAAAACTACATTCAAGAAGATTATTAACCCTTTAGGTGTTTCACAGGAACTAAAGCAACATGGAAGGAAAAAAAGGACATTTTAATTTTTCCAACAAAAATTTTCTTTCAGCATCAATTTTTTCATTTTTCACATGGGCAACAGGATAAAATGGATCATAAAATTTGTTGGGCAATTTCCCCTGAGTACACCGATACCTCATATGTGGTCAAAAACCACTGTTTGGGCGCACGGCAGGGCTCAGAAGGGAAGGAGCGCCATTTGACTTTTTGAATGGAAAATATGCTGGAATATTTAGCGCTTGCCATGTCGCGTTTGGAGAGTCGCTGTGTGCCTAAACACTGGAGCTCCCCCACAAGTGACCCTATTTTGGAAACTAGACCCCCCAAGGAACTTATCTAGATGCATAGTGATCACTTTGAACCCCCAGGTGCTTCTCAAATTGATCCGTAAAAAAAAAAAAGTACTTTTTTTCACAAAAATTATCTTTTAGCCTCAGTTTTTTCATTTTCACATGGGCAACAGGATAAAATGGATCCTAAAATTTGTTGGGCAATTTCTCCTGAGTACACCGATACCTCATATATGGTCATAAACCACTGTTTGGGTGCACGGCAGGGCCCGGAAGGGAAGGAGCGCCATTTGACTTTTTGAATGGAAAATTAGCTCCAATCGTTATCGGACACCATGTCGCGTTTGGAGAGCCCCTGTGTACCTAAACATTGGAGCTCCCCCACAAGTGACACAATTTTGGAACCTAGACCCCTTAAGGAACTTATCTAGATGTGTAGTGAGCACTTTGAACCCCCAAGTGCTTCACAAAAGTTTATAACATAGAGCAGTGAAAATAAAAAATCATTTTTTTTCCTCAAAAATGATTTTTTTAGCACGCTATTTTTTATTTTCACAAGGGTAACAGGAGAAATTGAACCAAAAAAGTTGTTGTCCAGATTGTCCTGAGTACGCTGGTACCCCATATGTGGGGGGGGGCCACTGTTTGGGTGCACGGCAGGGCGCAGAAGGGAATGAGCGCCATTTGACTTTTTGAAATGAAAATTAGCTTCAATCGTTAGCGGACACCATGTCGTGTTTGGAGAGCCCCTGTGTGCCTAAACTTTGGAGCTCCCCCACAAATGACCCCATTTTGGAAACTAGACCCCCTAAGGAACTTATCTAGATGCATAGTGAGCACTTTGAACCCCCAGGTGATTCACAGAAGTTTATAATGCAGAGCAGTGAAAATAAAAAATCTTTTTTTTTCCTAAAAAAAATTTTTTTAGTTGGCAATTTTTTATTTTCACAAGGGTACTAGGATAAATTGGACCCCAAAAGTTGTTGTCCAGTTTGTCCTGAGTACGCTGGTACCCCATATGTGGGGGGGAACCACTGTTTGGGCACACGTTGGGGCTCAGCAGGGAAGTAGTGACATTTTGAAATGCTGACTTTGATGGAATGGTCTGCGGGCGTCATGTTACATTTGCTGAGCCCCTGTGTGCCTAAACAGTAGAAACCCCCACAAGTGACCCCATTTTGGAAACTAGACCCCCCCAAGGAACTTATCTAGATGTGTGGTGAGCACCTTGAACCCCCAAGTGCTTCACAGAAGTTTATAATGCAGAGCCGTGAAAATAAAAAATCATTTTTTTTCCCTAAAAAAAAATGAATTTTAGCACGCAATTTTTTTTTCACAAGGGTAACAGGAGAAATTGGACCCCAAAAGTTGTTGTCCAGTTTGTCCTGAGGCAGATCATGACAGCGGCGGCAGATCGCCGCTGTCATTCAGTTGCGGGGGGGGCGATCGCCGGTGGGGGGGGTGGAATCGGTGTCACCAGCCATGTCCGATGCTACAGCAGCATCGGCCATGGCTGGATTGTAATATTTCATCAATTTTCATTGATGAAATATTACTATCGCTCTGATTGGCTGTTTAACTTTTAACAGCCAATCAGAGCGATCGTAGCCACGTGGGGGTGAAGCCACGCCCCCTGTGGAGAAGAACAAAGCCCCCTGTATCTGCGGGTCGGGTGACCCTTCAGTGACCTAGGTCACCCGACCCGCAGGGGGGCTTTAAAGTCATGACGCCACATAGGCGTCATGGGTCGTTCTGGCACGACTTTTCATGACGCCTACGTGGCGTCAAAGGTCGTGAAGGGGTTAAGCCCTCTCCTCTCCCATAGTTCAAACCCTCTAATTTATTTAGCTCTGTACATGTCAAGTTTCTCCAGATCAGGGAATGCGCCGTGACTCCCTGTATACCCAATATTTCTTTGACCGTGTTCCATACCTTATCCATGTACTTCATTATCGGAGTATTGATAGCTTGACCCTGACGGAACTGCACTGAGTCTAGCGCCTGCAGCAGTAAGTCCCTTCCCACTACGCATGTAAGCATACATCACGAGGAACTTCACATGAAGGAATCCTCCTCCCCCATCCTCTAAAATGTTGCAACTGCGCTGCAAGATAATACAGAAATGGGTCAGGAACCGCTAACCCCCCCAGTTCTTTAGATGTACGCAAAACCTCCAACCGAATTCTAGGAACACTCCTCTTCCAGATAAGCTCTCTAAATATTCTGTTTATCTGATAAAAGATTCGACCAGGAATCCAAATGGGCGCATTGTGGAGGGCATACAAAGCTTGTGGCATGAGAACCATTTTTACCAGGTTTGCCCTTCCCACCATACTCAGTGGTAACTTGCACCAGTCATTTATTTTTTTTTTAAATTTAGCAAGTAGCGGGGTAATATTTAAATGCTCAAAATCTTGTATATTATATCCAAGATGAATAATGGAGAATTGGGCTGAAAAATGGCAAATGAGGTTTAACACAGATAAGTGTAAGGTTATGCACATGGGAAGGAGAAACAGATGCTACAATTACTTACTAAATGGGAAACTGCTTGGGAAATCAGACATGGAAAAAGACTTAGGCATCTTAGTCAATAAGAAGCTAAATTGGAGTGCCCAGTGTCAGGCAGCTGCCACCAAAGCAAATAGGGTCATGGGATGCATTAGAAGAGGTCTGGGGACACGAGATGAAAACATAATTCTCCCTCTGTACAAATCACTCGTCAGACCACCCTTGGAGTATTGTGTGTAATTTTGGACGCCGGTGCTCAAGAAAGACATTACTGAACTTGAAAGGGTTCAAAGGCGGGCTACTAAAATGATAAATGGAGTTGGTTCACTACAAAACCCAGAAAGGTTATCAAAATTAGGTCTATTTACTCTAGAAAAGAGAAGACTTACTGGAGACCTAATATATATGTGCAAGTATATCAGAGGGCAATACAGAGATCTCTCCAATGAACTGTTTGTACCAAGGACTGTGACAAGAACAAGGGGGCATTCTCTTCGTTTGGAGGGAAGACAATTTCTGCACCAGCATAGAAGAGCGTTCTTCACGGAAAGAGCAGTGAGGCTCTGGAATTCTCTTCCTGAGGAAGTGGTGATGGCCAACTCACTGAATGAATTTAAGAAAGGAATGGATGTTTTTCTTGTGAGTAACAGTATAGAAGGTTACGAATAACATAATATTATAGGTAGATGGTTGACCCAACTTAGGGGAAGGGATTTTTTTCCCTATGGAGAAAATTGGCTTCTACTCTGTGGGTTTTTTGCCTTCCCCAGGATCAACAATGCAGAACAGCTGCACTAAAAATAGGCTGAACTAGATGGACATAAGGTCTTCCTTCAGCCTTCAAAACTATGTTAGGCTGGTTTCACATTTGCGTTTTTTTTCGCGGTAATTTAGCGCTAAATAGCGCATGCGTTTTTTTTCCTATACTTTGCATGGGATGCGCTTATGTGCGCATACACATGCGTTTGTACGCGTTTTACCGCGCATGCGTTTTTTTGTGGTATGCGCTCGGGCGCACAAAATGCAACCTGTTGCATTTTTTGGTGCGTCCGACTTGCCTCAAAAAAACGCATGCGCGCGCAATGCGTTTTTTTTACAGCAAGACACCCATTATAGTCTATGGGTGCGCATATGTGCGCATTGGCATGCTTATGTATGCGTTTTTTTGCACATGCGTTTTTTTTGTTAACCATGGAATTTAGGGGTTTGGGTTAGAGTTAGGGTTAGTTAAGGGGGTTTAGGGTTAGGGTTAGGGTCAGGGTCAGGGTTAGGGTTAGGTTTAGGGTCAGGGTTAGGGTTAGTTATGGTTTAGGGTTTGGGTTAGGGTTAAGTATGGTTTGGTTAAGGGTTAAGGTCAGGGTTAGGGTTAGGGTTAGGGTAAGGGTTAGGGTTAGGTTTAGGGTTAGGGTCAGGGTTAGGGTTAGTTAGGGTTTAGGGTTTGGGTTAGGGTTAAGTATGGTTTGGTTAAGGGTTAGGGTCAGGGTTAGGGTTAGGGTCAGGGTTAGGGTTAGGGTTAGGTTTAAAGTCAGGGTTAGGGTTAGTTAGGGTTTAGGGTTTGGGTTAGGGTTAAGTATGGTTTGGTTAAGGGTTAGGGTCAGGGTTAGGGTTAGGGTTAGGGTTAGGGTCAGGGTTAGGGTTAGGGTTAGGGTTAGGGTTAAGTATGGTTTGGTTAAGGGTTAGGGTCAGGGTTAGGGTTAGGGTTAGGGTCAGGGTTAGGGTTAGGGTTAGGGTTAGGTTTAGGGTCAGGGTTAGGGTTAGTTAGGGTTTAGGGTTTGGGTTAGGGTTAAGTATGGTTTGGTTAAGGGTTAGGGTTAGGGTTAGGGTTAGGGTCAAAGTTAGGGTTAGGGTTAGGGTTAGGGTCATGGTTAGGGTTAGTAAAGTCATGGTTTGGGTTAGTGTGAGGGGCCACCTAATGTTGGAAAAAACGCAAACGCGGTAAAAACGCACTAAAAATGCATACAAACGCATAAAAACGCTGCGTTTTTTTCATGCATGCTCATAAAAATGCTTGAAAAAAACGCAGCAGTTGTATGCTTTTGTATGCGTTTTTTCAATGCGTTTTTTTGCGGGAAAAACGCGCTGCAAAAAAAAGCAAGTGTGAAACTAGCCTTACTATGAATTCCCAATTATTTAAACTCTTTGACTACATTTAATCGTCTGGCCAATTCCAAGGAGTTCTCGGGAGCATCTCCCACCGGCATAATTGAAGATTTCTCCCAGTTAATACATAAACCAGAGATCACTGCGAAGGATCCAAAGACTTACATTGCCACCCTCAGAGAAGATGGCCACTCTCCCAAAAACAAAAGCATGTCATCAGCATACAACACTAGTTTTTCTTGCAAAGACTCATACCAAAACCCCTTAATTTCAGGTGTCGCCTGAATTACTACTGCCAAGGGCTCAATGCCAGATCAAACAGTAGAGGAGACAGGGGGCACCCCTGTCTGGTCCCTATGTATAAGTTAATTGTATTTGAGACCTCCCCATTAATTCTAATTTTGGCCTCTGGACTCGAATTGAGCAGCTGTATCCAGGCAATACAATTTTTACAGAAACCCATCTTGGCTAATATAGCCCAGAGATATGGGTATTCGACGCAGTCAAATGCTTTAGCAGCATCCAAAAATGCAACAGCCCTAGGTTCCTATCCCTTAGATGGGATCTGTAAATTTAGATATAACCGCCGGATATTAATTGCAGTTGATTTCTCTGGCATAAAACCAGTTTTATCTGGATGAATAATACTAGATATTACTCCAGACAGCCGCATCGCCAGAATCTTTGCAAAAATCTTGACATCAATGTTTAAAAGGGAGATAGGCCTGTATGACTCTGGAAGACAAGGATCCTTATCAGCATTGGGGATCACCACTATGATTGCTTCATTCAAGGACCGGGGCAAGTGCCCATCTTCCCTAGCTGCCTCAAACACCTTCAACAGCTGTGGAGGCATTATATTTGAGTACTGTTTATATACCTCCACAGGCAGCCCATCAGACCCCGGTGTCTTATTCCCTGCCATAGAATCTAGAGCAGTGATGGTGAACCTTGGCACTCCAGCTGTTGGAGAACTACAACTCCCAGCATGCCTCAACTGCTGCCTCAACTGCTGCAGGTTGCAAGGGCATGCTGTGAGTTGTAGTTTTACAACAGGTGGAGTGCCAAGGTTAACCATCACTGATCTAGAGCCTCCTCTAAAGCCCCCGTTACACACTGCGATATCGCTAGCAATATCGCTGTAAAGTCACCGATTTTGTGACGTTGCAGCGATATTGCTAGCGATATCGCTGCATGTGATACTTACCTCCGACCGGCTCATCGCTGATCGCGCGAGAAGCTCCTGGACCATTCCTTGTCGGTCACTTCCTGCGGCGCTTCCTGCTGTGACGACGAGCGACGCGTGGACGTGGGCGGGAGGACGCAGGATCGCCGCGTCTGACAGGTAAGTAGCGATCCCCGTCCCCTGCGATGTCGCTGGTGAGATCTGCCTGAGTGGCAGCTCACTAGCGACCACCTAGCGATGCACCAGCGATCCTGACTGCGTCATATTCGCTAGTCGGGATCGCTGGTGCATCGCTAGGTGTAACGGTACCCTTATTCCTCCAGACTAATTGGTGCCTCCAGCCCAACAGCTTCCGATTCCGACAGAGAAGGCAGACCAGCAGTCCCCAAAAAGCTACTGAGCAACTCGTCAGAGAACCCGCCCTGCGAATTATATAATGTCTCAAAAAACTCGCTAAAAGTTGCTAGAATTGCCCCAGAAGATCTTTCTAGTTCCCCATTTTTGTTTTTTATCTCCGCTACCATTGCAGGGCCAGATTGAGTCTTGATCAGGGTAGCTAGTAGATGTCCAGTTCCCTCCCCCTCCCCGAAATAGACCTGCCGCCGGAAGTATTGTTTATCTGCAGCTTTTGAAAGCTTATGTTGGGTTGATTGTTTTTCCCCATCTTTTAATGCGTTAAAATGTATATCCGACTGAGTTTTCAAATATTGCAATTCTGCAGAGATAGCTTCCTTCTGTAAAAGTTCCTCATATTCTCTAGACCAGTGGTCCCCAACCTTTTTTGCACCGGGGACCGGTTTCAAGCAAGACCATTCTTCCATGGCCCGGCAGGGCGGGGATGGAGGTGTGGCAGGGGCGGGGCTTTGGTCATAAGGGGGCGGGGCTATGGACACGGTTGTAGTGTAGCAGTGCATACTTATAATTAAATAACATTTATAATGTGACTCAACTCACCATAGGTTTTGAATAAGTGCTCCATCACCCCCTTCTCCCCATCATTGCCTTCACCCCATCACTCCCTTCTCCCCATCATTGCCTTCTCCCCATCACTGCTGTCTCCCCATCATTGCCTTCACCCCATCATTCCCCTCTCCCCATCATTGCCTTCACCCCATCACTGCCATCTCTCCATCATTGCCTTCACCCCATCACTGCCATCTCTCCATCATTGCCTTCACCCCATCACTGCTGTCTCCCCATCATTGCCTTCACCCCATCACTGCTGTCTCCCCATCATTGCCTTCACCCCATCACTGCTGTCTCCCCATCATTGCCTTCACCCCATCACTGCTGTCTCTCCATCATTGCCTTCACCCCATCACTGCCGTCTCTCCATCATTGCCTTCACCCCATCACTCCCCTCTCCCCATCATTGCTTTCACCCCATCACTGCTGTCTCCCCATCATTGCCTTCACCCCATCACTGCCGTCTCTCCATCATTGCCTTCACCCCATCACTGCCGTCTCTCCATCATTGCCTTCACCCCATCACTGCCCTCTCCATCATTGCCTTCACCCCATCACTCCCTTCTCCCCATCATTGCTTTCACCCCATCACTCCCTTCTCCCCATCATTGCTTTCACCCCATCACTCCCCTCTCCCCATCATTGCTTTCACCCCATCACTGCCGTCTCTCCATCATTGCCTTCACCCCATCACTCCCTTCTCCCCATCATTGCTTTCACCCCATCACTCCCCTCTCCCCATCATTGCTTTCACCCCATCACTGCTGTCTCCCCATCATTGCCTTCACCCCATCACTGCCGTCTCTCCATCATTGCCTTCACCCCATCACTGCCCTCTCCATCATTGCCTTCACCCCATCACTCCCTTCTCCCCATCATTGCTTTCACCCCATCACTCCCTTCTCCCCATCATTGCCTTCACCCCATCACTGCCGTCTCTCCATCATTGCCTTCACCCCATCACTCCCCTCTCCCCATCATTGCCTTCACCCCATCACTGCTGTCTCCCCTTCATTGCCTTCACCCCATCACTCCCCTCTCCCATCATTGCCTTCACCCCATCACTCCCCTCTCCCCATCATTGCCTTCACCCCATCACTACCTTCTCCCCATCACTGCCTTCACCCCATCACTCCCCTCTCCCCATCATTGCCTTCACCCCATCACCCCCTTCTCCCCATCATTGCTTTCACCCCATCACTCCCTTCTCCCCATCATTGCCTTCACCCCATCACTGCCGTCTCTCCATCATTGCCTTCACCCCATCACTCCCCTCTCCCCATCATTGCCTTCACCCCATCACTGCTGTCTCCCCTTCATTGCCTTCACCCCATCACTCCCCTCTCCCATCATTGCCTTCACCCCATCACTCCCCTCTCCCCATCATTGCCTTCACCCCATCACTCCCTTCTCCCCATCACTGCTGTCTCTCCATCATTGCCTTCACCCCATCATTCCCCTCATGGCCTTCTCCTCATGTCCCCATCTCCTCCAGGGCCAGGCTACACAAACACAGACCAACACACACACACACACACACACACACACACACACACACAGACATACATGTACACACATTATACACACACACACAGACAGACATACATGTACACACAGACACCACCTCTCTCCTCTCACCTGGCCGCCGCCCGCGCTTCCTCGCACTGACACAGCAGCGGCCGCGCTCTCCTCTCTGTGTCAGTCAGAGACAGGAAGCGCGGGCGGCAGGCAGGAAGCTGGACGGGTCCTTGCAGCTCCGCTCCTGCTATTCCCTCTTGCAGGCAGCGGAGCTGCTTGATCGCTCCCTGCCCGCCGCTAAGAGCTGCTGCGCGCCGCCCCAGCCCCCGCTATGCCACTGACCGCCCCTGGCTCCCCTTGTGTCCGCGGACCGGCAAGGGCACTGCAGCGGCCCGGTGCTGGGCCGCGGACCGGCGGTTGGGGACCCCTGCTCTAGACTTAATTCTAACTCTATTCACTTCCGAGATCAACAGTCCTCTCAGATAAGCTTTAGACGCATCCCATATTATTTCCCTGGGGGCTGCACCCTCATTAATAGCAAAAAATTATTTTAGCAATCAGGGATCCTAGCATCTGCTTGAATAATAGGTAACCAGAATGCGTTAAACGACCATGGTGCCCGTTCCCCTCTCCCGCCATTTTCCCAATTAAATGTCGCCATAACAGGGGAGTGATCTGACAAGGCCCTAGGTTGATACTTGTTTGCATAATTATTACTAGGCAAGTTGTATTTGAGAGGATTCTTTTTATTATTGAACAACAACTATGTTCTCAATCAACCGAAAAGACTCATAAATATCAAAGCTTAATATTTTTGGAAGTTGGAGTGGGTTTTTTTTAGATTTGGCTATCTTAGGAGGATATCTGTTTGTGCAGGTAACTATTACTGTGCAGTATATACCCATCTCACTTGTTTATTTTCACCAGGTAAACCAATATAACAACACAAAATGTAGAAATAAACATTTCTGACATTCAAAACAAAAAAAAGGACCAACATAGCCACCTTTCTTTACGATGACACTCAAAAGCCTTCCATCCATACATTCTGTCAGTTGCTTGATCTGTTTACGATCAACATTGCGTGCAGCAGCCACCACAGCCTCCCTGACACTGTTCCCAGAGGTGTAATGTTTTGACTCCCCAGGTTCTCTGTGGGGTTCAGATTAGGTGAACAAGGGGGCCATGTCATTATTTTTTCTTCTTTTAGACCTTTACTGGGCAGCCACGCTGTGGAGTATTTGGATGCATGTGATGGAGCATTGGCCTGCATAAAAATCATGATTTTCTTGAACAATACTGACTTCTTCCTGTGCCACTGGTTGAAGAAGGTGTCTTCCAGAAATTAGCAGTAGGTCTGGGAGTTGAGCTTCCCTCCATCCTCAACCCGAATAAGTCCCACAAGTTTATCTTTGATGATACCAGCCCATACCAGTACCCCACCTCCACCTTGCTGGCGTCTGAGTCAGAGTGGAGCTCTACAGCATTTACTGATCCAGCCTCGGGCCCATCCATCTGGCCCATCAAGAATCACTCTCATTTCATCAGTCCATAAAACCTTACAAAAAACTGTCTTAGGCTAGTTTCACACTTGCTTTTTTTTGCAGCGCGTTTTTCCCGCAAAAAAACGCATTGAAAAAACGCATACAAAAGCATACAACTGCTGCGTTTTTTTCAAGCATTTTTATGAGCATGCATGAAAAAAACGCAGCGTTTTTATGCGTTTGTATGCGTTTTTGGTGCGTTTTTACCGCGTTTGCGTTTTTTTCCAACATTAGGTGGCCCCTCACACTAACCCAAACCATGACTTTACTAACCCTAACCCTGACCCTAACCCTTAACCCTAACCCTGACCCTAACCCTAACCCTAACCCTGACCCTAACCCTTAACCAAACCATACTTAACCCTAACCCAAACCCTAAACCCTAACTAACCCTAACCCTGACCTTAACCCTGACCCTAACACTAACCCTAACCCTGACCCTAACCCTAACCCTGACCCTAACCCTTAACCAAACCATACTTAACCCTAACCCTGACCCTAACCCTGACCCTAACCCTTAACCAAACCATACTTAACCCTAACCCAAACCCTAAACCCTAACTAACCCTAACCCTGACCTTAACCCTGACCCTAACACTAACCCTAACCCTGACCCTAACCCTAACCCTAACCCTAACCCTGACCCTAACCCTTAACCAAACCATACTTAACCCTAACCCTGACCCTAACCCTGACCCTAACCCTTAACCAAACCATACTTAACCCTAACCCTGACCCTAACCCTGACCCTAACCCTAACCCTAACCCTAACCCTGACCCTAACCCTAACCCTAACCCTGACCCTAACCCTAACCCTTAACCAAACCATACTTAACCCTAACCCTGACCCTAACCCTTAACCAAACCATACTTAACCCTAACCCTGACCCTAACCCTTAACCAAACCATACTTAACCCTAACCCTGACCCTAACCCTAACCCTAACCCTTAACCAAACCATACTTAACCCTAACCCTGACCCTAACCCTAACCCTAACCCTGACCCTAACCCTTAACCAAACCATACTTAACCCTAACCCTGACCCTAACCCTAACCCTAACCCTAACCCTGACCCTAACCCTAACCCTAAACCCCCTTAACTAACCCTAACTTTACCCAAACCCCTAAATTCCATTGTCTAAACTAATGGTAAAAAAAAAAAACGCATGTGCAAAAAAACGCATACATGAGCATGCCAGTGCGCACATATGCGCATCCATAGGCTATAATGGCCAATTTTAGCGCAAAACGTGCGCATACGTGCGCATGCGCTTTTTTGCAGGGCCAAAAAATGCAACATGCTGCGTCTGGAAAATACAAACGCACACCCCAAAAAAACGCAGCGCATGAAAATCGCATACGTGCGCTTACCAGCGCGCAGGTATGCGCACCCATGTTAAATATAGGGGAAAAAACGCATGCGCACGTATGCGTTTTTTTCCAGCGCAAAAAAACGCAAATGTGAAACCAGCCTTAACATATTTCTTGGCCCAGTCTTGACATTTCATCTTATGTTTCTTGTTCAAAGGTGGTCGTTTTCCAGCCTTCCTTACCTTGGTCATGTCCCAGAGTATGGCACACCTTGTGCTTTTTGGTACTCCAGTAACGTTGCAGTTCTGAAATACGGCAAAACTGGTGGCAAATGGCATCTTGGCAGCTTCACACTTGATTTTCCTCTATTCATGGACAGTTATTTTGAGCCTTTTTTTATCAACACGCTTCTTGTGACCCTGTTGGCTATTTGCCATGAATTGCCTGATTGTTCAGTGATCACGCTTCAAAAGTTTGGCAATTTCAAGACTGCTGCATCCCTCTGCAAGACATCTCACAATTTTTGACTTTTCAGAGTCTGTCAAATCTCTCTTCTGACCCATTTTGCCAAAGGAAAGGAAGTTACCTAATAATTAAGCACACCTTATATAGGGTGTTGATGTCATTAGACCACACCCCTCCTCATTACAGAGATGCAAATCACCTGATTTACATAATTGGCAGTTGACTTTCAAGCCTATATAGCTTGGAGTAGGACAACATGTATGAAAAGGATGATGTGCTCAAAATACTCATTTGCCTTATAATTCTGCATGCAGTGTATAGGCCCATCATACACTGGAGCATCATCCATGGGGCCCTTCATATAATGGAGCATCATATGGGGCCCATCATATTCTAGAGCATCATATGGGGCCCATTATATATGGAGCATAATATAGGCCCATCATACAATGGAGCATCATCCATGGGGCCCATCATATACTGGAGCGTCATATGGGGCCCATCATATACTAAAGCATCATATGGGGCCCATTATATATGGAGCAATATATAGGCCCATCATACAATGGAGAACCATCCATGGTGCCCATCATATACTGGAGCATCATATGGGGTTCATTATTTATGGGGCTGGAGCCCATTCTGTATGGAGCAATATATGGGGCTCATCATATACTGTATGGAGCTTTATATGCGACTCATTATACTGCATGGAGCAATATGTGGGGCTCATTCTATTCTATGGGGACCGTCCTATACTGTATGGCACATTATATGGGGACCATCATATATTGTAGCATTATGTGGAGCTCATCATATACTGTATGGAACATTATATGGGACCGATTATTCTGTATGGAGCAATATATGGGGCTCATTATTCTGTATGGTGCACTATGTGGTGGACATAATACTGTATGGAGGAATATACTGTCCGGTTTTTGAGCTATTGTAGAATTTAAAATAGATATCAGTCATGTAATGTAAGAAGTGAAGTATTTCTCATTGCACTATACCAATATTTCTCTGCTGTATCGGAGCATCATGAATTGTGGTATGTGTTAAAGGGGCCCACTGACACTCTTTCGCCCGGGGCACACGAAAACCTGGCGCCAGCCCTTCCCCCCCACAACTTTAGCCAAATAACCCCCAGTTTTCAATGCGTAACTATTATTATAAAGTAAATTAAGCTTGACAAGCTTAAGTAATAAGAATTGATGTCGTTGGCATTGAAATGGGCACTATAGGTGTGTTTACTGTCCTCCTCTCCCTGACGACTTTGCTTCCCCATTGACTTGCATTGGGTTTCGTGTTTCAGTCGGACCTCCGACTTTTCCGGATAGTCGGCCTATTTCGTTCAACTTGACTTTTGAGAAAGTCGGGTTTCATGAAACCCGACTTGACCCTAAACAAGGCAAAGTCGCTCATCTCTACCCAAAAATATTTCTCGGATCCGTACATTCCTCAACCAAGAATCTGCAAAAACCCTAATCCATGCCCTCTTCATCTCCCACCTTGACTACTGCAACCTCCTGCTCTATGGCCTCCCCGCTAACACTCTCGCACCCCTCCAATCTATTCTAAACTCCGCTGCCTGACTAATCCACCTGTTTCCCCGCTCTTCCCCAGCCTCCCTCCTCTGTCAATCCCTGCACTGGCTCCGTATTACCCAAAGACTCCAGCTCAAAACCCTAACCATGATATGCAAAGCCATCCACAACCTGTGCCCACCATACATCTGTGACCTCGTCTCCCGGGAACTTACTTGCATGCAACATCCGATCCTCACAAGATCTTCTCAACTCCCCTCTTATCTCCTCTTCCCACAAACGCATACAAGATTTCTCCGGTGCATCCGCCCTACTCTCGAACTCTACCACAACATATCAGACTCTCACCTACTGTGGAAACCTTCAAAAGGAACCTGAAGACCTACCTCTTCCAACACGCCTATAACCTGCAGTAACCACCGATCCACCAAACCACTGCATGACCAGCTCGGCCCTCAGCTATTGTATCCTCACCCAGCCCTTGTAGATTGTGAGCCCTCGTGGGCAGGGTCCTCTCTCCTCCTGTACCTATTGGGACCTGTGTTGTTTAAGATTACTGTACTGCGACATCGAATAGCTAAATCAGTCCAGTCCTCACCTCTCCAAAAACGCAGGGGGTATTACCTTTCCAGACATCTGGAGATATAACTTGGCCGTGCACCTTAGAAGGATACCAGCTTGGGCCTCCTTGCGGGCTTATAGCAAATGGGTAGAAATCGATAAACTTTGGATGGCTCCAGCGTATCCCAATTCATTGTTATGGAGAGATGGGAGTACATGCCCCTCAGTTCCTCTGCTGGGCTCTATGGCATTTACAATGAAAATTTGGAGGATAAGCAACAGGGCCTTTCCATTGATCTCCCCCAGGTACCCATATGATCTCCTTCTTTTTTACACTCTCCATACTTTATAGTATTCCTGCAGCTATGGCAGAACCATGGTTTCAATCACAATTATTTTATTATGCAGATATTGTAGACCCCTTTAACATAAATATTCTTCCTTTCCAGACTCTTAGAGAGCGGTTTAATCTCCCACTTAGGACCTACTTCTCATACTTACAAATTCGCCATCTGGCCTTATCTTTATATAAAAACACAACGTTCTCTACCCCCACTCCCTTTGAGCGACTCTGTAAAGGGAACCCCTCTACAAAGGGTTTGATCACAGACTTTTATAATATACTGTTCACTCTGCCATTAGACCCCCTCCTAAACATACTTACATGATTAAGTGGGAGAGATACCTGGGGAGGGAACTTCCACTTCCTATCTGGCAGGTCATATGGTCTAAAGCCCCCCGTTACACACTGCGATATCGCTAGCAATATCACTGTAAAGTCACCGATTTTGTGACGTAGCAGCGATATTGCTAGCGATATCGCTGCATGTGATACTTACCTCCGACCGGCTCCCCCGCTGGTTATCGCTGATCGCGCGAGAAGCTGCTGGACCATTCCTCGTCGTCCACTTCCTGCGGCGCTTCCTGTGGCGCCGACGAGCGACGCGTGGAGCCGGGCGGGAAGACGCAAGATCGCCGCGTCTGACAGGTAAGTAGCGACCCCCGACCCCTGCGATGTCGCTGGTGAGATCTGCCTGTGTGGCAGCTCACTAGCGACCACCTAGCGATTCACCAGCGATCCTGACCGCGTCATATCGCTGGTCGGGATCGCTGGTGAGTTGCTAGGTGTAACGGTACCCTTAGGCAGCTAAATCATCACCATGCACAATACAGAAGGAAAATCAGTACAAGATACTGATGTATTGGTATCATACGCAGGAGGTTTTACATAATATTTACCCTGCCATGTCAGATAGATGCTGGAGATGCCTGGGGGCTGAGGGCTCATTGCCACATATATTCTGGGATTGCCAGAATATACCCCCCTTCTGGAAGAGAGTACAGGGGTTGATTTCTTAGGTGTTGGATGTAGAGATACCTCTGGATCCTGTGGCTTATTTACTTAATGTTCCACCCGTATCTATGAGCAAGGGTCCTGCCAGGCTGCTCCTCCATATTCTAACATCGTCAAAGTGTCTAATAGCCTCATACTGGAAGAAAAGATCAGCTCCTTCCATGAAAAAACTCAGCTTGAAGATTAAAGAAATGAAGACGTATGGAGATTCTTACGGCCTGTATTAATAATGAACTTGATTTGTTTAACCCCTTCATGACCCAGCCTATTTTGACCTTAATGACCAGGCCATTTTTTGCAATTCTGACCAGTGTCCCTTTATGAGGTAATAACTCAGGAATGCTTCAACGGGTCCTTGCGATTCTGAGACTGTATTTTGTGACATATTGGGCTTCATGATAGTGGTAAATTTAGGTTGATAATTTTTGCATTTATTTGTGAAAAAACGGAAATTTGGTGAAAATTTTGTAAATTTCGCAATTTTCATATTTTGATTTTTTATTCTGTTAGACCAGAGAGTTATGTGACACAAAATAGTTAATAAATAACATTTCCCACATGTTTACTTTACATCAGCACAATTTTTTTGGAAACAAAATTTTGTTTTGTTAGGAAGTTATAAGGGTTAAAAGTTGACCAGCGATTTCTCATTTTTACAACAAAATATACAAAACCATTTTTTTAGGGGCCACCTCACATTTGAAATCACTTTGAGGGGTCTATATGGCAGAAAATACCCAAAAGTGACATAATTCTAAAAACTACACCCCTCAAGCTACTCAAAACTACATTCAAGAAGATTATTAACACTTCTGGTGCCTAACAGGAACTAAAGCAATATGGAAGGAAAAAATGGACATTTTAATTTTTCTGACAAAAAATTTAATTTAGCATCAATTTTTTCATTTTCACATGGGTAACAGGATAAATTGGATCCTAAATTTGTTGGGCAATTTCTCCTGAGTACAACGATACCTCATGTGTGGTCATAAACCACTGTTTGAGCGCACGGCAGGGCTCAGAAGGGAAGGAGTGCCATTTGACTTTTTGAATGGAAAATATGCCAGAATATTTAGCGGTTGCCATGTCACATTTGGAGAGTCTCTGTGTGCCTAAACATTGGAGCTCCCCCACAAGTGACCCCATTTTGGAAACTAGACCACCCAAGGAAATTATCTAGATGCATAGTGAGCACTTTGAACCCCCAGGTGCTTCACAAATTGATCTGTAAAAAAAAGAAAGTACTTTTTTTCACAAAAATTATCTTCTAGCCTCAGTTTTTTATTTTCACATGGACAACAGGATAAAGTGGATCCTAAAATTTCCTGGTCAATTTCTCCTGAGTAAACCGATACCTCATATGTGGTTATAAACCACTGTTTGGGCGCACGGCAGGGCCCAGAAGGAAAGGAGCACCATTTGACTTTTCAAATACAAAAATTAGCTCCAATCGTTAGCGGACATCATGACGCATTTGGAGAGCCTCTGTGTACCTAAACAGTGAAAAAAACACAAGTGACACCATTTTGAAAAGTAGACCCTTTAAGGAACTTATCTAGATGTGATGTGAGCACTCTGAACCCCCCAAGTGCTTCACAGAAGTTTATAACGCAGAGCAGTGAAAATAAAAAATCATTTTTTTTCCTCAAAAATGATATTTTAGCCCACAATTTTTTATTTTGACAAGGGTAACAGGAGAAATTGGACCACAAAAGTTGTTGTGCAATTTGTCCTGAGTACGCTGGTATCCCATATATGGGGGGGAACCACTGTTTGGGCACACGTCGGGGCTCGGAAGAGAAGTAGTGACGTTTTGAAATGCCGACTTGATGGAATGGTCTGCGGGCGTCATGTTACGTTTGCAGAGCCCATGATGTGCCTAGAAAGTAGAAACCCCCCACAAGTGACCCCATTTTGGAAACTAGATCCCCCAAGGAACTCATCTAGATGTGTGGTGAGCACTTTGAATCCCCAAGTTCTTCACAGAAGTTTATAGCGCTGAGCCTTGAAAATAAAAAAATCATTTTTTTCCACAAAAATCATTTTTTTAGTATTTTCCCAAGGGTAACAGGAGAAATTAGACCCCCAAAGATGTTGTGCAATTTTTCCTGAGTACGCTGATACCCCATATGTTGGGGTAAACCACTGTTTGGGCACACGTCAGGGCTCGGAATGGAGGGAGCACTGTTTGACTTTTTGAAAGCAAAATTGGCTGGAATCAATGGTGGCACCATGCCGCGTTTGGAGACACCCTGATGTGCCTAAATAGTGTAAACCCCCCATTCTAACTCCAACCCAAACCCCAACACACTCCTAACCCTAATCCCAACCCTATCCATAACCACAACCCTAACCTCAACACACCCCTAACCCTAATCCCAACTCTAACCCTAAACACAAGCCTAACCCTAATCTTAACCCTAATTCCAACCCTAGCCCTAATCCCAACCCTAATTCCAACCCTAACCCTAATTCCAACCCTAACCATAATTCTAACCCTAATTCCAACCCTAACACTAATTCCAACCCTAAACCTAATTCCATCCCTAACCCTAATTTCAACCCTAACCCTAATTCCAACCCTAACCCTAATTCTAACCCTAATGGAAAAATAAAAAATATTTTCTTTATTTTATTATTTTCCCCTACCTAAGGGGGTGATAAAGGGGGGGTTTATTTACTTTTTTTTATTTTGATCACTGTGAGAGTTTATCACAGTGATCAAAATAAATGAATGGAATCTGCCGGCCGGCGGGCGCACTGCGCATGCGCCCACCATTTTGCAGGATGGCAGCGCCCATGAAGGATTCTGGAGGGACACCGGGATGGACACAGGGGCATCGGAGATACTGGGACAGGTGAGGGGGGATCAGAAGGCGGGGGAAGTGGAGGGAAGGGGGAGGGGAGCAGATGGTTACGGTGGCGGCAGATCGACGCCGTTAGTCAGTGGCGGGGGCTGATCGTCCCCATCATTTGGTGTGGGGGGGTCGGATCTTGGTCTCCAGCCATGACAGATGCTATTGCAGCATCAGCCATGGCTGGATTGTAATATTTCACCAAATTTCATTGATGAAATATTACAAATCGCTCTGATTGGCTGTTAAAAGTGAAACAGCCAATCAGAGCGATCGTAGCCATGGGGGGGCTAACCCACCCCCCGAGGTGAAGTACAAAGGGTCTTGTGCCTTCGGGACAGGTGACCTTTCAGTGACCCCAGTCACCCGACCCGCAGGAACGCGATCCTTCCATGACACAGCGTATGCGTCACAGGTCGGATTGGCACTGGCTTTCATGATGCATACACTGTGTCAAAGGTCGGGAAGGGGTTAATCGCATATTGAATCCATGGGATGACTATGTAACTAAGCTAACCAATTGATGTTACGTGCTTCTTTTCTTTCTTTTTTTTCCCCCCTCCCTGACTTTTTCCCTATGTCTTCCCTGTACCATACCTACTCTTAGATGATGTATTAGATGTTTGACCTAATGTTAGTAGGAGCAGAAGTGCTGAGTACTGTACCACTGGAAGAAACTTCTAAAATGTTTTGCAGAATTTTGCTACAAGTATACTTGTGTTTATGATGTTATTTGTACAAGAAAATAGAAAATATTTAAAAAATAAACAGTTTAACCCCTTAACGACCACCAATACGCTTTTTAATTGCAGTAGTTAAGGGTACTTAAACCACATCGCCGTTAATGAACAGCGCTGTGGAGAAAGTGTATAGCAACCCCCAGAGTCGGATTTTCTCCGGGGTCTCAGCTGCCGGAGGTAGCCGAGACTCCAAAGAACATGATTTGGGTTGATTTTTACTGACCCCGCTTTTGCCATCGCCGTTATTAACCGTATAACGGCGACCGAAAAAAAAGTCCAATGTGCCATTCAATTTCTCTCTCCTATGATGTGATCGCACATCAGAGGAGAGAGAAATAGGATCCCCAACCCCCCGGTACCTCCCGGTGGTCCTCGGCCCTCGTACTTACCCTCCATGGGTGACGCCATCTTCTTCTGGGAAGAAAATGGTGGGCGCATGCGCAGTGCGCCCGCCGAGATCTGCCGGCCGGTACCCGGCAACAATAGGAAGATTTTTTATATGTATATAGGTGGGCACCACGGAAAATATGACATGAATATGATAACTGGGTGCAACACTGTGCCAAATAGATCAAATGAAAAAAAGGGAGAAAAGAGACACAGGATAACATGCACACAACAGTAGAATGTCCATGTGAAAAAAGGCTTTTATTGACATACAATAGCCAGAGAGATCCAAGTGTACAATAAAAACAATTAAAAACCACAAATGAAACAAAAGTGGGCAGGTGGAGAACACATGCAGTATACAAAGGAAGAAATGTTTCTATAAATAAGTGTTTCAAAAAAATGCATTCACAACAATGCCCTCTATCGCCATATAATATGCATAAATTGTTTAGTATAAACATATGGACAATTTGCAGCAATGAAGTCCGATCAGTCTAATAGTCACTTGTAGGTATATGAATAATCCAAATGATTACCATGCAAGTCCACAGATGAGGGAAGGCAATTGCTGGATCACATGAAAATTGCCTAAGCATACTCACACTGCCCACAGAACCCAACGCGTGTCGCTACTAACCTGCAGTTTTGTCAGGGGAAGTAAGGAACACTTATTTATATAAACATTTCTTCCTTTGTATACTGCATGTGTTCTCCACCTGCCCACTTTTGTTTCATTTGTGGTTTTTAATTGTTTTTATTGTACACTTGGATCTCTCTGGCTATTGTATGTCAATAAAAGCCTTTTTTCACATGGACATTCTGCTGTTGTGTGCATGTTATCCTGTGTCTCTTTTCTCCCTTTTTTTCAATAGGAAGATTTTTCCTATTGGTTCATTTTGGTCACTGTGATAGACCCTATCACAGTGATCAAAATTAAAAAATAGTAAATAAACCCCCACTTTATCACCCCATAGGTGGGGAAAAATAATGAAATAAAGAAAATATTTTTATTTTCATTTTTCCATTAGGGTTAGGGTTAGCATTAGGGTGGGAATTAGGGTTAGGGTTGGGATTGGCGTTAGGATTAGGGTTAGGTTTGGCATTAGGGTTAGGGTTGGGACTAGGGTTAAGAATTAGGGCTAGGGGTGTGTTGGTGTTAGGTTTGTGGTTAGGATTGTGGTTAGGGTTAGGGTTGTGTTGGGGTTAGGGTTATGGTTAGGGTTGGGATTAGAGTTAGGGGTGTGTTGGGGTTAGGTTTGTGGTTAGAGTTATGATTAGGGTTGGGATTAAGGTTACGGGTGTGTTGGGGGTTAGGGTTGAAGAATTGATGGGTTTCCACTACTTAGGCACATCACAGGGTCTTCAAACGCGACATGGTGCCACCATTGATTCCAACCAATTTTGCGTTGAAAAAGTCAAATGATGCTCCCTCCCTTCCAAGCCCCGACGTGTGCCCAAACAGTGGTTCACCCCAACATATGGGGCATCAGCGTACTCAAGACAAATTGCACAACAACTTTGGGAGTCTAATTTCTACAGTTACCCTTGGGAAAATTAAAAATCTGGTGGCTAAAAAATCATTTTTGTGGAAAAAAAATGATTTTTTATTTTCACGACTCTGCGTTATAAACTTCTGTGAAGCACTTGGGGGTTCAAAGTGCTCACCACACACCTAGATAAACTCCTTGGGGGGTCTAGTTTCCAAAATGGTGTCACTTGTAGGGGGTTTCCACTGTTTAGGCACATCAAGGGGTCTCCAAACGCGACATGGCGTTTGACCTCAATTCCAGCCAATTCTGCATTGAAAAAGTCAAATGACGTTCCTTCACTTCTGAGCTCTACCGTGCCCCCTAACAGTCAGTTACCCCCACATAAGGGGTATCGGCGCACTCAGGACAAATTGCACAACTTTGGGGGTCTAATTTCTCCTGTTACCTTTGTGAAAATAAAAATTCCGGGACAAAAAGATAATTTTTGTGAAAAAAATATGATTTTTTATTTTCATGGCTCTACGTTATAAACTTCTGTGAAGCACTTGGAGGTTCAAAGTGCTCACCACACATCTAGTTAAGTTCCTTAAGGGGTATAGTTTCCAAAATGGTGTCAATTGTTGGGGGTTTCCACTGTTTAGGCACATCAGGGACTCTACAAACGCGGCATGGCATCCGATTTCAATTCCATCCAATTCTGCATTGAAAAAGTCAAACGGCGCTCCTTCCATTCCAAGCCCTGCCGTGCGCCCAAACAGTGGTTTACCCCCACATATGGGGTATCACCGTATTCAGGAAAAATTGCACAACAAATTTTGTGTTTTATTTTCTCTTTTTACGCTTGTGAAAATAAAAAAATTGGTTCTGAAGTAAAATGTTTGTAAAAAAAAGTTAAATGTTAAATTTTTTCTTCCACGTTGTTCAGTTCCTGTGCAGCACGTAAAGGGTTAATAAACTTCTTGAATGTGGTTTTGAGCACCTTGAGGGGTGCAGTTTTTAGAATGGTGTCACTTTTGTGTATTTTCTGTCATATTGACCTCTCAAAGTGACTTCAAATGTGAGGTGGTCCCTAAAAAAATGGTTTTGCAAATTTTGTTGTGAAAATGTGAAATCGCTGGTCAACTTTTAACCCTTATAACGTCCTAACAAAAAAATTATGCTACTGTAAAGCAGGCATGTGGGAAATGTTATTTATTAAGTATTTTGTGTAACATATCTCTCTGATTTAAGGGCATAAAAATTCAAAATTTGAAAATTGCAAAATTTTAAAATTTTTTGCCATATTTCCGTTTTTTTCATAAATAAACACAAGTCATTTCGAAGAACGTTTACCACTAACATAAAGTAAAATATGTCATGAAAAAACAGTCTCAGAATCGCGGGATCTGTTAAAGTGTTCCAAAGTTATAACCTCAAAGTGACAGTCGTCAGAATTGTAAAAATTGGCCTGGTCAGTAAGCTGCAAATTGGCTCAGTCACTAAGGAGTTAAAAAAAGATTACTGTACTTGTCTTTTATTATGTACACCCCTCCTCACATGTAAAGCGCCATGGATTAAATGTCGCTATAATAATAATAATAAATAATAATAAGACTTTTGGTTTGGCGTTCCAGTGATTTCTACGTATGCTCCTGCTCAGGGGCATTACTATCAAGAGGCAGAATGCAAAATCAGTATCATTACAGGGAGAGAACAGGAGACATATTATTATAAGCAATCATGGGGGTAAGACGGTACGGGGTCAATATTATTACTATAAAGGGTGAAGGAGAATTATTATAAGGAGGCATGGGGGCATTATTTCTATATGCTGCTGTACTTAGATATAAGGAAATATTGTATATGAAAGACATTAGAATGTCTGGGGTAACAATGGACCAAAAGGAATATATGAATGGATAATATCCAAATGTATATATCTAATATATAAAGCTCAAAGTGTGTGTGTATGTGTGTATGTATGTATGTGTGTGTGTATGTGTGTATGTCCGGGATAGGCATCCGCACCGTCGCAGCTACAGCCACAAAATTTGGCACAGTCACACGTCTGGACCCCAAGAGCGTCCTAAGCTATGTTGTGAGGCAAAATTTTAACCCCGCGCGTTCCAATTCACCAAACAATTTTGCCCCCGTCTACATACTGAGGGAAAAAGTGTGTGCGCGTCAAGCCCCGCCCCTCATTATGATGTCATAATGCCCCTATTTGCATACTGGGGAAGCAGTGTGTGCGTATCAAGCCCCGCCCCTCATTATGATGTCACAATGGTTGCCATGGCGACGCTGATGTCATCATAGGTTGCAAGCCCTGCCGCCGCTCATTATGATGTCATAATGGTTGACTATGAGATGGAGGATGTGTGATGGGTATATGGGCACTGGACTATGGGATGGAGGATATGTATGACGGGTATATGGGCTCGGGACTATGGTATGGCGGATGTGTATGACGGGTATATGGGCACTGGACTGTGGGATGGAGGATATGTATGACGGGTATATGGGCACGGGACTATGGGATGGAGGATATGTATGACGGGTATATGGGCACGGAACTATGGTATGGAGGATATGCATGATGGGTATATGGGCACGGGACTATGGTATGGAGGATATGTATGACGGGTATATGGGCACGGGACTATGGGATGGAGGATATGTATGATGGGTATATGGGCACGGGACTGTGGGATGGAGGATATGTATGACGAGTATATGGGCACGGGACTATGGGATGGAGGATATGTATGATGAGTATATGGGCACGGGACTATGGGATGGAGGCTATGTATGATGGGTATATGGGCACGGGACTATGGGATGGAGGATGTGTGATGGGTATATGGGCACTCGACTATGGGATGGAGGATGTATGATGGGTATATGGGCACTCGACTATGGGATGGAGGATATGTATGATGGGTATATGGGCATGGGACTATGGGATGGAGAATATGTATGATGGGTATATGGGCATGGGACTATTGGATGGAGGATGGGTATATGGGCACTCGACTATGGGATGGAGGATATGTATGATGGGTATATGGGCATGGGCCTATGGGATCGTGGATGTGTGATGGGTATATGGGCACGGGACTATGGGATGGAGGATTATTATAATTTGTTATAACTAACCACAGTTAGTTACTATGCCCGGGCAGCGCCGGGCTCTTCAGCTAGTTATATATAAATCTCACAAAATCATATAAATATGACTGGCCATAGATCCCCAAACAATGCATAGGACTGGTAAGAACAGATTGCCAATAATCATACAAAGGAGGGAAGGAAACCAACAAAAATTGCAATCACAAGAGTCCATGTAATGCAAAAAATATATAATTTTTATTAGTCAAGATGAGCAGACAAAGATAGAAGGAGTTAAAAACATCAGTGGATATAACACCCTGCACTGCAGCCCTGATTCATATTGCACAGTGCCCAGCTATATCAGCCATAGAGATAAAGCAGTCACTGCATACATGTATACCCATCACTCTCACTTCTATACACAGAAGTATATGGGCTCAAACAGCAGAATGTATACATGAACAAATGTCCAACATACTGTATGTATAATAAAGTGCATAAAGTCTTACAATAATTACCCGTTGGTGATAAGTGGTGATGGATGGCAGCAGCGTCTACAAGAGGCCAGCCCACCCTCCCCTACACACATTTAGGATTACTCCTTTATCAGGGGGCGTGGTAAAGGTTGACCTAAGTGATGTTATAAAGGGAGGAGGCCGGAAATAATGTAATACCTAATAAGGGAAGAGGTGGTGCATCGCCATGGTGTCCAAGATGCCAGCATCCGACACAGGAACCCCCAGCATCGGAAACACATTATCATGTGACCAGACGCCGGAGGCACCACGTGTCGGGGACCGACGCGATGAACCAAGAAGGCGTCGCATGTGCAGAGGAGGGGGAGTGGGAACAAGTGACACGCTACCAGGGAGGTGAAATAGTGTATATGTACAAGGCATGGCAGCCCACACCCAAACCACGGTGTCCCTGAGGTCTGGCGTGGGATGCACCGCCGACACAAGATATGCAGAAGGGCAACATAATACAATAGAAAGCAGAGTAATACAGAATAGTACAAATACATAAGAAGCAGCACCACCGCACATGCAGCAGTGCCAACAATCAAAAAACACCCTATATGTATCCCACAAGTTTTTATAATAGAAATAGACACATACCCTTCACTGCATAATATTTAAAGGAGAATGCCATATATATTTTTTGATAGATAATATAAAAAAAGATAAGAATTCATATTATATTCACAATTTTCAAGCAATATCAAAATTGATATACAATCATATCACAAAGAAAGATATAATAATATTATATTTCATTATTGCCCACAAAATATATAGAACAGCATTACCAAGATATGATTATATAAAAGACATTATCATACAGTCCTAATTATATATCATTGAAAAAAATAGAAAAATAAATAAAATAAAATAAACAAAATAAAGATATCCACAAGACATCCCCCCGACTCATCTTCAACCTCGTCAAAGGATCTTCTTCAAACATAGGTATAGGATGGACACAGAAAACAGTAGAAATTAGTCCATCTGTACAAGGTACCGCCACTATCCTGGACTCCGTCCAATGATCTTCATAGATCCACAAAATATCATAAAAATACCTAATACATGAAAAACACACAATTAAAAATATAATAAAAACAATAAAAAATAGCAAGGATTAGATCCACCCAATGTCCACCTGGAACAGTAAGGTGGTCACAGGAACGGATCGAAACTCAAATTCTCGTTTAGTCCTTGTGGATATACCATATTAAGCGTCCAGATCCAGCGAGTCTCAAGTTTACCCAATCTTTGAAACAGATTGCCACCACGAATTCCAATATTTAAGGCATCGATACCCCTCACCTGTAGCACCGTACTGTCACAGTCATGAAAGTTTTTAAAGTGACGGGGTAACGTTTTAAGAGTGGATGCATCCATGTGGCCAGCCGCCGCCTGAATATCCAACACATACTCGCGCACGCAAACCTTGAATTGTCTAGTTGTTAAACCGACATAAATTAATCCACATGGACAGGTGGCGTAATAAATAACATATCTCGTAGCACAAGTATGTGTTTATTGATCTTAAAATTTTTAACGCCAACTGAATCGGAAAAAGAATCACACTTTTCAATGTTGGGACAGGCAACTCAATGTCCACACGGAACACACCCACTCCTATGTGTGAAATTATCCAAAAATGTACCCTTTCTCTCACTTGTATAATGACTATGGGTGAGGTGATTGCGCAGATTCTTAGCATGCCTAAATGTAATGACTGGTATATCCAGAATAAATTTGCCAATTATTGGGTCAATTTTCAATATAGGACATGCTTTAGACAAAGCCTGCCTGACCTGCCTAGAATGGGAATGATAATTTGCAATGAAGCGTAACTTCCAGGTCCCTCCATCTTCCTAGCTGATTCCCTATTGTACAGCAGGCCATTTTGGGAAGAATAATTAGCCCTGTTATAGGCTCTTTTGAGTAGATGCCGACTATAGCCACGTTCCAAGAATCTCATTTTTAGCTCCTCTGCTCTTCTCTCAAAATCCTCATTAATAGAGCAAATCCGACAAAGTTGGAGGAACTGACCAATGGGAACAGACCTGACCATGTGATCAGGATGACATAGCGAAGCATGTAACAACATATTTGTAGAAGTCATCTTCCTAAAAATATCGGGCTGCCCCAGACCATCAGTATCCTTTTAAACAATGACATAGAGGAACTCAATCTTATCAGCATCGCATGTGAATGTTTAACGTATATTTTGGTCGTTGCTATTCAGGCGACCAATAAACTCCTGTAGTTCCAGAGTAGTACAGAGTAGTACCCTGCCAGACCAAAAATATATCATGGATGTAGACAGAGAGGGCAAAATGGAGGAAATATACACTCCCTGATCGCCTCCCTCCACACGACCAGGGGGACGCAGCTTCTTAGATGGCACAGAAGATTTGGCGCACGCTGGGCAGACCCTGAAAACATGACCAGTTTGCCCATAGCTAAAACATGCCCCCACACCACGACGAACTGGAGGAAACACCGCTGGGGAACCACCTCTTCCCACCTGCCTGGGCTCGTCTTCCTGCACCAGTGTGTCCTCCTCCCTAGCAAGGACTACATTGGACATATTCGCCAAAGCCACAAAAAACTCATCTACCGACCGTAGAGATGGTGAATCGGCCGGCAAGGAGAAGGCCCAGGATTGGGGTTCACCCTCAGGGAGGGCTATAGTGGATCCCACCTGCTGTTCCTCACTCCCTAATGAGCGATTGTGGAGCCTGAAGTGTAGCTTGTAGGCCTCCTTAAAAAACAAAAAATTCTCTCTCCCTCCAGAAAACCTGTCTGGGAGAGGTAACTTGGGCTCTGGTTGAGCCTGCATCTGAGCTGAAGCCCCGTACCCCACCAACTGCTGTAGCTGCTGCTCCACCACACCACGCAGCACCCCACACTCCTCAGTGAGGGTCTGCAGCAATTGGAAACAGGTCTGCATTAGGGCCATGGCTCACCAGAAAAAATGGGACGGTTGGCAATAATGTCACAGGACAGTAGGGAAAAGGCAGGAGACATGGAACCTGGGCCCCTGAACTGTCGCTCAGGCTTAGGGGGTGCCCTGACTTTCCTTAACTTGGGGGTACACTTAATGGTAGTGAGGCCCAATTCTCTGACCTGTCCTTATCCCCTGTTTAGCCATGAGCTCAACCCCAACCCCCTCCCCAGGAGGTGAGACAGGGAATAAAGTAAATTGCACCAAATAACACAAGGGAAAATAAAACAGACACCACGGGGTTAAAGCAACTATAAACCCAAACTTAGCTTTATCTGCTGCCAATGCTCCAAGCAGCAGAGAAAGGTACCCGATCAGCATCCAGCAGCAACTCAACTGCTCCAGATAAGCTGAACCCCTTCTCCACCAGGTAGGTCCAGACTTCACCAAGGTTCGTTAGCAAATGACCGGTATTACCAACAGGGAGCTGCAGCAGCTGATGATCTTTTATAGGAAGGAGGGGGGAGGTCACCACCTGCTGGCTAATTGAACATGTAGTAACACCAGCGGCCACCAGGAGAAAACCAGCAGCAGAGCAACTACAGTTGTAGTAACACCAGCAGCCACCGGGGAAAAAACCCATATTAACCCCCAGGGCCTGAAAGGAAAAAGGTTTATATAAGAGAGTCCAGACTCTGACACAGATCCAAAAATGGATTGTGACAAGTAAGCTCGGTTCTGCTCCCATACCGCTGTAGTAAGCTCCATTCTGCTCCCATATCTCTGGAGTATTCTCCGTTCTGATCCATATCTGTGTAGTAAGCTCAGTTCTCCCATATGTCTGTAGTAAGCTCGGTTCTGCTCCCATATCTCTGGAGTATGCTCAGTTCTGTTTCCATATCTCTGTAGTAAGCTTGATTCTGTACCCATATATCTGGAGTAAGCGCTGCTCTGCTCCCATATTTCTGTAGTAAGCTCTGTTCTGCTCCCATATCTCTGGAGTAAGCTCTGTTCTGCTCCCATATCTCTGGAGTATGCTCAGTTCTGCTCCCATATCTCTGTAGTAAGCTTGATTCTGCTCCCATATATCTGGAGTAAGTGCTGCTCTGCTCCCATATTTCTGTAGTATGCTCTGTTCTGCTCCCATATCTCTGGAGTAAGCTCCATTCTGCTCCCATATCTCTGGAGTATTCTCCGTTCTGATCCATATCCACATCTGTGTAGTAAGCTCAGTTCTTCTCCCATATGTCTGTAGTAAGCTCTGTTCTGCTCCCATATCTCTGGAGTATGCTCAGTTCTGCTCCCATATCTCTGGAGTATGCTCAGTTCTGCTCCCATATCTTGTAGTAAGCTTGATTCTGCTCCCATATATCTGGAGTAAGTGCTGCTCTGCTCCCATATTTCTGTAGTAAGCTCTGTTCTGCTCCCATATCTCTGGAGTAAGCTCCATTCTGCTCCCATATCTCTGGATTAAGCTTGGTTCTGCTTCCATATCTCTGGAGTACGCTTGGTTCTGCTTCCATATCTCTGGAGTACGCTTGGTTCTGCTCCCATATCTATGCAGCAAGCTCCTTACTGTTCCCATATCTACATACCAGCCTATTTTTAAAGCCTGTTATCTCTGCTGCTTTAATACAATGGCCAGAGATAGGGAGGGAAAAGGAGGGCCACTGCAACTCGAGGGCCACTGCCTTGTGATGGCTCCCCAGGCTGAAAAGTGCCAGCCAGCCCCTGTCTGTGTTAGAGTAGTTGGTGAGTTCTTGATGTCGCAGATTTTCTGCTGCATTTTTCCACCTATTTTTGTATCTTTTTGACTGCGTTTTTTTGTTTATTTGCTATGTTATGTGTTGAATAAATCTGCTTTAATTTTGATACTTCCTGGTACTTGGCTTTAACAAAGCTTTATTGATAGAGTCATGTGTGGATTTTATGCATTTTGTGTTTTTTACCTGCGCATTTTCCTCATCTAATGCAATTCTATGGATAAAATCTGAATATAAATCTCAGCGTAAAAATGACATCATAATGCTCCGCCACTACTTAACCAAGTGCTTACTGCCCAGGTGTCATTATTGTCAGTGATTGGCTGCGAAGCTGGTGATATACTGACTGCGCTTGGATTTGCTTGAAATGTCTGACATTTCTTCAGATAAACTTGAGGAGTTGGCACTACTCCAGGGGATTCTTACCATCTATGCCCCTGACAATGTGCAACCAATACCCGATGGCGTCCTCAGCTTCACTTACCGGCTGGTTATGGAGCTAGTGAGAGACTGCCTGACCAAACACCAACAAGGTCGTATGAGCTCAGAATATCTTGAGCATTTACAGATGAACATCAGGACATTAGTACAACAGGTAACAGACAATCTGGGCAAAGCACATAACAATAATAATGAATGATATTCACAGCACATGAAACAATAATGAATAATATTTATAAAATACAAGTTTCTTTACATGAAATATATATTTATATATTTTGGCCAAGAGCAATATAATTTATAGCTTATAAGAAATATCCATATATGTATTAATTGTAGCTGTAGATTGCAGGAGTAAAATGTGACATAAATAGCGTCCTATATTCTCTACTTTCTCTCATGATTTTCCTTTTTTGTTTATTTCCATTTTTATAGGCTGAAGAAAGATCCCAATGTGGAGATTTGGCCTTTTTTAAACAATTGGCCCAACATTTCCTGTATGTACTAGAGTTTATTGCCCGCCCACTGAAGCATTTGGTAAGAATCCGTCATCTTCTATATCTCATGTCTTTCTTGTCTGATCTTCTCCAGATTACTGGTCATATAGCAGATAGTCATATTTCTCATTATAGAAGCCCCCTGTCCGCTCCAGGCAGATACAGGATCTTTTATGGCAGCCTGTCTCTGCTCCATCCTCTGTGGTGACAGTCTGTACTGTGCTCAGTGGTGCGGACCTTTCATATCACATCGGTCTCGCTTTATCTTCACAATCTTCCTTCTTGTAAATGCTGCAGTTCTGGTAATAGATGTTATTGGAGAACTGTTGTATATACAAGTCCCTTATATATTAATGTGGATTTACTGGGCGGAGCGGCCGTGTATATTCCCCGCAATTATGTAAATCCAGGTTTAGTCCCTCTGTCTTTTGTGTACTGTAATTTAGTATTTGTGAGTTGTTATATTAATTGCACATATTATATCCATCAGGAAACACCGGCCGGTGACTCCAAAGAGGGGCAACACCGAAATATCGCTGACCCCAATACCAGTGAGCCAGGGCTAAAAAGTGATCTGATTGAAGGTAAGCTGATCATCTCGCATTCCTACAAACATTAATATTATGGAGACACCAGAGAATATATAAATTTACTCTTCATCCTCTGTATGAGGCCGGTGACGGCTCCTGAACCTCCTGTAGACTGTAATGGAGAGGGCTCATGCAATTCTGAAAACCCCTCTGGTTCTCTCTTCTGGGATCTTCTAAGCCCCAAAATGCACAGAGGACCTCACAGGGTCCTCATCCAAGTCACTGTCAGATCCCGAACAATCACACATTTATGGCAGAGTATATCTATCTATGGATGTGCCATAAGTATATACAGTATGTGCAGAATATCCATATAACTAGTATTATACCATTTACTTGTCTTTCCTTCCTTATATCAATGTGTTATATATTAAGTTCTGATATCATCTAATACATGATGTCTCATTATTTTATCATTATATTAGAGACAACTGAGCCGGCAACTGCTGACGGTGGAATATCTGAGACACCAGAGATCCCCGAATCTGCCAGTGTAAGTATCAGAGAAAACATCTGTATATCATCAGATAACGGGGTATGAATTACACATCACATGTTACACCCCAGAGTACAGTGGGTTAACTCTATTCTTAATGAATGTAGATTGGACCTATTATTATTATTCCTGTCTCCTCTGTGTGATGTTCCTTACCATCCCCTCCAGTACAATGATACATGTGTATGGAGGATATCCCTATAATATATTAGTGTCTGGGGAGCGTCCTGCTGGTATCATGTCCTCTACATCTGCTGCAGTGTAATCAGCGGGGACATAATGTAGAGAAGTTCCTGCATCTGCAGTTTTTATCTTCCTGCAACTTATATGTCTTATTGTCATTTCTTATTCTTCTAGGCCGTGATCAGATAGAGAAGTTCCTGCATCTGCAGCTTTTATCTTCCTGCAACTTATATGTCTTATTGTCATTTCTTATTCTTCTAGGCCGTGATCAGATCATTGACCCCTATGAGAAAACCAAGTATGAGCGACTATACCCAGATCAAAGAGATTGGCAGAGGATCTTTAGGGTGAGCGTTATGTATAATCTTCATTTTTCCCAAACTCCTTATGATGATGCCTCAGTCTATATGTCCTGCCTTTTGGAAATTCCTGTATATGAGTCCACATCTAAATTTTACTGTATTCCAAGATCTGTAACATTTTTATTTTTCTATCCCATAGAGCTTTGTAAGGACTTGTTTTTGGTGTGTCGAGCTGTTGTTTTTTTCTCCTTTAGGGACTTTATCGCTGTTTACATATGGATCACAGGATTTTATCTCTCTTTTTTTATACACCCTAAAATCTTGTTCACTAAAATCATGGTTACTCTTGCAGGAATAATTTCCAGATCCTTTTGTATCATTATAATGTCAAAGGTTAATAATCAACATATGCAGTTTGGAGGGTGCCTTGATCCATTGGAAAAGGTAGGGATATCCAGCCGTTTTTTGGATAACAAATTTAAAAAAAAAATATTACTAGAATTGAATAAAAACAAAACATTTTGGAACAGGTCTCACTTTTTCTATTGTACTGGGTATGTTCTGTTTTTATTTAATTCTACTAAAATAGTTTTGAAAATTTTAATTTAAAAAATAGATAGATATCCCTATCGTTTCCAATTGCTACCACCAAGCAGGAGTGGTTTTTCATCCAAGCTGAGGATTCGGTCATTTAACGTGGGTGGGCTGGATCACCCTCTCTTATTTATTGCCTTGATCCATTACTTTTAGATTCAGAAAAACTGAGAAGTTAAAATAATTTTTAGTTAAAGGGAATCTGTCAGCAGTTTTTTACTATTTCATCTGAGAGCAGCCCGATATAGAAAAAGAAACCCTGAATCCAAATATTTATTGCTTAGTTTACTGGGTGCAGCCATTCTGACACAATCAGAGCTATTAGATTTAGCAATGCAGCACAGCTGAGAAAGCTAACCCCGCCCACTCCACAGCTAACCTCGTCCACACCAGGATCTCCAGGATTAGGAGGGATTTGGGGTGTAGCATAATAAAAGATGAGTAAAACATCAAAGCAAACAGAAAAAGGGTCTGTGACCCACACTGGTAGCTGAGACTGGCCAGCCCCATATTATACGAGGTCACAACCAGGTTCTGCCTGAGGAAGGCAGCACTAATTAGTCCTCAGAAGCACATAACCCTGAAATATGCAGGGATTATACACTACCCATTATAGAACTGTCTTATGTGCTACTTACTACCAGGTTTTAGCTAAGATACAAGACATATGTGTAAGGAGAGATGAAAAAGCTAATGGGGGATGACATAAATGTACTGAAGAGCGCTACATAACAAAATATAAGCAAAAAAAAATGGGAAGAATGGCTGCACTTCTATACTTAGACTTATTGTGACCATTCTTTTAGAAAAGATGAAGTCTAAAGACCCCTAGAATGAGCTCAGCGAGTCCAAACAGTGAGGGGATAAGACCAGACAAAGTAAGAATCCCTACAGTAAGGCTCTGTTCACTTGTCTAGTATCATCAGTTAGAGCGGATCCAGCAGCCATCAATTGACAAAAAAGTGTTGCAGACACAACTGTTTTGACCAGCTTGAAAAAAACTGGTTTCAACTGAATCTTTTTTTTTTTCTTTTTTTTTCAACAATGAAGTCTATGGAAAACTAATTAAACAGTCCGGCCCCTGTGCACTGAAATGTGATTAGCAGAAAACTTCCCATGGTGACTACAGAGGAATATCAATGTGGATTCCCTCACCAAAGATATCAATGTGATCAGTATTACCGCGCCATTACAGCCATCTCTTTACTTGCTGACAGGTTCTATTTAAGGTGCATTCACCCCGGTTGACCACAGCCATTAAAGGGGGTTTTCACCCAGAAGGAAACTCAGCAAGCAGTACAGCGTGCAGAATAACTGACCGTGAGCAGTATATACAAAGTCAGGGTTCGGCTCTGCTTGTTGGTGTCGCGTCACTGCAGGAATGTGATTTGGGCTGCATGGTGGTCATGTTCTGATCAGATTGTCATCTGCTTTACTCAACAGAACATTGAGAGAAGATATTGAGGATCTATTCAGCACGAAACTGCAACTGTGGAAATCACATTCCAGCAGTTACATGACAAAACGGTGGATGCTGTTTTAATGGCTGCATTCTGCCGGTGTACATGGACCTTTCTCCTGTCCAAGATAATTGTTGAATTCAGCATCTAGTAGAGATAGCAGCCTATAGTCTGGTGTGTGTACTGGTAATGATACGGCGTGGGTATGTGCACACCATAAGTACAGGCTGCAGACATTTCTGCACCAAAAATGTGTCACTTGGCAGGAAAATCGCCTTCATATTGCTGCTTTTTTTAATGAGATTTTTTCCCGTTCTTTAGGATGGTTGAAAAATGCTGAAAGAATAGACGCTGCGGTAGTAGCGTAGCTACCAGGGGGCCCACCCGGAGCTACGTTACAGTTACATTGTGCGGCAGAGCAGGGAGAATCAATCTTCCTGCTCGGCCGCTATGGGGCCCCTGAGCAGGCGGGGGGACCCAGTGTCAGCAATGGGCCCCCCGCCCGTCATCGTAGGTTCAGCTGAATCGGCTTCATGCCGATACAGCTGACCGCATTGATGAGAGAAGGAGCGAGCGCTCCTTCACTCATCATCCCCCTGTCAGCGTCTGACGTCACCGACGCCGACACTGACAGTGGGCTTGATGACGTCAGTACTCGGCACCTGCAGTCGGAGATGAGTGGGAGCAGCACAGCAACCATGAGGGAGAAAGGTGAGTTATTAGTTTATGGGGGAGGGGTGCATTATACTACAGAGGGTGGATATGGGGGCTCATTATACTACAGAGGGTGGCTATGGGGGTGCATTATACTACAGAGGGAGGTTATGGGGGTGCAGTATACTAAATGGGGTGGCTATGGGGCTATAATACACTACAAGGGGGTGGCTATGGGGTGCATTATACTACAGAGGGTGGCTATGGGAGTGCATTATACTACAGAGTGTGGCTATGGGAGTGCATTATACTACAGAGGGTGGCTATGGGAGTGCATTATACTACAGAGGGTGGCTATGGGAGTGCATTATACTACAGAGGGTGGCTATGAGGCTGCATTATACTACATAGGGTGGCTATAGGGGTTCATTATACTACAGAGGGTGGCTATCGGGTGCATTATACTACAGAGGGTGGCTATGTGGGTGCATTATACTACAGAGGGTGGCTATGAGGTGCATTATACTACAGAGGGTGGCTATAGGGGTGCATTATACTACAGAGGGTGGCTACGGGGGTGCATTATACTACAGAGGGTGGCTATGGGGATGCAATACATTATAGAGGCTGCCTATGGGGGTGCATTACACTACAGAGGCTGCCTATGGGGGTGCATTACACTACAGAAGCTGCCTATAGGGGTGCATGATGCTATAGAGTCTGCCTATGGGGAGGTCATTATACAATATAGAGTCTGCCTTTGGAGAGAGCATTATACTATATGGAGACCTATGGGGAGTGCATTATACTATATGGAGGACTATGGGGAGTGCATTATACTATTTGGAGATGGACCTATGGGGAATGCATTATACAATATGGAAACCTATGGGGAGTGCAGTATACTATGTGGAGGCCTATCTAGTGGCCCATCATACAGTGTGGTGATTATAGTGACAGGGCTATCATAGTGTTGGAGCCATAAAATAGTTTGGGGGATATTAAGGGGTCAGTATACAGTCATATGTAAAAGTTTGGGCACCCCTATTAATGTTAACCTTTTTTCTTTATAACAATTTTGGTTTTTCCAACAGCTATTTCAGTTTTATATATCTAATAACTGATGGACTCAGTTATATTTCTGGATTCAAATGAGGTTTATTGTACTAACAGAATACAGTATGTGCAATCTGCATTTAAACAAAATTTGATGGGTGCAAAAGTATGGGCACCTCAAAATAAAAGTGACATTAATATTTCGTAGATCCTCCTTTTGCAAAAATAACAGCCTCTAGTTGCTTCCTGTAGCTATTAATGAGTTCCTGGATCCTGGATGAAGGTATTTGTGACCATTCCTGTTTACAAAACAATTCCAGTTCAGTTAAGTTTGCTGGTCGCCGAGCATGGACAGCCCGCTTCAAATCATCCCACAGATGTACAATGATATTCAGGTCTGGGGACTGGGATGGCCATTCCAGAACATTGTAATTGTTCCTGTGCATGAATGCCTGAGTAGATTTGGAGCGGTGTTTTGGATCATTGTGTTGCTGAAATATCCATCCCCTGCGTAACTTCAACTTCGTCACTGATTCTTGCACATTATTGTCAAGAATCTGCTGATACTAAGTTGAATCCATGCGACCCTCAACTTTAACAAGATTCCCGATGCCGGCATTGGCCACACAGCCCCAAAGCATGATGGAACCTCCACCAAATTTTACTGTGGGTAGCAAGTGTTTTTCTTGGAATGCTGTGTTTTTTAGCCTCCATGCATAACGCCTTTTTGTATGACCAAACAACTCAATCTTTGTTTCATCAGTCCACAGGACCTTCTTCCAAAATGTAACTGGCTTGCCCAAATGTGCTTTTGCACACCTCAGGCGACTCTGTTTGTGGCGTGCTTGCAGAAACGGCTTCTTTCGCATCACTCTCCCATACAGCTTCTCCTTGTGCAAAGTGCGCTGTATTGTTGCCCGATGCACAGTGACACCATCTGCAGCAAGATGATGCTGCAGGTCTTTGGAGGAGATCTGTGGATTGTCCTTGACTGTTCTCACCATTCTTCTTCTCTGCCTTTCTGATATTTTTTCTTGGCCTGCCACTTCTGGGCTTAACAAGAACTGTACCTGTGTTCTTCCATTTCCTTACTTTGTTCCTCACAGTGGAAACTGACAGGTTAAATCTCTGAGACAACTTTTTGTATCCTTCCCCTGAAAAGCTATGTTGAATAATCTTTGTTTTCAGATCATTTGAGAGTTGTTTTGAGGAGCCCATGATGCCACTCTTCATGGGAGAATCAAATAGAAGAACTACTTGCAAGTGGCCACCTTAACCCCTTCACGACCTTTGACGCCACGTAGGCGTCATGAAAAGTCGTGCCAGAACGACCCATGACGCCTATGTGGCGTCATGACTTTAAAGCCCCCCTGCGGGTCGGGTGACCTAGGTCACTGAAAGGTCACCCGACCCGCAGATACAGGGGGCTTTGTTCTTCGCCACAGGGGGTGTGGCTTCGCCCCCACGTGGCTACGATCGCTCTGACTGGCTGTTAAAAGTGAAACAGCCAATCAGAGCGACAGTAATATTTCATCAATGAAAATTGATGAAATATTACAATCCAGCCATGGCCGATACTGCTGTAGCATCGGACATGGCTGGAGACACCGATTCCACCCCCCCACCGGCGATCGCCCCCCCGCAACTGAATGACAGCGGCGATCTGCCGCCGCTGTCATCATCTGCCCCCCTCCCATTCCCTCTGCTCCCCGCCAGCTTCCGATAACCCCCTCACCCCCTCTCACCTCCCCTGGCACCTTCTAAGTCCCCCTGTCGCTCCCGGTGTCCGGCGGGTCCGGTTCATGGGCGCCGCCATTTTGGAAAATGGCGGGCGCATGCGCAGTGCGCCCGCCCGAATCTGCCGACTGCAGATTCCATTCTTTCATTTTGATCACTCTCACAGTGATCAAAATGAAAGAAAAAGTAAATAAACCCCCCGATTATCACCCCCATAGGTAGGCACAACTAATAAAATAAAGACAATATTTTTATTTTTATTTTTCCATTAGGGTTAGGGTTAGGGTTGAAAAAATGGTTAGGGTTAGGGTTGGAAAGAGGGTTAGGGTTGGAAAGAGGGTTAGGGTTAGGGTTGGAAAGAGGGTTAGGGTTGGAAAGAGGGTTAGGGTTGGAAAGAGGGTTAGGGTTAGGGTTGGAAAGAGGGTTAGGGTTGGAAAGAGGGTTAGGGTTAGGATTGGAAAGAGGGTTAGGGTTGGAAAGAGGGTTAGTGTTGGAAAGAGGGTTAGGGTTGAATTAGGGTTAGGGTTGGAATTAGGGTTAGGGTTGGAATTAGGGTTAGAATTAGGGTTAGGGTTGGAATTAGGGTTAGCGTTGGAATTAGGGTTAGGCTTGTGGTTAGGGATGTGTTAGGGTTAGGGCTGTGGTTAGGGGTGTGTTGGGGTTAGGGTTGGAGTTAGAATTGAGGGGTTTCCACTGTTTAGGCACATCAGGGGGTCTCCAAACGCGACATGGTGCAACCATTGATTCCAGCCAATTTTGCGTTCAAAAAGTCAAACGGTGCACCCTCCCTTCCAAGCCCTGACATGTGCCCAAACAGTGGTTTACCCCAACATATGGGGTATCAGCGTACTCAGGAAAAATTGTACAACAACTTTTGGGGACTAATTTCTCGTGTTACCCTTGGGAAAATAAAAAATTGGAGGCTAAAAAATTATTTTTGTGGAAAAAAATGATTTTTTCATTTTCACGTCTCTGCATTATAAACTTCTGTGAAGCACTTGGGGGTTCAAAGTGCTCACAACACATCTTACATACGTTCCTTGGAAGGTCTAGTTTCCAAAATGGGGTCACTTGTGGGGGTTTCCACTGTTTAGGCACATCAGGGGCTCTGCAAACGTAATGACGACCGCAGACTATTCCATCAAAGTCTGCATTTCAAAACGTCACTACTTCCATTCCGAGCCCTGACGTGTGCCCAAACAATGGTTCCCCCCCACATATGCGGTACCAGCGTACTCAGGACAAACTGGACAACAACTTTCGGGGTCCAATTTCTCCTGTTACCCTTGTGAAAATAAAAAATTGCGAGCTAAAAAATCATTTTTTGAGGAAAAAAAAAATATTTTTTATTTTCATGGCTCTGCGTTATAATCTTCTGTGAAGCACTTGGGGGTTCAGTGTGCTCACTACACATCTAAGTAACTTCCTTATGGGGTCTAGTTTCCAAAATGGGGTCACTTGTGGGGGGTTTCCACAGTTTAGGTACATCAAGGGCTCTGCAAATGTAACATGATACCCGCAGACCATGCCATCAAAGTCAGCATTTCAAAATGTCACTACTTCCCTTCCGAGCCCTGACGTGTGCCCATACAGTGGTTTCCCCCCCACATATGGGGTATCAGCGTACTCAGGACAAACTGTACAACAACTTTCGGGGTCCAATTTCTCCTGTTACCCTTGTGAAAATAAAAAATTGCGAGCTAAAAAATCATTTTTTGAGAAAAAAAAATAATTTTATTTTCATGGCTCTGCGTTATAATCTTCTGTGAAGCACTTAGGGGTTCAGTGTGCTCACCACACATCTAGGCAACTTCCTTATGGGGTCTAGTTTCCAAAATGGGGTCACTTGTGGGGGGTTTCCACAGTTTAGGTACATCAAGGGCTCTGCAAATGTAACATGATGCCCGCAGACCATGCCATCAAAGTCAGCATTTCAAAATGTCACTACTTCCCTTCCGAGCCCTGACGTGTGCCCAAACAGTGGTTCCCCCCCACATATGGGGTACCAGCGTACTCAGGACAAACTGTACAACAACTTTTGGGGTCCAAATCATCCTGTTACTCTTGTGAAAAAAAATTGCGGGCTAAAAATCTTTTTTTTTGAGGAGAAAAAATGATTTTTTATTTTCACAGCTCTGCGTTATAAACTTCTGTGAAGCACTTGGGGGTTCAAGGTGCTCACCACACATCTTGATAAGTTCCTTGGGGGGTCTAGTTTCCAAAATGGGGTCACTTGTGGGGGGTTTCCACAGTTTAGGTACATCAAGGGCTCTGCAAATGCAACATGACACCCTCAGACCATGCCATCAAAGTCAGCATTTCAAAATGTCACTACCTCCCTGCTGAGCCCCGACGTGTGCCCAAACAGTGGTCCCCCCCAAATATGGGGTACCAGTGTACTCAGGACTAACTGTACAACAACTTTTGGGGTCCAATTTATCCTGGTACCCCTGTGAAAATAAAAAATTGCGGACTAAAAATATTTTTTTTAAGAAAAAAAAATATTTTTTATTTTCACGGCTCTACGTTATAAACTTCTGTGAAGCACCTGGGGGTTCAAAGTGCTCACCACACATCTAGATAAGTTCCTTAGGGGGTCTAGTTTCCATAATGGGGTCATTTGTGGGGGAGCTCCAAAGTTTAGGCACACAGGGGCTCTCCAAACACGATATGGTGTCCGCTAACGATTGGAGCTAATTTTCATTTCAAAAAGTCAAATGGCACTCCTTCCCTTCTGAGCCCTGCTGTGCGCCCAAACAGTGGTTCCCCCCCACATATGGGGTACCAGCGTACTCAGGACAAACTGGACAACAACTTTTTTGGTCCAATTTCTCCTGTTAACCTTGTGAAAATAAAAAATAGCGTGCTAAAAAATCATTTTTGAGGAAAAAAAATGATGTTTTATTTTCACTGCTCTACGTTATAAACTTTTGTGAAGCACTTGGGGGTTCAAGGTGCTCACTACACATCTAGATAAGTTCCTTAAGGGGTCTAGTTTCCAAAATGGTGTTACTTGTGGGGGAGCTCCAATGTTTAGGTACACAGGGGCTCTCCAAACGCGACATGGTGTCCGATAACGATTGGAGCGAATTTTCCATTCAAAAAGTCAAATGGTGCTCCTTCCCTTCGGGGCCCTGCCGTGCGCCCAAACAGTGGTTTATGACCACATATGAGGTATTGGAGTACTCAGGAGAAATTGTCCAACAAATTTTAGGATCCATTTTATCCTGTTGCCCACGTGAAAATGAAAAAACTGAGGCTAAAAGATAATTTTTGCGAAAAAAAAGTACTTTTTTTTTTACGGATCAATTTGTGAAGCACCTGGGGGTTCAAAGTGATCACTATGCATCTAGATAAGTTTCTTGGGGGGTCTAGTTTCTTAAATGGGGTCACTTGTGGGGAAGCTCCAGTGCTTAGGCGCACAGCGACTCTCCAAACGCGACATGGCAAGCGCTAAATATTCCAGCATATTTTCCATTCAAAATGTCAAATGTGCTCCTTCCCTTCCGAGCCCTGCTGTGCGCCCAAACAGTGGTTTATGACCACATATGAGGTATCGGTGTACTCAGGAGAAATTGCCCAACAAATTTTAGGATCCATTTTATCCTGTAGCCCATGTAAAAATGAAAAAAATTAATGATAAAAGAAAATTTGTGGTGCAAAAAATAAAATGTCCATTTTTTCCTTCCACGTTGCTTTAGTTCCTGTGGAGCACCTGAAGGGTTAATAATCTCCTAGAATGTAGTTTTGAGTAGCTTGAGGGGTGCAGTTTTTAGAATGGTGTCACTTTTGGGTATTTTGTGCCATATAGACCCCTCAAAGTGACTTCAAATATGAGGTGGTCCCTAAAAAAAATGGTTTTGTAAATATTGTTGTAAAAATGAGAAATCGCTGGTCAACTTTTAACCCTTATAACTTCCTAACAAAAAAAAATTGTTTCCAAAATTGTGCTGATGTAAAGTAGACATGTGGGAAATGTTATTTAGTAACTATTTTGTGTCACATCACTCTCTGGTTTAACAGAATAAAAATTAAAAATTTGAAAATTGCGAAATTTTCAAAATTTTCGCCAAATTTCAGTTTTTTTCACAAATAAACGCAAAAATTATCGACCTAAGTTTACCACTAACATGAAGCCCAATATGTCACGAAAAAACAATCTCAGAATCGCTAAGATGCGTTGAAGCATTCCAGAGTTATTACCTCATAAAGGGACACTGGTCAGAATTGCAAAAAATGGCCAGGTCATTAAGGTCAAAATAGGCTGGGTCATGAAGGGGTTAAATACGTTTTCTCATGATTTGATACACCTGGCTATGAAGTTGAAAGCTCAATGAGGTTACAAAACCAATTTAGTGCTTCAAGAAGTCAGTAAAAAGTAGTTAGGAGTGTTCAAATCAAGAAAATAATAAGGGTGCCCATACTTTTGCACTAGTCAAATTTTGTTAAAATGCAGATTGCACATTTTCTGTTAGTACAATAAACCCCATTTGAATCCAGAAATATAACTGAGTCCATCAGTTATTAGATATATGAAACTGAAATAGCTGTTGCAAAAACCAAAATTGCTATAAAGAAAAAAGGTTAACATTAATAGGGGTGCCCAAACTTTTACATATGACTGTATATACAGTGAGGGGGCATTATACTGTGTATAAGATAGTATCATACTGTGTATAGAGGAGCTGTACAGGAGGGAGACTCTGGACATTATTAAATGTAAAGTGGGCACTTATTGTTATAGGGGAACTTACAGTAGGTTACTGTGACTGTCAAATGGGCACACAGAGGGCATTATTACATTCTAGGGGACAAAATGTGGGCACTTTTCTAGAGCCCTTGCACCCGGCCTTAGTATTTTCTAGAGGGTTGCTTTAAAATTTAGAGGTCACACAGGGCCACACAGCAGGTGCACTGATAGGGTCACATATGGCAGCAGCAGATCAGCATTGGGGCATCAGTAGGATGAGGAGTTTGTGCAGGTTGGGAATAGTCCCGTTTTGGACAGTGCTGAAAATGTGAGAAGTGAAACGTGTCTTTGTTGTATTCTCTGTAGCCGAGTCCTGGCTGGAGGAGTTGTCATGTCAGTCTGGGCCAGATGGAAAAGGCGTGAAAAGTTAATGATTCCTTCAGAAAGAACGTCAGTGGTAAGTCATTATCTGTAGCTGTGCTGTGATCTCTTATACAGTATGTTCTGTAGGACGGGTATCTACCACTGACCATATGGCGGTAATATCAATGTTGGTCTTTATATAGCGATTATTTTCAGTAACAGCGCGGTCATCTGCTGAGGTTCTCCTCCACTATTAGGGTGCGTCACCCAGTTATAATCAAGGTTACCTGGTTAGGGGCCCACTCAGAAGTTTCGCCCCCCCGAACCAAAACCCTAGCTACACCTCTGCGCTGCGGACATAAAACTGCTTCAAATCTGCAAGGAAAACATAAGCGGCTTTTCCATGAGATTTCAGACATCTCATTCACTTTTCTATTACTATCAAACAGCGTTTTTGGGATCATGGAGCTCTTTACTACAAACATGTCTGTCCCTCCAGTTGAAAGAAATTAACATTTTCCTGGAGGGAAATTTATACTCCACATTATGTCAATTCAGTTTTGTCTGTTGACGATAAAGTGCAGTTTGCAGCCATTTTTATTTGAAAAATGTGAAATATACCCAAATCAGTCATAACCCACAAGTACTCAAAAATATTTCACATTCACCACACATCGGGTGGGCCTGCGTGATCTCAATTGCCGGGGCTGATTTCAGTTCCAGTCCAACCCTTCTGTCTACAGTGATTACTGTGCCGCAACCCCAGGCCTACATTCTGCAGCAATGTCTCATTATACAGGGAGTGTTGGGTGGCTTCCAATCTTCTCAGGTACGATTCTGAGCTCCCTCATCTGAGCCGGCCCTTACATATGCCTTAACCCATTTCTTATATATAGTTTCTAACCTGATCCAACCTCTAATTTTCCTATCGAATTGACCCCCTACCAATAGTGTTCACCTTCCCAATTTCAGTTGGAGCCAAGTAGTCTGCAGCTTAAGCAACATTTTCCCCCGTCAGAACCATCTTCAGAAACTATTAACTATCCCTCAACTATGACCCACTAGCCGCCTGTATTATGCCTCCCTGTCCCTTGTATGGCTTCTGGGGTTGATTTCTCCCCTCACCACTAATGGCTTCAGTACAGAGTGCATATGCCGTGTCTGACCTTCTGCCCAACTGCTACCTAGATCTTTTAAATACTGGGTCACATTTATTATGATGCAGCATTGACTGTCTAGATTTACTTGGATTTCCATAGTAACTCGCTATCTTTTTACATTTTACCTTTATCTATGATGAAGGGAAATAAAGTCCTATTACAAAAATGGACACAAAACTAGTCAGCAAACTTTAAGGTATATTTTTTTTATTACCCAGAACACACCATTAAATGTTCTAGTTTGATAATGCAGACCTACCTATGCACTTTCTAGACACTAATCAAAATGTAATCAATCAAAATATGGTCCTGATATAAGGTAAAAACTATTATTTTTCCATTAATGCAAACTACTGTCTATGTAAAAATGTTTGAAGTTGTTGCAATGAAGCATTTCATCAGCAGAGGGCAGTGTCTTCCTGCTGTGATATTTATACTGCTCAGAACTGAAGCTACAAATGTGCATTCATTATTTGCAGATGGACTAAATGCACATTCTGAACTACTTTTTTTTTTTTTTAAATGTATTTTAAAATTTGCATTATGTCTTAGAACTGAGCAATTTAATATTTTCTTTAAAAGGGGTTGCCCACTTTCTGCATTTTTGCTGCAAAAGATTAAATATATTGGTGGCCCGACTCTAACGCATCGGGCATTCTAGAATATGGCCAGCGGGAGACCGACGTTCAAAAGATGGTCCAAGACAATCCACCACGATCGGCGATCTCACAGTGGGGGCCTGGTCGCTGCTGCGTGTCACACTAAGGCTAAGTACCCACTTTGCAGAAATGCTACAAAAATTTCCACAGCATTTCCGCAACTCCCGCCGCAGGAAAAACTCATGTGAATTCGCATGCGTTTTCCCCGGGATTTTCGCGTGCGGAATTCAAGCGCATTCCAAGAGATTTGAAGCATCGCTTGGAATGTGATTGACAGGTTGGTCATACTTGTCAAGCATAGTGTTTGACAATTGTGATCAACTTTTTACTATTGATGCTGCCTATACAGCATCAGTAGTAAAAGATAAAATGTAAAAAATAATAAAAAATTTTTTAAAAAAAGGTTATTCTCACCTTTGACGCCCCCCGATCTCCTCTCCACGCTCCTGGCATCTTCCGGTCCCAGTAATGCTTGGCGCGAAGGATCGGAGATTACGTCACTCTCGCGAGAGCGCAGCGTCATCAGCGGTCTGGTGAGAGGAGGGAAAGAGTCCGGGGGCCGTCGGAAGGTAAGTATATCACTATTTTTTATTTTAATTCTATTGTTTACAGGTTTATGGTACCCAGGGCCTGAAGGAGAGTCTCCGCTCCTCCGGACCCTGGGTACCGGCTAGCGCCAGTCATCTCCCGGCTGCGTCGCCGCTGACCTCCGTGCGGCAGGAGATGACCCACGGCAACCTTTGGGAGATCAGCGGCTAGCACCGCAGATCTCCCGACGGTAGCGGTGGCGTGCGTCGTTCAAATTCCGCACCAATTCGCGGTCGGACTGCGCCTGTCGCTGATTGATTGCGCCCTGCCGGCCGTCCGCGACAATCAGCGATGCGGGATTTCCGTTACAGACAGACAGAATTATACGATTATATAGTAGGATATATACACCGTATTTTCAGGCGTGTAAGATGACTTTTCAACCCCTGAAAATCTTCTCAAAAGTTCGGGGGTTGTCTTATACGCCGGGTGTCGTCTTATACAGCAGGTGCGGAGCTCTGGGGTCGCCACATATGGAGCCGTCAGCGCCATTACTGGTGAGGATGGACAGTACAATTGCTAACTAGATACGAACGTCAGGGTAGGAATCAATGTTTGTCACAGTTGCTGGCCGGAAGACTCCAGACTGCACCCTACTAACGAAGCTTCCTTGCCCTCCAGTTCCCAAACATGATGGAGTGAGGCTGATAGTCACCTTGGCGATGGACACTTTCCTGGAAGAGTTCAGCGATCACTGAAGGGCAGAGCTCCACGGAGAAATTACATCCGCCGATGTTCTGCACCCCGCCCTGAGCCCGAATCACCCAGAGAGGAAGATGTGGCCTGGAGATGTCTCCCCAGGTCACTGCTTCCAGAGGTGAACGAAGTGGCGAACTGATACCTGGACCAGCCGAGCGTCTACTGCAGGAGAAGCCTGCGGGTGCACAGCAACCAGGCTGCCGTCACCACACTCTGCACCCAGCCTGGTGGAGCAGCTCCTCAGCGAGGCGTGTTTCTCTAGATCCAGCGCCGCACTCTCTTTTCTCCATACCCCGGGCGTCACAGATGCCTGCAGCTTGACTCACACCTTCACAGAGCTCCACATCCGCCATATAAGACGACACCCGGCGTATAAGTTGACCCCCCGACTTATACTGCAAGTATATCCCAAACTCTATATTTTATATGGAAAAGTTGGGGGTCATCTTGTATGCCAGAAAATACGGTAATATTTGGTATTGGCATGGTCACATCGAACCGCAGAATAAAGATATTATGCCAATTATACTGAATGTTGTTTGGTTAAGAAAAAATAGAATTGTTGGTTTTGTTTTGCTCTTTTTGCCTCTCAAAAAAAAAAAGAAATCAAAGTCACATGTACAACAAAATGCCACCAATGAAAATTACAGCTTGTCCCACAAAAATCAAGATGTTCTACAACTGTGCTGATGGAAACCTGTGAGACTTATGGCTCGCAGAATATGGAGACCCTGAAACAAATGAATACTTTTCAAAGAGCGTAATATTTAGACAAAAGTAGAAGAAAAATATATGAAACTATGTACATTTGGTATTGCCCTATTCGTTCTGACTCACAGAATAAAGTTAACACTTTATGTATGCAGCATGGCGAATAGCGCAAAATTGTTAACGCAAAAACAAAAAATCAGTTGCAGAAGTACTGTTTTGTTTATAAAGAGTTAATAAAAGTTTGTTAATAAGTCCTATGAATCCCAAAATGATTCCACTGAGAAATGTAATTCGTCGAAAAAAAAACATGCTCCTGGGTGTACATAAGATTCTTTATTTTTCATGCCATTTTTTGGAGGCAAGACAAGCAATTCTGCAAGGATTTTCAAATATTTTTGTATGACTTTCACCATGTGGGTGAAATAAAATGTTGTACCGTTACAGATATGTGGAAACCTATTATGTGAATTTCACATTCTTTTCCACTTTTTTTAGTCCCACTAAGGGACTTGAACCTATTGGGCTAAGTTCCCATGGTGTTTTTTTAATGCTGTGGATTTCTGGCAGCAGTTCGATACCAATTAGCCAATTTAGGTTGCTATCATTTTTATTGCTCTTGACCTGGGAAGGGTATGTTATCTAATCCAAAAAAGACCTAAAGGGCGCAAAACCCCATTAGAAATTACCCCTCTCTAGCAAGTCAATAAAAATAAGCTTTTATTTTATTCCATTAAAATAGATATTTTATGGGGTAATTTGTTAAAATGACAATCCTAAATTGCCATAAATAGACTAGATTAAGTTGGCCTGTGACTTTATTCAAGTTTTTAATTTTGGGGCTGTGTGTATTTGAGTTTGACAGTCCTGAATCTACACCAAATTGGGAAGGAGCTCAGTGCCGAACCATCACACTTGTTGTTTCCCTCTGCTACCCTGTTATTTCCAGCTTACTCTTCCTACAGTTGTTGAAGGGTGTGACATTGCTGCTATAACGTGGGAACCAAAGCAATGAGGATAAAGATATGTATTGCCGGATTAAGTGAGTATAATCCTCAAGGAAGGTTCCCCCTACAGTTTCTGTACATTGCTATGCACACCCCATAGGTGCAGTTATTGTGGTACCTGAATTGCCCCTTTTTGCTAACAGCATAGCCTATTCCAACACAGGCAACCACATTACTTCCTTCCAAAAGGTGATGGGGCAACAAACATGGTTCTGGAGAAAACTGCTATAGTCTCTTCAATAGGCTGAGTAATTTTGGTATGTGATTTACCCTTTATTACTGTCAGCGTAACCGACCCAAGCAGTAAGGTTGGTCAGCAGTAGAGGGTTTTCATCAGAACACTAGCAGCAAGCTTAGTGAGCCATCATCAGAACACAAATCCTCCGCCACTTTACTCTAGAGTCTTTATGATTATGATAATCTCTCCCTCCACTCTGGGTCTTAGGAGTGGCCCATGCCCACGATTACCATTTAAATTTTTAGTTAACGTTGGGTGTGCCACACAAATTAGGTGCATCTGTGATTATATATATATTTTTTTTTGTTTGTTTTTACTTTCATCATTGAGGAAATCCAGCTCTCACGTGGCTGACAGTTTTGGTTACCATTGACTTTGACACATCATTTTGTTTTAATTGAATAACAATTTATATTAAATATTTTCAACTTTAATCTTTTTTTCCATCGAATTTTGATGTGTGATTAAAGTTATACTTTAATTTTTTGGAGCATTGTATTTATGGCGCTTTCCTTTTCTGACTATTTGTTTTTATTACATTTATTCCACGGCGCTTTACATGTGAGGAGGGGTATACATAATAAAAACAAGTACAGTAATCTTAAACAATACAAGTCTCGACTGTTACAGGAGGACAGAGGATCCTGCCCGCGAGGGCTCACAATCTACAAGGGATGGGTGAGGATACAGTAGGCAAGGGTAGAGCTGGTCGTGCAGCGGTTTGATGGATCGGTGGTTACTGCAGGTTGTAGGCTTGTCGGAAGAGGTAGGTCTTCAGGTTCTTTTTGAAGGTTTCCATGGTAGGCGAGAATCTGATATGCTATGGCAGACAGTTCTTTGGGTAGTGGGGAGTCAGTGCACGGATTCACAGAGGGGAGGGGCCGGGGAATAGCGGGGGGACAGGTGGATTAGTCAGGCAGCATAGTTTAGAATAGATTGGAGGGGTGCAAGAGTGTTAGGGGGGAGGCCACAGAGCAGGAGGTGGTAGTAGACCAGGCAGGGGAAGATGAGGGCATGGACTAAGGCTTTTCATATTCTTTGTTGAGGAATGTACGGATCCGTGAAATATTTTTGAGTTGAAGTCGGCAGGAAGTGGAAAGGGCTTGGATATTTGGATATGTGGTTTGAAGGATAGATCAGTGTCAAGGATTACCCCGAGGCTGCGAGCTTGTGGGACTGGGGAAAGCGAGCAGCCATTTACTTTAATGGATAGGTCTGTTGGGGGTCGAGTGAGATGGGGGAAAGATGATGAATTCTGTTTTGTCCATATTAAGTTTTTCAAGTCTAGCGGAGAAGGATAAAATAGCAGACAGACATAGTGGGATTCTGGTTAGTAGGGAGATGATATCTGGTCCAGAGATGTAGCTCTGTGTGTCATCAGCATAGATGTGATACTGGAAGCCATGAGATTCTATTGATTATGTACAAACTGATTAGCAGAGTGCCACTTCCTACTGGCAGCACCTACACTTATTGGGGTCTCTATGTCCCCCAATGATCAAGACAACAAATGGATTTTACAGTAAGTTAAAAAAAAATCCAATTTTTGTTATAAGGGTCCGCTTCGTTTGGTGAAAACAGGGCTTCCTTCTGCTGGTGATTTGTTTGAAAAAAGAAATGAAATATTGCATAGTACAAATGGACTGTCCATTCAAGTTACATGCCGGGACTAGTGATGAGAAAACGTTCTCTAATAACTTCTTATTCGAGCATCTGGGAGTGCTTGTATATTATGTGTGAGTCCCTGCGGCTGTTAGACAGACACAACACATGCTGAGATTGCCTGTTTGTTAGGGAATCCCCACGTGTGCAGGCTGTCTGACAGTTGCAAATCATGCAGCTGCAGGGGACTTGAACATAATATACAAGCACTCCTACATGCTTGGATAACACCTGAACATTCTTGGATAAGACATTATCTGAGCACATTCGCTCATTCTAGTCTGGACCTTCTTTGTAGTTATGTTATCTGAGAGCATTAGAGTGTAGGAGCACAGTCTCTGGTTACAGATATGTGTCACTTACTAGGCTGTGTTTTGTCATTTCAATACAATCAAGTTTTTTATCAACAGGAGATTATCAGTACAGGACAACTGGCCTTTGCAGGGTAGCCCAACCATGCCCTCACCACTGATTAGCGGTTCTCTGCCACTATACAATGCACACAGAAAGCTGTGGTGTTGCCGGGGTTATACACAACTCAACAACTGAGCTCTGCTAGATCCGCAGCAGAGAAAACTTTTTATATCAACTGCTGCAACCAGTAAGTGATACATTATTGTAGTCAGGGGTTCTACCTCATGCTGCTGTCAGATTAAGTAGCAAAATCCTGCCAACAGATCTCTTTAGCTTAAAATTATCCATTAAGGCCAGTTTCACATTTGCGGTTGAGTCCGCAGCGTTTGATGCGCATACATCCGTATGCGTCCTGCGTACCTATCTTTAATATGGGGTACGCAGGGACATGCATTTGTATGCGTTTGCGTCGTTTCACGGTATGTGGCAGGGCGTGGCAAACGCATCGTGTTGCATTTTTTTGCAGCGTCAAATATCCGCAGCCATCCGCACTATAGTAATGCCAGCGTACGCAATAATTTACATAAGACAAACCCATTGGGCGTGGCTTGTGTAAATTCAAAATTTGCCGGGAAATAGCATTTGCCTATCGTCCGCAAACACATGCATGCGTTTGCAAGCATTTTTGCATGCGGTTGCGGACGATACACTGCTGACTTAACTGAATATGTGAACCTAGCCTTGTTTAGCCAGAACATGCTGTTTATCTTAAAAAATCACATTTGCCTGCAGTTATCCCACTCTGCCCTATGCCAAACACAAAGGAATTCACGAAGCTGAGATCTGGGGAAGCTTTTGTTCCCCACTTTGCCTGCCTGAAATACAGAGAGATTATTGTGGTCATGGGTAATTTACTTTCCCTCAACCATTTTTTGTTAATTTATGTATTTGTTTGCTAATAGTATAATGCACCGTTACCAAAACGTTCCCCATGTCCTACTGCCAATCATTTTCCTATAATCAATAAACCCCTTTTCTCTTTGCACTTTTAAATACCCCTCAGTTTTCTTGAATATAATTCAGTAAAAAGTACAGAATCCATTAATGTTTGAGACTTTAGTGGAGCAATAGACAAGGCAGCCTAGACTTTTCACAAGTAGTTCAAAGGTTCACTGTATCCTGTAATTTGCATTGCTGCTCTACTATTATGCATCTCCACAATGCCTGCCCAAAATTAGCCTACCAGTAATTACATCTTCTGATCCTAATTTCAGCCCCTCCTCCAGTTACGCATTCGAGCTTTAACCCTTTCATGCCAGAACCTGTTTTCACCTTCATGACCAGACCATTTTTTTCAATTCTGACCAGTGTCACTTTATGAGGTAATAATTCTGAAACGCTTCAATGGATCCCACTGGTTCTGAGAATGTTTTCTCAGCATAGAGTGCAGGATAAATGTGAGCCGAGTCTAAGGACTCCTTCACACATCCTGGTGATTCCTGTATTGGTGAGATCCATGGTCTGTGTGTCATCTGCATGTACGTATGTGACATCCTTGTATCCATTTACTATTCGTGTGGCACCCGTGTGCCGTCTGTATGTCCATGTGACACTGGCACCTGAGAAAAGCAATAATTAGCTGTTCCCAGGAGCCGTGTGTTGAAGACAGCTCTCTTCATTGTTGCCCAGTCTCCCTGAGATTAGCGCGTCCAGGCAATAATGATAGGACTTGTATTCAGCACCCGCTGTGTACATCTGTTGTAAAATTAAGAATTAAATTTAAAAAAAAAATGGCGTGGGCTTCCACGTAATTTTCATAACCAGTAGAGGGAAAGCCCATGTTTGGGAGCCTAATGTTAATTATCTGGGAAAGAGGACTATATCCCAAATGTTTACAAGGCTATTAATAACAGCTCACAGCTGTTTGCTTAGCCTTTTCTGGTGAAAAAGATGTAGTGTCTCCCTTGGAGCACACCTTCAGTGACCTGCGGTGACGTCATAGAGGTTACCGAAGCTCAATGAAGCTGCGGTTCCCACTCTGTTTGCTGGGAGCGGCACGATTAACTGCAGTGGCCTCAATGAGATCACCGCTAGTGCTAGCGGTGGTGACTTAATGACGGTTACCACAGTTCATCGGGTGGCTCATAGTGAACTGAGCCTGGGAACTGCAGCATCAGTGACCAGTGGTAACCTCTATCACATTACCGCTCGTCTCTGAAGCTGCACCCCAAGCTCAGCTCAGTGTCTCCTGGATGTCAGGGTGAACGGTCGCATCATGTCACCGTTCATCAAGACATCCAGATGCAGCAGAGATGGATTACGGTGTGGGTCAAATAGATTATCTTCTCGTCGGACAGGTGAGGAAAATGGTGTTTTATTATTTTTGGTTTTTTTACAGGTGACATTGGCATCAATGGATTATCTTCTCGTCAGACAGGTGAAGAATATATAAATTACCTCAGTTGCCATTACCAGAGAGCAAGTGAGAAGAGCGAAGCTAAGCGCCAGATTTGGCGCATCTTCTGGATGCGCCATTTCTGGGGCGGCTGAGCGATAATGTTGGTAGCTGGGGAGGCAATATCTCTGTCTCCTTCCCAGGCTATTAATATTAACCCACAGCTGTCTGTTTAGTCTTGCTGGTTTTAATTTATAGGAGTCATTTTTTGGGGGGTCCCCTGTAAACTCACCAGTAAAGGTTAAGCAAACAGCTGTGAGCTGTTATTAATAGCCTGAGAACCTTTTGGGATATTGTTCCTTTTCCCAAATTATTAACCCATTTCCGATATTGGGCGTACATTTACGTTTATATCAGACTCCCTCCCTTTGATGTGGGCTCCGGCGGTGGGCCCACATCTTTCTCGGGACTTGGCAGCTGTTTTGAACAGCTGACATGTGCCCGGAATAGCCCCGGGTGGAATCGCAATGCCCCCGCGGCTATTATCTCGTTAAATGCCGCTGTCAAACGCTGACAGCGGCATTTAAGCGCTTCCGGCAATCGCGCTGGAAATCCGCCCACTGGTGACCCACATCACGTGATCACGGGTCACGAGTGGGTTGGCATGACAACCGGAGGTCTCCTGGAGACCTCTATGGTTGTCACTGCTGGTTTGCTGTGAGCGCCACCCAGTGGTCGGCGCTCATAGCAAGTGAGAATCATAGAATCATAGAATCGTCGAATTGGAAGGGACCTCCTGGGCCATCTGGTCCAACCCCCTGCTCAAAGCAGGATTCGCTAAATCATCCCAGTCAGATGTCTGTCCAGCCTCTGTTTGAAGACTTCCATTGAAGGAGAACTCACCACTTCTCGTGGCAGCCTGTTCCACTCATTGATCACTCTAACTGTCAAAAAGTTTTTCTAATATCTAATCTGTGTCTCTTCCCATTCAGTTTCATCCCATTGCTTCTAGTCTTTCCTTGTGCAAATGAGAATAAAGTTGATCCTTCTACAATGTGACAGCCCTTTAGATATTTGTAGACAGCTATTAAGTCTCCTCTCAGTCTTCTCTTTTGCAAACTAAACATTCCCAAATCCTGCAACCTTTCCTCATAAGACAGGGTTTGCAGACCGGTCACCATTCTGGTCGCTCTTTTCTGAACTTGCTCCAGTTTGTTGATGTCTTTTTTAAAATGTGGTGCCCAAAACTGGACACAATATTCCAGATGAGGTCTGACCAAAGAGGAGTAGAGGGAAATAATGACTTCACGTGATCTAGACTGTATGCTTCTGTTAATACATCCTAGAATTGCATTTGCCTTTTTTGCTGCTGCATCACACTGTTGACTCATATTCAGTCTGTGATCTATTAGTATACCCAAGTCTTTTTCACATGTGCTGTCACTTAGCCCTATTCCTCCCATTCTATATATGCTTTTTTCATTTTTATTGCCCAGATGTAGTACTTTGCATTTCTCCCTGTTAAAAACCATTCTGTTAGTTGCTGCCCACTTCTCCAGTTTATTTAAATCTTTTTGAATCCTCTCTCTCTCTTCTCTAGTATTAGCTATCCCTCCTAGCTTTGTGTCATCAGCAAATTTAATCAGTTTACCCTCAATTCCTTCATCTAAATCGTTGATAAAGATGTTGAACAATACAGGGCCCAGGACAGAGCCCTGTGGTACCCCACTTGAGACATTCTTCCAACTGGATGTGCAGCCATTTACGACCACTCTTTGGGTCCGATCACTAAGCCAGTTATGAATCCACCTAACAGTTGCCTTGTCCATTCCATACTTAGTCATTTTTTCAATAAGGATTGTATGAGAGACTTTGTCAAATGCTTTGCTGAAGTCAAGATATACTATATCTACAGCATTTCCTTGATCCACCCAATCAGTGATACCGTCATAGAAGGAAATTAAGTTAGTCTGACATGACTTATTAGTTAGAAACCCATGCTGACTCTGTTTAATCACTTCATTCTTATCCAGGTATTGACATACATGTTGTTTAATAATTTGTTCAAAGATCTTTCCTGGTATAGAAGTCAGACTCACCGGCCTATAGTTGCCTGGGTCCACCTTCTTCCCCTTTTTGAAGATAGGAACAACATTTGCTCTTCTCCAGTCTTCTGGCACTTCTCCTGTTCTCCAAGAATTTTCAAAGATTATGGAGAGGGGTTCAAAAATTTCTTCTGCTATCTCCTTCAGTACTCTGGGGTGTAATTCATCTGGACCTGGAGACTTGAATTCATTTAGGTTAGCTAAGTGTTTCCTCACTATCTTTCTGTTTATAGATATCCTGGATTCTTCTATTCCCTTAATAGGACAGTGAATAACAGTTGATGTTGCATTTCCTTTCTGAGAGAAAACAGATGCAAAATAGGAATTTAAAAGTTCAGCCTTCTCAACATCCTGTCTTACCATTTCATCATTTTCATCCTGTAAAAATCCTATAGCATCTTTGACTTTTCTTTTACTTTTGACATATCCCCAAAATCCTTTATTATTGCTTTTGACATCTCTTGCAAGCCTCAGTTCATTTTCAGCTTTAGCTAATCTGATTCGTGCCCTGCAGGTTCTGCAGACAGCATTATATTCTTCTTTAGATATGCCTCCCTCTTTCCATTTTATAAACATTTTTTTCTTCCTTTTTAGCATGTGCTTAAGTTCTGTGTTCATCCATCCTGGTTTCCTTAAATGCTTCCTATTCCCTCTTTTCGGAATTGTTAACAACTGTGCTTTGAGAATTTCATTTTTCAAGATTTCCCATCCTTCCTGGACATTTTTGTCTTTAAGGATATCCAGCCATTGGATCCCTCCAATTCTCTTTCTGAATCCCTTAAAATCTGCCTTTCTGAAATCTAACCTTGACGTCTGAGTCTTCACAGGTCTTCCACCTCTAGTAATCCAAAATTCTAAAATAGCATGGTCGCTACCTCCTAGGGTCCCAGCCACTTTTACCTCCTCAACCATTTCCTCCCTGTTTATAAGGATTAGATCCAAGGTAGCAGTTCCCCTTGTTTTCTCCCTTACCTTTTGGAAGATAAAGTTGTCAGCAAGAGAGGATAAGAATTTCCTTGACCTGTTAGTTTTGCCTGAGAGAGATTCCCAACAAATGTCTGGATAGTTGAAATCTCCCATGACAACTATGTCATATTTTTTGGAGAACTTGGCCATCTGATGCATAAAGAGTTCATCTATATCTTCGGCTTGCACAGGCGGCCTGTAGTAAATGCCTACAATGGTGTCCTTTCCATTGTTCTGTCCTTGTATTCTTACCCAGTTTCCACAGAACTCCCAGTCTCTGAAGCTTCAATCTCTGTGCAGATATACGCGTTTCGAACATACAATGCGACACCCCCTCCTCGTTTATCAAGTCTGTTTCTTGCAAATACGTTGTATCCTTCTAGTCTTGTATTCCAATCATGTGTATTGTCCCACCAAGTTTCAGTGATTCCAATTACATCATATTTCTGTTCCTGTGTTAGTAGTTCCAATTCTCCTTGTTTGTTGCCCATGCTTTGTGCATTAGTATAGAAACATTTTAGTTTGTGATTGGTTTCTCTTTCTCCAATATTTTTATTAATTAGATTCTTTCGTCTTTGTTCTTCCTTTCCACTTCTAATAGCAGAGTTCTCAATAGCATTTGTCAGGTGTATGGCTTTTTCTGGTCTTTTGCTTCCCTTCCCATGTGGTTCTAGTTTAAAGCTCTCCTTACAAGTGTAGCAAGGCGACTTCCAAATACATGCTTTCCAGTCTTCGTAAGGTGCACCCCATCTCTAGCAAGTAGTCCATCGTATAAGTAGTTCACTCCGTGATCCAGAAATCCAAATCGTTGCTGACGGCACCATCGACGTAGCCAGTTGTTCACCTGCAGAATCTTATTCCACCTCCTTGTTCCATGGCCATCCACTGGGAGGATGGAAGAGAAGACCACCTGCGCTCCCAGTTCTTTCACTTTCTTGCCTAAGTCTTCAAAGTCTCTGCAGATGATTTCCAGGTCGTTTCTTGCGGTGTCATTTGTCCCCACATGTAGTAGCAGGAATGGGTAGTCATCTGTAGGTCTGAAGAGTCCTGATATCCTGTCAGACACATCTTTAATTTGAGTAATTCTAATAGAGGCAAACTGATCATCGCCTCTATGTAGCAGAGCCAATTGGGTTTTGGGAGCTTTTAGTCTCCCATGTTGACTATGAAAGCATGCCAAAAGTAAAAAAAATAGTTTTTAAAAATATAAAAAAATATAAAAGTTCAAATCACCCCCTTTGCCCCATTCAAAATAAAACAATAAAAAAATCAAACATACACGTATTTGGTAACACCGCATTCAGAATCGCCCAATCTATCAATAGTAAAAAAAGATTAACCTGATCGCTAAACTACGTAGCAAGAAAAAAAGTAAAAACGCCAGAATTGAGTTTTTTTGGTCGCTGCGACATTGCATTAAAATGCAATAATGGGCGATCAAAAGAACGTATCTGCACCAAAATAGTATCATTAGAAACGTCAGATCGGCATGCAAAAAAATAAACCCTCACCCAACCCAAGATCACGAAAAATGGAGATGCTACGTGTATCGGAAAATGGTGCAATTTTTTTCGTCTAAAAAAGTTTGGAATTTTTTTTCATCACTTAGATAAAAAAGAACCTAGACCACGTATCTCTATGGGGCAACTAGGGGGGTTGGAGGAGGGAGCGAGGAATGGTTAAAAAGGGCTATAATTCCTAATTTCACTGACCAAGAGCTGGAGTTTCTCAATGCCAAGATTACAGAGGATGAGGTTAAATCGGCTATCAAGGACTTTGGTAATGGAAAGGCTCCGGGACCAGATGGTTTTGGGGGTGAATTATATATATATATATATATATATATATATATATATATATATATGTATTTCGGGTCCTTCATTGACCTCATTGTAGTTATAAGTTGGTTTAGCATTGGTACTCATGTGTGTCATTAACAATTGGCATTAAAAAGCAGTATCTGTTGCAGCAGTTTTTTGAACTCAGTCTGCATGCTTAGAAGCCACTTCCATTTTATACAAGTGGTTAATGATGGGGTTATAACTTCTTTTGGGCAATATCATGCAGTATTTTTTGTGACATTTGAAATGTGGCATTGTTGGTCTTTTTGTTGCTATTGGAAAGAGTGTGAACATACACTGCATGCTTAGAAAACACTGATTTAACCAACATTAGGTTTTTCCTACAGTGAGCACATCTGAGTTGGCTCTAATAGTTTTCTGAGCACCATTTTTTCATCTTTACCAACTATTAGTTGGCGGTGTAAGCAGTATCTAATTTCTGTAGCAACTTTTGAAATTTAGTCTGCATGTTAAGAGACTATAGTCTATTTTGGCAAATCAAGGGCCCAAACCCCTGGAGTATTATTATCCTTTGACCACGTTGTGAAATTATGTCAATCGTCACCAACTGCCTATTGTGTTCTTTTTGTTTTTAATTGGGGTCTAGGGTCCTCTTAGATATAGGATCGTCTATGTCTATTGATAGGGGTTCCTTTAGGACATCGGGTAGAAGGGTTCCCCTAGCGGCTGTAGGGTGATACAGGGCTCCCAGGGTCAGCCATTGTGGAGCGGGGGCGCCACAACGTTCCCCCCTAGGGTGCCAACCTCCGCAGCCAGGAAGGTGACAGCGTAGTTGACGTAAGAGGGACTTCTAGCTTACCCATTTTATTGGTAATTTTGGAACACGTTTGTTTTTGTTTGTGCACGTTTTTTTTTGGTGTGAACCATTGTATATGGTTTTTTAATCAATAAAGATAATTTTTAGGGATATATATGATTTAACAGACTAATTAAATAGAAAAAGGAATAACATAATTTTTGTGAACATGTATTCCCATTAAAATTAGATTTTAATGATGAATTTAAAAACACCTATTCCCGTGAGCAAATGATAAAGAAGACAAATAATTGTATACAAAAAAGCCCTATTAAAGGCTACAATGGACTATCTGTACCCTTCCTTGCCGTGGAGGTTGGCACCCTAAGGCTGGAGTCACACACAACCATTAAAAAAACGGTCCCATTTTAACGGTCCGAAATTGCACAAAGGTATCTTAACCATTGATCCATTTTTGATGCGATTTTTCTTCATTGATGCGATTTAAATCGCATGTAAGGATCCGTTTGACATCCGTCTGGCGAGATTTTCTCGCAGGGTAGCTAAATGGACATATAATGGAGCCCAATGACAGGTTTCCCCACACAAAGAATGAATAGATCTAGACACTGTGATAAAACACTCCGGGATCGCCTTTACTGGGGTCAAAGGTCACGTGCGTTCAGCATGAAACTCAGGCGCAGAGCTGGGATTCGGGTGTAACTGACCCTGAGTCAGGTTTATTAACGGTGAAAGCAATGCAAAAAGGAAATAAAACACAAAACAAATCCTTGCCTGTCCAGCACTAACTAAACAATGGACAACCTAACTACCAACTGGTGGGCTTCTCCCGTCCAGCCAAACCACAGTTGCAGTGGGCACTGCTTCCACTCACGTGTGTCTCTCACACAGACAGGCTCTCTGTGTTCCCAGGCTGAGACACTCACACAACCACCTGGCATCCTTTTATATCCACCTCCCATTATTCATTAGCAAGCAGGTGCGATACTGACCAGACTAGGCCACATAGGAAAGGAATCTGGGCGAGATATACCTGCCCTCATCCACTATTCCCACATGATTCTCACAACACACATATATATATATATATATATATTTTATACATGTCATAGAGACTCATTAATATATATATTACAAATTCATACTGTTCATCATAGCAGAATAGCCGCAGAAACATTTGCCGGCTTTTGTATAATTATTCTCCTGCCCGACATGAAATGACACATGGTTTACATATAGTTAACCATTTCATTTCATGTTTTTTTTGTTATGTCTATCACTATTAATTACATGAGGGTTTGTGGGTAAAATTTTGGACTTGTAGCGGTTAATTTAAGGGGTTAATTCGTTGTATGAAATTACGGGGACTCCCTGCAGCCTCAGTGACGTCAGCGGGAGTCCCAGCAATTTCATACAATGAATTAACCCCTTAAATTAACCCCTACAAGTCCAAAATTTTACCCACAAACCCTCATCTAATTAATAGTGATAGACATAACAAAAAAAACATGAAATGAAATGGTTAACTATATATAAACCATGTGTCATTTCATGTTAGGCAGGAGAATAATTATACAAAAGCCGGCAAATGTTTCTGCGCCTATTCTGCTATGATGAACTGTATGAATTTGTAATATATATATTAATGAGTCTCTATGACATATATATATATATATATATATATATATATATATATATATATATATGTATGTGTGTGTCTAGATCTATTCATTCTTTATTTAACCGGTCTCTGTGATTTTACTGTATTGGAAGAATTGCCGGCTTTTGCTAAAGGACACCGGGTGCGATTGTATCGCAAGTCACACATCTAGTCCGTTTTTAGTCCCATTTTTTCTCGCCCCATAGACTTGTATTGTCGAATCCGATCCGAAAATCGGTGACAATCGCAGCATGCTGCGATTGTCTCGGTCCGAGGATCGGATCTGATCAAAATCGCATGATGGGAGCTGCCCCATAGAATAACATTGGGATGAATGCAATGTGATTTTTTTTTTTATTGCATTGCATTCGTCCGATTTAATCGCCAGTGTTACCCCAGCCTAATAGATACCATTGTTTGGCGCCCCCGCTCAACGTCGACTGACCCTGTCTCCCCTATCTCACCGTAGTAACTCAGGTGGGAAAACAATGTCAAATAGAAAAGAAATGAAGGAAGGGAATAAAAAGGAAAACCTTTCTAAAATAGAAAAAATAGCCACAATAAAAAGGTATGCCCAAACCTAGATTATAATAGGGCTGACCACTGACATTTAACCTCACAAACATGGAAATGTCAAAAACAATTAATTATTGCCTACTATAGAACAATGGGCCAAAAAACCACCATACATTGCTCAGAGCATGTTTCACAGAATATACATGCACCAAGGACATAAATAGTCCGACAAATAGAATATAGCAGTATATGGCGGATAGTCGCCTCTGATAATTAGAATAACCACAGGTGGTGCAATAGAATAGACATGATATTAAATTGTCCCATAACAGACACATAGATGAAAACATAAATCAAACACCACCTAGTGGTTTTACTTATCATTTAAAGTCGCCCCGACGCGTTTCCCCGGTGTAACGGTTCATCAGGAGGCCGCAGACTTTAGTACCACTGATACTGGATATACTCCATGATGCCCCAGATAACAAGATGTAAAAAGGCATGGCGGCGGTCTCAAGAGATAGGGTTAAATACCCCCGCTATCATGTACCAATAAAGCCAATTGGGAGCACGGTCACACAGGATACAGATCATTCATTTAACCTAGCCAATCGCTACGTGTTTTACATTTCCTCACCCTGCTGCGTTCCAAAACAAAGCCAGCGTGCGTGTCAAGTGAAGTGCGCATGACCGGAAATGATGTACCGGAAATGATGTACTCAGAAAAAATCAAAGCACGTTACCTCGCAACCAGCAGTAACATCCGGGCGAGTACAAAGATCAGGAAGTGCCAGCATATATAAAAACAATATCCAGACTATACCGCACTATCGCACAGACCCACAAACATCCGGACTTTATTACATAACCGGAAGTATCAGCATATATAGATAGAATAGATAGGAACAATGTCCAGGTTCTACCGCAATATCGCGCAGACGCATAATCATCCGGGCAAAAACCCGGAAGTGTCAGTATATATAATAAAATAAGTAGAAACGATGTCCAGGTCAAAACGCACTATCGCGCAAGCGCACATAAAAATGGCACATATATCAATTTCAATTTGAACAACTATATCCATAGCTGAGCTATTAAAATTAAATGTAAGCGTCTCCAACAACAGGGATGTATTAATGCAATAACACTAGGAAAAATGAATTTATAATAATATGCTTAAATAATGATAAATAAAAACATCATATTTATTTATAATAAACAAACTCATAATGGAGTTAGTGTGAAAATTACGCACTACTTACAAAAGGACTAGCTACACATTTTCAAAATAATGAAAAATTTATAAGGGCCAAAGCAATCATGACTCTTAGAGGAAACATGTGAATGACAGGCACTCATTCAGACCTTTTGGGGAAAGGGATTGGAGTCTAAATATCCATTCTGCCTCTCTTTGTATAATTTTATCAAGGTCTCCCCCCCCGGGGTTTGGGTCTGACCAACTCAATCATACAAAAAGTTATATCCTTCAGGGATTCACCATGAACCTCATTCATATGTCGGGCAATAGATGTATCTATTTTATTTCTGATGTCATTCAGATGCTCACCTGCTCTTATCCTAATAGTTTTGCCAACATAATCCAGAGGGCAGGTGCATGTTGTTTTATTGACCATACCAGAAGATCTGCAATTACCAAAATCCCTAATATGGTATATCTTCCCATCTACCGAACTACAGAATGTTTTACATTGTAACATAACTCCACACCTCGAGCAGTTCCCACATTTGAAAAAACCTTGTGGTTTCCGATCAAGCCAAGAACCTTCTTTTTTTGGTCTCTGATAAAAACTATGCACCAAACGGTCCCCAAGGGACCTACCCTTCCTGTAGGTAATACTAGGCTTCGGCGTAATAATGCCCTTCAAATCAGGGTCTGCCAAAAGAATACCCCAGTGCTTTCTAAAGATGTGGTATACCCTTTCCGCTTGGCCATCAAAAGTGCCTATCATCCTAACCGTCTTCCCATCATTCCTCTTTTCTTTAACCCCCAAAAGTGAGGATCTATCAGCCGATAGCACCTCATAATATGATTTTCTCAGAATATGTTCTGGATAGCCTCTCGTTTGAAACCTATGATGCAAATCATCAGCCTGGTTTCTAAAGGTAACCAAATCAGAGCAGTTCCTCCTGATACGGAGGAACTGTCCCTTTGGTATACCTCTTTTTAAAGGGGTTGGATGATGACTTGTCCATTTAAGGAGATTATTTATAGATGTCGGTTTCCGATATGTAAGAGTCTCAATGTTGCCATCCTGTTTTTTAATAATAGTCAAATCCAAAAAATTGATACTATTGTTGTGACACTCAGACGTAAAACGTAACCCTATATTATTGATGTTAATAGCTTCCATAAACCGGTGGAACTCACTTTCGGGGCCAGACCAAAATATCAGGATGTCATCTATATATCTGGCCCATAATGTAATATAGGAGTTCCACCACATGTCCTCACCACTAAAGATGAGTGTTTCGTCCCACCAGCCCAAGAATACATTAGCATAAGTGGGGGAACAAGGGCTCCCCATTGCTGTACCCCTGAGCTGGTGGAAGTACTTACCATCAAAAAGAAAGTAGTTATGTGTAAGGGTAAATAAAAGAAGCTCCTCTATCAATAAATTATGATCTCCACATTCAACCGCTCTGGATTGAAGGAAATGATTCACCGCTTTCATTCCACAATCATGTGGAATGCTGCTGTAGAGTGCCTCTACATCAATAGAGGCTAGGATTGTATTCTCATCAATAGAAATTCCTTCCAGCAAATTTAACAAATGCGATGTATCTCGAATGAAAGATGGGAGAGATGTTGCAAATTGTCTTATCAAGTTAAATACCAACATTCTGTGTTAACGATTCTATGCCTGCCACAATTGGTCTACCTTTTAAAGGTGCAAGACCCTTATGTATCTTTGGCAGAGCATAGAATGTTGGTATTACTGGTTGAACAGGTAACATAAACTTGAATTCATTCAAAGAAATAAGTCCCATCCCTCTTGTATTTGTCAAAATCTCAGTTAAAGCAGAATGATACTTTTTTGTGGGATCCCCACATAGCACCTCGTAGGTGCCATGCTCATACAGCACAGAATGACACATGTGAAGGTATTTTTTATGATCAAGGATGACCAAATTCCCACCCTTATCTGAAGATTTTATAACTATCTCATTTTTTTCTAGTGCCACAAGGGATTCCCTTTCACCCTCAGGGAGATTATAGGTATTTTTGATGCGATCATTCTTGATTTTACACAAATCAGATTCCACCATCCTCATAAAGATATCAACACTAGTGCTACTCGTCATAGGTGGCATACGAGTACTCCTATTCCTTAAATCAGTGAAAGGGCCCTTGCCACGTGATTGATTGTTTTCTTCTAGAAGAGATGTCAAAATTTGGACACTATCATAATCCTCCTCAGATATACCCAACCTTTTGCATTCATCTCTGTTATGTTGCTGAAGGAAAAGCTTCCATTTCAAATTACATCTGAACAAATTCAAATCCTTTACCCACCTAAAACAATCAAAAGAAAAGGTAGGCACAAAATTGAAACTCTTCTGCAACAATAGATAATCATTACCAGATAGCTCACAAGATGATAGATTGATAATCTGTCTCTGATTTATACTTGTCTTCTCCTCAGATCGTAGCCCATTATGGGGCCTCTGTCTAAAAAAAGACTGTGGTACTGATGAGGAAGATGCAGGTGATGCACCAGGAGAGTTTTTCAAATCCCTCACATTTCCCCGTTGCCTGTACTGACCTCTTGGCATGCGCCATTTGCCCCGATTTTGTTTACCTCTCCCCCGATGACTATAATAATCAGAACGCTCTGTGTCTGAAGTATCCAAATCAGATGAAGATACCTCCGCAACAGTTTTAACTTGATATTCGTAGGCTTTATCTTTAAATTCAGCAAAATCACGCACAAACTGTGCGTGTTTTCTGTCTTTTAATCTAGTTTGGAACTTTTCCACTGAGGTCTGTATTAAAGGCTACAATGGACTATCTGTACCCTTCCTTGCCGTGGAGGTTGGCACCCTAATAGATACGATTGTTTGGTGCCCCCACTCAACGTCAACTGACCCCAAATGTGGGAACTGCTCGAGGTGTGGTGTTATGTTACAATCTAATACATTCTGTAGTTCGGTAGATGGGAAGATATACCATATTAGGGATTTTGGTAATTGCAGATCTTCTGGTATGGTCTATAAAGCAACATGCACCTGCCCTCTGGATTATGTTGGCAAAACTATTAGGGAGCTTAGGATAAGAGCAGGTGAGCATCTGAATGACATTAGAAATAAAAGAGATACATCTATTGCCCGACATATGAATGAGGTTCATGGTGGATCCCTGAAGGATTTAACTTTTTGTATGATTGAGTTGGTCAGACCCAAACCCCGGGGGGGAGACCTTGATAAAATTATACAAAGAAGAGAGGCAGAATGGATATTTAGACTCCAATCCCTTTCCCCAAAAGGTCTGAATGAGTGCCTGTCATTCACATGTTTCTTCTAAGAGTCATGATTGCTTTGGCCCTTATAAATTTTTCATTATTTTGAAAATGTGTAGCTAGTCCTTTTGTAAGTAGTGCGTAATTTTCGCACTAACTCTATTATGAGTTTGTTTATTATAAATAAATATGATATGTTTTTATTTATTATTATTTAAGCATATTATTATAAATTCATTTTTCCTAGTGTTATTGCATTAATACATCCCTGTTGTTGGAGACGCTTACATTTAATTTTAATAGCTCAGCTATGGATATATTATAGTTGTTCAAATTGAAATTGATATATGTGCCATTTTTATGTGCGCTTGCGCGATAGTGCGTTTTGACCTAGACATCGTTTCTACTTATTTTATTATATATGCTGACACTTCCTGATCTTTTTACTCACCCGGATGTTACTGCTGGTTGCGAGGTAACGTGCTTTGATTTTTTTCTGAGTACATCATTTCCGGTACATCATTTCCGGTCATGCGCACTTCACTTGACACGCACGCTGGCTTTGTTTTGGAACGCAGCAGGGTGAGGAAATGTAAAACACGTAGCGATTGGCTAGGTTAAATGAATGATTTGTATCCTGTGTGACCGTGCGCCCAATTGGCTTTATTGGTACATGATAGCGGGGGTATTTAACCCTATCTCTTGAGACCGCCGCCATGCCTTTTTACATCTTGTTATCTGGGGCATCATGGAGTATATCCAGTATCAGTGGTACTAAAGTCTGCGGCCTCCTGATGAACCGTTACACCGGGGAAACGCGTCGGGGCGACTTTAAATGATAAGTAAAACCACTAGGTGGTGTTTGATTTATGTTTTCATCTATGTGTCTGTTATGGGACAATTTAATATCATGTCTATTCTATTGCACCACCTGTGGTTATTCTAATTATCAGAGGCGACTATCCGCCATATACTGCTATATTCTATTTGTCGGACTATTTATGTCCTTGGTGCATGTATATTCTGTGAAACATGCTCTGAGCAATGTATGGTGGTTTTTTGGCCCATTGTTCTATAGTAGGCAATAATTGTTTTTGACATTTCCATGTTTGTGAGGTTAAATGTCAGTGGTCAGCCCTATTATAATCTAGGTTTGGGCATACCTTTTTATTGTGGCTATTTTTTCTATTTTAGAAAGGTTTTCCTTTTTATTCCCTTCCTTCATTTCTTTTCTATTTGACATTGTTTTCCCACCTGTGTTACTAGGGTGAGATAGGGGAGACAGGGTCAGTCGATGTTGAGTGGGGGCGCCAAACAATCGTATCTATTAGGGTGCCAACCTCCACGGCAAGGAAGGGTACAGATAGTCCATTGTAGCCTTTAATAGGGCTTTTTTGTATACAATTTGTCTTCTTTATCATCTGCTCACGGGAATAGGTGTTTTTAAATTTATCATTAAAATCTAATTTTAATGGGAATACATGTTCACAAAAAATATATATGATTTAACAGTTGATACCCTTTTTGGATCAATTTTTGATAGTGAATTTTGTAAAGTCTTAAAAGATCAGGTCTCACGGACGCTAACTGATATGTTTAACATTTGGATAGGGGGAGGGGAAATACCCAGCCATGCTAATACGGTTTATATAAAACTACTGCCTAAGGGTTATAAGAATTTGGGGGACCCTTCCCATTACCGGCCAATTTCATTTATCCACCAGGATTTCAAGCTGATTTCTAAAATTTTGGCAGATCGACTGGTAGCGATTTCGCCTAGAACTATCATGTCACACCAATCAGGTCTTACAGTTGTGGCCAAAAGTATTGACACCCCTGCAATTCTTTCAGATAATACTCAGTTTCTTCCTGAAAATGATTGCAAACACAAATTCTTTGGTATTATTATCTTCATTGAATTTGTCTTAAATGAAAAAACACAAAAAGAATTGTCCTAAAGCCAAATTGGATATAATTCCACACCAAACATAAAAAACAGGGTGGACAAAAGTATTGGCACTGTTTGAAAAATCATGTGTTGCTTCTCTAATTTGTGTAATTAACAGCACCTGTAACTTACCTGTGGCACCTAACAGGTGTTGGCAATAACTAAATCACACTTGCAGCCAGTTGACATGGATTAAAGTTGACTCAACCTCTGTCCTGTGTCCTTGTGTGTACCACATTGAGCATGGAGAAAAGAAAGAAGACCAAAGAACTGTCTGAGGACTTGAGAAACCAAATTGTGAGGAAGCATGAGCAATCTCAAGGCTACAAGTCCATCTCCAAAGACCTGAATGGGTTTATTCGGTGGAATGAGAAGATATATACAGACACTCTACTCGAACCACCAGTGTATACACCTGGATTTTTATGAGCTGTATTTCCATTATAAAAGGGCACACACCCAGGGCTGCCCATTGTCGCCCTTAGTGTTTAATATGGCCATCGAATCCCTGTTGAGGGTCCTTAATAGCGGAGAAAGCCACGAGGGGATGAAAATAGGGAATGAGATGTTCCGATCTGCTTTGTTTACTGTTTGCATAGTGTTATATATGTTTGATCCATACAAAGATCTTATGCGAAGGTTGAAGCTCATAGAGAAGTTTGGGGAATTCTCAGGTTTTAAAGTTAACAAAAACAAATGTGAGTTATTATTTTTGCGAGGGGATGGGACAAGAAACGTTAGTGAACTCACCGACAACGGGGGAATCAGGGTAGCAAAATCCTCGGTCAAATACCTGGGTGTTCACTTGGGCCGCACGGCGGATTCAGTCTATGCCCTAAATTATCCGTTGTTTTTGAAAATATAAGCACAGCTGAGAGGTTGGAGGGGTCTGCCTTTGTCACTTTTGGCCAGAGGACACCTGATTAAAATGATGAGCTTTCTGAGACTGATGTACCCTCTTCAGACGATTCCCCTGTTACTTAAACGAGGAGATATATCTAGATTGAATGGAGCGTTCACAAGGTTTCTTTGGGGAGGGAAGAGGCCTAGAATAGGTTTGAGTACTCTTTTATGTCCCCTGTGGAGGAAGGAGGGATTGAAATCCCCAATATTAGGGGGTATAATCTGGCATGTTTGGCTAGGCACGTGATTGATTGGTTGCACAGAACGAGTCGTCATTCGGATGTGTATTTGGAGAATGAGTTTTGTAAGCCTTGGGACTTGGCCTCAGTTCTACACTCCCCCCCCGTCCTGTCTTGGTTCGACAGTGAGGACCTCGATGATATGTAGGGACATAATAGTATCCTGGAAGGCGGTAAGAAAAAAATTGGGAATACCGTGGAAGTTATCCAAATATCTCAATCCATGGGCCCATCCAAATTTTCAATTAGGAAGGGAGAACAGATTATTTAAAGAATGGCGAGAGAAGGGTGAACTGAGAATGAAAGATTTGATGCATGTAGATGAAAGGAGATGGATGACTGAAGCAGAGGTGACTGAGAAGTTTGCACTTAACAAGTATCATGGTATGCAATATTCACAAATACATCACTTTGTTTTGCGTGATCTGCGTGATGTTTCTAAAGAATTACTTAAAAACGAATTTGATATCCTGATTGAGTGTGATCTCCCCAGTTATCAAGAATATACGGGGTCCTGAGGGATTGGTTAACTCGGGGAAACAGACTTGCGCAAATGCGTGGATAAAGCAGTTGGGAGACATGGACATTATGGACAAGATTACTCAGGGGTTGTGTATATTAAGGAAAAATATCACTAAGGCTAATTTCACATTAGCGTTTTTTTCCGCAGTGCATCGTGCGCAATAGAAACTCATGCAAAAAACGCATCATGCGTTTATGCATGCATTTGCATTTTTATGTGCATTCGTTCTCTAGGGGTAAAAACCAGTATCTACACATTTTTATGCCAAAAATGCATGCGCGCGAAAATGCAGACGAACGCATACCCATGCGCACGCCTGTGGTCCCATAGACTGTAATGCATTATTTTGTCGCATTCTGCGCGCAAGCATGCGCATGCATTTTTTTGATGCCTTTCGGCGGACCCAAAAATGCAACAGGTTGCGTCTGGCGCACCTAGGCGAACACCTTGAAAAATGCATGTGCATGAAAACGCATACAAACGCGTGCAAACGCAAGACCATGCGCACGCCATATTAAACATAGGTACGCATACACATGGACGCACACGATGTGTTGCGCAAAAAACGCTAATGTGAAACGAGCCTAATGAAAATTGGGGTGACACCTTGTTCAGAATTATTCATGGGGCCATATATGGTTTTAGTATCCCAATGCAATCAGATGTTATTCAGATGCGGGTCAGAACGCACGGATATGTATCACGGTTTGTGGGGATGTATAGTGATACAAAAGTTCTGTTCATCAGTTCCGGAGTTTAGCAAGGGGATGGGGGGAAAGACTGGGATCTCAATCCAATATGTTATGATTGGGTCACCGAGGAGGAAAGCAAAGACCAAGCTAAGCCACAGAAAACCAGAGAGGTTGGTAACTAAGCGGATTGCAGACCCCTAATCCTATCCACACAACTAACAGTAGCCGTGGAGCGTACCTACGATGATTCTAGACGCCTCAACACAGCCGGAGAACTAAATAAGCCTTAAGCAAGAAAGGGGAAATCTAAACTGCCCCAGAGCAGACCCCAAAGGAATAGATAGCCCCCAAACATATATTGTCAGTGAGACAAGATGAAAACACAAACGCAGATAGGAAAATAGGCTGAGCAAACGATGGGGCCCAAACTAACTAGACAGGACAGGAAAGGAAAGACGCTGTCTGCAATCACTCAAAAAACCCTGCAAAAAAATGCCCAACACGTATGATAGAAAAAATACTGAAGTCACTAGACTTTGCCCACTATATCAGCACTCTGGTATATTCTGAAAACAGAACAAAGAGAGGCCAATCTAATAAGGGACAAAAACAAACTGGCACAAACAGTAACATAGATGGAAATTCAGCACAGCCCCAGCCGGGGCTGGCTGACCACAAAAAACTGAAATAGACAAAACCAAATCAAATGTGAACATTAGCAAAAGAACACTTAGCTTGAACAAGCAGGGACTGAGCTGGAAACTAAGACCTCATGAGGCAGGAAAAAATTTAGATAGAGGGAGTCGGCTGTCTTAAATCCAGTCAGAAACTCCCAATGTCCAATCGTCCTCATTATCAGGTGGCAGGCCTCTGTTAATTAGATCAGCTCCATTACCTCCTGTAACCACCAGCGGGAGCCCGGAAAGAGAACTCGTGACCCCTCTGTCAATACAACCATCTCCACTACCTTCACCAGCAACCAGAGGTAGGCCAGAAAGTGAATTCACAACAGTACCCCCCCTTGAGGAGGGGTCACCAAACCCTCATCCACGCCACCAGGCCGATCAGGATGGGCCCGGTGAAAAGCACAAACCAATCTATCGGCATGAATGTCAGAAGCAGAGACCCAAGAATTATCCTCCTGGCCATAACCCTTCCATTTGACCAAGTACTGGAGTCTCCGTCTAGCCAAATGAGAATCCAATATTTTCTCTACCTCATATTCCACATTGCCTTTAACCAATACAGGGTCAGGAGGTGCTGCCATAGGAACTACTGGCTCCACAAACCTCTTCAACAGAGATTTATGAAACACGTTATGGATCTTAAACGTAACTGGAAGAGCCAATCGAAAAGAAACAGGATTAAGAATCTCCAAAATCTTATAAGGTCCAATGAATCTTGGCTTGAACTTTGGAGACGCAACCTTAATGGGAATATTCTTTGACGACAACCAAACCATATCACCCACTTTAAACCGGGGACCAATGGTCCTATGCCGGTTGGAAAACCGTTGGGCTTTTTCCTGAGAGAGGGACAACATATCCACCACTTGGTCCCAAATCTGCTGCATTCTCTCTACCACAGTGTCCAGACTTGGGCAGGTCGAAGATTCCACTTGCCCTGAAGATAATCGAGGATGAAACCCAAAGTTACAGAAAAAGGGCAACATCAAAGTGGCAGAACTAGCTCTATTGTTTAGCGTAAATTCGGCCAAGGGCAAAAATGAGACCCAGTCATCCTGGTCAGCAGATATAAAACATCTCAAATAGGACTCCAAAGTCTGGTTTGTTCTCTGTCTGCCCATTGGTCTGAGGATGAAACGCAGAGGAGAAAGATAACTGAACTCCCAGATTGGAACAAAAAGTTCTCCAAAATCTGGAAACAAACTGGACCCCTCTGTCCGACACAATGTTCTCAGGAATCCCATGCAACCGAACCACCTGTTGTAAAAACAAGGGCACCAACTCTGAAGAAGATGACAACTTTGGGAGTGGTACAAGATGGATCATCTTAGAAAATCTATCACAAATCACCCAGATAAGTCATTCTCTGAGAGACAGGAAGATCAGAAATAAAATCCATTGAGATATGGGTCCATGGCATCTTGGGCACCGGCAGGGGCATCAACAACCCACTAGAACGAGAACAGGGTTTAGACCGAGAACAAGCCCCACAGGACTGCACAAAATTCCTGACATCACGAGATAAGGCAGGCGACCAAAAAGACCGACTCACCAAATCTCTGGTACCAAAAATACCTGGATGACCAGCCAACACGGAGCAATGAATTTCAGACATTACTCTCTTCCTCCACTAGACATGAACATACAATTTTCCCATAGGGCAATGCTCAGGTTTATCCTCCTGAAATTCCTCCAAGGCACATCTTAAATCGGGCGAGATGGCGGAAAGAACTACCCCCTCACCTAGAATGGCAGTAGGCTCGGTCAGAATAAGAGAATCCGCAAAGAATCTCCTAGAAAGGGCATCCGCCTTAACATTCTTAGTGCCCGGAAGAAAAGAGACCACAAAATTAAAACGCGTGAAAAACAAGGCCCTCCTAGCCTGTCTAGGATTCAAGCGTTTGGCTGATTCAAGATAAATCAAATTCTTTTGGTCGGTGAGGACCACAACTTGATGTCTAGCTCCCTCCAACCAATGTCTCCACTCTTCAAATGCCCATTTCATGGCCAACAATTCCCGATTCCCCACATCATAATTACATTCAGATGGGGAGAATTTTCTAGAAAAGAAGGCACAGGGATTCATTTTAGAAGTCACCGGATCTTTTTGGGACAAAACAGCTCCTGCACCAATCTCAGAAGCATCTACCTGAAATGGAAGTGAGACATCAGGTTGCCGTAAAACCGGAGCAGAAGTGAATCTCCGCTTAAGCTCCTGAAATGCCGAGACTGCCTCTGGAGACCAATTCACCACATCAACACCCTTTTTGGTCAGATCAGTCAGTGGTTTGACAATACCAGAAAAATTACCTATAAATTTACTATAGAAATTAACAAAACCCAAAAACTTCTGGAGAGCCTTCAAAGAAGTGGGCTGAACCCAATCATAAATGGCCTGTACCTTGGCCGGGTCCATTTCAATAGCCGACGGAGACAAAATAAATCCCAAAAATGAAATCCTCTGTACACCAAAGAGGCATTTCGATCCCTTAACATACAGGTAATTTTCCCTCAAAATCCGGAACACAGTCCGGACATGTTCCACATGAGAATCCCAATCACTGGAAAAGATCAAAATATCATCGAGATAAATGATCAAAAACGTATCCACAAAGTCCCGGAAAATATCGTTCATAAAAGATTGGAAGACAGAAGGGGCATTAGTGAGCCCAAAAGGCATTACCAAGTACTCAAAATGTCCCTCCGTATTAAACGCCGTCTTTCATTCATCCCCGTGCTTGATGCGAATAAGATTATACGCCCCCTGAGGTCAAGCTTGGTAAACCAGCAGGCACTTTTAACTCTGGAAAATAAATCAGAAATCAGGGGTAACGGGTACTGATATTTAGCAGTGATTTTGTTAAGGGAACGACAGTTAATACAAGGCCTTAATGAACCATCTTTCTTGGTCACAAAAAACCCCAGCACCTAAGGGTGAAGAGGATGGTCTAATATGACCCTTCTCCAACGACTCCTTGATATAAGATCGCATAGCATCATGTTCAGGTACCAATAAGTTGAAAAGCCGACCCTTGGGAAATTTACACCCTGACATCAACTCAATTGCACAGTCAGAACTTCTATGAGGAGGCAAAGATGCAGACTTACTCTCACTGAATACATCAGAAAAATCAGCCAAATAATCAGGAATATCATGAGACTGGGGAGAAGTGGAGAAAACAGGAGTGTCACTAAGACCACACTGACAACCCCAACTCACCACAGACACAGATTTCCAATCCAAAACAGGATTATGAGTTGCAGCCAGGGAAAACCCAGAACAATAGTATCATGCAAATTGTGCAGCACCAAAAATTTACAATTTTCTTGTTGGTCTGGGGCAACCGCATTATCACCTGGGTCCAAAACTGGGGTTTATTCTCCGCCAAAGGAGTAGCATCAATACCCTCAAAGGGATAGGAGTCCGCAGGGGTATCATGGGAAAACCACAACGTTTAGCAAAGTCCAAATCCATCAGATTAAAAGCTGCTCCTGAATCCACAAAAGCCTTAGAGGAAAATGTAGATAAGGAGCAGATCAGAGTAATTGCCAAAAGGAACTTAGGTTGTACACTGCCCACAGCAAATGTGTGCGCAAAACGTTTCTTTAGTTTAGGGCAGACAGAAATAGTATGAGAGGCGTCTCCACAGAAAAAACACAGCTTATTACGCCTTCTAAACTCCTGACATTGCGCCCTAGACAAAACCCTATCACATTGCATGGGTTCAGACGTTTGTTCAAAAGGCGGCAACGCCTCTCGTGTAGTTTTACGTTCATGTAGACGCCGATCAATTTGAATGGCTAATGACATACTGGAGAATCATCAAGACCAGAGGGAACAGGAAATCCCACCATAACATCTTTTACGGTTTCTGATAAACCCTTCCGAAAGAGAGCTGCTAAGGCACCGTCATTCCATATAGTAAGGGCCGCCCACTTTCGGAATTTGTGACAGTATAGCTCTGCAGAATCCTGACCCTGGTTCAATGCCAATAGGGTTTTCTCAGCTTGATCAATAGCATTAGGTTCATCATACAACAACCCCAAGGCTTGAAAAAATGCATCCACATTAGTCAGAATAGGATTTCCAGGTGTCAGAGAAAAGCCCAATCCTGGGGATCGCCGCGCAGCAAGGAGATGACAATTATAACCTGCTGCACAGAGCTCCCCGATGAGTTAGGCTTCAAGGCAAGAAATAGTTTACAATTATTCTTAAAATTCAAAAATTTAGACCGATCCCCAGAAAACACATCCGGAGTAGGGATCTTTGGTTCAACAGCAGGTGATTGAGCGAGATAGGCGGAAATTCCCCGCACTTCAGCAGCGAGCTGCTCAACACGATCAGACAAATGCTTAATCTCCATCAAAGAAAAAATCCTATGGCCCAAGAGAAAAAGTGGAAAAAATATATATTAAAAAAACAATTTCTGACACTTTTTTTACAATTCTCTCCTGCTTTTTAGTACCCTAGAATCTGCGGTTTAGGCTGGTGATTCTGTTATGATTGGGTCACCGAGGAGGAAAGCAAGACCAAGCTAAGCCATAGAAAACCAGAGAGGTTGGTAACTAAGCGGATTGCAGACCCCTAATCCTATCCACACAACTAGCAGTAGCCGTGGAGCGTACCTATTATGATTCTAGATGCCTCGACACAGCCGGAGAACTAAATAAGCCTAAAGCAAGAAAGGTGAAATCTAAACTGCCCCAGAGCAGACCCCAAAGGAATAGATAGCCTGTTAAATATTAATAATCCGTTAATTTCTTATAAGACTCAGTTCTGTACATTGCTTTAGCTTACACAACATAGGCTATTTTTAAGCTTGGCTCATGGTAGAAAGACAGCTCCATATATGTAGAGACCACGTGCTTTAGGAGACGTATATAATTCATGGCTAACTGTAGAGGTCGCTCTTCTTCCCTCACCATCATGAGACACAGACGCAAGATGACACAACTCAACAGCTGGTATGTTACTTGACTACGAAGAAGCCGAACTGAGAGACAGACGCCATTTGCCATGTGAGATCCCGGAGAGAAAGTAGAATACACGTTGCTTTGGTATGAACTGATGGACAATATCTCACCTATTTTTATTCACCTGTTTTTTTGTAATAACCTTTCTTTGATGGAAGAATCCAAATAAACCACTATATTTTTATCTGGTAATTAGTCCTGAGTATTTTACAGGATAAGCTTTATTTTACATTGGAGAGCCAGCCAGATCTGAATTTTTGTACTTTTTTTGCGGATTTCCCTCAACTTGCACACACGGGGGATTGGACTTTGCTAACGTCAAATCATATGTGCAAGTTATCGGGAATTCCACTACTTACAAGAATCACACAGAACCTAGAAGTAAGAATTGCCAGATAGATTGAGAAGTACTACAAGTGCCAAAGTGCCAGACGTGCTGAAACCAAGACAAGAGCCCAGCGTTGTCTATCAAAGGAACAAGCTGAGAAATTTCAAGGTAAGAGAAATGGATGTCATTAATTGTCTTGCTAAGCAGAGTAAATTGAAATTTAAGTCTGTAGACAATTCTAATTCAGAAGTTCTATGGTTAAGTTTATATGCCGAGTGTGAACTCGAGAATCAAAGGTTAGATTCTAAGTTTTTCAATAGAGAAAGAGAGAGATTAAAAAATATTCTACAGATGGTAGATATATTTCATAGATCTGTGTCAGAGAAATCCAAAAATGATTGTTGTGATGTTCCCGAGATTCACTGTAATGTGGAGAAACAGTTACAAGTAGCAGCTATTGAAGGTGACCTTGCAGACGTGGAACAAGATGGAGAAGTAGGAGGAGACTTCAGAACTGACGTAGAGGATGTACAAGGGAAAGACGTACCACTAAAAATAGACGACTCACAGGCCCAAATCCGAAGGAAAACTTTGATAAAGATATGCCAAATAATTCCTGCTTATGACAACAAAATAGATGTTTGTAGAAACTCTGAGATTTTTGAAAGTTGTGCTGATAAATTTGATTTAACGAGGAGAAGAATCAGTTGTTCAAAATGTGGATCCCTGTAAATTTTGCTAGGAGATTGTCTTTAAAGTTATCTGGTGAAACACATGAGAATTTAACTGATAAGGACAGATTAAAAATTCTCATTTTTTGTTCATCAAATGAAAATCATCCAGATATTGATATTCTTCAAAAATTAAGGATTGGTCGGAAGGAATGTATTTTTACGTTTATGTCCATATATGAACGCTTGTATAGAACGGTCATGGAGAATGTCAAAACACCGTCCCTCATAAGGAGTTTTGTAAGCAAATTTTGGTTTTTAAATCCTGCATCTCGTGTTATTGCGTCACAAAAAGATTCTTTGTTTGAATGTGCGCAATCCCTTGATTTTGCCAGAAAACACGAGAATCGTTAAAGGAAAGTAAATTGTGCTAATTTTGGGAAGACAGGCAGAGTAAAATCTTATCAGAAGCTTGTATTAGCAAAACCTTCTAAAATGAGTTTTCTTCAAAATCAACAAATATATGAGGAACAAAGGAAATCACATGTTTGTTACAAGCCCTATGGAATGATGCAAAAGATCACCGAAAAGACACAAATTGAGTTAAGAAAAATGATGAGTTCTGATCTTCTTCCTGTAACAAAGATGGCCGAATTTAACAGACAGAAACAGGTGGTGAGTGACATCATGGCCTGTAAACTGAATACTCTGCTCCAAGAATCTATCAGCTTTAAAATGGCAAGAACCTTTCAGGATATTTTTTGCAGAGAAATAAGTATGGGTTTAGGAATTGGCTAGAAAAAGTAATTATATATATATATTTTGTGTAACAGTGTTATACAATTAGTGAGTTATATGTAATTATTTTATAGAGTATAATCCTGTAGTTCTATAGTTTGTATATACATATTCATACAGTATATATAGAGTGTTTGTAGAAGTAGAAATAGTAGAACTGTATTTTTTAATGAAAATTAAAATCTACATCAGTAATAATATATAGAATTATGAATATGATATTAACCTTATTTTTTATGTTTCCTTAGAATTTTCATTTCAAAGCAGGACTTAATCGAGAAAAATTCTCTTCCAAGGATTTATGCCTTTATTTACACAGGAAGTTGCAATAATTGCATGATTTTATATATCTAACCCTTAAAAGGAAATAACTAATTGCTTTTAAAATGTTCTGGGTGTGTGCTTTACTGCATGGTTTGAATGACAACCACAGCAGGGGAATTTGAACCTTGTTCTAATAATACAAGTAGACCAGTATACTATGTCCCTGTTGCTTAGGGAAAGAATTTTTAAGGGGGTCTCAACTTTTGCAAACCAATGGAATTTTTTTTCCAGGCCTAAATGTCAAGTATAGCTATACATATACATATATTTATGTCATGTGGGGAATATTCAAAGAAATATTAAGAGACTAAATTGAAATAGTTTACAATGCATTGATAATTAGGATAATTTGGGTTAAAATACGTGTATTCCTCACACCTTCGTATGTGAGGTATTTGGTTTAAAGTTAATATGTGACACAGTCTGAGTGACAGTGACTGAGTGTATGAGCAGCTGCTGAGCGAGTAATGTGATATGTTTGTGAGACCTCAGGATCCTGAATGCATGAGAGAAAGGAAAAAAAAAAACCCCCAAAGCTTTTATCTTTAGGAAATTATTAGAATATTAAGCTACATAATGAAATATTATCTATACAAACATATATTTCTATATTTCTATAGTAATTATTATTTCTTGATTTAGTTAATTGTGGATAAGTGCAAAGTGCAATCGCACATCAAAATGGTTTATGCAAATTAATTTTTCCAAAGGATAATTTTATGATATTCAAATTAATTTTGATGGTTACACATCTTCAGACAAATAATGGTATAAGCAAGTATAAATTCACATAATTTATACATTAATTATTTTTAATTTTGGTTTTGATAAATGAATTATTTCATAGAACAATATTTTTTGGTATTAAGGGGGAAATATGTTTTTGATCCTGACTACATCATCACATTTGATTAATACCTCTTCTTCACACATTTTAATAGGAAAGAATATTAATAAGGTACAATGGTATAAGTATTGGGTATAATAACAAGTATTATAAAGAGTCATTTCTTTACACTAAGAGGAATTACATGCAAAGTTGCATAATTTGAATATTTTGGTAACACAAGTTTATGACAATTATGAAATAATCCAGATCATGGAAATATTAAGGGTATATGTTACTGAAGACATAACTACTCTGCATCAACATAAAGGCCTTATTCTTATTTTTATTTTTATTCTTATTTTTCATTATTTTTAATTCTTTCACCAATATTTAGTAAAGTAATATCTACTGAGAATATTGCTTCATTAAATATAGCAATTATATGGTTCTATTACTAAGGAAAATGTTTCACTTCTGAGTTATATGCAACAATTCTTTTATTCATTCATTCGCTCACTCATATATTCTTATTTTGGTTCATGGCTTTACATTCCTACATATTATTAGTATAATAAATATATTCCTTATTAATAAAGATGATAACACTGGTTACATAAAACACAGTGACACCTATGGGTTGAAAAAGGTAATTACACCTATGACATAAAAAATGTTCTATCACATGAAAAAAATGGATAATAATGTATTATCACTTATTATTGGTTTATTATTTCAAATATTGAAATCCATATACGGTACAAATTCTGATAATAATTATATGGATATTACTGATTGCTATGGTACGCTGTGATATTATAGGATAGGAAATTACCAGATTTGGTATAGGATAGGGAATGAAGACTTCAAGCAAGATACTGATATTATGTTAATAAAGACTTTTCACATTTCTAAACTTCATTGATTCTTATCAGTTGCAAGAAGAAGAATGCCGCGATCCAGAAGTCCCAGAAGGTAACAAAGCTATGATTACTGAGTAATGAACTGTGTTAATTACAAATGCAGTATCCACCACTGACAGTCACAAGTGCAGTATCCACCACTGACAGTCACAAGTGCAGTATCCACCACCGACAGTCACAATTAAAGTGTCTAACCTGACAACCAGAGGACGATGATCCTATGATGCTGAGATGAACGGTGTTATCACGTTCTTATCAAGTTCCAGAGGTTTTCAATCACCTGAAAAGCTTCGATGAAAGCTGGTGAACAATGAAGGTAATTATCAGGAAGCTACAACCCTGACATATGTCCTGTGCATTAGGACAAATACTGGTTATGGTGCTATGTTTAGCAAGGAAGAGTCATTTTAACCCTTGCTTTGCTGACCAAAGACGTCACACCTGTTCAAAGACCAGTACCGATGGAGGATTCCAGAATATCCAAGGCGAGCCAATATAAGCCCAGGTTTTTAAAGATGACACTGCACAGATATTAAAGCTGCATAGACTTTGTTTTCGTATTAACATTTGAAATTATGGACTTTGATTTGATACACAACACAATTTCTATATGCTATAGAAAAACTGTATTTTTAAAAGAACCAAGAAGAGGACAGAAGACATCAAAATGAAGACCAGATGACATCAGATGATGACTGGACCTGAGATGCTTCAATTTAGACTTAGGGAAGTATAATTATACATATTTTATATAAATATTGTTCACGACTTACCATAACATGAATTCACATCAATTATGTCATTGAGTACTTATAACGGTAATCTGATATTATTATTATTATTATTATTATTATTGATATTAAATTATTTTGTCAAAAAAGAAGAAAAAAGATCATTATATTTGAGGGTTCCAGTTAATGTCTGTCTCCCTCAAAAGGGGGAATTGTTAAATATTAATAATCCGTTAATTTCTTATAAGACTCAGTTCTGTACATTGCTTTAGCTTACACAACATAGGCTATTTTTAAGCTTGGCTCATGGTAGAAAGACAGCTCCATATATGTAGAGACCACGTGCTTTAGGAGACGTATATAATTCATGGCTAACTGTAGAGGTCGCTCTTCTTCCCTCACCATCATGAGACACAGACGCAAGATGACACAACTCAACAGCTGGTATGTTACTTGACTACGAAGAAGCCGAACTGAGAGACAGACGCCATTTGCCATGTGAGATCCCGGAGAGAAAGTAGAATACACGTTGCTTTGGTATGAACTAATGGACAATATCTCACCTATTTTTATTCACCTGTTTTTTTGTAATAACCTTTCTTTGATGGAAGAATCCAAATAAACCACTATATTTTTATCTGGTAATTAGTCCTGAGTATTTTACAGGATAAGCATTATTTTACATAGCCCCCAAACATATTGTCGGTGAGACAAGATGAAAACACAAACGCAGATAGGAAAATAGGCTGAGCAAACAATGGGGCCCAAACTAACTAGACAGGACAGGAAAGGAAAGACGCTGTCTGCAATCACGCAAAAAACTCTGCAAAAAAATGCCCAACACGTCTGATAGAAAAATTACTGAAGTCACTAGACTTCGCCCACTATATCAGCACTCTGTTATATTCTGAAAACAGAGCAAAGAGAGGCCAATCTAATAAGGGACTAAAACAAACTGGCACAAACAGTAACATAGATGGAAATTCAGCACAGCCCCAGCCGGGATAGAGGGAGTCGGCCGTCTTAAATCCAGTCAGAAACACCCAATGTCCAATCGTCTTCCTCATTATCAGGTGGCAGGCCTCTGTTAATTAGATCAGCTCCATTACCTCCTGTAACCACAAGAGGGAGCCCGGAAAGAGAACTCGCGACCCCTCTGTCAATACAACCATCTCCACTACCTTCACCAGCAACCAGAGGTAGGCCTGAAAGTGAATTCACAACACCGATGCTTTGGATTTTCCATTATGACTTGGACATGTAAATGGGAGGGGGGAGGAAGTCGGTATTGCATGATCTAGCAAAGAAATGCATCCTGAGGTGATGGCTTATGAGCGAGAGCCCAACTTTATTCTTTGGGTCGGTGCAATTACAGCGATACCAGATTTATGTTGAATCTGTTTTATTGAAAACAATTAGACATAACATAACATATAAGACAGCAACAAGAATTGTACACCAAACCGCACTAGGTTACAGTATAATCAGTCCCCTGTAAAGGTAAGATGTCTTCCGGCTCATATATTCGTATGCCTCGAACGAGCGGAGGTTGGCGCATATTCCTCAAAATTATCTTATGTAAGAGAATAAACAAGAATTTGTCTTCATATCTTAATAAACTCAACTGTATGAACATTCTTCATACCATAGCTACTCGTATATAATAAAACAAAATGTAAAAAGCGTCATTATGCTCTGTGTGTCCTCCAGTACATTATCAGCATCCCTAATCAAATATAAGGAGATAATAATTGCGAGCATACATAACGGCATCTTTACTTGTAACCAATGGGAGTGCACTTCTAAGACAAAGAGAGAAAGAAATTAAGAAGGGGAAAAGAAAACTCACAGGAGAGGAAGTGGGGAAAGAGGAAAGAAAGAGAGAGGGGAAGGGGAGGGGGTGAGGAAAAGCGGGCCTCGGATTTCCGAACCGACCATTAAGGAGCTTCCTCGAGTAATCGAGGGAGTTCAGAAGTTTCCTTGAATAAGATCCAAGGCTGCCACGCTTGGACCAACCGAGTGTTATCACCTTCCATTTCAGCCAATAATTCCTCCATACGGAAAATGTCTGCAAATTCCGCCAACCATTCTGCCATAGTTGGTGGTGTTGTCGTGTGCCAGTGGCGTGGGATTACCATCCGCGCCGCGGTAATGCAAAACCTAAGAAGGCTCTTCTGAGTGGATATAGAACCCGGAAGAATTGATAGGATGGCAATCTGTGGGGATGGGGGGAACATATTTCCCGGTAATCTTTTGATAAGCCCGAAACACCTTTTCCCAGAAGGATCGTACAGCAGGGCACTGCCACCAAATATGGAGAAGTGTACCCCTTTCGGTCCCACAACGCCAGCAGACATCGTCTACTGACAGGAAAATAGATTTTAGTCTGACGGGGGACAGATACCACCTGGTCAGTATCTTAAAGTTTTTCTCTCGTGCGCCCCCAGCCAGAGACATTTTGTGCGTGAAGAGGTATGCTTTGTCAAGGTCTTCACCTGAAAATTTACATCCTATCTCATCCTCCCACGCTCGTATATAGCTCAGAGCCCTGTCCGAGTCTCCTGTGTGGAATTCCGGAGAGATCCCCATCGGGAAACTTCTCTTGTAAGGCATCCCAGGATGGAACACTCCCCCCCCACTAGAACCCGTCCTAGTCTTAAGTCAGAACTACTATGCCAACCCAGAAATTGGTCTCTGTGACATCCTGGGGGAAAATCCGGATTACCAAATATTGGTGTCAGTGGATTTAGGGTGCTAATACATTTATTTTTATTTTTAAAACGATTCCATATCTGTAGGACTTCTCGAGTCAAGAAGCCAGTGGATTCCTCAGATTCGTTTGCACCCAAATCATAATGTTGGATCCATGGAAGATGGCGTAATGGGATACTAAAAGATGTTTGCTCCAATTGAACCCATTGTTTAGAGCGGTAGTTGAATTGCCAGTCAAATAAACGTGCAAGTAAGGAGGCCCTATGGTAAAGTTCCAGGTCAGGGAGACCCGCACCACCTCTGGATTTTGGAGCAGTTAAGATAGAATATTTTAAACGGGGTCTAGAAGCCTGCCAGATAAAGTGGATTATCGCAGATCTGATGGTCTGGAAGAATGTCTTCGGCGGTACAACCGGAACCGCCTGGAACAGGTATAAAAACCTGGGAAGAATGTCCATCTTAAATGAATTCATCCTACCAAACCATAACATAGATTTCCGTCCGTATTCCCTCAGACGTTTCAGACTCGATTCTAAGAGGGGCACGTAGTTTAATTTGTATAGGTCAGTCATGTCAGTAGGAATTTGAACACCCAAATATTGAATGGCCCCAGTTTTCCATCGAAAGGGGAAGTTTCCCATTATGCTTGTAAGTTCTGCCTGTCCTAAGGAAATGTTGAGGGCTTCAGTTTTCTGAAAATTGATTTTAAAGTTACTGACTGCTCCATATTTTCGAAACTCCTCCATTAGTGATGGGAGAGTGATGTGTGGTTGGGATATATACAGTAAGAGATCATCTGCATAAAGAGGGGCCTTATAATGAACGCGGTCCACCCAGAGACCGTGCACACTGGAGTTCTTCCTAATCGCCACCGCCAAATGTTCCATAACTATCGCGTATAAGAGGGGCGACAGGGGGCAACCTTGTCGGGTTCCGTTCCCAATGGAAATAGGGTCTGATAAAGCCCCGTTAATCCTAACCCTCGCTGAAGGGTCAGAGTATAGGGCTGCGATTCTGTGTAGGAAACGATTTCCCAGGCCCAGCTGTTTTAGGGCCGAGAACATAAAGCCCCAGTGTACACGGTCAAAGGCCTTCTCCGCGTCAATCGATAACAAAGCCAGTGGCTTACATTTTAATTTAGCATGTGCAGTCAATATGAGAGTTTTACCTATGCCGTCTCTCGCTTCTCTCCATCGCACAAATCCCACCTGGTCCGAATGTACTACTAAAGGTAAAAGAGGAGCCAGTCGATTTGCCAAGATTTTAGCGTATAATTTTACATCGATATTGATGAGAGATATTGGGCGGTAATTAGTTACTACTTTAGGATCTTTCCCTGGTTTCGGTATGACTTTGATAAAAGCCTCTAAGGATTGTGGGACAAACGGGGTGTCGATTGCAATGGTATTGAACACCGACGTCATGATGGGGCTAAGTTGTTCATGAAACATCTTATAAAAATGAGGGGAAAAACCGTCCGGTCCTGGACTTTTACCAGTTGGGGTATTTCGAATGACGTCGTCAATCTCCTCTGGCGTAAAATCAGTGTCTAATGGCATTGTTAGGTCTGTGGCCAATGTCGGAAGGGCCGTGTCCCGTATATAAGACTCTATATGTGATTGGGAGTCCAAAGGCGATTGAGGGGGGTAATCTCCATTAATATTATACAATGTATGGTAATACCGCCGCATTATATCCAAAATTTCTGGCGGGTTCGATGTCGTCTGACCTCTATGTCGTTGGAGAGATGGAATGTATGTGGTTTGATTGCGTGGGTGTAGAAATCTAGCTAACAAACGCCCACATTTATTTGCCTGACCGTATAATATACTCTTAAAACGATTTCTATGGTGTCGGTATTTCTCATTTAGTAGTGACTTCAAATCGTCTCTACATTTAATCAGGTCAGTCATTGTCTCCGCCTCCTTAGTCATCTTATGTTTCATCTCCAACATCAAAATTTTTTCCATCAGGTCTATAATTTCCCTACTTTTTATTTGTTTTAAGCGAGATCCATGTTTGATAAATACCCCTCTGAGTACGCATTTGAGGGCTTCCCATTTGATAGGCATAGCAGTAGTGTCGTGTGCATGGTCTTGTAGGAATTCTGCTATGGTAGTCTTAATATCAGCCACGCAAGTAGCGTCCTTTAAAAGGTTATCGTTCAATCTCCACGTCCACTGTCGTACCCCTGAATCGGGAGGACTAATGGCTAGAAAGACTGGAGCATGATCCGACCATAAAAAACTGCCGATGGACGGTTTCGGATCCCAGGCCAGTGCGCAATGACTGAGGAGGAAGAAATCTATTCTGCCATAGGAGTTATGTGGTGTGGAGAAGAACGTATAATCTTTCCCGTTAGGGTTAAGTAGTCTCCAGACATCAGCAAGACGTAAATTGTGTAGGTCTTTTTTCAAAGAGGACAGTTGACGAAGAGATAGATAAGATTTTGCGGTTGTGGAGTCCAACGTGGGGTTAAGAGTCAAATTAAAGTCACCCCCTAGTATAACAACCCCTTCTGCAAAGTCAGCCATTGTCTTCAAGAAGGATCTAGCTGTCCGTATTTGGTCTCGGCTGGGGGCGTACCATCCTGCTATAGTGTATATTGTTGAAAAAATCTGAATTTTCAAAATTACGTATCTGCCCTCCGTTTTATGGAGCGCTATAGATACACCTCGGGATCGGGAGCTCAGGTTGGTACTATGAAACCAGGTTGTGTAATAACGATCGTGTATATTAGGAACATGCCCAGTTTTAAAATGTGTCTCTTGTAAAAGCAACACATTTACTCTTTTCTTATGCATGCCATATAAGATATGTGACCGTTTCTGCGGAATGTTAAAGCCTCTAGTATTTAAGGAGCCCGATATGATCTTCTGCGTGGCAGTCTTACCCGGCATTGTGGATGTAGTCCGGGGTCAAGGATGTAAATTTCACCTGCAGGGATGAGTCGGCTTCGGGGTCCAATGCCCGCTACTGAGAAGGGAGAGAAAGGCTAGGAAGAGGGGGGTGGATGCAGCAAAAGGAAAAGTAAATAAAGTTAACACAGGACAAAGAATAGAAGAAATTAACAATACGAGTGCGGATAGTCACACTCCAATAGAAAATTTAACCAAGTGGAGGAAAATGTTAATGGCTGCGTGCCTCAATGGCAAAGCAGCGTCTCCAGGGGGCACGAGTACGACAAAAGAGGAGTCGGAGATACCACCTCCCTCGATACCCGACCCCGTAATGATATAACAGTCATGTTCCTTGCAAATCAAAAATGTAACGGGTAAAGACCATATGCATCCTATCATAACTATAACACGTATGATACTCGTAACGACTCGTGATTAGCTTCAATATCGTTGAGATGAACAGTATATAAAGATACCCCATCCTGTAACTCTGAACTAGTGTAAGTTTTAGAATCCACTTCTTTTTTCAAAAACAGGACATCCTAGACTAATAATCCAATGAAGGACAAAGGACATTGCTAATTTAAGAAATATGAGCTATTTAAGAATATGAGGGGGAAACAAGGGAAGGGAGGGGAGGGAGAAAGGAAAAAAAAGGGGGGGAGGGAAAGGAAAAAATAGAAGAGGAGAGTCGGTTAATAGCATGAACATACATGAACATTAATTCGGTATTACTTATAGAAGTAACCCCTAAGATTTATCCTCTTCAAAAAAAGGGGAAAGGGAGAAAAAGGCCCGAAAAATACAGGATAATCAGTTAGCTTCTCCTTCTTCCGAGTGTATGCGGCCCTGTCCATTAGGCCATCTTCCGTGACGGCGCTGTTGTTGAGGATCCAGGCCTCTGCGGGGGTCCTCCATTCGATAAAATGATGGTAAGGATGGCCAATCAGGAATGTCCACCTCGGGTATGTCGAGGGCAGCTGAAAAAGCTGGGATACCACTAGGGTGACTCAATCGATGCACTCTGCCTCTCTTCTGAACTCGAAGACAAAATGGAAATCCCCAGGTATAAAGGTCACGCTGCCGCAGTTCATTCAAAAGGGGGCGAAGAGCTCTACGTCTCTGAAAGGTCCATCTGGACAGATCTGGAAAAAGCTGTATGCGAGAATCAAAATGGTGTATGGGCTTTGCTCTTCTGGCTGCTCCCATGACCGCATCTTTAAGTTGGTACTTGTGCACCCGGCATATCACATCTCTCGGTGGGTCTTGTTCTCCGGGACGTGGGCCTAGAGCCCTATGTGCACTGTCTATTTCCAATGGGGTGTCTTGAGGCCTATCTAATACCGTGTTGAAAATGCCTCTCAGAGTGGTATTCAGCTCCTGGGGAGGTATAGATTCAGGTAAGCCCCGTATTCTTATATTATTCCTGCGTCCCCTGTTCTCGGAGTCATCCAGCATTTCTGCTATGGTCTGTAGTTAAGTACAAATATATCCCAAATACTGGAAAAAAATCTTCAAAAGCTCAACTCACTGAAAATACAATAGCAAAAAAATCTCATAAATGAGCTATTAAGCATCACAAGAGATCAAAATTGGAGTTTTTCAAGCTAAATAATTTATTTAGAATAATTAACAGAGCATAAATGCTAAGTGCAAGTTACAGCAGACATAAACACAATATAATTAGACCAGCACCTTGACAGTTAATAAAGTTTTTATCTGTATAAAACATGTAGTTTCTTTGCTTTCCTTTCACAAATAGAATGCATGATAAACAGAAAACTCCCCATTTACATAATATGTATGCCCAGATAAGGTTTTGCATACAATAAGTGCCCAGAGTAAAATGCTGAATATAAAGTGCATAAGTGCCTTGTATCAATAAGCCTGGTAGGCGTTAAGTGTACACAGAGTAAAGACTGTCTATACAAATTCCAGAGTGGGATACAAGGGCTGCATTAGAAAGTAACACTTACATGTGCTGTGTATGTCGCTGTTAGACCTGCCGCCCCACGCGCGTTACGCCGCAGCTTCCTCAGGAGGCGTGGTTTACATGTGCCCCGGATCTAGTTTATATAGTGCGGTCAGCCAATGAACCGCTTTCCCTAATAAAGCTTGTAAAATTTAGGACCTGCGCTGTAGCATCCACGGTGACGTCAATAGTATCCAGTTCTAAACGTCCACAGCATCACCAGCGCATGCGCTGTTGAGTCCCCACTATAAACAGGGAGTCTATCATCAGCGCTCATCATCAGCATGAAAGTGGCTCGAGCTGCGAAGCAGCCAGAGACAGCCACATACCAGACTGAGCACGTCAGAAGGCTCCTAGGGAGGACAGAACTGGGCATGCGCTCATGTGAGTACATGAAAATAAAATAATTATGAAGAATAATAATCACTATTTTAAGTGATAACAAGTGTTGAAAGTGAGGGGATAAAACATAATGATGCTGAAATAATTATAGCGGTGTGTATGAACCATAAAAGTGAATATGCCTGACATAGGCACACTATGCAAGCAAAACAAAAAATCCAGTCCAGTCCTGTCACACATACAATATAGTTGCACTAAAAAGCTTAATCTGGTCCGATTTTTTGGCTAGTAGTCCGCAGTCTTTTATGCCAAGGGCTCAATCACATTTGCTTATTTTAGATTCGTTTTCATTTTTTTTAAATTTGGCAGTAGATGTTCATGATTTAATTTACATGTCACTTGCAAAAAGAGAAGAAAAAGTGACCTGTAAATATATATTTTACTTTTTCTTTATTTTATTTTTTTTCTAAAATGCCCAGCATGTGGCAACAGCTCGGTATTGGTACCATTTTTACCACATAGACGTTTATTTAAGAAAAAAAACAAAAAAAAGATTTTTAATTAGTTTAAGCATGCATTTTTTTTTGTTTTTTTTTCATTTGCTTTTCTGCAAAATTGGTTAATGCTTTAACCAAAAACAAAACTACTAGATAAAAAATGGACAACGCTGAGCAAAAGGGTTACAATATGGGGAGAAATGTGGGGGGGGGGGAAATACTGCATTCGACAACACATGCCTGATCCATATTGTCAAGTGTGAGAGTAAAGCCTCAAGACATAGACAGTAGTCCCTTTGGGTGCGTCTTGCTTAGCCATTGTGCCGCCATATGGTGCTCTATAAATGGAATCCAAAAAAAATATGGATGCCATGAAAAAATCCTCCATATGAGACCTAGAGGTGCAGAATTGGCTCTAGTTTGGCTATGATTATACAACGCTTTGCTTGTATGGAGCCATAATACAGTTGTGTGCACAACACCGTACTATCTAATATATAAAGCTCAATGTGGGAGTGTATGTACTGTATGTATGTATGTCCGGGATTGGCATCCGCACCGTCGCAGCTACAGCCATAAAATTTGGCACATTCAAGCAAAAAAGGAAGCACACTGTAGCGCCAAACCATGCAAACATGAAAAATGAATAATGAATTGCATTACTGCATTAGAAATATGAAAAATTAATAAAGTTTAGTGCATAAAATGGCCAAGTTTATGCGCTAAACTTTCTCAATTTTAACCCCACGTGTTCCAATTCACCAAACAATTTTACCCCTATCTACAAAATGGGGAAAAAGTGTATGTATGTATTGGCATCTGCACCGTCGTAGCTACAGCCATAAAATTTAGCACAGTCACACGCCTGGGCACAGAGAGCGTCATAGGCTATGTTGTGAGGCAAAATTTTAACTCCGCACATTCCAATTCACCAAACAATTTTGCCCCTATCTACATAATGGGGAAATAGTGAAAGGAAAAGTGTTGGAGGCAAATTGACAGCTGCCAGATGTGAACAAGGGGGACTTAAAGAATGAAAGCGATGGCGCCAAACAGTATATACCGTACAGTTGCTAAGGAGGGGCCCTGACATGGGATACTCACCACACACCGGGATATGAACACACACACAAAATGCGCCACACACTACCACGTGCTTCAACACATATACCACCCTCAGCACACATTTCACCACACATAAACCAACCTCGCCACATAAAAGTCCAAACACAAAAGTCGAGAGAGCAGCCAGAAAGACAGCGGGGGACGAGAGAGCAGCCAAAGAGAGAGCGGGGGACGAGAGAGCAGCCAAAGAGAGGTATGGAGCGTATGGAGAGAGAGAAGGGGAGGGGGAGAGAGAGAGATGCGTGCCGGGCACTTGTGGGGTTAAAACTCACAGTGCCCGGGCATGCGCTGTTGAAAAAGCCGGTCCGGCGCTGCAAAAAAAGTCGCAGCCTTACGGCGCATGTTTGCCGTATCCGGCAAAACCCGGAGGCCGCCGCATGTCTATCCGGCACGATGCGGCGATCATTACATTCTATGTGAAAAAACCGGATCCAATTCCGGATCCGGTTTTCACAATTTTTGGCGCATCGTGCCGGATTTAAAAAAACGGATGTGTGAAAGTAGCCTAAGCAATACTTTATTCCCACATCAGACTTGGGGGCACAACAGCAACATGGATAGTGAGCCGGGACTAGGAAGCAAGAAGTTCCCGAAGCAGGCTACAGCTGTCTGCCGTACAAGGAAAGTTCATAATAACATCGGACAGGAGGAACTCCAGTGTAACTCAGTACTGGGAGTACTTCATTTATAGGCGTTATAAGAGGAGACGTTCAGAAAGGCACATGTTGGCGGAGTGTTGGAAAGCAGTATTCCACCTGGCCTGGAGGTTGACTGAGTCCCTGACCTGGAGGACACGGCACGGAGGCAGGCACCTCTTTGCACAACAGACTGTAAGTAAAGCTTTGGAACTACATGCCCTGGTGTCCTCCACTTATTCCGGCGCCAACACACCCGACACTGCTACATCTTGGTGCCCAACACCGCCTGACCTACATCTCCCCTTGACCTCCACATCTACACTGCCCTGGGACTACAGCTTCAACTGTGGGGAGCTTTTATATCTTTGCTACACTATACCATCAGTCCCAGAGGATCTGCATGCAACGTCGGCTTAACACCTCCCTTGCCGAACACCGCAGGTGGTGTCACGAACTATTCAATTAATCAACTACAATCCACCATTCAATCTCCTTTTTACTTGGGCGCGCAGGGCCATGGACCGGGTCACCGCTGCTGTGACACCTTTCCCCCTGAGTGACCGGCTTGGTACCGAGTACCCCACAGCCCTGGGAGGGCGACCCAACTTGGCGTCACGAACAGGATGACGAGACCCGATGCCATCGGGTTCTGTGTGCCTAAGACTCAAAGTTTTTGAAAATGTGCAGAAGACCCAATTTAATAGACTGTAAAATGAACGCTAAAAATGGCCGCTGGCGCGGTGAAGAAGGGCGTGACAACATGGGAGGTCCTAAGAAAAGACCGGGAACTGTCCTGGGTCTCCCCTGCCTGAATTACTATGCGACAGCGACATGGCCCACCCCCCGAGGGGTTCGTATACTGGCCTGGTATGGAGGAGTTGGAAGAAGACGCCGCCCCCAGAAGGAGGAGCGGAAGCCAGTGGCGGAAAAAAAGGCCCAGACAGGAAGAAGAACGCCAGAACGCCATATTGGAAGGAGAGGGGAGGAGACGGGAGGAGGCCTGCGGATTTCGAGGAGTTTAAGCTGAATCTCCTCGGCGCCATGGCTGAAGGCTCCAAGCCAGTTTCCGAGATGAACCGCCAGCAGCTGGAGGACGAAATAGCCCAGCTGACGCGCCATCTGCAACTGAGGCAGGAGGCGCTATGGACTTTGAACCTGCAGCGCGCCCAGGAGGGGGTCTACACCTGCGGTACCCGCTACACCGGTACCCATCGCTGCTGCACCGGATCTCATCCAGGCAGACTCTGGAGCCTGCGACCGCTGCCATACCACCAGCAGCCTCCATTGTCCCCTCTCTGCCGTCACCACGGGAGGAGTTGTACGAGGCCTTGGGAGCCGAAGCGGAGGAAGAAGAGCTCCCGCCTGGACCTGACGCGGCCGCGCAGGTCCCGCCGGAGCCCCCCGTGGATCGGGAGTCGCCATCTGCTACCACTACTGCCACCGGGAGCCGCACCATGCCTGTACCGGACCCGAGACTACACCACCAGGATGTACCAGGTATATATCCCGGCCCTCCTAACGGGTTAGCCCCTGAATTCACATTGTCAGAGGCTGGCTTGCTGGAGCTCGAAATGGGGATGTTGGATGAGTCATCCGGGGGCACTAGGCTGTCGGAGATGGGGAGGTGGAAGAGGTCCCTACTGAGGAGGGTACGGCTGGAACAGGCACGCATGATTCGGCGCCTTGAGGGCTGGGACGAGTCTAGGTCACTTTGGGATAGTGAAAGGCGCCATGAGATCCCTTGGCTACTGAATCCCCGTGTAGCCGCCTACCAACGCCAACAGGCCGCAGCCTCCCCAGATGTCAGGCCATGCACCAGAGCAGCAGGACCACCCGCTAATGAGGAACAGCATCCATTGGTACCAGTTGCTACTCCTGCTGAATCACTGGTAGCCGAAACATCACCAGCAACCACTGCTATACCACCCCTGCTGTACCTCAGGCAGCAGCCATGCCAGATGAATACTGGCAATTCACCAACCTGTCAGGACACCCAGAGTATCTCCCCTGGAAGCAGCCCAAGCAACCAGCTTCCAGAACCCAGGAGGGGATAACTAGCTCTAATGTTGATTCAAACTAACTCTCGCTACCCAGGAGGGTATTAACCAAGTTTTCTATTTTTTTTCTATTGTTCAATTTTTCTATTTTGATTATGTTTACCCAGTTGTTGCCTAGTTCCATTGGCAGCCTTTACACTTGAACTGTGGAGATCATGGACGCTGAGTGATCCAGAACTGTTATGTAAATAGTTTGCACCTCTTTAGGTGCTCTCTCTTGGTTTTACATAGGAACCTCTCTTTGAAAAAAAAGGGAACTACCTCATTATAGGGACATTTCAAGACATGATGGCCGGACCAGTGTCTACAATTGCACTTATTGAAAACCAGCTGAATAGCCCGGCGTTGCCTGGGCATATTAACCAACTGTGGTTAGTTATAACAAATTATAATGATTATATTGCACATAAAAAACGTGCATCTAATCCTATACTGTGTGATACTGACTGCTGAGCCGTGTATCTAATCCTATTCTGTGTGATACTGTCTGCTGAGCCGTGTATCTAATCCTATCCTGTGATACTGACTGCTGAGCTGTGTATCTAATCCTTTCCTGTGTGATACTGCCTGCTGAGCCATGTGTCTAATCCTCTCCTGTGTGATACTGACTGCTGAACTGTGTATCTAATCCTATCCTGTTTGATACTGACTGCTGAGCCGTGTATCAAATCCTATCCTGTGTGATACTGACTGCTGAGCAGTGTATCTAATCCTATCCTGTGTGATACTGACTGCTGAGCCGTGTATCTAATCCTATCCTGTGTGATACTGGGCTCCCCCTGCAGTCTGTGTCAGAGGGTGGTTTGTGTTGGCACGGTAATAAATTGTGTTATTTCCAGCTTTTCAGAAGGACGATAACACCATAGAAATGATAAGAATAACACAGGTCTGCAAAAAAAAATTTTTCAAGAGCTGTTTTGATTATTCCACGTAATTTTTATGTTTTTGAGTGCGCTGAATCCGATAATGACCTCCGTTTTGTCATAGGGCATCACGTTTTCTGACAATTTAAGTAACTATGTTAAATAAGACAATACCTCAAAATAAATGAAAATAGACTCATAAAATTAATTTTTTATTACAAGAGTTTCATGAAAATCATTTTTTTAACTGCAATGAGCTCACTAACACACACTTCTTCCCTGTGAGGCTTCTCTTGGTACATTTACACTTGTGAGTAGCATCTGTAATGTCTCTCTGAAGCGTCCAACAGTAGTCTGCCATCATTGTAATGCTCCATCTTCCCTGGTATCTTCTTTCCATCTTTTTAAAGTCCTGGTGGAATCGTTCACCTTGCTCTAAACTCACAGCTCCCAAATTTTCAGGAAAGTTGTCAAGGTGGGAATGGAGGAAATGCACTTTCAAACTCATCAGGCAACCTAAAGCTTGAAATGCTTTCAGCATTCGTCTGATGATTTTTTTGTAGACAGAGTCTATGCTACTGCCTAAAAATTTCTCTACGACCTCTTTAAATGCAATCCACCCTTCTTTTTGATGATGCGTCATGGTATTGATAAACTCTTGATCAGCTATAAGCCTTCTAATGTCTGGTCCGACGAACACACCTTCCTTCAATTTTGCCTCCGAGAGGCTTGGAAACTTGGTGACCAAGTATTTCAAGCATTCTCCATCTTTTGGAAGTGATTTTCCGAATTGCTTCATCAATCCCAATTTGATGTGAAGAGGTGGTAGAAGAGCTTTATGGGGAGGAACCAAAGTTTCTCGGAGGACATTTTTTTCACCAACTGTGAGCACCATCGGCTGCCAATTCTTCTTGGTCCAGTGGTTTTGTCAGTCTCGACTGCCCCATAGACACAGAAAACAAGGGTATTTAGTATACCCAGCTTGTTGCCCGAGCAGCATGCACAAGACTTTCAAATCCCCGCACACTTGCCAACCGTGGTCTTCATAGTTAAGTTTACGAAGAACCAATTCTCGTAGGTTTCCTTGAGTTGTACGGAATGACCTACAGGGATGGAAGCATAAAAAACCGCCGTTGTGGAGTAAAACTGCTTTGAGACTTCTTTTTGAAGAATCTATAAAAAGACGCCATTGCGCTGAATCATATTGGATTTTGAATTGACCCATCAAACCTTCGACATCAATGCAATAAACCAACTTATCTTCCTGGGCAAAGTAAGGAATGAACTCGTCTTCACGATGTCTGAACCATGAGAAAGACACTCCTGGCAACAATAAATTCTTGCTTTTGAGCCTCGATCTGAGTAACTTAGTGGCATCTTTGGGAAGATTCAAGTCTCTTACCAAATCATTCATCTCCTCCTGGGAAAACAATTTTGTTCTTGTATCATCTTCAAAGTCAGAACTTGATTCATCATCTGGTTCAGGTATGACTCCACCTTCATCGGAGCTAGTTATCTCTTCCAAGGTAGCAGGGGCCTTGGGTACTGGTATATCTGTGCCATGGGGGATGGGATGAATTGCTGAGTGAATATTGGGGTATGAAATGGAATGCTTCCATTTTGAATTATACCCTTTCACATCGCATGAACAAAAGTAGCAATCGTCACTATGGTTCTTTTGCTCTCGCCATACCATAGGAATCCCATAACGGAAAGCTTTTTTCTTAGGCCTGTTTCACACTTCCGTTTGTGACCATCAGTCAAGATCCGCCGATTTGGAAAAAAACATATCCGCCATTTATCTTGGCAGATCCTTTTTTCCTCATAGACGTGCATTATCGGTGGATCTTGACGAATGGTCGTCCGTTTGATCCATTTTTGTACGGATCCGCCAAGATTTTGGCATCCGCTCAGCGGCCCGAACGGAGCATGTAACTTTTTTTTGTGTCCGGATCCGCTATTTGCCGATTTAACCCACGTTTCTGTCTGGCTGCTGGAGAAAATTCTCTCTCTCTCCTTTTCCCCAGGCGCGGTTCCTTTAAATTTTTACCTTCGGCGGATCCGTTCATCCGCCGATCCGCCGACCCCCGTTTCAGTCAGTCCGCCTGCGGATCCGTTTTCCGCTATTTTGGCAGATTTTAGCTGACAGAAAAAACTGAAGATGCCCAAGCTTTATCTTGATCTCCAAGCTTTAGTCCGAAATATGCGAAGTATATTTTTTTCACAAAGTCTGTAATATTCAGCTGTTGCTTCAACACTGTATATTCACCACAAATGTAACAGAAACTGTCAGGCGAATTAATACACTTCCGCTGAGTCATAATGCTAATTTTGGGAAACACGGTTGAATGTGACGAGCTAACACGAACTGAGATTAAAAAGTGTGAACAGGCGAGAAGCAAGATAAAACAATTGAAACAAGCCGGGGCATGTCAGAGCCCGCTCGTTCAGCTTGCAACATGTTGATGCTGGTTTCATTAGCTCACTCTGCAAGTTCTTTTCTTTGAAAGTTATATTTTTTTGGCATTGTATATCTTCAATGCATTGATGTGAATTAATTAATAGTAATTTTGACTTTCAAAACCCTAAGATAAAAAAAAAACAAAAATTGAGAAAAATTTACTAAATTTGAAGAGAATTTAGCATTTTGTGGCAATCCTGACGTCCAGGATTTTTTTCAATATTTCTTTTGTTTTCAGCACACCTAAATACATGGAAATTAGATGAAAATAATCAAACAGCTTTTTAGTCGCAGACCTGTGTAATAGGTCTCAGTTACCACAACTGTCTACAAAGAAAACTGTTGCTGATAGCAACCAATCACAGCTCACATTTCATCTTTTAAACAGCTCTGGGACAGCGTGGCGAGTTTTGAGTGGCGACTTTTGTGTTTGGACTTTTATATGGTGAGATTGGTGTATGTGTGGTGAAATGTGTGCTGAGGGTGGTATATGTGTTGGAGCACGTGGTAGTGTGTGGCGCATTTTGTGTGTGTGTTTATATCCCCGTGTGTGGTGAGTATACCATGTCAGGGCCCCACCTTAGCAACTGTACGGTATATACTCTTTGGCGCCATCGCTCTCATTCTTTAAGTCCCCCTTGTTCACATCTGGCAGCTGTCAATTTGCCTCCAACACTTTTCCTTTCACTTTTTCCCCATTATGTAGATAGGGGCAAAATTGTTTGGTGAATTGGAACACGCAAGGTTAAAATTTCACCCCACAACATAGCCTATGACGCTCTCGGGGACCAGATGTGTGACTGTGCAAAATTTTGTGGCTGTAGCTACGACGGTGCAGATGCCAATACATACACTTTTTCCCCATTATGTAGATAGGGGCAAAATTGTTTGGTGAATTGGAACGCGCAGGGTTAAAATTTTGCCTCACAACATAGCCTATGACGCTCTCGGGGTTCAGATGTGTGACTGTGACAAATTTTGTGGCTGTAGCTGCGATGGTGTGGATGCCAATCCTGGACATACACACATACACACATACATACATACATACACGCCCACATTGAGCTTTATATATTAGATGTTTGATATTTTTGAACAAAAAGCTATAAAGTGATAGTGTGTAGTGAAAGTACTAATGACAGATTTTATAAGGTTTAATTGAGGAAGAAATACAGTGAATGTTTTACAAAGTTTGAATAAAGATGTGAGAATGGAATAAAAATGTGGAGAAGATGAACCAGGCAATAGCATTTGTCACTCAGTAAAGAAGAAAGTAGCAAATGTGAGAGATGGCAGAAAAAGAAATGTGTTGCTAGCAAATGTGATACTCAAGTTAATAGTGAATTTGTTGCCATAGCACTTTGAATTAGGTAGCATAACTTTAAATATAGATAGGCAGTTAAATTGTTTGTAACATTCAAGAAACTGTGCCTCCCACATTGGGAAGTTTAGTATAAGAAATGTTCATTATGCAATATAAAATTTTTGTATGTTCCTGTATTGTCAACTTTGTTTAACTTGCAGCCTGCGGACGTGCTGTGTTTAACGGGGGGGTATGTGGCGCCCCTGAAGCTCGGTCGCCACAGAGGTACTGCACCTCCTCCTGAGGTGTGGTGCCCCACCATCCAGGTAAGGTGGGAAGCTCCTGACCACACTCCAACACCTGCACCCAACACCACAAAGTAGTGTAGCAAAGCACCTTCGGCGGCTCCCTGCTTGGAGTATAGCAAAGCACCCATTGGTGGCTCCCTGCTTGGAACACGAAACGTGCTGGGAGGTGGAGTTGAGTTTACATTAAAAGAGCGGGAAGAGTTTAGGATTCAGCAGTTACTAGTCAGTCATTCAGTCATAGTCATTCAGTCAGTCACTGAGAGTGAGTGAGGATGCAGAAGGACAGAGAGTAAGACAGAGAGGATCCCCGGGAGAGGGATGGATGAAGTAAGTGCTGCAGGAGGCCACAGTGACCTGGGTCTGCTAGCACAAGAAAGAGACATAGAAAGGACACCTGATAGTTCCATAGAAAAAAAGGATTAGTGCGGAACGTGAGGAGTAAAAGAGAGAACATGATGTGGGTTAGAGAAGAACCCTGCCTAGGATTTCTAAGCGCAAGGCCGGGGCCCGGTCCCCGAGGTTGTATGGATACTAATGATCCTGCAGCAGACACCGGAGGAATAGAAGTTAGCAATACTTTATTCCCACGTCAGACTAGGGGGCACAACAGCAACATTGATAGTGAGCCGGTACTAAGAAGCAAGAAGTCCCGAAGCAGGCTACAACTATCTGCCGTACATGGAAAGTTCATAAGAACATCGGACAGGAGGAACTCCAGTGTAACTCAGTACTGGGAGTACTTCATTTATCGGCGCTATAAGAGGAGACGTTCAGAAAGGCACATGTTGGCGGAGTGTTGGAAAGCAGTATTCCACCTGGCCTGGAGGTTGACTGAGTCCCTGACCCGGAGGACACGGCATGGAGGCAGGCACCTGTTTGCACAACAGACTGTGAGTAAAGCTTTGGAACTACATGCCCTGGTGTCCTCCACTTATTCCAGCGCCAACACACCCGGCACTGCTACATCTTGGTGCCCAACACCGCCTGACCTACATCTCCCCTTGACCTCCACATCTACACTGCCCTGGGACTACAGCTTCACGTGTGGGGAGCTTTTACATCTTTGCTGCACCATACCATCAGTCCCAGAGGATCTGCATGCAGTGTCGGCTTAACACCTCCCTTGCCAAACAACACAGGTGGCATCACGATCTATTAATTTAATCAACTACAATCCACCATTCAATCTTCCTTTTACTTGGGCGCTCAGGGCCAAGGACCGGGTCACCGCTGCTGTGACACCTTTCCCCCTGAGTGACCGGCTTGGTACCGAGTACCCCACAGCCCTGGGAGGGCGACCCAGATACACGGCTCAGCAGTCAGTATCACACAGGATAGGATTAGATACATGGCTCAGCAGTCAGTATCACACAGGATAGGATTAGATGCACGGTTTTTATGTGCAATATAATCATTATAATTTGTTATAACTAACCACAGTTGGTTACTATGCCCAGGCAACACCGGGCTCTTCAGCTAGTATAATATAAACGCCAGCAAATCTAATAAATGGATAATTAGATACTCGTGTCCATGGGATTAGCTCAGTATTGTAGCTTCATTGATGTAAAATGGGATAAGCTGCAATAAAAAGTGCCGTCCTATGAACAATGTCTCGGTTTCTTCACACCGATTGCTGTTTTGCACATCGGCAGCAAATAAAATGTTCTTACCACCGACATTTGGTTTAAGTCCGGGATCACACATGCGAGAAACTCGGACGAATCTCGCATGTTAATACCCGGCATTGCCGCCTGCACTCGGGAGCGGAGCGTGCGGCTGCATAGCAATGTGTGATCCTGGCCTAATTTGAAAACTCCCACATCAGGTGTCTGACAGGTTCACTGTCAAGAGGGTTTCTGGGGATTCAAATCAGCAATAATTTCTTTAATGGGAAAAATAGGTATGCATTTATTTTTTGTATTTCTGAATACTCCATTTATTATCAACATTGTGAAGGTTTCTTTGTTTTTTTTTTTGTTGTTTGTGAAGTTGCCTTTTTCATATTTTACTTTATAAATAAAAATGACAGACCACAAGGCTGAAACAGTATAACATCATATATTACATGTGGGTGCAGATGAAAAGAAAACCAACACAATCAGCCCATGGAAAATCAGTGTAGGACACACTGTAATCAATAAGAAGCCGCAAAAGGAAATCAGTGCATAGATGTCCAAGGTATGATAAAATCACAAATCTTTATTAGATAACACAGGTAGAAAAGCACAAACAATGACAAACAAAGGGTGACACAAACAGAAGCAGAGCAAGAGGGCATACAGTGTAAAAAACCTCACTCTGACCCTTATCGTGAGTAAACACCTGGTGGTAAAGATAAATAAGTATCCAAGTATAAACACCCAATATATAGCAGGCAGACCAGTGAAAAGCAGTAAGGGGTAAAATCCCCAGCTGGACAGCCATATAATCAGGGGTGAAGATACAAAGACACAAAAGCAAGGTACATACCAGGAGGGGAGAGGGGAGAGACACTGAATCCAAAGCTCAGCTGACCCCGACGTACGTTTCGGAAATGATCTTCCTTCCTCAGGGGGCGTGTCAATAGGGTGTTAATTGCGGGTTAAATAGGGGAAGTAAAAACAAGCACCAATCATGAGGGGTGACGCTGACCAATCCCCCCACATCCCCATCACTGCCTTAGCTGGCGCTGATCAGCACGGGGCCCCATGTCGTCAGACGCCAGACCACAGGCAGACGGGGGCGGGACAGGAAGCGTGTCCACCCACACATGTACAGGAACAGGAAAGACGGCCGCCGCCATCTTGGATATGGGCAAAAGGCAGGAAATCTGCCAGAACTGTGAAGGGGAATAGTGAACGTCCCTGAAAAGACCTTACAAGATAGAAGCAGGCTGAATAGCGCTACAACTAATTTAGTACCCTAATATAACAATGTAGTAATGCATCACCAATGATATACAAATTAATTAATATATAGGGGAGCGCAAATAGGGCATTAGCAAGAAATGGAAATGTAAACTAAGTGTATAAATTACACCTAGGCAGCAAGAATAATCGGTAAGATGAGAGGCAGAGCACATAATATTACAGAGTTAATAACAATAACCAGTGTTCAGTGCCCATACCTATCATATATAATCGAATACATGATTTTAAATACATAAAGCTGCACAAAAGCTGTATACGTGTCAATATATACATCAGTATACACATCCATAATATTGAGCCATAAAATACACCTATATATGGATACAGCAACATCATTAGTCCAGCATTCATAATAATGAGATGGAGAAAAAAAAAAAAAGGACTAGGGCACCACCATATTCTCCATGAAAATGTGCCATAAATTAAACTTGCACATAAATACAGAGACATTATTAAACCAACATTCATAGTATTGTGATGAAAAAAAGATGATGAGGCCTTGAAACCGCCAAATTCTCCATTCAAAATGTGCCATAGAGTAAACTGGCACATAAATACAGAGGCATTATTAGTCCAGCATTCATAGTATTGCGATGAGGGAAAAATGAGGCCTTGAAACCGCCATATTCTCCATACAACAATGGAGGAGTAGATGTATCTTCATCTTCCCAAGTAGGATATCCATCCAACCCAGCAAGGAAAGCCACAAGAAAACCATCAGACAGGTGCCTGCAATTAAAACTAAAATAAAAACAAATGTTAAAACCAAAGACACAAAGAGTCACCCAACTGGCAGCAGCAGAAAAGGGGATAGAGAGGATAATCATAAAAATGGAGCAAATGACAGACACTCATTAAGACACCTCGGATGAACCGTTTGCAACTTCCAGATCCACCTGGTTTCCAATTGACCCAGCCTTTTAGATAGGCCCCCACCTCTGATATCTATTCTCAGAGCCTCGATGCCACGCACTTTAAATAAAGATGCGTCACATTTATGATGATCTTTGAAGTGCTTGGGAATAGTTCTCAGGGTGGAGTCATCCATGTGGTCCCGTGCCGCCTGGATCCCCAACACATGCTCCCGCACACGGACCTTTAGTTGGCGTGTTGTAAGGCCAACATAAATAAGATCAGCGCCAGCTAAGGCAGTGATGGGGGATGTGGGGGGATTGGTCAGCGTCACCCCTCATGATTGGTGCTTGTTTTTACTTCCCCTATTTAAACCGCAATTAACACCCTATTGACACGCCCCCTGAGGAAGGAAGATCATTTCCGAAACGTACGTCGGGGTCAGCTGAGCTTTGGATTCAGTGTCTCTCCCCTCTCCCCTCCTGGTATGTACCTTGCTTTTGTGTCTTTGTATCTTCACCCCTGATTATATGGCTGTCCAGCTGGGGATTTTACCCCTTACTGCTTTTCATTGGTCTGCCTGCTATATATTGGGTGTTTATACTTGGATACTTATTTATCTTTACCACCAGGTGTTTACTCACGATATGGGTCAGAGTGAGGTTTTTGACACTGTATACCCTTTTGCTCTGCTTCTGTTTGTGTCACCCTTTGTTTGTCATTGTTTGTGCTTTTCTACCTGTGTTATCTAATAAAGATTTGTGATTTTATCATACCTTGGACATCTATGCACTGATTTCCTTTTGCGGCTTCATATTTTACTTTATGCAAATAAATTTTGGTTTGAATTCTTGCTGCAAGATGGTTTGTATTCTTGTGTTACCTGGCATTAAAATTCTGGTAATGTCTATTATAAAAATGTATCCCTATCGTATAGCTATCAATGTAGTGTTGGGAGTAAGCAATGCCACAGGAGATAGGGGTTGTGACAAGAGTTGAGCGAATTTTGCAAAATTTGGTTCGGATTACGATCGCCGGCGAATATTGTATTTACAGTATTCACCAAACGTCAATGGGTCTAGAGTTGAGCGAATATGTTCGGGACTGATCGTCAAACATAAATTCTGCACGAATAGAGTACAAAAAAGCCATGAATATGGCAAACTCGGATTTGAGGATGGTTTCATATTCTCCAGTTGTAAGGCTACATGAGATGGAAAAAGCTGACCATACACATTGGGTAGCCGTGTGCTGAATGTTCGGCCAAAGGCTATCACTCCCGACTCCACATACTTGTGAGTGCTGGGGATTTTGAGATTATCTCCCCTGAGAACAAAAGTATCAGGCATTGCCGCTCCACCTGCCCGGTCCTTCTCTCTCCTATCGGGGAAGAGCCGGGAGGTGCCTCTACACATCAGATGGCCGAGCGATCCTCCCAAAATCTGTGGCTTTGACCGGCTTTCAACTAACATGTATTGGGGCTGTTATTGTGACTGTCCCAAAAAAGGTAATGGTAAACTGTACCTCCCTTCTAATGGGATGTTGTCCCTTTACCTCTATGTAGTCCACCTGTAATTGGCAAGTAACAGTTCGGTGCTCATATTCTGCTACATGTGTAAGCTATTAAAATGAGCCTTTATTAGATTTTAATAACTTCATTATTCACTATTTTGAAGTCTTTTGGGTCCTGATTTATTAAGCTGATTTCAGCAGAATTCTGGTGAAGTTGCGCAAAAATATTGCAACATTTGGAGTTTACTTTACAAGCCAGCTATGCCAATATGGACAGGGCATGGCTGCACCCACCTGCATAAAGAGTCTGACTGGGGTACATTGACGGCACCAGAATTGGGTGGATTGTACTCCAGCAATCCTCTTCTTAAACTGGCCTGCACAGCACAGTCTTAATGACTCGTGCCTTCTATTTCATTATTAATTTTTTCATTTTTTTCCCCAAGCCAAATCTAACCACTATTATTTCAGTTGCCAATACTTGCAGCAGGTCTTTGAAACCAAAATTGGCCAAGATATAAAAGTACATGCGAATAATTGCACTATGCTGGACTATGGATACACAAACACTGTATTTTTCCAGTTAATGATCTTCACTTGTAGGCTTTCCGTGAATGCTTTATATGTGTATCAATTTTTTTTATTAAAGTTGTGGATCATTTGAATCTTTTGTTTGTTGCAATGTAGCAACAAAACTGTTTGGGTATGACACTTGCGCACCGCAAATACTGCAGCCATAGGAGACTAGAGACGCACAGACCACAATCTCCTATATTGTGTCTGCCTCAGCTGTGGACTGTGTATTCCCCATGGGGTGTCCAGTTCAACGCTGCGGGGGAGTCAGGTGCCATTTTATTGTAGTCCAGAACTGTGCTCTTCGCTACAATTTACACCCCCATATCAACAGCTCACGTAGCTGTCGGTGACAGGAGGTCTGCGCAGTGGTTGTGAGATGTGGTGAGCACAGATCAGGAGCCTGACGCTGTACTAATATCAGGCTATTGAGCAGCTCGGTAGCCTGGGATTAGTTGTACAATGTCAGGCTGCCGACCTGTATTCACTTCAGTATTCAGAGTTCATCATCACGTTGCTGTGCTCTGAACACTGACTCAGCTCTGCTCAGTCAGTGTAAAGCCTCATTCAGATGTCCCTACATGATACATCTGAGTGAGGCTTTACACTGAGCACAGCCATGTATCTAGTCCCATCATGTGTGACGGTCTGCTGAGCCATGTATCTCATGCGGTCACTGAAACGGTGAGCAGCGCAGCTTCAACTAACAGAATCGGTGCTAACGACCGACCTCTGTGTCACTGTCTACTTGTCAATATCACTTTGCCGCCACTAACAAAATGGCTCCTATGCTTCATCCTGCCTTATCCTTTGGCAAACATCTAGAAGGCGAGGAGTGACGTCTCACACATGGAGCAGATCCCACCAATGTGTACTGCAGTTGCACTATCTCACATTACATTAAATTTTTATGGCAAATATCAGCAGTTGCCCCCCACTCCCTCCAGTTTTTCAAGTTGAAAATATGAACAAAAATTGCTATTTTATACCATTAAAAAATATACGTTTTTGCATTTTTTTTCCAATTGTTGAGAAAAAAATGGGCACATTCCCTTTAAATCTGCCAGATCCATTTATCATGTACTGTAGATTATAAAGGGAATGTTGCTGATTAAATGTAGCCATTAAAATGAACTGTTATGCTCTGACTGGAACTAATTGTTTTTTGTTCTGGCTCTGACCGCCGTGAAGCCTAAATGCCTGTAGGTCCACTCTGATTGTCACTCGGGATCAGGAAAAAACTTTATTTTTTTAATAAAGCCAATCGGTTCATGTTTTGTACTCCGTTAAGTGAATAAGGTAAAGCAAAGTTCTATGATCAACCTCCGACCCTTCCTTCTGATGTCTGCTCCTTCTGACATGGATATATTCTCAAGGTCCATACAAGAAGATGTCATAACTATTATTGGCATAGTGTGTTTTTTTAACCTATGCATTGTCTTAAGCGTTCTGGGTTGACAAATAACCTGAATAAATGTTCGGCACTCCTCACTAAGGAATTTGGCAGGAGATAGCAGTAATTACATATACTACTACTACTACTTTTTGAAGCTATTTGACTATGGAGCCAGCCTGGTATGTATCTCGACCCGTGTGCCCGACCACAGACTATTTAAAAGTTATTTTTTAGCATCTCCATTTGGACTACAAGCAGTGAGCTGAATCCATTTTTTTTCTTTCTTCTTGATGGCTATAGCTTAATTACTTAATCAAAGTTCACATTGTGTCTTTGTCTACGGTTGGGGGCTTGCAGCTGAAGCCCTAGAAAAACGTTTTCCGATGTTTGTGTTAATGGAGCCATCTACTATATAATAATTCTGTCTGTCTGTTTGCAACGGAAATCCCGCGTCGCTGATTGGTCGCGGCCGGCCGGCCGCGACCAATCAGCGACAGGCGCAGTCCGGCCACAAATTGGCGCAGAATTCGAACGACGCATGCTACCGCTACCATCGGGAGATCTGCGGCTCCTGCCGCACGGATTTGCCGCAATCAGCGATATTGGCGTGGAATTTAAAGGGGATCTGTCACCCCATTTTTGGCCTATCAGCTGCAGCCACTGCCATCAGGGGCTTATCTACAGCATTCTGTAATGCTGTAGATAAGCCCCCGATGAAACCTGAAAGATAAGAAAAAAGAGTTAGCTTATACTCACCCCGGCGTTTGGTCCGGTCCGATGGGTGTTGCTGTCCCATCTGACACCTCCCATCTTCATATGATGATGCCCTCCTCCTTGCTTCTCCCTCAGTTCCTGCGCACGCATACTTTATTGGCCCTGTTGAGGGCAGTGCAGAGTACTGCAGTACGCAGGCGCCTGACCTCTCTGATCTTTCCCGGCGCCTGTGCACTGCAGTACTTTACTCTGTCCTCAACAAGGCAGATAAAGTACATGTGCGCAGGAGCCGAGGGAGAAGCAAGGAGGAGGACATCATTGTATGAAGATGGGAGGCACCGGACAGCGACGAACCACCGCCCCCGCCCCCGGTGAGTATAATCTAACGTGATTTTCTTATTTTTCAGGCTTCATCGGGGGCTTATCTACAGTATTACAGAATACTGTAGATAAGCCCCTGATTGCGGTGGCCCCTGCTTATGGGGTGACAGATTCCCTTTAAATAAACTACATACATATTCTAGAATACCCGATGCGTTAGAATCGGGCCACCATCTTGTTGATTATAATGATGTAGATGGAGTCATTGTGTGCTCTATAGGTCATAATTTTTGGCCTCATATGCCTTTTTGAGGCAGACACCAAGATGGCGTCTTGGTGCCTGCCTCAAATAGGCATATAATAATGCTAACATAGAACACTGACTCTGCCTGCATCATTATATTCAATGTTCCTGTTGGTGCGAACATCTGAATCCCATTCTATGGGGCTTCAGACACAAATACCGACAGGGCCACTGATCATAGTCCAACGTGAACAGTCTGAGAGGCACGGCACCGTATAGGGAATGTGTGTCTGACTGCAGAGCCCCCATAGATAGGTTAAGCTATAAAGGAACTTTGGGCAGTGCTTCCCCCCTCCCACTACTTCTCAGGTGATGCCATATATTAGAATGCCCACTGACCAACGGGAGAAAGGGGAAGGGGCGTCCGGCCACACCCTCAGGGGTTAAATTCTTGTGCTGGGCCGGATAATTCCTCTTCCTCCCCTGGCTGACCATTCGAAGTTTTGTCCCACCCTCCCTCCCTTATAAATTCGCAATTGTGCTGTGCGGCTATTGTATATAATGTTTATTTAAAAAAAAAAATAAATTTTGGACTATGTTTTCATTACTTACATGATTTTGTTGTATCCAATGTCACAGCGGTAGTATGGGGGGGCAAAGGTTCGTAACCTCTCATCAGCTTCCTTACCCACTGTCAGTTATGGGGGGTTTTCGGCTCTGAGTCTGTTGAGAATTTGTATTTGCCTCTCTCGGTTTAGAATTCAATAAACTGTGACCGACCTGTTCAACCCATCCAGGCCTTTTTGTTGTTTCGTTATTATGTTATTGGTGGGAGGCGGGGAGGCACCGTTTACGTCATACGGGTCTCTGCAGTCTAAGCAGGACTGTCTTAGGATGCCCAAGTCCTACTAGTTAATGAATGTCTCTAGAACCTTTTATAAGGGAATAATTGTCATGGCTAGATGATGACCAGGTCACAACATCTCCCACATCGGCAAGTATATAGTCAGTAAAGGGAAACCTGTCACCTCGTTTTTCAGCTATAAGCTGCGGCCACTGCCTTTCTACTGCATTCTAGAATGCTGTCGATAAGCCCTGAAAGGCAGTGGCCGCAGCTTATAGCTGAAAAACGAGGTAACAGGTTGCCTTTATCAATGTAAGCCTATGGAGCATCAGAACAAGGCCCCATAGGCTAGTATAATAGAAGAGACTTCTCGCTCACACCGAGAGCATAGAGTGAGCCGAAGAGTCTGGAGAGCGATGAAAGGCGATTCCGACAGCTAAATAGGAAAGGGTTATTATTTACAGTTAGAGCAGTCACACTGTGGAATGCCGACCACAAGAACTAGTAATAGCAGACACTACAACAGCTTTTAAAAAGGGCTGGATGATTTCTTCAATACACATAACATTGTGGGTTATATTTAATTTAGTGACAAAATGGACAATTGGTGGAGAAAGGTTAAACTTGATGGACCTAAGTCTTTTTTCAACCTTTGTATGTAACTATGTATCTATGACATCACATAAAAGTGGAGCTGGACAGAGCTTGATCTCAGAGAAGACAGCAGTTGGGAAGTATATTACCCCACCACACTACAGTACATACACGTTTAGTGAAAAAAACAAAACTTCATGAGGATTCTTCAAAAATGTACGACGTACAGTATTGGTATGCCATATATTTCAGAAATATTCTATTACAAAGGAATATTAATTAATTCAGAATTTTTATTTCATTTTTTTAAATTAGGAATTCCCTATCAGTATGTCTTTGGAGTGTGGGAGGAAACCGGAGTACCCGGAGGAAACCCACGCAAACACGGGGAGAACATACAAACTCCTTGCAGATGTTTTCCTTAGTGACATTTAAACCCAGGATCCCAGTGCTGCAAAACAACAGTGCTAACCACTGAGCCCCCGTGCTGCCCAAGTACAGCTTTGATGACTTGCTGTAATAGATGTATATGGTGCCCTAAAGACAAATTGGACAAATGCATCTTCTGATGCTGCGAGCGGCCCTGGATAATCCACGCCGACAGGATGATATAATCCGGCGGAAGATGGATCCTAGGAGAAGAGATATAAAACTAATTTAAGTAATGGGACTCCGTATTAGAGGATACTGCTTTGGTGTAATTGTGGCAGGACGGTAGAGAAATCTTATCCGTGCAGAGGAACAGGATCATTGTCACTCATCATACATGTGACAATCCCACCAATGACAGAAAACATCTCCACATGAATTATTCTCACTGGCCAACATCAAACAACATAGACCTTATTATCACACTTACGTCTTCTAGGTTCTCGCTCTTCTACTATTTTGGCATTTTGCTCTTCTACCAGTTTTATTGCAGAGTTATTTTTCTTCTCAACTAGAAATTCATATAAAAAGTGAAAAAACAAGTCAATGATCATTGTCAGTCATCAGACATGTGACAATCGTACCCACTGGGAGTTAACATCTCCTCCTCGTGACTAATTCTTAATCGCCGACATCAGACAACATAGACCTTATTGTCACACTTACCACTGCTAGGTTCTGTCTCTGGGACTATTTCTGGGTCTTGATCTTCTCCCAGTCTTAGTGCAGATGTATTTATTGTCTCAACTGGAAATTCATGTAAAAAAGAAAGAAAAACAAGTCAATGATCATTGTTAGTCATAGATGTGAAAATCCCACCACTGACATATAGCGATGAGCGAGTGTGCTCGTTACTGGAGTTTTCCGAGCATGCTCGGGTGTTCTCCACATGTATTCAGGTTCTCTAGCAGTCTCAAATCATGCAGCTGCGGGGACTAAAAGTTGATTTCCGAGCACGCCCAAACTACTCAGAGAACACCCGAGCATGTTCGGAAAACTCGAGTAAAGAGCACACTCACTTATCACTACATATAATATATCCTCCTCATGAATTATTCTCAGTTGCCGACATCATACAACATAGACCTTATTGTCACACTTACCTCTGCTAGGCTCTGTCTCTGCAACTATTTCTGGGTCTTGTTCTTCTCCCAGTTTTAATGCAGATGTATTATTGGCCTCAACTGGAAATTCATATATAAAAGTAAGAAAAACAAGTCAATGAATATTGTCAGTCATAGATGTGAAAATCCCACCATTGACATATAGTGATGAGCGAGTGTGTTCGTTACTCGAGTTCTCCGAGCATTTTGAGGGTGCTCATGAATTAAGTTTTAGTCCCCGCAGCTGCATGATTTGCAGCTTCTAGACAGCCTGAATACATGTGGGGATTGCCCGTTTTTTTGGAAATCCTCACATGAATTCAGGTTCTCTAGCAGTCTCAAATCATGCAGCTGCGGGGTCTAAAGCTTGATTTCCGAGCATGCCGAAACTACTCAGAGAACACCCAAGCATGTTCAGAAAACTCGAATAAAGAGCACATTCGCTTATCACTACATATAATATCTCCTCCTTGTGAATTATTCTCAATCGCCGACATCAGACCACATAGACCTTATTGTCACACTTACGTCTGCTAGGCTCTGTCTCTGCCACTATTTCTGGGTCTTGCTCTTCTCCCAGTTTTAATGCAGATGTATTTTTTGCCTCAACTGGAAAATTATATATAAAAGTAAGAAAAACAAGTCAATGATAATTGTCAGTCATAGATGTGAAAATCCCACCACTGACATATATAGCGATGAGCGAGTGTGCTCGTTACTGGAGTTTTCCGAGCATGCTCGGGTGTTCTCCACATGTATTCAGGTTCTCTAGCAGTCTCAAATCATGCAGCTGCGGGGACTAAAAGTTGATTTCCGAGCACGCCCAAACTACTCAGAGAACACCGGAGCATGTTCGGAAAACTCGAGTAAAGAGCACACTCACTTATCACTACATATAATATATCCTCCTCATGAATTATTCTCAGTTGCCGACATCAGACAACATAGACCTTATTGTCACACTTACGTCTGCTAGGCTCTGTCTCTGCCACTATTTCTGGGTCTTGCTCTTCTCCCAGTTTTAATGCAGATGTATTTTTTGCCTCAACTGGAAAATTATACAAAAAAGTAAGAAAAACAAGTCAATGATAATTATCAGTCATAGATGTGAAAATCCCACATTGACATATAATATATCCTCCTCCTCAATTATTCTCAGTCTCCGACATCAGACCACATAGACCTTATTGTCACACTTACCTCTGCTAGGCTCTGTCTCTGCGACTATTTCTGGGTCTTGATCTTCTCCCAGTTTTAATGCAGAGGTATTTTTTGTCTCATCTTGAAATTCAGATAAAAAAGTAAGAAAAACAAGTCAGTGATCATTGTCAGTCATAGATGTGAAAATCCCACCATTGACATATAATATATCCTCCTCCTCAATTATTCTGTCTCCGACATTAGACAACATAGACCTTATTGTCACACTTACCTCTGCTAGGCTCTGTCTCTGCGACTATTTCAGGGTCTTGATCTTCTCCCAGTTTTAATGCAGAGGTATTTTTTGTCTCATCTTGAAATTCATACAAAATAAGTAAGAAAAACAAGTCAGTGATCATTGTCAGTCATAGATGTGAAAATCCCACCATTGACATATAATATATCCTGCTCGTGAATTATTCTGTCGCCGACATCAGACAACAAAAACCTTATTGTCACACTTACCTCTGCTCGGTTCTGTCTCTGGGACTATTTTTGGGTCTTCATCTTCTCCCAGTTTTAATGCAGATGTATTTATTGTCTCAACTGGAAATTCATGTAAAAAAGTAACATATAATATATCCTCCTTGTGAATTATTCTCAGTCGCTGACATCAGACCACATAGACATTATTGTCACACTTACCTCTGCTAGGTTCTGTCTTTACTACTATTTCTGGTTTTTGCTCTTCCAGTTTTAGTGCAGATGTATTTTTCATATGAACTGGAAAATCATACATAAAATGAAGAAAAACAGGTCAATGATAAACTCCTATAAGATTAGAGTCTTATCTTTATGGTTGCTGCTGCCGGATTGCTATGAGCGCAACCCTGTGGTCGGCGTTTATAGCACACCTATAATTCTGCTACATAGAGGTGATCTATGCATCTCTTCTATGTAGCAGAGGCGATCGATTTATGGCAGTTTCTAGCCTCCCACGGAGGCTATTGAAGCATGCCAAAATAAAAAAATTGTTTTAAAAATATTAAAAAATGTAAAAAAACAAAAGTTTAAATCACCCCTCTTTCGCCCCATTCAAAATTAAACAATAAAAAAAATCAAACCTACATATATTTGGTATTGCTGTGTTCAGAATCGCCCGATCTATCAATAAAAAAAGGATTAACCCTATCGCTAAACGGCTGAGCGAGAGAACAAATCGAAACGCCATAATTAAGTTTTTTTCGCCACCGCAATATTGCATTAATATGAAATAACAAGCGATCAAAAGAACGCATCTGCATAAAAGTGTTATCATTAAAAACGTCAGCTCGGCGCGCAAAAACTAAATCCTCGCCCAACCAGAGATCCCAAAAAGTGGAGACGCTACGGGTCTCAGAAAAGGGCGCAATTTTTTTTTTTTTTTTGCAAAGTTTGGAATTTTTTTTCACCACTTAGATAAAAAAGAACCTAGACATGTTTGATGTCTATGAACTCGTAATGACTTGTAGAATCAAAGTCACAGGTCAGTTTTAGCATTTAGTGAACCTAGCAAAAAAGCCAATCAAAAATTAAGTGTGGGATTGCATTTATTTTGCAATTTTACTGCACTTGGAATTTTTTATCCTGTTTTCTGTTACATGACATGGTAAAACCAAAGATATTGTTCAAAAGTACAACTCGTCCCACAAAAAATAAGCCCTCATATGGCAATATTGACCTAAAAATAAAAAACTTATGGCTCTGGAAAGAAGGGGAAAGAAAAACGAAAACGCAAAATCGAAAAAAAGATTCGGGCGTTAAGGGGTTAAAACATCTGTGGCACATTAAGGGTATATATAGGGTTAGTTTGGGGCCTGATTGAGCCATGGGCAGAGCATTCATGATCAGTATCAGGCACCAGACTGTATGGCCCCTTATACCTTTTAATGCGCAGCACATAAGAGTGAGAATTTTATACAGTAAAGTGTTGGATTGTTGATTATAAAAAGCAGTGATTTTCTGAGCCCTCATGTAACATTTACATTACACCTTATGATCAGTGGCGACAACAAGATGTCCTATAGACCTGCACATACCTGGCAATATGGGAGAGGGTGACTTGTTGTTTTCAGTAGTGAAGCACTGATTATCACCATCATTTCCAGTTGGAGAAGATTCTTTCTGCCTGTTTAGTAGAAAAAAAAAATAAATTACACGTGAAAGCAATGAAAAATAAAAAGACTCCTTTTTTATGGGCAATTAGGACACTTGGACAAAATGAAGGGTATACCTTGCACAGGACTGCCTTCTGTCAGCAAGAATGAAGAATAACTAGTAATAAAGGGCTTTAATGAAATGGAAATGAAAGGCTGGTCATAATGATCAACTGTTATCACCAGCGTTATCACAAGCCAGACATTACAGTGATGATCAATCATGGGGGCGGTGAGTTCTGGATTTAGTATTGTGTCATATGCGTCTTGTATTTGGTATTCTGAAGATATGTCAGTACTATACCCTGTAATAATCTACTCACACGTCTGAGTGTTTTGTGCTGGTCTCTAGAGAGCAATCTGGAGATGGCTCATGATGTTCATCTCTCATCATCATGGTATTGGGGTCATATAGCTAAAATACACAGAGTAAAATTAATTATATATATATAGTATTTTCATACTATTATAGTTATAGTTTTGTGGATTTGCTGATCATATACATACCTTAGAAAGTCTTTGAGAAGATGATACATAGTTTAGACTTTCTGGCCAATCACTGACCTCCTCACTTGTGTCATCCTCATCTGAATCCATATGTTTGGGTCTCTCAATGCCAGCTACAAAGTACAAGTATTATCAAAGATTATTAATATAATCACAGACAGTCACCAAGTTATTACTAATAATGATGGGAACATATTGTCACATAAAATGAAAGACAAGACAAATGGCAACTTTAACCAGATGACGTCTCATTCTACTTACTGAGAAAGTAGCGGGTGTCCTCCTCTGATGTAATATCTGGCCTTAACGTTGGCATATTTTGAAGGTTCTCAAAGTCTAACTCACTCAGGAATGGATGACTCTTGATTTCATTTGCTCCTCCTGGAAACGGAAGACAAGAAAAAAGTGATCCAGACAATGTTAGGAAGACTGTACATTTTACGTTAATCTAAACTGAAGATATATCAGATCCAAAATATACTGTAAGTCATGGCATGAAGAATGGGGAATGGACAAGACGATAACGCAGAGACCTCAGTGTTTATCCTCATGGAAATGATCTATTTGTCAGGTCACAGAGGAGCTATAAGTCATTATTAATACTACTATATATATTACCTGTCCCGAGTCTATGTGTTGGATCTTTTATGAGTAGCTGAGTAATGATGCTTTGAGCTTTGGGATGAATAGCATGCTTTTTAAATTTCAAAGTGATGTCATCTGTTATGTAAAAAGTAAATATTACAGAAAAGAAAGTCTCTACATTTACTATCATTTAAAAAACTCATCAAAAGCAACAAGTAACTAAATCAAAGAATGAACATAGCAACTGAACCAAATTACTGTGGCATCACACAGCATTCAGAATATTTTACTTACCTGTGGTGATACTGTTAAAAATAATACTTTTGTATCTTCCTTTAAATGGCACATCACCAGTAAGAAATTTATACATGATGATCCCTAGTGACCACCAGTCAATAGGCCTTCCGTAGCGCTCCCCTAAGATGACTTCTGGGGCTATATAATGCAAGGTGCCAATCTTCTGAAAACCAACAGAACAATAAGAAGATGATCAATGAAAATAACTGTGACAAATAATATCAGTGGAAAAGTTTTCTATGTGAGAAAATATCAGAGAAGCAGAAATAGATCAGATCTGTAAAGAATAAGTTTTTTATGTATAGCTAACCCCATCATCAGGAAACTCTCTGGTGATGTCTTCAGTTTGAGCCTTGTAAATGTCTGATGTTGGTCTCATGAGTCCGAGTTTTGAAAGCCCAAAATCGGTGACTTTGATATGTCCAGTTGATGATATCATGAGGCTGTAAAAGAAAAGATATTGTCAGCCCTAAGTAATAACCCATAGACTGTATACCAAACTATAACTGTCTCTCCCTTTATTATACTGCAGCGTTCACTTACTTTCCAGGCTTCAGGTCTCGGTGAACCACACCATAGCTGTGCAGATATTCCACAGCAACAACCGTTTCTGCAAGGTACCTGCGGGCCCAGGCGAGGGATAAATGACCATATAACTTTAAGAGACTGCCACAGTCTCCTCCTAGAGCAGAAAGCAAATATGACAGGTGAGGGTTTGTTACAATGTAAGTTACACATGATGAGTGTGAATGAGAAATAAGCTGAGACATTGGGGCAGGGAGTCAATCATAGAGATACACTGTGTACTGTAGAGCGTATACTGTATACTGCAGAGTAATCCTATACAAAAAGAGAGCTGAGATCTGCCCCCTGCTGGTAAACTCTTACATTGCACTGTCAATCTCTGACAGCGGCATTTACAGCAGGTGACCTGGAGGCGAGCTGCTCTAAGCATTCATCGCCCCCATTCCATGTCAGTGGTTTGCTATGGCTGCTGAGTGTCTGCGGAAGACTACTATCCTTGCCACTATGGTACTTCTGTGAAGGTCAGTGTGTAGCTTGGCTTCATAGTGGACCAAGATTTTTACCATATTCTGCAATGCCCATATTGCAGTACATAGTAATTACGATTATATAATCACAAGTTCAGGTCCCTTATGGAGACTAAAAAATAAAATAACAAAAATATTTGGGGAAAGAAAATTTTATATAAACATCACTTTTTCTCCATTCAAAATAAATAATAAAAAAACAAACTCAGATGGAATTGCAGTGTTTTTGTTGCCCCAACATCAGAAAAAAATGCAATAAGAAGCAATGAAAATTATTATCTGTCAGAAAGATGTAACCTTCCTAAACTGTTCTTCTGAGCATGTAGAATAATGAAATATAAATACATTGGTAGCTTTATATGTTTAAGCAGAAATGGGCTGGATAGAGATACAATGGATATGTCTTACCTGCTTCAAAGTCCATGACCATACACAGATGTTGTTTAGTTGGGAAGGAACAAAGCGTGGAGACAACAAAGGGACAATCAGCGAATATTGCGATGTCCCTTTCCTGATAGGCCATTTCAAGATACTCTGGATCCTCCAGGTTACTCCTTGCTTGTTTCTTCATGGCGAATACCTTGTTTGTGTCTTTATGACGCACTAAGTGGACGGCCCTGTAGAGGAGAAAAATCCATAATTTATACAGAATTCTTACTAACAGTCTGTCTATACTGTATGTCAAATGATCTTCTGTCCTAATAGTTAATAGTGATTAATAGTGATGAGCGAGTATGCTCGTTATTCGAGTTTTCCGAGCATGCTCGGGTGTTCTCTGAGTATTTTGGCGTGCTCGGAGATTTCGTTTGTGTCGCCGCAGCTGCATAATTTGCGACTGCTAGACAGCCTGAATACACGTGAGGAGGAATGCCTGTTTGTTAGGAAATCCCCACATGTATTCAGGCTGTCTAGGAGCCGCAAATCATGCAGCTACGGCGACACAAACTAAATCTCCGAGCATGCCAAAATACTCAGAGAACACCCGAGCATGCTCGGAAATCACGAGTAACAAGTATACTCGCTCATCACTAATAGTTAATACTAGATGTATGGCCGTCACTAGAAACCAATGTCTGGAAATACACAAAATTACTCAGCATAAATGATCACTTAGGGCTCATACTCACTTACGAGAGACTCGCATGATTCTCGTGCTAGTCTCTCGCATGAAAACCCGGCACTACCACTGGCACTGGGAACAGAGCGTGCGGCTGCATAGAGATACATGTAGCCGCACACTCCAGTCCCAGTGCCGGCAGCTGTGCCAGGTTTCCATGTGAGACTGGCACCAGAATAGTGCGAGTCTCTCGCAAGTGAGTATGAGTCCTTATGGGAGGTTTTCATACATATCACATCATAACTGAGGTGAATCGGGACAAATAGATGTGGAGTAGATGACTAGATGTAGATTAGATCTAGTGCAAAGTGGTACCGATAACAACAGCTCAACACACAAAAAACATGTCCTTACAAAGCTCTATGGGATGAAAAAATAAAAATGTTACAGATCTTGGAATACAGTAACATTTAGATGTGGACTCATATACAGGAATTTCCGTAAGGCAGGACATATAGACTGAGGCATCATCATAAGGAGTTTGGGAAAAATGAAGATTATACATAACGCTCACCCAAAACCTCCACTGCTGATCTCTTTGATCTGGGTATAGTCGCTCTTACTTGGTTTTCTCATAGGGGTCAATGATCTGATCACGGCCTAGAAGAATAAGAAATGACAATAAGACATATAAGTTGCAGGAAGATAAAAGCTGCAGATGCAGGAACTTCTCTACATTATGTCCCCGCTGATTACACTGCAGCAGATGTAGAGGACATGATACCAGCAGGACGCTCCCCAGACACTATTATATTATAGGGATATCCTCCATACACATGTATCATTGTACTGGAGGGGATGGTAAGGGACATCACACAGAGGAGACAGGAATAATAATAGGTCAAATCTACATTCATTAAGAATAGAGTTAACCCACTGTACTCTGGGGTGTAACATGTGATGTGTAATTCATACCCCGTTATCTGATGATATACAGATGTTTTCTCTGATACTTACACTGGCAGATTCGGGGATCTCTGGTGTCTCAGATATTCCACCGTCAGCAGTTGCCGGCTCAGTTGTCTCTAATATAATGATAAAATAATGAGACATCATGTATTAGACTATATCAGAACTTAATATATAACACATTGATATAAGGAAGGAAAGACAAGTAAATGGTATAATACTAGTTATATGGATATTCTGCACATACTGTATATACTTATGGCACATCCATAGATAGATATACTCTGCCATAAATGTGTGATTGTTCGGGATCTGACAGTGACTTGGATGGGGACCTTGTGATGTCCTCTGTGCATTTTGGGGCTGAGAAGATCCCAGAAGAGAGAACCAGAGGGGTTTTCAGAATTGCATGAGCCCTCTCCATTACAGTCTACAGGAGGTTCAGGAGCCGTCACCGGCCTCATACAGAGGATGAAGAGTAAATTTATATATTCTCTGGTGTCTCCATAATATTAATGTTTGTAGGAATGCGAGATGATCAGCTTACCTTCAATCAGATCACTTTTTAGCCCTGGCTCACTGGTATTGGGGTCAGCGATATTTCGGTGTTGCCCCTCTTTGGAGTCACCGGCCGGTGTTTCCTGATGGATATAATATGTGCAATTAATATAACAACTCACAAATACTAAATTACAGTACACAAAAGACAGAATGGACTAAACCTGGATTAACATAATTGCGGGGAATATACACGGCCGCTCCGTCCAGTAAATCCACTTATAAATATATAAGGGACTTGTATATACAACAGTTTTCCAATAACATCTATTACCAGAACTGCAGCATTTACAAGAAGGAAGATTGTGAAGATAAAGCGAGACCGATGTGATATGAAAGGTCCGCACCACTGAGCACAGTACAGACTGTCACCACAGAGGATGGAGCAGAGACAGGCTGCCATAAAAGATCCTGTATCTGCCTGGAGCGGACAGGGGGCTTCTATAATGAGAAATATGACAATCTGCTATATGACTAGTAATCTGGAGAAGATCAGACAAGAAAGACCTGAGATATAGAAGATGACGGATTCTTACCAAATGCTTCAGTGGGCGGGCAATAAACTCTAGTACATACAGGAAATGTTGGGCCAATTGTTTAAAAAAGGCCAAATCTCCACATTGGGATTTTTCTTCAGCCTATAAAAATGGAAATAAACAAAAAAGGAAAATCATGAGAGAAAGTAGAGAATATAGGACGCTATTTATGTCACCATTTTACTAGTGCAATCTACAGCTACATTTAATACATATATGGATATTTCTTATAAGCTATAAATTATATTGCTCTTGGCCAAACTACATGTTTCATGTAAATAAACTTGTATTTTATAAATATTATTCATTATTGTTTCATGTGCTGTGAATATCATTCATTATTATTGTTATATGCTTTGCCCAGATTGTCTGTTACCTGTTGTACTAATGTCCTGATGTTCATCTGTAAATGCTCAAGATATTCTGAGCTTATACGACCTTGTTGGTGTTTGGTCAGGCAGTCTCTCACTTGCTTCACAACTAGCCGGTAAGTGAAGCTGAGGACGCCATCGGGTACTGGTAGCACATGGGCAGGGGCATAGATGGTAAGAATCCCCTGGAGTAGTGCCAACTCCTCAAGTTTATCTGAAGAAATTCCAGACATTTCAAAAAAATCCAAGTGCAGTCAGTATATCACCAGCTTCATAGCCAATCACTGACAACAATGACACCTGGGCAGTAAGCACTTGGGTAGGTAGTGGTGGTGCATTATGATGTCATAATGGAATCTTGTGGTGGAATGTTAACATGCCATCAGTGATGTCATCATGGAATCCGGGGATGGAATCTTAACCCAGTTACAACTTTGAAAGTATAGTTACATCCATGGTTGTGTCTCTGTCTTTTTTTAGGCAGCACCAGAGCCCGCATCTCTACCCGTACATGACAGCTGATGTGATCAGCTGTCATGTCCTGCAAATAGATGCAGATGGATTTTGGCTGTCAACCACTTAAATGCTGCTGTCAATCACTGACAACTGCATATCAGACGTGCTATCCGAAACCGTGTCACAAGTCTCGCTCAACAGCGCCCTTGTCACATGATTCTGGGGTTGCGATGGGTTATCATAAAAGCCGGGGGTCTGCAGAAGACCAGTGTGCCTGTCCATTGATCTTCTTTTAGGAACACCGACTCATGGCCGGCGTTCAGATGTTTTTCCCACCACTTAATTAAAAAAAGGACCTATACATGTTTGGTATCTGCATTCTCGTACTGTCCTGTAGAATCATATTACCAGGTCAGTTTTAGCATTTAGTAAACATTTTAAATTAAAAAAATTTGTGGAATTGCACTGTTTTGCAATTTCACAGCACTTGAAATTTTTTCCCCGTTTTCAAGTACAATATATGTAATCTATGGTGATATTTAAAACTACAACTCAGCCTGCAATAAACAAGCCCTCATAGGCTATATTGATGGTAAAAAATGTTCTGGCTCTGAGAAGAAGGGGAGCAAAAAAACGAAAGCGCATAAAATGGAAAATCGTAAGGTGGTGGTTAAAGGGGCATCTCACCATAAAGGGAAGTTGCCTAGAAACATTCTAGTAACAATTAAATTGGCAACATAATTTGTTGAGCATCAGAACCAGAATCAAGGATAGAGGGAAAATCATGGCTTTGCTCTTCTTATCAGGCTTTTACATCCGTCTTTCCCCCAAAAAATTATTTAAACCAGGTTTTGGATGCTAAATATTCTTTACATGTGTAAACATTTACTTTTTCTTCATATTGTGACCAGGGTGGACTGGGAGTAAAATTCAGCCCTGGCATTGTAGAGCACGCGGGCCCACGCTATCACCGCCCCTCCCAAGCTTGTATTTTATGAATATTATCCATTATTTCTTTATATGCTTTGCCCAGATTGTCTGTTACCTGTTGTACTAATGTCCTGATGTTCATCTGTAAATGCTCAAGATATTCTGAGCTTATACGACCTTGTTGGTGTTTGGTCAGGCAGTCTCTCACTTGCTTCATAACCAGCCGGTAAGTGAAGCTGAGGACGCCATCGGGTATTGGTAGCACATTGTCAGGGGCATAGGTGGTAAGAATCCCCTGGAGTAGTGCCAACTCCTCAAGTTTATCTGAAGAAATGTCAGACATTTCAAACAAATCCAAGCGCAGTCAGTATATCACCAGCTTCGCAGCCAATCACTGACAATAATGACACCTGGGCAGTAAGCACTTGGTTAAGTAGTGGCGGAGCATTATGATGTCATAATGGAATCTTGGGGTGGAATGTTAACTTGTCATCAGTGATGTCATAATGGAATCTGGTGATGGAATCTTAAAGGGACATCTCACCATAAAAGGAAGTTGCCTAGCAATAATTATTGTGGCAATACCATAGGCTGAGCATCAGTTTCAAACTCAGGCATGGAGGGAAGAACCAGATTTCATAATAATAATATTGCGATATATAGTTAAGTTCTCACATTGAATATTTTCACTGCAAAGAAAACACATTTTCTTACAGTCCCCACAAAGTTGATGGGATTTCTAGAAATCTCATGCCCACTGTGATTTTTTATACCCTGTATAAAATGACCTGCGGTGCGTGTGTTTGAAATCCACAATATACAGGATACATTTTTCTTGTGATTACGCTGAGATTTATATGCAGATTTTATCTATAGAATTGCATTAGATGAGGAAAATACGTAGGTAAAAAACGCAAAATGCATAAAATCCACACATGACTCTTTCAGTAAACCTTTGTTAAAGCCGAGTACCAGGAAGTATCAAAATTAAAGCAGATTTATTCAACACATAACATACTAAATTAACCAAAAATCACAGTCAAAAAGATACAAAAATAGGTGGAAAATGCAGCAGAAAATCTGCGACATCAAAAACTCACCAACTACTCTTCACGGGAACTTAGCCTACCAAACAAATAGCACCAGAGCAGATCAAAATATTACCAGCATATACAGTAGTGATAATACCGCCATACGGATCTTGTCCCGCAAAAAACAAGCCACATACAGCATCATCAGCAAAAAATAAAAGTTATAGCTCGCAGAATAAAGCGATGCAAAAATAATTATGCTTTATGTAAAATTGTTTTCATTGCATGAAACCGACAAAGCATAAAAAAACGACCTAAATGAGGTATCACTGTAACCGTACTGACCCGAAGAATAAAACCGCCTTATCAATTTTACCGCAGATGGAACGGTGTAAACGCACCCCCCCAAAAGAAATTCATGAAATGCTGATTTTTGTTCAATCTGCGTCACAAAAATCGGAATAAAAAGCGATCAAAAGATGTCACGTGCCCGAAAATGGTACCAATAAAAACGTCAACTCGTCCCGCAAAAAATAAGACCTAACATGACTTGGTGGGTCAAAATATACAAAAATTAAAGCTCTCAATATGTGGTGATGCAAAAACTATTTTTACAATAAAAAGCGTCTTTTAGCGTGCGACAGCTGCCAAACATAAAAACCACCATAAATAGTAAATGAACCCCCCGTTATCACCCCCTTAGTTAGGGAAAAATAATAAAATTAAAAGAAAATGTATTTATTTCCATTTTCCCGCTAGGGTTAGGGCTAGGGTTAGGGCTAGGGCTAGAGTTAGGGCTGAGATTACGGTTAGGGTTGTGTTGGGGTTAGGGTTGGAGTTATAATTGGGTGGTTTCCACTGTTTGGGCACATCAGGTGCTCTCCAAATGCAGCATGGCGTCTGATCTCAATTCCAGCCAATTCTGCGTTGAAAAAGTCAAATGGTGCTCCTTCCGTTCCAAGCTCTGCCATGTGCCCAGTGTTTTACCCCCACATATGGGGTATCAGCCTACTCAGGACAAATTGCAAAACAACTTTTGGGGTCCAATTTCTCCTGTTACCCTTAGAAAAATAAAAAATTGGGGGCAAAAATATGATTTTTGTGGAAAAAAATGATTTTTTTATTTTCACGCCCGGGAGTTATAAACTTCTGTGAAGCACTTGGGGGTTCAACGTGCTCACCACACATCTAGATAAGTTCTGTGGGGGGTCTAGTTTCCAAAATGGGGTCACTTGTGGGGAGTTTCAATAGTTTAGGTACATCAGGGGCTCTCCAAACGCACATGACACCCGCAGACCATTCCATCAAAGTCTGCATTCCAAAACGTCACTACTTCCCTCCTGAGCCCCGACGTGTGCCCATATAGTCGTTTTCTCCCACATATGAGGTATCAGCGTACTCAGGACAAATTGGATAACAACTTTTGGCGTCCAATTTCTCCTGTTACCCTTGGGAAAATGAAAAAATTGGGGACTAAAATGATCTTGTTTGTGGAAAAAATGCGATTTTTTTATTTTCATGACCGGGCATTATAAACTTCTGTGAAGCCCTTGGGGGGTTCAAAGTGCTCACCACAATCTAGATAAGTTCCTTAGGGGGTCTAGTTTCCAAAATGGGGTCATTTGTGGGGGGTTTCCACTGTTTAGGTACATTAGGGGCTCTCCAAAGGCAACATGACACCCGCAGACCATTCCATCAAAGTCTGCATTCCAAAACGTCACTACTTCCCTTCCGAGCCCTGACGTATGCCCATACAGTAGTTTTCTCCCACATATGGGGTATCAGCGTACTCAGGACAAATTGGACAACAACTTTTCAGATCCAATTTCTCCTGTTACCCTTGGGAAAATAAAAAATGGGGACTAAAAGATCATGTTTGTTGAAAAAATAAGATTTTTTTATTTTCACACCCGGTCGTTATAAACTTCTGTGAAGCACTGGGGGGTTCAAAGTGCTCACCACACATCTAGATAAGTTCCTTGGTGGGTCTAGTTTCCAAAATGGTGTCATTTGTGGGGGGGGTTTCACTGTTTTGGTACATCAGGGGTTTTCCAAACGCGACATGGTGTCCGATCTCAATTCCAGCCAAAAACGTCAAATGGCGCTGCTTCCCTTCCAAGCTCTGCCATGCGCCCAAATAGTGGTTTACCCCCACATGTGGGGTATCAGCGTACTCAGGACAAATTGCACAATAACTTTTAGGGTCCTGTTACCCTTGGAAAAATAAGAATTGAGGGTGAAAAGATCATTTTTGTGGAAAAAATATGATTTTTTAATTGTACGGCTGTACGTTATAAACTTCTGTGAAGCCCTTGGGGGTTCAAAGTTAACACCACACATCTAGATAAGTTCCTTGGGGGTCTAGTTTCCAAAATGGTGTCATTTGTGGGGGGTTTCCACTGTTTTGGTACATCATGGGTTATATATATACTACATTCATACAACATACATGCATACTACATACATTCTACATGTATACTACATTCATGCAACATACATACATACTACATACATGCTACATATATACTACATTCATACAACATACATACTACATACATGCTTCATATATACTACATTCATACAACATACATACATAGTACATACATACTACATACATACATACTGCATACATACTACATACATACTGCATACAATACATTCATACAATACATACATATAGACATACAGTACATATAACATAGAGTACATACTCACCATCACTTGTCACTTTG